>NC_044392.1:12037865-12717865 GCF_006542625.1 Nomascus leucogenys | reverse complement strand
GATGAAAATAGAAGGAATAATGTAATTAGAAAATCACCATTTAGGAACCATTATAGTAATAATTCACCTAAGAAACATCAATGGATGCTAAAATTAATGTGTACAAGTTTTACAAGAAATGGGATACAGGGCCAGACACAGTGGTTCAGGCCTGTAATCCCAGCACTTTGGGAGGCCGAGGCAGGCAGATCACTTGAGGTCAGGAGTTCGAGACCAGCCTGGCCAACATGGGGAAACCCCATATTACTAAAAATACAAAAATTAGCCAGGCATGGTGGCACGCACCTGTAATCTCAGCTACTTGTGTGGCTGAGGCAGAAGAATTGCTTGAACTCGGGAGGCGGAGGTTGCAGTGAGCCAAATCGTGCCACTGCACTCCAGCCCGGACAAGAGAACAAGACTCTGTCTCAAGAAAAGAAAAAGAAATGGGATATAGGCCAGGCACAGTAGCCCATGCCTGTAATACTAGCACTTTGGGAGACCAAAGTAGGGGGATCACATGAGGCCAAGAGTTCAAGACCAGCCTGGGCAACACAGCAAAATTCCATCTCTAGAAAAAATTTTAAGATTAGCTAGGCGTAGTGGCATGTGCCTGTAGTCCCAGCTACTTGGGAGGCTGAGGAGGGAGGATTGCTTGAGCCCAGGAGTTAGAGGCTGCAATGAGCTAAGATCATGCCACTGCACTCCAGCCTGAGTGACAGAGCAAGACCCTGTCTCTTATAAACAAACAAATAAGAAATAAGATATAAAATAGTTTTAAACTATTTCCTCACTAATTATTAACAGAGGGGAACAGAGTAACTTTGCAGTTGAGAAACCTGACAGACATCACAATAAGCTAGCTGAAGGGGATATATGGGAGTTCTTTGTAATATTTCTACAACTCTTTTGTAAATGAGAAATTATTTCAAAATGAACAGTTAAAAGTGAAAAGAATTTTAAACTAAATGTTCAAATAAACATCTAAATGAGAGTTTATGCAGCCACTTAAAATGGCTGCATAAACTTAAAAAATTTTTTTAATGGTATAGAGAAATGTTTTTGGTATCGTACTAAATGAGAAAAATAAAACATACGGCCGGGTGCAATGGCTCACGCCTATAATCCCAGCACTTTGGGAAGCTAAGGCAGGCACATCACTTGACCCTAGGAGTTCGACATTAGCCTGCGCAACATGGTGAAACCGTCTCTACAAAAAATACAAAAATTAGCTAGGCATAGTGGTGCGTGCCTGTAGTCCCAGCAACTCAGGAGGCTGAGGTGGGAGGATCACTTAAGACTGGGAAGTGGAGGCTGCAGTGAACTGAGACCATGCCACTACACTCCAGTCTGGGTGACAGAGTGAGACACTGTCTCAAAAAAATTAATTAATTAATTAAATTAAATAAGAGTATCAGGCACTCAACCATGAGAGACAGAAAAAGATAAATAAAAAATAAAAATGCTAGAAGTAGATTAAGACAGAATTCTGGCTGTGGGACTGCACTTGGCCTCCCTGTATGGTCAGAAAAAAGCATGCAGGCCAGGCGGAGTGGCTCATGCCATAATCCTAGTACTTTGAGAGGCCGAGGTGGGTGGATCACCTGAGGTCAGTTCAAGACCAGCCTGACCAACATGGTAAAACCCCGTCTCCACTAAAATACAAAATTAGCTGGGCGTGGTGGCACATGCCTATAATCCCAGCTACTTGGGAGGCTGAGGCAGGAGAATAGCTTGAACCTGGGAGGCAGAGGTTTTAGTAAGACAAGATTGCACCACTGCACTGCAGCCTGAGCAACAAGAGTGAAACTCCATCTCACAGAAAAAGAAAGAAAAGAAAAAAGAAAAAAGCATGCAGGTAAAGAGTTGCAGATGCTCCCTCTAGAATGCAGATGGAGCACAGCGATCTGGACTCATCCTCTCCACACACATGCATCTTATCCCAGAGAGGGAAGTGGCTCTCTTCCGTCCAAAGCTAACAGGACAAACACTATGTGCTAGGGATTACACATGGCAGCGAGGACACTGAAACACAGAAACTCAGGCCCCACCTTAGAGGACTTCTGACTTCTCTCTTCTCATTAATTCTTCAACTCTGTGATCCGATCTGGCTTCTAATCCCACCTGTCACTGTGGTAAATGAGTTTACCACTGACCTCTTAAGTGCCAAATCCACTGGACACCTTACAGTCCTCCCGCAATTTGACCTTATACAGCCCCTGAAACTGTGAGAGGTGGTAAGAGCCTTTCTCTGTCTTCTTTGCCACTCATCTTTTAGGACTGTGTTCAAGTGTTAGCTCCTTCAGGAAGCTTTCCTTAATCACAGTCCTACACCATGACTGTGCTCCATAACATCCCATGCTCATCTCTATCATAGCATTTAGAAAACATCTTGTCTCTTTTTCTGTCTCTGCAGATAATTAGCATACAATTTGAAAAAAGAACCTATAATTCAGGTCTGTTAAATCACTAACATTTATCAACATAGTGCCTCAAGTATAGTAACACTCAAGAAGAGTTTGTTTAAAAATAAAATAGCCTGTAATCCCAGCACTTTGGGAGGCTGAGGAAGGCAGATGGCATGAGCTCAGGAGTTTGAGACCAGCCTGGGCAACATGGCGAAACCCCATCTCTACAAAATAAAAAAAAATGAAAATAGCCAGGTGTGGTGGTGAGGGCCTGTAGTCCCAGCTACTCATGGGGCTGAAGCAGGAAGATCACTTGAGCATGGGAGGCAGACGTTGCAGTTAGCTGAGATTGCACCACTGCAATCCAGACTGGGAAACAGAGTGAGACCCTATCTCAAAAAATAAATAAATAAATAAATAAAATATATTTCCAATTATATTCCCCAACTCTAGACACAATATAATTTGTACACATTCCAAAAAGTAATACATTCTAAAGGTATAATTTGAATGCATATATATATGCATACATATATATACATACACACACAACAATTTTAAATATAGAGAGCAGCTCAGGGTGCTGTCTTAGGCTTTCTCACATTCTCATTCTGCAGATATCCCCAAAGCAATGTCATCCTCTTCTGTGACTTCATTTACCACCATTATGCTGACTCTTAGTCCATTTACTTTGCTATAAAGAAATACCTGAGGCTGGACACGGTGGCTCACGCCTGTAATCCCAGCACTTTGGGAGGCCGAGGCGGGCAGATCACCTGAGGTCAGGAGTTCGAGACCAGCCTGGCCAACATGGTGAAACCTCATCTCTACTAAAAATACAAAAATTAGCCAGGCATGGTGATGTGTGCCTGTAAACCCAAATACTCGGGAAGCTGAGACAGAAGAATCACTTGAACCCAGGAGGCAGAGGTTGCAGTGAGCTGAGATCATGCCACTGCACTCCATCCTGGGCAACAGAGTAGGACTCTGTCTAAAAAAAAAGAAAAAAGAAATACTTGCGACTGATATAAAAAAAGAAAAAAGAAATACCTGAGACTGGGTAATTTCTAAAGAAAAGAGTTTATTTGGCTCACAGTTCTGTAGGCTGTATAAGAAGCAAGGCACCAGCATCCACTTCTGATGAGAGCTTCAGGGTACTTCCGTTCATGGCAGAAGGGGAAAGGGAGCAGACATCACATGCCAAGAGAGGAGGGAAGGCTGGGCGTGGTGGCTCACGCCTGTAATTCCAGCACTTTGGGAGGCTGAGGCAGGTGGATCACCTGAGGTCAGGAGTTTGAGACCAGTCTGGCCAACATGGTGAACTCCCGTCTCTACTAAAAATACAAAACTTAGCTGGGTGTGGTGGTGCATGCCTGTAATCCCAGCTACTCAGGAGGCTGAGGCAGAAGAATCACTTGAATCTGCGAGGCTGAGGTTACAGTGAGCCCAGTTCATGCCACTGCACTCCAGCCTGGGCGATAGAACGAGACTCCATCTCAAAAAAAAAGGAGAGAAGAGAGAGAGGGGAGGGTTGCCACCCTCTTTTATTTTTTTTATTTTTATTTTTTTTTTTGAGACGGAGTCTCGCTCTGTCGCCCAGGCTGGAATGCAGTGGCGCAATCTTGGCTCACTGCAAGCTCCGCCTCCCAGGTTCACGCCATTCTCCTGCCTCAGCCTCTCCGAGTAGCTGGGACTACAGGCGCCCGCCACCACGCCCGGCTAATTTTTTGTATTTTTAGTAGAGACGGGGTTTCACCGTGGTCTCGATCTCCTGACCTCGTGATCCGCCCGCCTCGGCCTCCCAAAGTGCTGGGATTACAAGCGTGAGCCACCGCACCCGGCCGCCTCTTTTAAATAACCAGCTCTGAGGGAAAAGTCACTCATTATGCAGAGACTGCACCAAGCAGTTTATGAGGGATCCGCTCCCATGACCCAAAGACCTCTCACTAGGCTCTACCTCCAACACTGGGGATCAAATTTCAACATTAAATTTGGAGAGAACAAATATCCAAACTATGTCACTATCCCAAATTTTACATATTCAGCGTAGATATCCCTTCTGAGTTCCAAGTCCAAGTATGTAACTTCTTGCTACACCTCATCAACTAGATGTTTCACCCTGAGGAATTCCTCTTCCTCCAGCATCTACTATCTCAATCAAAGTCAACCCTTTCACAGGTGCTTCTGTAAGAAACCTGGAAATTAGCCTTGACACTAGACTCCTCTTCACTCTCATCCTGCACACATCATCAATCAAGTCCTACAAATTTTATCCCTAAATACTTCCTGAAGCCACACATCCCTCCCTCTTCACTGCCACCATCCTAATTCAAGTCGCCATAACCTTTTGCATGGACTACTACAATAGCCTAGTAAGCCTCCTACATCCATTCTTGCCCTTGCCCAATTCATTCTCCACACAGCAGCCAATGTGATAGGATTATTTCACTCCCAGGCTTAAACTTCATACATTTCCCATTTTCTTTAGGGTAAAGTCTCAGACTCCTTAAACAAAGCCTAGACATCTGGCCCCTTCCCAGCTCTCCTCCACATCTCTTGCCACCTCATCTTTTTATGAGCCTGCAACATGGAGCTTCTCTCAGTGTTTTCAACTTATCATGCCCTTCCAATGTCAGGCTGAAGCCCTTCTGACCCACCGCTTTATTTACCTCCCAATGTCAGGCTGAAGCCCTCCTGACCCCACCACTTCATCTAGCCAACTCTTACTTACCTTTTACGTCTCAGCTAAAACCTTAATTCTTTAGGGAAGCATTACCTGTCTCCAGGCTTTAGGTTAGGTCTCCCTGTCATATAGTCCTACCATACCTATATATCCCTATCCCATTACATTGTGCACTTATAATTTTCTAAGTATCTACAATAATTTAATATTTATATTCTGGCTGATCCAGGCAAGGAACATGTCTATTTTGTTCACCATTTTATCCCTGGTAGGTGCTCAAAAACTGTCTGTTGACTAACTGATTATTCAATCAGTTACAGTGTGCTTGAAAAGAAATACATAAGAGGGCCGGGCATGTGGCTCACGCCTGTAAGCCCAGCACTTTGGGAAGCCAAGGCAGGTGGATCACCTTAGGTCAGGAGTTCAAGACCAGCCTGACCAACATGGTGAAACCGTGTTTCTACTAAAAGTACAAAATCAGTCAGGCGCAGTGGCACATGCCTGTAATCTCAGCTACTCAGAAGGCTGAGGCAGGAGAATCGCTTGAACCCAGGAGGCGGAGGTGGCAGCGAGCCGAGGTCACACCATTGCACTCCAGCCTGGACAAGAGCAAAACTCTGTCTCAAAACAAAACAAAAAAAGAGCCAGGCACAGTGGCTCATGCCTGTAATCCCAGCACTTTGGGAGGCTGAGGCGGGCGGATCACCTGAGGTTGGGAGTTCAAGACCAGCCTGACCAACACGGAGAAACCCCGTCTCTACTAAAACTACAAAATTAGCTGGGCATGGTGGCACATGCCTGTAATCCCAGCTACTCGGGAGGCTGAGGCAGGAGAATAACTTGAACCTGGTGGGTGGAGGTTGCAGTAAGCCAAGGTCATGCCATTGCACTCCAGCCTGGGCAACAAGAGGGAAACTCCGTCTCATTAAAAAAAAAAAAAAAAAGATTTAATGATAGGTACTTCATTTCTTCTTTTTTTTTTTTTTTTAAGAGACAGGGTCTTGCTCTGTTGCACAGGCTAGAGTGCAGTGGTACGATCATGGCACACTGCAGCCTCCAACTATTGGGCTCAAATGATCCTCCCACCTCAACCTCCCAAGTAACTGAAACTACAGGTATGCACTACCACGCCTGGCTAATTTTTTACTTTTGTAGAGACGAGGTCTCACTATGTTTCCCAGACTAGTCTTGAACTCCTGGCCTCAAGTAATCCTCCTGCTTCAGCCTCCCAAAGTGCCAGAATTATAGGCATGAGCCACTATGCCTGGCCCAGTACTTCATTGTTTTTATTGCTGAATACTATTTCAATCTAGGAATATACCATATTTTATTTATCCATTCATCAGCTGGCAAGACATTTGGGTTGTTTCTACTTTTTGGCTGAATAACGCTGCTATGAACATTCACATATACATTTTTGTATGGACATACTCTTGGGCATACACCTAAGAGTGGAAGTGGGTATGTAACTAGAGCTGTGGTTTGAACATGTCCCCCAAAAAAGCATGTGTTGGAAACTTAATCTCCAATACAACAGTGCTGGGAGGTGCAGCCTAATGAGAGGTATTTAGGTCATGAGGGCTCCACCCTGATGACCGGATTAATGTCAATTATAAAAGGGCTTGAGGCTGTGAGTTCAGTCTCTTTCTCTCTCTCCCTCACTCTCTCTTGCCCTTCCAGGTCCTGCCATGAGATGATACAGCAAGGAGGCCCTCACCACATGCCAGCCCCTTGATCTTGGACTACCCAGCCTCCAAAACTGTAAGAAATAAATCTATTTTTTATAAATTACCCAGTCTCAGCTATTGTTATAGTAACACAAAATGGACTAGGACACCTAGAATGACATCTACTGGTTGTATGGTAATTCTGTTTAACTGCTTGAAGAAATGACAGCGTGTTTCCAAAGTGGCTACACATTTTACATTCCCACCAGCAGCAAATGAGCATTCCAATTTCTCCACATCACCAGCTCTAACACTTATTATTTTTTTCTTTAAGAGACAGGGTATCACTCTGTGACCCAGGCTGGAGTGCAGTGTCATGACCTCAGCTCAGTGCAGCTGCAGCCTCCTAGGCTCAAGCAATCTTCCTGCCTCAGCTTCCTGAGCAGCTGGGACTACATGCCTGACTAATTATTCTATTTTTTGTAAAGATGGGGTCTCACTGTGTTGCACAGGATGGTCTCTAACTCCTGGGCTCAAGTAATCCTCCCACTTCAAATCCCAAAGTGGTGGGATTATAGGTGTAAGCCACTGCTTATTCTTTTTTTTTTTTTTTTTTTTTTTGAGACAGAGTCTTGCTCTGTCACTCAGGCTGGAATGCAGTGGCGTGATCTCGGCTCACTGAAACCTCCACCTCTCAGTTTCAAGTGATTCTCCTGCCTCACCCTCCAGAGTAGCTGGGATTACAGGCATATGCCACCATACCTGGCTAATTTTTGTAATTTCAGTAGAGACGGGCTTTCGCCATGTTGGCCAGGCTGGTGTCGAAACTCCTGACCTCAAGTGATCTGCCCACCTCAGCCTCCCAAGCCACTGCTTATTTTTTTTTTTTTTTGAGACAAGTTTCACTTTGTTGCCCAGGCTGGAGTGTAGTGGCATGGTCTTGGCTCAGTGCAACTTCACCCTCCCAGGTTCAAGCAATTCTCGTGCCTCAGCCTCCCATGTAGCTGGGATTACAGGCAGCCACCACCACACTCGGCTGATTTGTTTTTGTATTTTAGTAGAGACGAGGTTTCACCATGTTGCCCAGGCTGGTCTCGAACTCCTGAGCTCAGGCAATCCACTCATCTTGGCCTCCCAAAGTGCTAGGATTACCAGCATGAGCCACCGTGCCTGGCCCCAAGCCACCACTTATTCTTATCTGCTGTTTTGATTCCAGCCACCATAGAGTGTGAGGTAGCATCTCATGGTAGTTTTGATCTGCACTCCCCTGAAGGCTGATGATGTTAACCATCTTTCTGTGTGCTTATTTCTTTACTTCTTATTAGCCAGTCTTGCATTACTCCAATTCTCTGTAATAGTTAAGTAATTCTTACATTAAACCTTATCTATTCAAATTACCATGTGATTTATCTCTTTTAATTGGATCCAGACTCCTGCAAGATGAGTAGTCAGTGACTTCCTGAGTAGAAATCAGATGACCTACAATGGTTTTAAAAACAGAGAACAGAAGAATAAAGCTGAAAAATACTTTGTCATTGGCCAGGTACTCCCTTTAGAAGTAGGTAAGAGGCCTGGTGTGGTGGCTCACGCCTGTAATCCCAACACTTTGGGAGGCCAAGGCAGGCAGAGCACCTGATGTCAGGGGGTTTGAGACCAGCCTGGCCAACATGGTGAAACCTAGTCTCTACTAAAAATACAAAAATTAACCAAGCGTGGTGGTGGGCCCCTGTAATCTCAGCTACTTGGGAGGCTGGGGCAGGAGAATCATGTGAACCTGGGAGGTGGAGGTTGCAGTGAGCCAAGATCACTCCACTGCACTCCAGCCTGGGTGACAGAGTGAGACTCCATCCTAAAAAAAAAAAAAAAAAAAGATGTAGCAGAAGGATAAAAACACGTATGGGAACTTTAAACATCTTTAACTCAAACAGTGGCTTTTTTCTGTTGAAGGAGGGAAAAGAAGGGAAAAACACATTAGGAAGCCTTTCAGTAAAAATGTAATGTTCTCTTTATTTAAAAAATAAAAAAAAACTCAAGCAAGATGGCATATTAAGATTTAATGATAGATGGGCGCGGTGGCTCACGCCTGTGTCCCAGCACTTTGAGAGGCCGAGGCAGGCAGATCACGAGGTCGGGAGATCGAGACCATCCTGGCTAACACAGTGAAACCCCATCTCTACTAAAAATACAAAAAATTAGCCGGGCATGGTGGCGGGCACCTATAGTCCCAGCTACTCAGGAGGCTGAGGCAGGAGAATGGCCTGAACCCAGGAGGGGTAGCTTGCAGTTAGCCGAGATCGCACCACTGCACTCTAGCCTGGGCGACAGAGTGAGACTCCATCTCAAAAAAAAAAAAAAAAAAAAAAGATTTAATGATAGGGCCAGGCATGGTGGCTCACGCCTCTAATCCCAACACTTTGGGAGGCCGAGGTGGGTGGATCACCTGAGGTCCAGAGTTCAAGACCAGCCTGAGCAACATGGAGAAACCCTGTCTCTACTAAAAATACAAACATTAGCCGAGAGTGGTGGCACATGCCTGTAACCCCAGCTACTCGGGAGGCTGAGGCAGGAGAATCACTTGAACCCGGGAGGTGGAGGTTGCAGTAAGCCAAGGTCGTGCCATTGCACTCCAGCCTGGGCAACAAGAGTGAAACTCCATCTCATTTAAAAAAAAAATTAATGATAGGTATAACTATTTGTTCTGTTCTTGTATGTGTAAAATACATCATTAGAAAATATAGGCCGGGCACGGTGGCTCACGCCTGTAATCCCAATACTTTGGGAGGCTAACTCACTTGAGTTCAGGAGTTTGAGACCAGCCTGGACAACATGGCAAAACCCCATCTCTACAAAAAAATACAAAAGAAAAAAAAATTACCAGGGCATGGTGGTGTGCACCTGTAATCCCAGCAATTCAGGAGGCTAAGGTGGGAGGATCACTTGAGCCCAGGAGGTCAAGGCTGCAGTAGCCGTAACTGCACCCCTGCACTCCAGCCTAAGCAACAGAGCAAGGCCCCATTTCGAAAAAAAAAAAAAGAAAAAGAAAATATAAATGTTCCCTTTCCTTGCTACTATTTCTGAGACTTTACATGTTTTAGGCCTATGCAGTAGTTCCATATTGTTTATCTGCTCATATATTTTTTTAGAAAGGAAAGACATATTTTAGAAAAACTATGCTGGACTATTGCAAAGTAACTATGCTGGAACTATGCTAGCAGCTATGCCATCTTATCAGTCCCAGCAAAAGCCATTATTACACACCTGAGTAAAGCAGTGGACACACAGGGAGTGGTGCCTGCCCTCGAGGAGCAGGGTGATGCGTGCAGTTATGGAATAAACAAATAACAAATGTTATGAGATTATGGCAATTAATAATTATCTAAGAGGCTCAGGAAAAGCTTCAGAGGCATTGCCTGAATTAAACTGACTCTGGGAAGCTGAAGCAGAAGGGCAGGAGAGGGATTATAAGCCACGCTAAGGAGTCTGCAATTTATCCCATTGGCAATGAGGAACCACGTACACAGACAAATGACATAAATCTACGTTTTAGAAAGGCTGCTCGTGTAGCAATATGGAGAACAGACTGGAGAAGGCTAAGCACAGAGCAAGAAGAGGCCATTATAACAGCCCAGGCCATTTGCCCTCAAAGAGGGAATGTACGGGATGTATACCTCGAAGGGCACTCAAAGTGATTCAGCCGGGTATTAGAAGAAAAATACCACACCTCTTATTTATAAACTTCTCTGGTATTTAATTTCATGGACACTGGCCTCCTCACGCAGTCCCTAAATCAGATGTCTGTGGCACATGAGGTTCAGGAAGACTCCTCAGGAAGTGTGAAAATTCCACAGCGTAGAGCGTGTGGTACCACCATTCACTCATTCACGTCCTAATGTAGTACGGTTCATGCAGTACAGATGACATCAATATGGTTAGTTCCGTAAAAATTGGATGTTAAAAAGATCTTTTTATGGAACACTTCATAAATTTGTGTGTCATCCTAATCTTCTCTGTATCGTTCCAATTTTAGTATATGTGCTGCCAAAGCAAGCCCGTAATAGGATCTTTTAAATAGGATCATAACTAAACTTGACAATGAGACAGCGAGAAACTCTGAAACCTGCACCATGAAAAAGTTTTCCAGTTATCATGTCACCAAGTGCTTATAAGAATTCTAGAACTTAAAGAGCAGTTAAATATTTTTCTTCTACAAAAATGTTGTTGTTCTCAGTTTGGTGACCTTTCCTGGGATGGCAAATGTAAGCAGTATGGCACCTAGCAGATACTCCAAAAATAGACACAGCTGCCCTTCCAAGACAAACATCTATTTTGGTTGGTGCAAAAGTAATTGTGGTTTTTGCCATTAATATTATCAGAGGCTAGAAACTAGCTGTTTTTTAAAGAAAACTGTTGAGTGCGTTTTGAACAGACGTTTTTAATGTTTCCATCCTTATGTTGTTACCAAAAGAATATAAAAGTCACACAAAAACTCGTATCTATATACCAGCAGTTCTCAAAGTGTAGTCCAAGGACCCTCAAGGGTCCCCAAGACCCTTTTAGGGGGTCCACGAGTTTAGAACTATTTTCACAGTAATTCTAAGACATTCTTTGCCTTGTTCACTCTTGTTCTCTTATGAGGGTCCAGCAGTTTTCTAGAGGTTACATAACATGATGAGGTGACCACGATTCTTCTCACAGTTAACAGTATGCATGCTTGTGGGTTATTGTGATTTTTGAGACAGGGTCTCACTCTGTCACCCATGCTGAAGTGCAGTACCATGATCACAGCTTAGTGCAGCCTCAACCTCCTAGGCTCAAGCAATCCTGCTGTCAGCCTCCCTAGTAGCTGGGGCTACAGGGATGTGCCACCATGCTTGGCTAATTTTTTAATTTTTTGAAGAGATGTAGTCTCACTATGTTACCCAGGCTGAACTTTTTTTTTTTTTTTTTTTTAGACAGAGTCTCACTCTGTCCCCCAGGCTGGAGTGTAGTGGCATGATCTCGGCTCACTGCAACCTCTGCCTCCCAGGCTCAGGCAATCCTCCCACCTCAGCCTCCCAAGTAGGGGGTACCAGAGGCATGTGCTACCACGCCTGGCTAATTTTTTTGTATTTTTGGTAGATATGGGGTTTCACTATGTTGCCCAGGCTGGTCTCAAACTCCTGAGCTCAAGTGATCCCCCTACTTCAGCCTCCCAAAGTGCTGGGATTATAGGCGTGAGCCACTGCGCCCAGCCATGAATATTTTTTATCATTTTTTTTTGTACTCAGTGATTTTTAAAACATTAAATATCGACAGACAATACTCACAAACATGAAAGTTATTTGGGAATATTCAATAATTTTTAAACTTTAAGGGAATCCTGAGACGAAGAGAACAACTGCTACATACTTTAAATCCTCAGTAACAGAATTTCCTGATTTAACATATTCCAAACAAAAGGGTTCAGTGAGTTTTTAAGCTGTGTTAAAAATACATAAACATGCCACCTTTCAGTTACTTTGCAAGAAAAACTGACATCAAGGAAGAGGAAATTTATGATATATAGACAAATAATGGGCCAAGGCAGTAGATGACATTTCATCAGAGTAACATAAATTAAGTTCTACAGGAGTTCAGAGAGGAGGAACTCATGTCAAGCCAGGATGATCAGATAAAGAATCTAATGGAAAATAAATATGAATTAAACTTCCATTATCATCTTTAAAAAAATCATCAGAAGATGACTGAGGAGGAGCAAAATTTCAGGGGGAAGAAGTCAGCAATGACAGGCCGAGGAGAAGTGTGTATGGTTTAGCAACCCCATCTGGTGAGTATATTATGGTCACACACACTTGTGTCACCTCTGAGCCAGGGCTGGGAATAGCTAAATGCCATATAAACTGTTGGCATTTAAACAGTGTTTAAATCTTTTATTTTTGGAGATGGAGTCTTGCTCTGTCGCCCAGGGTGGAATGCAGTGGCGTGATCTCGGCTCACTGCAACCTCCGCCTCCCAGGTTCAAGCAATTCTCCTGCCTCAGCCTCCAGAGTAGCTGGGACTACAGGTGCACGCTGCCATGCCCAGCTAATTTTTTTTTTTTTTTTGTATTTTAGTAGAGACAGGGTTTCACCGTGTTGCCCAGGCTGTTCTCGAACTCCTGAACTCAGGCAATCCGCCCACCTCAGCCTCCCAAAGTGCTAGGATTACAGGCATGAGTCACCGCGCCCGGCAACAATGTTTAAATTTGTACGGTTTTTTTTTTTTTTTTTTTTTTTGAGATGGAGTTTCGCTCTCTTGTCACCCAGGCTGGGGTGCAGTGGCACGATCTCGGCTCACTGCAACCTCTGCCTCCCGGGTTCAAGCGATTCTCCTGCCTCAGCCTCCTGAGTAGCTGGGATTACAGGCGCGGGCCACCATGTCCGGCTACTTTTTGTTTTTTTTGTTTGTTGGTTTTTTTTTTTTTTTTTTTTTGAGACGGAGTCTCGCTCTGTCGCCCAGGCTGGAGTGCAGTGGCGCGATCTCGGCTCACTGCAAGCTCCGCCTCCCGGGTTCACGCCATTCTCCTGCCTCAGCCTCTCCGAGTAGCTGGGACTACAGGCGCCCGCCACCACGCCCGGCTAATTTTTTGTATTTTTTTGTAGAGACGGGGTTTCACCGTGGTCTCGATCTCCTGACCTCGTGATCCGCCTGCCTCGGCCTCCCAAAGTGCTGGGATTACAAGCGTGAGCCACCGCGCCCGGCCTACTTTTTGTATTTTTAATAGAGACGGGGTTTCAACACATTGGCCAGGCTGGCCTCGAACTCCTAACCTCAGATAATCCGCCCACCTCGGCCTCCCAAAGTGCTGGGATCACATGTATGAGCTACTGCACCCGGCCCGTATGGCATTCTTATCAACTGTCTCTTTTTGATCTCAGAGTAATTCCCTTATGCCTAACACTTCCAGCCCAGCATCATCCATCACTTAAAATGCATATCCTTGTTAGTATAATGGTGAGAAAAAGACCTAAAATAAATGCATACATAAAACCACAACGTGGCTGGGCGTGGTGGCTCACATGTATAAACCCAGCACTTCGGGAGGCAGAGCTGGGCAGATCGCTTGAGCCCAGGAGCTCAAGACCAGCGTGGGCAATATGGTGAAACCACGTCTCTACACAAAACACGAAAAATTAGCTGGGCGTGGTGGTGCGTGAGTGCCTGTGGTACCAGCTATTTGGGAGGCTGAGGTGGGAGGACCACCTGAGCCTGGGGAGGTTGAGGCTGCAGTGAATCGTGATCATATCATGCCAGTGCACTCCAGCCTGGGTGATAGAGTGAGGACTTACCTAAAAAAAAAAAAAAATCCCACAATGTTGGCATCTTTAGGTAGTGAGATTTAAGACTACTGATCACCTACCATGAATCAGGTAATATACTAAAGATTAGAAATATTATAACTGTTGTTTTATTATTAAACTATTTGTATATATCTACTAATAGCACAAGACCAGGGTTTTTACATCTATTCCCTCCAATCCTCAGACAACCTGGCAAGGTAGGAATTTTTGTCCTCATTTTCCAAATTTGAAAACCAAGAAGACATGAGATTCTGAAGCCTATCCAAGGTGACACAATAGAAACTGGTGAGACTATGATTGAAATCCTGGTCTGCTGCTCAGCTAGCTCTAGGAAGCACACAGACATGCCCGTCACATGCTGCAGCAGCGTAACTATCCTTCCGTCCAGTTCTTACCTCATTATAACCTTCATCCTGCATAAATACTTTATGACTTCTGTGTAGGAGGTATGGTACTAAGGCTGCAAACCTCAGAACTCCCCACGTGAGGGAAACAGCTATTCACTATTCTGCCTCTTCCATACAGTGATGCTCCTGAAAGGCAAAGCTGACAAAGTAGTCACTTTCTATCTTCAAATCCTTCAGTGGCACCAAATCACCTTCAGGATAAAGCTCCAACTTCATAACTCACAAAGACCTTCACAATCTATTCTTGACTGATTTCTGCAGCCTCATTTCCCACACATTCCCCAAACAGGCTCCATATTCCTGCCACACCAGTGTCTTTAGGATGCAGCCACATTCTTTGCTTCTAGGCCACAGCACACATTGTTGCCCGTGTGAAAAGCCTTTTAAACCCATATCCACCCAGCTAATAACTACTGATTTTTCAAGATGTAGGTCGGATGTGAACTTCCCTAGAAAACCACTACTCATATTCCCCACGATATCAGGTGTGCTTTTAGAAGATCTCACAAGACCCTCAACCACAGCCCTTGTTATAATATATTCTGCTTCTGGTTATAATGTATTCTTTACTTGCTTCTGGTCCTACTAGACTGGAGGCTCTTTGAGGCCAGGGACATGTCCTTTATACCTATCAAGGCACCACCTAGCACAGAGCCTGGCAGAGCTCATGTTCAGTACACATTTATGGAATGATGAGAGCACCTGGTCTAGTAGGAGAGACAGAAATGTACACACTTACGTAAAATACGAAAAATGTGAAAATAAGAGATCGTAGGGATGCTGTCCAAGGGAGAAAAAAGGTGGGGAAATCCAGGGGAACCCTTCTACCTGTATTTCTGAGGGCTCCTTACCTGATTTCTCAAGTTTCTTCTAACCTTGATGCAGCTGGTTAGAAGCACGGTGATCATGAGTGCTTACTGTGAACCACGTGCTCTGCAAAGCACTTTACATGAACTGACTTGTTTAATTCTCACAACTGCCCAATGCATTTCACTGATGAGGAAACTTAGGCTCAAAAATAAGATTCCTGCTTACTGTCAGGCAACTATTAATAGTGGAAGAGCCAAGATCTGAACCCAAATCTTCTGTCTCCTGAACCAGGGCTCCAACCAGCACTGTTTCTATTGTTTGTCAATAGTGAAACCTCCTCCTCAAATACCAAGTTTGCTAGGTTCAATTAAACCAATAAGGTTAAACTAAGATTATTTTTAAATTTTAACCATTTGAGTGAAAATGCACCTAAAGTTATTACACATTTCCCGATTTCTTATAAATTGAATACCCTGATTATAATTTAACTTTTATTTTTTGCTATCTCAGAACCATTGCTGTATTTGTTACTAAGAATGCTGTAACATAGTTTTGTAAAAGACATTCCTCAGGAATGACTGTGTTATAACTGGGATGTAACAGATTGCCCTTGTATCAACACCCTTGGCCTGTGAGCATTTACAAGTGCTTGTAAGAGTTCTGACTCTGAATCTACCATTACCCCATGCATGGTTAGAGCTATTATTTCTTGCTACTGTCAATGTTTGTCTCTAGCAGCCCATCTGATGTGCTACCTCTAATCTTCAATGGGCTGTGATACCACAGATGAGGCAGTAGTCATTAGTGCTATGCACCAAATATTTCTGGCTCTTTGCTTCCCAGACATACGCTAACACTGAAATTCTCTAACCTTCTTTAAAGTTAGGCATGGCTATGTGACTTGCTTTGGCCAATGAAAATGGGAATGAAAGTGGCATGTGCCATAGTGGGACAGAAACTTGAAAAGCCAGTGACCACTTGGCCACTATCTTTTCATTTAATCAAAATGGTCATGGCAGTGTCATATTAAGATGGAGTTTCTATCAGCCTCAGTTCCTGAGTGACTGTGAAGAGTTTCCTGTACACTCATGCTGGACACGTCACACGAATGAGAAGTCAAGTTTTGTTCTGTTACACCACTGAAGTCTTGAGGTTTTTGTTAGTGCAGCCTCATCCAAGCTATCTATGTCAATACCGATCTCTCAGTAAGGGATTCTCTCACATAAGCAACTTTATTTATAGATTTTAATGACAAACATTTTGTTTGGATAAAGAATTATCTTTGCATCCATCCTGGTTCAAAGCTATTTTCAATATAAAATATATTTGCCAAGTACCTACTATGTACAAAGTTGGATGATGAAGAGGACAGTCTATGTCTTGAAATAGCTTCAGTCTTATACTGTGGGTAGAAGCAGGATTTAAGGCAATTATCGCAAAAAGGCAGACTCTAATGTTATGGTGGTTTAAACTTAAAGAAGAGAGACATCTCATCTAGATGAGAAGAAAAAGTATAGACAAGCTTCACAAAGGAAGTTCCGTATGAAATGGCCCTGAAACATACGTAAGAACAATTAAAGTCAAGGAGACTATTTAAGATAGAAAAAGCCAACATGAGCAAAGACACAGAGCACAAACAGCAAAGCACAAAGAGCAAATAGTTCCACTGACCTGGAAAATAAAACGGAATGGCAAGAAATCAGTTTGCCCATATTGCCCATGCCAGGCTGGTCTGTGCCTAACGCAACAGATTAGGGGGAGCCATTTGAAGTCCTGGATGGAGAAGTGACAAACTTGGAAGTGATGGCAATACACGATAGATGGAAGGAAAAAAATGTTAGGGGGCTTCTGTGGTAATTCACAGGAATGGTCCAATGGCGCCAGATCAGTGTGATGACAGTAGGAGTGAAAAGAAGCAGATGCCAGGCTAGGTATGGTGGCTCATGCCTATAATCCCAGCACTTTGGGAGGCTAAGGTGGGCAGATCACTTGAGATCAGGAGTTCAGTATCAGCCTGGCCAACATGGTGAAACCTCGTCTCTATTAAAAATACAAAAATTAGCCGGGCGTGGTGGCATGCGCCTGTCATCCCAGCTACTCAGGAGGCTGAGACAGGAGAATTTCTTTAACCCGGGTGGTGGAGGTTGCAGTGAGCTGAGATGGGGCCACTGCACTCCAGCCTGGGCGACAGAGGGAGGCTCTGACTCAAAAATAGAAGCAGATGTCAGAAACAGTGTGGAAGTAGGGTCAACAAGACCTGGCACCCAACCAAAAACACAGGGGAGAAAAAAAGAAGAAAAGTTAAGAATAAACTTGCGGTGCAGCTTCTGGGTTGAGAGAACTGTTATTCCAAGTAGCTGAGGTGAATCAGAAAAGCGACAATGGGCTAGATGTGGTGGCTCACGCCAATATTCCCAACACTTTGGGAGGTTGAGGTGGAGGATTTCTTTTTTTTGACCGAGTTTCACTCTTGTTGCCCAGGCTGGAGTGCAGTGGCGCGATCTTGGCTCACTGCAACCTCTGCCTCCCCGGTTCAAGCGATTCTCCTGCCTCAGCCTCCCGAGCAGCTGGGATTACAGGCGCCTGCCACCACGCCTGGCTAATTTTTTGTATTTTTTTTTTTTTTAGTAGAGACGGGGTTTCATCATGTTGGCTAGGCTGGTCTCGAACTCAAGGTGGGAGGATTTCTTTTTTTTTTTTGAGACGGAGTCTCTGTCGCCCAGGCTGGAGTGCAGTGGCACCATCTCAGCTCACTGCAAGCTCCGCCTCCCGGGTTCACGCCATTCTCCTGCCTCAGCCTCTCCGAGTAGCTGGGACTACAGGCGCCCACCACCATGCCCAGCTAATTTTTTTTTGTATTTTTAGTAGAGACGGGGTTTCACCGTGGTCTCGATCTCCTGACCTCGTGATCCACCCGCCTCGGCCTCCCAAAGTGCTGGGATTACAAGCATGAGCCATCGCGCCCGGCCAAGGTGGGAGGATTTCTTGAGCCCAGGAGTTCAAGACCAGCCTGGGCAACATGGCAAGACCTTGTCTCTACAAAAAAAAAAAATTTCTTTAATTCTCCAGGTCACCTGCCTGTGGTCCCAGCTACTTGGGAAGCTGAGGCAGGAGGATCGCCTGAGTCCAGGAAGTCAAGGCTGCAGAGAGCCATGTTCACTGCACTCCAGCATGGGTGACAGAGGGAGACCCTGCCTCAAAAAAAAAAAGGAAAAGTGACAATGGCAAGTAAAGTGTTACTGTATTCCTGATAGTTAGCTTCAGCTTCCTTTGAAGTAAATTCTATTACTTGTTTACTCTTTGCACCACACGGGACAAAGGTACCTCTTGGATTAATGCCATCAACCTACGTTTTGTGCAACCTCATATCCTGCTTTTTCTGCTAAGAACCACCCATGAGCATCTCAGATTCCCCTGCACCTTTGTCATCCTCACTTTCTCATCTGCTCACTTCTTCCTCTTCATCCAGCCAGGCCTACCCACTCTTCATGACCCAATTCAAGTCTCAGCTTCCCTGTGAAACCTTCCTCAAACACATGGATTTCTCCTTTTCTCGGTTTCTCAGAGTACCTACCATCTTGGAATTCTAGAGACCATATCACAGTTATCATTGTCATGTGTGTGCTTTATTCCCTCAACTATATTATAGGCCCATTAGAGCAAGTTTCTTATCTTAAATGGTTTTGAGTTCCCCCTCAGTCAATGCCTTGCATAAAATATGTACTCAAGAGGCGTTCCATTGATTGATACAAAGTCTGTTAGTCTCTGAGAACATGAATGCCTTGTTTCATCATTAACATTTTATTATTATTAAACCATGGTTAGACAGTTGACATGTGAAATGGAGAGATTCACCACTTAATATCTCAAAATATCCTTGAGTTAAGAATCTCTAATCATAGGAGGAGCTGTATTGCCTTAAGAGATTATTTGAAAATATCATTTGGTTATAAATTTCTGTGCCAGCTTCCTTTTAATCCTCTGTTGACTTGAAAGTACACCAAACATTTCAGTGATCATCTCTACAAGATAATTCTGACTTAGAAACAACCTAATTTGTCATGGGGACTACCTTACTTTTAGTAACCTAGTAAGAGTTTTTTCCTACCTTCATGTCCAGCTATCTATAATTCACATCCACTGAAAAGTTTGAGTATTTTACTTTCTGAGGTAATAGCTGCCTTCACTGGTCCCTCCCTCAATTAATTACATTCAGTTATCAGGTTTCACTCCTTCCTCATACGTGAAGGAAACAAACAAAAATGAGGCTTACTGAGGAATCATAAAAATGGACATTGTTGTAAAAAGGAATCCAAAATGTTCATGGGACACTCTCCTAACCAAACCTGCTCCCCTCACTAAGATATTTTCTCTTGCAAGCAAAAGCACGGAGGACACACGGGGGAAAGTGCCAGAAGGAAAGGAAGCAAGAGAGGCGTACTTTGCCTATCAAACTGACCCCAGTTCTGGCCCTCGCTAGAGCAGTAAGCAATGACAACCGCTACCCATACGCTGCCGATTCCCGCTCAGGCGCTGCCTGGACTTTTCTTCCCTCTTCCCACAGCAGGGCCCGAATGATGGTGTCCGTGCTCTGCGCCAAGGTGCGCAGCGCTGCGGGATTTCACACGGAGATGACCTCAGACCTCCTGGCCTGCGTCCGGCCGGCCTTTCCCCCAGACGCGGCGGCCCCCACCCAGGCGAGGTCATCCAGGTACCGGGCCCCCAGCCCGAAGGACGACTGGGCCGTGCCCCGACCCCGCCTTCCCAGGCACTAGCGCGCGGGCTCCGCGCCCCGCCCAGCCCGGGACCCGCGGCCGGCGGGGGAGGGGCGGGGCAGCGCGGCGACCGTTATTCGCAGTCAGCCATCGCGCCCCGAAGCGCACTGGGCAGGCCCTTACCACAGCGGAGAGGGAGGCAGGGGGGAGGTGGCGCCCGGCCCGACGCGGGGCAGGAAGGCGGAGGCGACGGCGTAGGCGGCGGCGACAGCCGCGGGGTACCCCGGCGGGCGCCCACGACGCGGTGAGCTGCATGGGCGCCGCCATAGTGGGGACGCAGCGGCGGGCGGGGCGCGCGGCTGCGACCCTGTCGGGCGCCTGCGACCAATGGGCTCGCGGAAGCTGGGCGGAGCGAGGGCCTGGCCAATACGGAGCTGCACTGCCCCGAGCAGCCCAATAGACCCAGGAGCCGCGGATTTGCCGTCCCGCCCACCCCGCCTACCACGAGACCAGTGCCGCGGCGAGTGCGGGGCGAGAGGTTCGAGCTGGTGGAGCGCCCCAGCCTGCAAGTTCAGCGTGGGTGTCTCTCCTGGGCACATCGAGCCGTCTAGAGGAACCCTCTTCCCCCGGCTTCACGGCCCAGAGGACGCACGGCTGTCTCCCCTCGAGAGCCTGTTTCGTCGCCTGCGCGGGGAACGCAAAGTGCTAAGGGTAGTCACGGCCACTTCACGCCGAGGGACATCTCATCTCGCCCTCCAGGTCGTGAGCGCACCCATTCCGCTCACTGAGGCCGAAAGCCTCGGACCTCCATGGGCCCTGGTGGGTAAGGGGGCACGGGGGTGAGCGTTAAGAGACTCGTAGAACATTTTTAGTCCCCGCATGGCACAGGGCCTCCAAGCGTCACGTACACTTTGCAGCCCTCCCACTCCTTTTTCATTCCTGCGGCGGAGCCCTGGTGTTATCCGCCTGGGGCGGAATTTAAAAAACTTAATTCCTCAACAAAGCCCGGGTGGTCTTTAAACTGCAACCTTGGATCCAAAGGCCCTACCTTACAAAGGCAAGGCAGTTTGCCCTACAAAAAGGCTTCTGGGAGTTGCTGCCTAAGGCAGGAGGGGACTGGCAGGCCGGGAGGTGCCGCTTTTGGCTGGGGCCAGTTCTCTTGAGGTCGACCCGACTGCATAGGCAGCCAGTAGGGGAGAGAACGGGCCGGTCTGTGTGATTTGGATCACCTGAGTTGCAGTTTCCTAAGAGTTATTACGTTGACCAAAATAAAAAGTGCAGTTTCTGGAAAACTGGTCAGCTGTTGAGTAAAAACTGCTGGGATTAAACCCAGCGCCCACACCTGGAGGCAGTGGGGTCATCGAGAAAGGTAGGGACCCCGTGTAAAAAGGCTGGTGAAGTGTTCCTCTCTTCCAAAGATGTATGGATTAGTGCTCTCTCACCAATCCACTAAGGCCTGGTTCTGCCCAGCCTCCCTTGCTACATCCCCTGGGAATCCCCAAGTGGCGTGTAGGCACAAGAAAAAAAAGGCCAACTTCCCTCTCTGGGCCCCAGGAGGGAGCTGACATAGAAAAGATCACCTCCTGCACCTCCCTTTCTCCACAATGAGATACCAAGTAGCAACCACTTCTCAACCCGCAGGGACACAAGGAAGCATCCAGAGCAGCTGAGCTGACCCAAGCCTCTCCTGCACCTGGACAGGGCCATGCCACAGGAAGTGCCTGGCTGTTTAAGGGCCAGCCGGTGCAGCTCCGGGGCACCCAAGTCCTGCACCTATTCATTGCCCCCCTCCCTGCTCTATGGTTCCCCATCCTTGTCCACTTTGACCTCAGGGACCCAGCAGCCAAAGGAGATTGGGTCTTCCTCCGGGGAAGCTTCTCACCAACTAGACAGCTCGGAGAGCAATCTGAAGATCCCACTGGAGGTTGAGTCCCTTGCTTTTCAAGCACCAAAAATGCACCCCATCCTTCACACTGGTTCCACAATTTGTATAGAACACAGATGCTGGCATGAACTTAGGCCAGCTCAACAAAGATGTATCAAATGGGGCAGCAGTGAGAGATACTCTGTTGAGAGGACTCATTGGTCTGGTGCTTCCTCTGTTACCTCATCCTGCCCGTCTCTAAGGCAGAGCAAGCACAACAAAGAGGTGCTCAGAGCCAGAAGTGTCCCTGTTCCCATGACCCACCATACTTGGCCTAATATAGAGCTTGACAAGCAAAGGACCCACTCTCTGGAACTTCCTAGGGACTGCCTTACTGATTTGTCTTAAAATACACAGCCCCGCTCCAGAGCCTATGACTCTAGATACACCCCCAGCCTGATGTGGGCCACGTGGGCTCCTAGGGGCAGACAGCCAATCCTCTGCTCAACACATTTTTATTGCTAAGGACAAGGTGATGCACCAGTTTTCAAAATAATTTGGTTTATAGTGTTCATACGTAACAAAAAAGGGGAAGTATTATAAATCTGATTCTTGTATACACAGGGTATTGGTGTGAAGCCCTCCAATCCTGGGCCCAGGCAAACAAATTCTTGAGGAGCAAAAACTTGTTTAACCCCTTCAGTATTGCCCTCTAGTCCCACCCCCACCCCAAAATCAGCTCCCTCCCACCCACAGTGGGCCTCCAATGGCCCGAGTTTTTTCATCCTAACCCTCCCAGCCCCTGCATGATTGCAATTTTCTGTTGACAGAATCACCCACCAGGCTCTGCCTGCTTCCATCATTAAAATCCCCGCTTCAGGGTAATATCCACCCACACCCTGTAATACTTTGCCACAGGGGCTCTGCACCTAGAGTGTTGTGGGCACACACCCATGTTATCCCCATGTTCTCCTTTAGGGGAAGACAAAGAGGTGGCATCAGCTCCTTAGCATCTCAATACTGCAGCTTTGCCAGCACTGTCTTGAGGCTGTTCCAGGCCCGGACAGATGCCACACCCATCTCCAGCCAACCCCCAGGAGCCCTTACTCAGCTCAGCTGAGGGCAGAATTTCACATTTTGTTTGCCCTGCATAGGCAAAGAAGAAAGTAAAGGCCAGGGGCTGGCAGAAGCTGGTCCAAACATACACACACACACACACACGCACACACGCGCGCGCACACACACACACATAAATACAAAAGTAGGGGTTGGGGCAAGTACCAGCACCTCAGCCTAGTTGGTGCAGGTGATAGTTACGAAGCTAAGTCCTAGGCCAGGAACAGGGCAGCCACTCCAGCCAGCATAGTTGACCCCTCTATGGACTGGGGCCAGTGCAGCCACAGCATTCCAGTGCTCAGCCCCTCAGCTGGGAGATCAGCGACTGCTGCCACGTGCCCAGAAATGGCTCGTCCTTTCACTACAGCGGAATGCAATGAGGGTGGGTGAGAAGATGATGGGTCGGTTATTTCATTCCTTTTCTTTTTACAACTTCACTTTCAGAGACTTCAGAGTTCCATGTCTGCTGTGCTGTGGAACCCAGAGTGCTCTTGCCTGGATGGCTGAGAATCCCTTGGACCCTGGAAGCACCTACTCCATGATGGCCCGGTATAGTGCAGGCTCAATATAATCTTCCCGGTATCTTGAGTTGATAACTCGTTGCCGTTTCTTTTCTTGCTTAACCTCTTTCTCTGTGAAAATCTCATTGAAGCGCATGTCTGAGGCTACTGACTATAGAAGAATAAGCAAGCCAGATGTCAGCTACCCCAGGAACAACACAAAGGGATGCATCCTTGACTTGTTCCCTCCCTCCACGACAGGAACTGGGGACACACAGAAAATACTCACCAGTCTAGATTTGACTCTCTTGGGAAGCTCTTCATCCAGTGTGTATACATCATCTCTCTTAACCACAAGCTGTGAGCCGTCCTCAAACTCCACCTACCAAGGAAACAAAGGCCTTTTGGCTAGGATATCCCTGACTCTTTCCCTGGTCCACCATGCACAGTGGCAGTCCCCTACAGTCAAAGGAAGGAGGAAGAACACTAAAATAACAACTACCTTACTTCACATTTGGCAGACTGGACACAGGGCAGATACCTAGCTCTGAAAGGGTTACCAACCTATTAGTTCTCCTAAGAGCAAAGGCTCGCCTCTGGCCCAACAGGAAGCACGGAATTAATCAAGCACCCCCCACTCCCTAGAAAGGTAGAACTTTGGATACCTGGTACATTTGGATAGGGTGGGAGGCCACAAACTTGGCTCCATAGACTTGGCCGTCTGTCCATCTCACTTGGACCACTTCTCCTTCAGCAGGAGGACCAAACTGGAGACAGTCCTGGCTCTGAGAAACAGGAAGGAAGGAGGGTGAAAGGAAGGTCCACCTGCACACAAAGGTAACTGTCCTCTACTCAGGGAAGAGTGAAACAGGACAAAGTAACTGTTTTAGAGAGCAAGGCAGCTCTCTGGGCTGAAAAATGTTAACAGTTAAAGACCTTGCTAAGTCAAAGTCTGCCCCTATCTCTGCCCTCTCCTGCTTCTAGGTGACCAAAAAAAAAAAAAAATTCCAGCTATAACAAACTTAGTAAACACAGGAGTTAAATGCCAGAATCAAGAGTCCTTCTTACATTCCCTCAACTGTTCCCCTGAGGGTTCTCCAGGGCTCTGCCATGAATAAATACTAGAACTGTACTCAACTATAAGAAATGTTTTGTTTTTTTTTTGGCCAGGCACGGTGGCTCATGCCTGTAATCCCAGCACTTTGGGAGAGTCGCTGAGGCAGGCAAATCACGAGGTCAGGAGATCAAGACCATCCTGGCCAACATGGTGAAACCCTGTCTCTACTAAAAATGCAAAAAATTAGCCAGGTGTGGTGGCAGGCGCCTGTAGTCCCAGCTACTCGGGAGTCTGAGGCAGGAGAATGGCGTGAACCCAGGAGGCAGAGCTTGTAGTGAGCCAAGATCGTGCCACTGCACTCCAGCCTGGGCGACAGAGCGAGGCTCCCTCTCATAAAAAAAAAAAAAAAAAGTGTTTTTTATTTTTTTTTGGAGATGGAGTCTCGCTCTGTCGCCCAGGCTGGAATACAGTGGCCTGATCTTGGCTCATTGCAACCTCAGCTTCCTGGGTTCTAGCAATCCTGCCTCAGCCTCCTGAGTAGCTGGGACAACAGGCACGTGCCACCATGCCCAGCTAATTTTTGTATTTTTAGTAGAGACGGGGTTTCACCATGTTGGCCAGTCTGGTCTCGAACTCCTTACCTCAGGTGATCTGCCTGCCTCGGCTTGCCAAAGTGGTGGGATTACAGGCATGACCACTGTGCCCAACCAAGAAATATGTTCTTAACAGGAAAAATGAAAAAGAATCACCTACCATGGGACCTGGCAAAGTACTTCAGAACTTTTATTCCTTCCAGAAGCAGGTAAGTACCCCAAGTCCTCATCGTATTCCCAGCATAGGGCTTGGTATACGGGGGGATATTTCATTCAGCATATTGGCTGAATGAAAGGTCTGATGGGTATACCTGGGAGAAGGTCCTTAGGGACATGGCTTAAAAAATAAAAATGAGAGAGGGGCAGGGCAGTGAGTCTAAAAGGATGTGGATGCTCACATCTGCTCTTACAATCATGCTACATTGAGTGGAAACAGTTCCCTACTTATTGACAATTCATTTATTGAATAGGTAATCAGTAAATACAGTTTGTATCAGTCTAACAATTAGGCATAAACTACAGCCTCCTACACCCAATATCTGAGGTGTTCTAAGATTTAACTACTCAAATGTTTGATATTTGATAAACTGCTTAAGTTCTCTGCAATTCAGTTCCACCTCCTGTAACAGCACTTCTGAAAATGTGGTCTGTAAACCTCTGAGGGGTTCCTGAGACACTGTCAGGGAGCAAGTGAGACATGACTATTTTTATAATATTAAACTATTAGCCTTTGTCACTGTGTTGTCATTTACCTAGGATAGGTACAACCGCTGGCACCTGAGCACAAATCAAGGCACTGACCCTAAGCTCTACTAGTTGTTATTGCATTTTTCACCACTGTACACTCATAATTTAGGAGAAAAGAGCAAAAACTCTCGATTGCATGTAACAATATCCCTTGATGAAGCAGTAAAAAATTATTAATTTTTTAAAATCTTAATCATTGAGTACATGTGTTAAGTCCTCATAAGACACTTTTGGTTGTCTCAAAGAAATCTATCTGTGTTGTTTGAGTTGTGAATTACACTAGCTGCTTTGTTCATGGAATACCAGTTTTATTTGAAAAAAATTACTAGGCCAGGCATAGTGGCTCGTGCCTGTAATCCCTCACTTTGGGAGGCAGAGGTAGGAGGATCGCATCAGCCCAGGAGTTCAAGACCAGCCTGGGCAACACGGGAGACCCCATCTCTACAAAACATAAAAAATTAGCCAGGTGTGGTGGCACGCGCCTGTAGTCCCAGCTACTCGGAAGACTGAGGACTGCCTGAGGCCAGGAGGATGACGCTGCAGTGAGCCATGACCACGCCACTGCACTCCAGCCGTGGTGCTGCACAACAGAGCAGGACCCTGTCTTTAAAAAACTCTATGAAAATTTTAAAAAAGAAAAAAAGTGACTGACAAACTGGCTTTTCAGACTTAGGTATCTGGCAGACATCTTGAAAATGCATGAAGTGAACGCCTGTCATGTCAAGGAAAACAAAAGTCAGTATCTGTTGCCAATAATAAAATTCAGGCTTTCAAGCAAATATTAGCATTTCAGAGAAGCGGCATTCACAACTGTGAGCTTGAAACTTCCCAAAATTCCAAGTTTTTTGATTATTATTGGTGATGCTAACAAATGTAATTTTTAAAATATTTATGGCCAGGTGTGGTGGCTCACGCCTGTAATCTCAGCACTTTGGAAGGCCAAGGTGGGCAGATCACGAGGTCAAGAGATTGAGTCCATCCTGGACAACATGGGGAAACCCTCTCTCTACTAAAAATACAAAAATTAGTTGGGCGTGGTGGCGTGCACCTGTAGTCCCAGCTACTTGGGAGGCTGAGGCAGGAGAATCGCTTGAACCCGGCAGGTGGAGGTTGCAGTGAGCCAAGATCGCACCACTGCACTCCAGCCTGGCGACAGAGTGAGACTCTGTCTCAAAATAAATAAATAAATAAATAAATTAATTAATTAATAAATAAATTTATAATAATATTTAACAACATTTGGAGGCTGTCCATAGGCCAGTGCACCAATATTTTCTAAATGACCAATGTATGATGTTATAAAAGGATGCATGGGTGAAAGATCCATTCAGAAGAGACCAATGGGTTTTAGTGTTAACAGTATGAAACGTTCACTGACCTTTCAGATTCCACACTGCAACTAACTTTTAAGAACCTGCCAGGAGCAGTGGCTCACACCTGTAATCCCAGCACTTTGGGAGGTTGAGGCAAAAGAATCGCTTGAGCCCAGGAGTTTGAGACTACCCTGGGCAAGATGGCAAGACCCCATTTCTACAAATAGCCAGGCATGCCTGTAGTCCCAGCTACTCGGGAAGTGCTTGGTCAACAAAGCAAGACATCATCTCTTAAAAAAAAAAAAAAAAAAAAAAAAAAGTTGTTACTTCCATTGAGTTTTGGTGGATATCAGAGAATAATAAACACAATTACCTGAAAGACTATTAAAATACCTCTCTTGGCTGGGTGTGGTGGCTCACAGATGTAATCCCAGCACTTTGGGAGGCCAAGGTAGGTGGATTGCTTGAGCCTAGGAGTTTTGAGACCAGCCTGGCAACAAGGCAAAGCCCTATCTCTACAAAAAAATTAAAAAATTAGCTGGGCACCAGTGACAAGCGCCTGTAGTCCCAGCTACTTGGGAGGCTGAGGCAGCAGAATCACTTGAGCCTGGTATGTGGAGGTTGCAGTGAGTTGAGATCACTGCACTGCACTCCAACGTGGGTGATGGGAGTGAAGCCCTATCTTAAAAAAACTCCTTTTTCCAATTACATATCTACGCAAGGCTGAATTTTCTTCCTATACTTGAACCTAAACAGTGTATCACAATAGATTGAATCAAGAAGTGACATTAAGGCCGGCACAGTGGCTCACACCTGTAATCCCAGCACTTTGGGAGGCCGAGGCGGGCGGATCACGAGATCAGGAGATCAAGACCATCCTGGCTAACATGGTGAAACCCCATGTCTACTAAAAATACAAAAAATTAGCTGGGCATGGTGGCAGGCGCCTGTAGTCCCAGCTACTCGGGAGGCTGAGGCAGGAGAATGGCATGAACCTGGGAGGCAGAGCCTGCAGTGAGCCAAGATCATGCCACCGTACTCCAGCCTGGGCGACAGAGTGAGACTCCGTCTCAAAAAAAAAAAAAAAAAAAAAGTGACATTAAAGAGATTTGCAAAATTGCAGGGAAATGGCAATCTTTTGTTTTTGTTTTAGAAAAGTTATTTTTAATCTAAAAAAATTGATTATTTTAAATCAATCTGCTTTAATTTCTAGTAAGAATAAATACATTTATATAACCCAGAGAAACACAGACTCTTTGGGGTCTCTAACTTGTAGAAAATGGAGTCCTGAAACCACTGTAAGTTAGAGATAATACCACATCCTTCTCACAGTGGGTATGAGAAGATAAAGAGATACTTGAAATAACCACTTAGCATAGTGCCTGGCATACTGTACCAGCTTAATAAATTACAGCAAGGGCCAGGTATAGTGGCTCAAACTCTTGTAATCCCAGTGGTTTGGGGGCCCAAGATGTGAGGATCGCTTCAAGCTGGGAGATCGAGACCAGCCTGAGCAACAAATCAAGACTGTTGTCACTACAAAAAATTTAAAAATTAGCCAGGCGTGACTGCATGTGCCTGTAGTCCCAGCTACCTGGGAAGCTGAAGCAGGAGGATCACTTGAGTTCAGGAGTTTGAGATTGCAGGAGCTATGATACAGCCACTGCACTCCAGCCTAAGTGACAGAGTGAGACCTGGTCTCTCAAAAAAAAAAATAAGGCCAGGCACAGTGGCTCACGCCTGTAATCCCAACACTTTGGGAGGCCAAGGTGGGCAGATCACTTGAGCCCAGGAGTTCGAGACCAGCCTGGGCAACATGGCAAAAGCCTGTCTCTACAAAAAATTAAAAAATTAGCCGGCTGTGGTGGTGCGTGCCTGTAGTCCCAGCTACCAGGGAGGCTGAGGTGGGATGATCACCTCAATCCAGAAGTTGAGGCTGCAGTGAGCTGAGACTGTGCCACTGTACTGCAGCCTGGGAGTCAGAGTGAAACCCTGTCTCACAAATAAAATATAAATAAATGATAGCTATACTACTGCTATGAGTACTACTAATGTTGCCTTTTCTATAAGTCTACCTCATAACTAATGAATGTGCTTTTAGCAACTGAGTGGCTAATGTGGTATAAACATGGGACAATACCTGATTTGTTAAAGGAAAAAATGGTTTCATTCCTCTCTACTTTGATGGTTAGTCTACCAACTGGGGGTAGGGGAAACCTGAACTAAGTCCTCAATACCAAGCCAGACCTGGGACTGGGTCCATGTGGGGCCACTGTGTCTCAGGTGTTGATAACATAAACAGGCCAAGGGTGCCTCCAGGCAGTTTCTACTTAGCCCTAAAGCCCACTGTGAAGAGACAAAAGCAGATTCTATACATCTACTAAGAGGGCCTGATAGAAAAGAGAGTTGGATAATTCTCCTAAAATCACACAGCTACTAGGCAATGAAGCTGGTATTGGCATATTTGATTCCAAAGCCTGGGGTCTCCTATTGCACTAGAATGCCCTCAGGGATAATTTAGACAGCAACGGATGCAGGTTTCAAGGAATTGCAGAAAATACTGATTCCCAGGTACTTCTAGGGAAAATAGGGTACCCTAGCAGCACACAGTTTTCTTTGCAAAGAAACACTGGTACAGATGATTCTTTCTGTTAGAAGACATGGTGATGGGACCATGGACCTGGCTAGAAGAAGCAGGCACACACACACAGTCTGCCAGCCAGACCTTAGAAACATCCCCCATTCCAAACTGCCTGAGAAGCTCCTTGCGGATATTACCACTATGTCCTCAGGATAAAGATTGTCGCTGAAGGAGCCATCATCAAAGTTGACTTCATAGAAGGTCTCGGTGGTGAGCCTGACCACTTCACACTGGTAGAAGCGCCCGTTCTTATGCTTGCTGATGACTTTCTGGCCTGCAGTGATGCTTTGCAAGGCCCCCTTGGCACGCTGGAAAAAAACAGAGGCTTTGGTTACTCACACGTGGAGTTGGCAGGCCTGGTATATGGAGAAGAAGATCAATTAGTTCCTTCTTATCAGGGAAAGATAAGCAAGGAAAGTAAAAGTAAAAAGGAGATGGGAGCTAAAACAAGCCTTTCCAGATACCCACCATCCCAGCCAGGACATTGGAAGAGACCAGTACCACATTTTCCTCCATAAATTTAGCTCCTCCCATAAATTTAGCTAGTCCATAACTGGCCCTTATACCATATTATCTTACCCAGAACTCTCTGAACAACAACAAGGACTTCTCTGATCTTGCCAAGAACTGACATCAAAGTATCGAAGGAGAGACTCAATAGGTGCCCTGAGGCCTGGGCCGCCAGGCAAAGCTGCACCACATCTTAGCACCTGCGGCATTACCCTCAGGGCTAGGGCACAAAGACAGGTTTCTCAGATGTCTCCAGCTACACACAACAAACTGTCCCCCATTCCAAGGGCCCTGCCATTGCCATCTCTGGTGCCCTCACCGTGCCCTTCTCATTCTGAACTTGCCCTTGATGCAAACAGGATCACAAAGTATGTGACAGCCTCATTTCCAAGTACACCTGCTAGCCTGCCCAGGCACTCTGCCCCAGCCATGCTGGCCCCCCTTGCTGTTCCCTGAATGAGTGTGCCATATGTGCTGCCACCCAGGGCTTCAGCACTGCTGGTTCTTCTACCTGAGATGCCATTCCCCGGTTACTTGCACACTGACTTCCATCACAGTGTCAACTTATTGATATCATTCCTTACTATTTCATCTTCCATTCCCCTTATCTGACTTAATTTTTATCCCTGCACTTCTCACCATCTGCTATACTGTGTATTTACTTGCTTCTATGTATCCTTCAACTATACTGTATGCACCAGAAGGGCAAGGACTTTTTTGTCTTGTTCGATGGTATAGTCCTGGCACCTAAAACTGTGCCTAGTGTATAGTAAATGCTCAATAAACATTTGAAGAATAAATCAGTGAAAGAACTACTAACTCATCAGTCCCCCCAATTTCCTCATAGCACCAGCAGTCTACAGCTGCCAACTTAAGCATGTGGAGTACTAATGATTATCACAAAATAACTATTCTGTGTATGAAAAAACTCTTCCCTATCATAGCTGTGACTCAGTACTACCTCAAGTTTTTACTTGCATCAAGGGCAAGTTCAGAATGAGGGCATGGAGAGGGCACCAGGGATGGCTATGGCAGGGCCCTTGAGACACTCCGGAGTCTCATTCTCACATAGAATATGGTCCCATCTTCCTAAGGTCCTAACCATACCCCTGACCACCTGTCATGTTCAACATCTTTATGAAAAAGAATGCAGTCAGCCAACCAGGACTTTTCTGCAGTCCCAAATGGCAGAGTGAAAAGTTCATCCTTCTGGGCTGGCCGTCTATCACGTTCTTCCTTTGATTATGTATTTACCACACTGTTGTCAAACCTGTATGATCGCCTCTTCTATTAGATTGTAACTCACTCATGGCAGAGCCTTCCCCAACTACGGTCTGGCTCTGACCTGACTACCCCACAGGGACACTCGTTTGCGGTACTTAGTGACCACCACACCAGCCCTGCCTTCTCTGTTGGATGTGACCCTCCTTCCTCCCACTGGCTTGCTTCACTTTCTCAGCTGCTTTCACTGGTTCATGCTCTGCTACCTGCTTCTCCCACTGGGAATCTCCGGAGCCCAGTTTCTAATGGGAACTAGATTTAACTATGCTGTTAAATGCTAATAGCCAAATCTTTACCCTCACAGTTACTCTCCAGAATGCTCCAGCGACCTCAGCATTTACTTTCCTCTTTCTCATCCCTCCTTCTCTCCCTTGCAGAGCAACACTGCTTCAACTCAGTTCCTGATTGCAGTTACTAACATCATATTAGCATCCTTCCCATCTCTCAAGGGAGTAACCTGAGTCATCTTCAATATTCACTCCCCCTCTCCTCCTCCTCTCCCCTTCTCTCCTCAACCCACGAGGGTCAATAAGCCCTATCAATTTTACCTGTTGAAGGATCTCAAAGTTAAATGTACCCTAAAGCCCTGCCTATGTGTTCCCATTTCAGACCTCACTCTCTCCTAGGCTAACTGGTTTTCCGGCCTCAAATTCTTACTCTGAATCCTCTCTTCAAACAACCACCTGAATGATTATCAAAAACTATAGTGCAGAATCAAAATATTCAACAAGTTCTCCTCATCCAGTGAACAGAGATCAGAGTCCTGAGAGTGGCAGTGCAGGGCCTTCATCCTCTGCCGTTGTCCACCTCTCAAGCATCACACTCCCACACACCGTCACACTCCCATAACCAGTCTTTCATGATCCTTCTTCTGCGACCTGCTCATTCAACATGTTTCTCAAGCTCTGCACACAACAGTCTTTGCATACAATTCCTTCTTATAGTTTAAGACCCACTTCAAATGCCACCGTCTACCCAATCCTCTTCATAGCTCCTCTAGCTAACATTACATGTCACTTTTTCTCTAAGCTTTACCATTCAGAGAACTGCAGCAATCTCTACTGTCTGGCAATTCATGATTAACTCTTGGGAGCTCTCCCCATTTGTTCTCAACATTTTCAGAGGTTCTGCATGTCCCGGACACTAGGTTAAGTAATAAGGATGCCCACATTAATAAGATATGGACCCTCAAGGAGTTTATTCTGATGGAGAGGCAGACAAGTAAAGAGATAATCAAAAGGAATCAACTACAAGCAGTTTGGTGTCACTGGCTTATGGAGTACAAGGCAGGGAGTGGAGATGGACAGGGGCCACCTCTCAATCTCTTAACTCATTAGCACTCTTCATAATGCAGAATGCTTGAGGAAATAGTTGCTGACACAACAAATAGAAAACATGCAGAGAAAATGATCATGAAAACTGTCAAGAGGATTCTAGAATGCCACCCTCTCTCACCTCCAAATTAGGAATCTTGTGCCGAAAGCAGGTAATGAAGACCACAAAAGGCCAGTCATCAGGCTGCATCATCACACCGGCAGCCTGGGCGCAGCTCACATGGAAGGCAGTTGGGCAGCGGCCGTGAGAACACTGCACACAGCAGCCAGCAGTTCTTTTCCTCCGCTTCTTACAGAAGATACATTTCTGTAGCACAGGGGAAGAAAATCAGTGATTGCAGGAACTGGCACTGCAGCTTCCTCTGTTGTTCCCCTCCCAAATGCAAAGCCAAGCAAGTAAGAGCCAGCCCTTTCCCAAAATACAAGGACACATCAGCCTGCTCTAATCCAGGTCTGGTTACAACTTTATCCACCAAGGAATTTTTTTTTTTTTTTTTTTTTTTGAGACGAAGTCTTGCTCTGTCGCCCAGGCTGGAGTGCAGTGGCACAATATCGGCTCACTGCAACCTCCGCCTCCCGGGTTCAAGTGATTCTCCTGCCTCAGATTCCTGAGGAGCTGGGATTATAGGTGCGCACCACCACTCCCGGCTAATTTTATATTTTTAGTAGAGTTGGGGTTTCACCATGTTGCTCAGGCTGGTCTTGAACTCCTGACCTCAAGTGGTTCACCCGCCTCAGCCCCACAAAGGGTTGGGATTACAGGCGTGAGCCACCACACCTGGCCTCCACTAAGGAATCTAACCACAGAGTGAGAATCACAAACTCTAACCAAAACCAAGGGGTACAGGAGGTCCCTGTTCTCTTCTACCCAGAGACTTGTAAGTCGGGAAATTATGTAGAGTCTACAAGCCCTTACCAGTCTGAAGCGGGGCAGGGGGATTTTGCTCACATCCACCGGACTTCTTTCTGCAATGTTGACAAACCTTGCTTCCAGAATTGCCACAGCACATGAAACGTGGACCCACCTGCCAAAAGGCAAAGGCTACCTCAGTCACCTCTGGGCCCAAGGCTCTGTGGCCTTCTCTTGTGGGCCTGCTGACAGCGCTTCCTCCCTCACCTGGGTGACCACTGACTTCCACCAGCACGTGCCTGGGACCCAGGAAGGTGAGAACCAGAACCGTCTCTCCTCTGAGTATGTGGAAGTAGTGCCACCCCCACTGCCCTAGGTTAGCACAGGATCATGCTTCTTACACCACTCACTCACTGTCTGTTGAAAAATGAACAGAGTCGCAGGCTAATGGTGTGTGGCAGGTTTCAGGGAGTGAGAATAAATTGGAGAGCTCTATGCAGACCTCTTTACCATAGGACCCAAGTGCTTCCTGAAAACATCCCCAGCTGTGCCCCAATCTGCCAGTAATCACAGCTCTCTCTTGGCCTCTGCCCAAACCTCTTCCCCAGGCTGAAATGACCTCTCCCTTCTGCTCCCTTTTTCCATAGCTGACTCACTCTTTAATCTTTAAGGTCTGACCCAAGCCCCACTTACTCTGAGAGGTCTATTCAACGGACATCCTTAAGAATTAAAGTAAGTTTTGGACATTTTGGGAAACCAGCATGCATCAAGAGGAGAAGAACGAAAATGCTAACAACTCTTAAAATCATGCTACGTGAAAACCTACACCAGACAACACTGGGGCTCCATGGAAGCTGTCTGCAGTTCTAGTGGGGCTGTCTTTTTAGAGTGGGAACAGATTTGTTCTGTGTGGCCCTGGAGGGCAGAACAGGCATTCAGAGGTAAAGGTGAGAGGTTCAAGCACAGCCATTTCCACTCCAAATAAGAAAGAATGTTCCCAGCACTATCCTTTGATTGTGAGGAACACAGTGACCTCAAATAATGGCAGCAAGTGCCTTTGAAGGAGCAGAAGCAGCAGGCAGAGTAGCCATCTCTCAGGGACAGCATAACTGGGACTCTTGAGGGCAGGCGGCCGGACTGAACATATGCTGCAAGTTGCCACGGGATTCTACTTGGAAGCAGGATACTCAGCACTGACCTGCATGCACCATGCCCTAGACAGCCAGCTCTTCCAGGTCAGAAACTTCATTCATCTTATGTTTTCACCTCAGAGCAACCAAACACATGCCTAAGCACAAAGATTCACTCCATGAAAATGAGCTGCCCAACAGCTGAGAAGCCCAGAAAATTCAGCAGATTCTGTTCCACAGTGGGTGGGCCTGTCTGAGCTCTCCTCAATGTCCTCCTTGAGCACACTCGCCTCATTCCAAACAGCAGGTCTGAGCCAGGGAGTTTGCCATGTGGAGAAGTGCCTGCTAGCGTGTGGCCGCCTCTGCACACCAGCCCCAGCTGTGACAAGGTGAATGTCCTCACTCCAGCCCACACAGTCCCTGTGCATCATCTTCACAGTCTTCATATTCTCATGAGTCCATTCTTAGCTCCTCCAAAGGAGGATGTCACTGACATCTCTGCTGCAGAGGAGCAGCTGGAGTTGGAAATTCTGGGACTGCTTGGCTCCCTTAGCATTCCATTTTTAAAATGAGTCTTGGAGATGCTGTTCCAGCTCCACACGATGTGCTTCCCAAATCCTCATCAGTCATTCAGAAGAACAGCTAGTACCCTCACAAAGACACTGCGTGCTTCGGAACTGAGCCTGTGCATTCCAAGGCACTGCTCAGGAAACTTACCTGTCATCATTTGCTCTCTGCAGGGCCCCTCCTCGTAATGAGCATAAACAGCAGTCCTGCCAAGAAAGGAGAGGGAGGAAAAAGTGGTTAACACCAAGTCATTAACATTCAATCTGCTCTCCCCTGGACCTGCTTTGGGCAACTCCTCCACATAAGAAAGAAGCATAATAGCATCTGGGGCTTCACCCAGGCAGCCCCTGCACCAAGACGCCCTGTCAGGAGAGGCCACTCAGGGCTAAAGTGTGCCAAGTATTCGCGTGACTTCACATAATCCTCTTCACTGTTGTTGCTAATAACAACTCAGCAAAGTCACAAAAGATACTTTGCTCAAACTAGAGGCATGACGGGGCTCTGACTGCTTCTTATATGGGCTAGGTACAGCCAGGTTCCGGGGGGTACAGTGAAGAGAAAACGGCACAATGCATCATCGAGCCCCTTTCTGAGGCTCCAATTCAAAATGGCTGAATTCTTTTAAGGGAGTTTTTGTTCTTCCACAGGAAGACCACTAGTTGGTCTTTACACAACAGAGCAAACACAGCGTCCAGACTCCGTAAGTGGGCAGCAACCATTCTCACTGTCATAGGATTTACTCTCACAATACTCGCTCTCTGACATCACCCCATACCAGACCCTATGCAGACGGCTGGGAATACTGAGTCTAGCATGAAATCGTCTGGCCCTGAATATGCACCAAGACTCATGGTGAAGACAGTAACAGTGTGGGATCACTCACCTCCTCTAGGGCATTGGCTGAACACCGAGAACACATCCAGTCTTCAGAAGCCTTTGCAGGGGGAACCCCATAGCAACCTAACAGGGACACCAAGATGAGCAAATTAAACCCAGTGGTCAGAGTCAAAAGGTAGATTTGCAATTCCTTTCCATATACCACCTCCCAAAGCTGCAACCAAATCTCACAGAAGCTCCTTAGTTTTCTTTAGTCTGAGTCCCCAGGGCTCAGGCATACAGTATGGCTCAAAGTCTCAAAAAGTCAAAAACTGTAGATTCACTGGTACAAACACCTAGTAAGTGGCAAGGACTAATCCCTTTCTGCTATCTGCAACCAAGAGGATGGCACAGAGATGACTAGTGCCAGTATGGACCCCTGGAGACACAGTGAAAAATCAGCTAGCAACAGACTCCCCAATAAAACATCAACAATCTTTTAGGGGCTGGGAGGCCAGGAGGTGGCAATAACTTCCAGTGAGCAGGCCCATACTCCTGGGACAGGACACACAGAAAGGTGAGCAGCACTCACTGGCATGGACCCGGACGCTGCACTTCTTGCAGGAAACGAGTATGCTGGTGCCATCCTCCTCAAGATAAGGAGTAGAAAGGTTGATGTCCGTGCTGCAGCCAGTCGAAGTGAAGCACATTTCTGGAATCAATGGCTTGGTCCTCTGCTTCTGGGGGGCTAAATCTGAAGTATTTCCACAGTTCTGATTAAAGCCTCCAAACTCAACCTAAGGGGAAAGAACAAGCGTACACCTCAGTGAGCATGTGCCTATGCTCTTAGCCTTCCACCTGCTCCATCAGCAGAGAGCTGGCTCTCTTACCGATCTGACTATGGCTACAGCTCCCGGGTGCACAGCCATTATCCTGGAGCTGCTAATTGAAGTTACCTCTAATGACTCAAATTCAATTTCTCACAGCAGCATCATACATACAAAGGCCCCTAGGGGACAACTGAGAAAAGGGAGCAAGGTAAGAGGCAACTGGGATTTCAATCTTCCTAAAGCAAGTGGTTAATAAAATGCACTGAGAGGCCAGGTGAGGTGGCTCACGCCTGTAATCCCAGCACTTCGGGAGGCCGAGGCGGGTGGATCACCAGAGGTCAGGAGTCCAAGACCAGCCTAGCCAACATGGTGAAACCCCGTCTGTACTAAAAATACAAAAATTAGCTGGACGTGGTGGCGTGTGCCTGTAGTCCCAGCTGCACTCCAGCCTGGGCAACAGACTGAGACTCCATCTAAAAAAAAAAAAAATGCACGGAGATGTTAGCAGCTAGGCTGCTACTGTGGGCTCCCTTACATGCTACACTGTGCGGTGACCCCACCTCAGGAGTGTACCCAGAGCAGATGCTCCTAGTAGGCCAGCACTAATTGACTCTTGTGGTGCCTATCAGCAGGTCACCTGAGCTGCAGCACTGTTACATGGCTGGAGCCCCACCTGTGTGATTCCTGGCTCAGGGTCCCTCCAGGAAGAACTTAAGTCCACATACTTCCCTTGGCAAACTATACTGATTGCAAATATCTGCTGGATGGCACCTGCATCCCCATTCCTAGGATGAGGCCCAGGAAGATGTCAACCCCAGAGCCTATGCCATTTGTGAAACTCCTACATAGTAGATCTGCTTATAGTAAGAACCCAGCCATTCACTCCCCTCATAGGCAAAGGCTTTGGTTTTGCTTTTTGTCAGTGGAAAGGTTTAGCGAGTTCCTAATCCAAAGTGTGTTGGCCTGAGGTTCCATTTTTCAGCAAGCATGAATCTGGGGCCCTGCCAGGCTCAGCGGCAGCCATGCCACTTTAACCACCAGAGCAGGTAAGGACCACTTACCTACCTGCCACACTGTGCAGGTCCCAGCTGAGACTGAGCTGGTCCCCTGGCACCTGCTGCTGTGAATGCCTTCCTGGCATCCTAGAGCTGGACCCAAAGAGATCCACCAATGAAGCCACAGATGCCCCAGAGCAGGAGGCACACAGCTGAGCTCAACAATTTTGCTTGCCAGCCCCTCCTCACATATCAGGCCCTTGCTTCTACCCCTCCCAAGTTCCTTCTGCTACTGGCAACACCCCTTGTGGCAATGGGAAAGGAAAAACAACATTAGAGGATCTGGCTTTTCAGCTGAGGTTCAGACTGTGGTAAAGAAATCACAGTTCTCCATGCTGGCCAGGACTACAAACCACTTGGCAAGAATAACCACGGACTAGAATAACAAAATGCAGATTCCTCTGCAAACTGATGTCTGTGATGACTGCATGTGCAAAGGGGAGCCTAAGCCCACCCTCAGCTCATCTCCAAAGCATTCTCAATTGAAACCCACGTTGCTGGGTTATCTGCCTGGAGACAACTGACCAATACACAGATGGGGCAGAGAATGCTGGGGTGGAGGTGGCCTTTCCCAAGACAACCAGTGACAAGCTATATACTCACAAGTAAATCTAGCTTCCCTATGATTGCTGGTCCTGGGTAAACAGAGTGCATGGAGCTGGGTTACCTGATGGTAAGTCTGGAAGATCATACAGACAGCGCAGTGAGGGGCCTGCTGGGCCATGGTCTCATTGAATTCCTTCTCAGCCTCAAAGTTTGGAGGTCGGTTCTGCCACAGTTGGCTCAGAGGCTTGGCCCAGGCCTCTGTCTCCTCAGCCTCTTCCTCAGGGGCCAGCTGTTCAGATGTCTCTAGAAGAGGAAACAGAAATGTGAGTCAGCACCAACCCTGCACATCTGTGGCTCTGCCTGGAGAACAGATGAGTTCAACTAGGACTCCTGGTCCTAGGTTTGGACCAAGGGTGACTCCTGGATTCCTAAGGATGATAAAGGCAAAGGGTGGAAGCACTTGTCAATAGACTCTTTCAGTATCTTGATGATGTGTAGGGAGTCCTGCCAGTACCCCATTCTCTGACCAGACTGACTCGTGGCCTCCATTCTTCCTCCTGCCCCACGAGCTCAGCTTGCTCTACTCTCCCTTAACAGCTGCCACATTCAGCCCTTCTGCCCAAGGACAGCAGAATGAAGCACCATCTTGCCAGAAACCATCTTATTTGCTGCCTCCAAAATGTCAGCCTGTTAAGTCCTTTACCTTTTAGAGTTTTCCCTTTAGTGCAACTAAACAAAGAAGGAAAATAACAGAGAATTGGCAAAGCTTAAAAGTTGTAATATCATGGTCCTTGGCCAGGACTTAGCAGCTTCCTCTGGAAAGGTCAGGGGTATGTACCTATTCTGGACAAGGCTCCCCAACCCCTCCTAGCTCTGCCTCAGAAGAAAGCAGAGCTACACATCCAAGATGAATCCTCTTCCCAGCCACAAGATGTGATGCCTGACGCTGGCAAACAATACCCTGCAGGCTGAATCCAGCCTACTCAGGAAGCTAAGAATTTTTTTTTACATTTTTGTGATGGGGTCTTGCTATGTTGCCCAGGCTGGAGTACAGTGGCTATTTACATGTGCAATCACAGCCCACCACAGCCTCAAACTCCTGGGCTCAAGTGATCCTCCCATCACAGCTGCCCAAGTAGCTTGGATTACAGGCATGAGCCACTGCGCCCAGCTTTGTTTTTACATTTTCAGCATTGGAGCTTTAAAAAAAAAAAAAAAGACAGTGACAACCACAGAGACCAATGAGGACTGTAAAGCCTAAAATACTGACTTCCTGGCCCTTTATCTATCCCTGGTCATGACAGATGGTGTCTCCTAGGTGTGCTAGACAGCAGGGCATACAACTCATCAGACTTCACCAAGGCCTGGGAAGGAAAAATCCCCTCTGGGTGCATCTTCCTACAAGAAAGGGACATACTGCTGAGTGGAAAACAAAAAAAGTTTGCTCACAAAACTCATGTAAGTGATAAAGGTGCACACTTCCCGGTTCTTCCTAAATCAGTAAAACAGGGGCATAGTCCACGAGCTCCCAGCAGAAACAAGGAAACAGAAACAGGGAAGTAAAGGAAACGCCATAATTCTGAAGGTATAAGTAAATGAGGGCAGTCTTTGGTAGATGTCCAAAATGTTTCTCCAGATGCTCTACCATGTGAGGGAGGTATGAAGCTACAGTTGCTATGCCTTTCTTTGGCAAGTGTGACCAAGCAAGGCCCAAGTATGTGGCCCCTGACAGGAGACTGGCTCTGTGCCAGCCCCATCACACGGGGCATCCCAGGGGATCCCTGCGTCTCGCTTTGAGTGGCATCATCAGTCCCCAGCTATGACCCTCCTTCTTCCCAAACAGAAGTGCTTTCCCAAAGGCCCCTGAAATCTGTTCAAAGCAGCCAAGGAAAGCTCTGGTCTGTACTTCCATTAGGTGCCTGTTTCTTCATTTCTGGCAACTCCAGCTCAGTGCAGATAGTATTCTACGCTGCCCTCACAGTCATGTTTAATCTGAAGGCATCTGGCAGCTGCCATTGTGCGCCGCCTCAGTGTACCCTAAGGACACCAATGCAGACAATTAAAATCAACCCCTATATGCCCCATCATTCAGTTGCAATCAGGAGCCATGGTGCCTAGAACCCAAGCACAGATTTTTTTCTTTATCCTGGCCAAACAGGAGTGACCAAGATAGAATGGAAGAAACTCCTGTCTGAGCTGACATAAGAACACAGAGAACTTCCTAGGACCTGACTCAGGGTCCTGCCACACTTCTGACTGGAAGACAGAAGGGATATTCCCCACCCTGTTTATCATGATCTTTTTTGTTGTTGTTGTTGAGACAGAGACTTGCTGTCACCCAGGCTGGAGTGCAGTGGCATGAGCTCAGCTTACTGCAGACCCGACCTCCTGGGTTCATGCCATTCTCCTGCCTCAGCCTCCCAAGTAGCTGGGACTACAGGCACCTACCACCATGCCCGGCTAATTTTTTGTATTTTTAGTAGAGATGGGGTTTCACCATGTTAGCCAGGATGGTCTCGATCTCCTGACCTTGTGATCCACCTGCCTCAGCCTCCTAAAGTGCTGAGATTACAGGTGTGAGCCACCACACCCAGCTATATCATGATCTTTCTACTGAAAAAAAAAAAAAAAAACAGCAGAGATGGGGCACTGACATCAGATCAGGAAGGAGAGGACCAGGTAGGACAGAGCCTGATGTTAGTCAAGAGTAACATGTACGATTGACTGTACTCTCCCTGAGGGTGCCAGGGCCCAGTCACCAACCAAGCTGGAGCTGAGGCTCGGCAGTGCTGATCATCCTGGATCTCTGGGCTTCAGGCAGCCAAGGAGACCATGCTCCACTGATGTCCACACACCCTGAGCTTCAGTGCCACATTTCCTGGTTTTCCTTACACATGTCTGCTTACCCTGCTTCTCTGCCTCCTTCACAGGCTCCCCTCCCTCCTCTGTCCACCTAGCCCCAGCCTCTGCTCACCCACCTTGGTCCCCTCCCCAAGAGTGGCCTCATTATTCCAACACTTGTATCCAGTGTCACCTCAGTGCCAACTCCTAAGTCTACATCCTCCATAGACACTGAACTCAGGTTTCCCCAACCAAAGCTACAAACTGGGGAGGCACTCAACTCCTCCTCCTCAACTACCATCCTCATAGCTCCACAGCCAGTCACCAAATCCAGTTGATTTTCTCTTCCAAATATATTCCCTACCACCACCATCCTACTTCAGACCCTCATATTGCAGACAGACCATCAAAGCCATCCTCAAGATGCCAGCACTAGGAGCGATCTTTTCTAAAGGAATCTAAATGACCATGTCATTCCTCTGCTTAAAACATGTCACTGGTTCCTGAATGCCAGTAAGACGAAGTCCTCACTCTGGCCTCCATGATAACGCTGTCCAGGATCTGGTCCCCCTCCTCCTACCCCACCTATCACTCCCTGGCCTTGCCCTCCAGCTCCAGCCACACTGAGCTGACTATAGTTCCTCTGACTACAGCCTCCTGCTCCTCTTCTCCATGGCATGCTGTCCTTCTGCCCCAGAGTAACACCGTTTCTGTTTTTTTTTGAGATGGCGTCTCTCTCTATCGCCCAAGCTGGAGTGCAGTGGCGCCATCTCGGCTCACTGCAACCTCTGCCTCCTGGGTTCAAACAATTCTCCTGCTTCAGCCTCCTGAGTAGCTGGGACTACAGGCGCGTGCCATGATGCCCAGCTACTTTTTTGTAGTTTTAGTAGAGATGGGGTTTCACGTGTTAGCCAGGATGGTCTCAATCTCCTGACCTCGTGATCCGCCCGCCTTGGCTTTCCAAAGTGCTGGGATTACAGGCATGAGCCACCGCACCCGGCCACCTCTTCTTTCTTGAGATCTGTTTACCTGTCCAGTTTCCCCACTACCCGTGAGTGTCTTGAGGGCACGGACATATCTTAGTTATCTTTGCAGCCACATATGCAGCACAGGGCTTTGCATCACTGACAGGATTTTCTGTCCTGAAAAATCAGCCTTGTACCTCCCAGGAAAAGAAAGGAAAAAACCTGCCTGCAATTATCCCCTATTAAGATACACTGCAAGATACTCAAACTTATAATGAAATCTGGTTAGTCAATTAGATATAAGGAAATCCGGTCCTCTTTATGGAATATCTGGAAGAGCAGCTAAGCCACAGGCCCACCCTTATCCCTCAGCTTGGCCTTCTGATGTCCTGTCCTGTCAAGTCTAATGTGGTGAGCTGCTTTCCTCCTGGTGAGGAAAAAACAACACTTACCATCATCACTGACACACTCCTGCAGCACAAGTGGGTGATGGCGGGGGAGCTTGCTTAAAGGCTGACGGCGTCCCTTGGACTTCTTATTCTCTTCTAGGGAAAACATGTATTCATCTGCAACCTGGGCAAACCACAAGAAATTAAATTGGTCTTGTCTCCACTTGAGACACAGCACAAGTCACCCTTACAATGAAAACCAAAGGAAAGAGAGGGGCACAGAGGAACAAAAAGACATATAAAACCAAACAGAAAATACCTGTCTTAGAAGAAGCCAAATGACAATACCACGTCCCAAACTAGTCTGAGCTAGGATTATGTACATTTAGGGCAAAACTCAAGTGTAGTTCTTGGCCTTCTCAGGAGCAGCCTGAAACCAATGTACCAAAAACAAGCCTGCTCCAGCTCTGAGAGAGCCTTGCCCCATCCCTTAAGCTCACTGCCATGAGACTACCAAGGTGGCCCAAGTGAGAGAGCCCCCAAGGAGCCTAGGTGCCCCTTTCCTTGGCCCAGTAGGTCAACAGTACCTGTTACAATGTGCCAGGCAGCTGGGCCAGGAGTGTCCAGGGGACACCCAAAGGGGTGAGCAGCAGCTGACCTATTAAAAGTAAAATAGACTACCTTCTCCTTATACACTGCCAAGACTTCAGCTCTAGCAGATACTGTTCATTCCTCAGTTAGCTGCTGCTTCTCCAGGGGAGAACATCAGCCAGGACAGAAAGTGCATCTGAAACTCTGGCCTGGCTGCAAAGGGAAAGGTTGATTTAACACTGCATTTACATAATGTCAGAGCAAATGTAATTAGATTTAAATGTACAAGATTGACTCAGAAACACTACAGAAGGGTTTCTTTCTAATCAACATATTTGAAACTTGGTTATACTGACATTAGGAGATGCAGGGTTAGCAAAATCCATTAAGCAAGGAAATGAGGCCTGAAAAGAGGGCCACTTTGCAACTGTGACAAAAACCAATGCCATAAATGCTGCAGTGCTACTTCAGAGAACACACCCTGGGTCTACAGACTCCATGTGCAACTACACAGAGCCCCAGGAGTTAAGGACCACAGTTGGAATGCCAAGAGAAAACAACTTCTGAACAGGCCATGTCCAGGAAGAACAGAACCTGCCCTTCCAAACGTAAATTTTGCCAACAAGTTTTGCTGTCCATTTGCCATTCATTCAACAAATATTCACTGGGCACCTACTCTGTGCAAAGGCCTGCCCGGGAAAAGAAGGTGTAGAGAAGCAAAGAAGATGTAATCTGTGCTTACGTGAGTAAGGATGCTACAGCAGTATGGAGGAATATGGTGGAGTGAGGATATTAGGGACCTTTTCCTACTGATGTCCATGAAGACTTACATGACCATAGACTTAATCAGACCTGAACTATATCAACTGTCTAAACCCATGGTTTTCAAAATGTACATCCGGAAAGTGCCTCAGGAGCCTCCATTAGAGTGAACAAAAAGGGCTTGAGGCCCCACCTTCTTTCCAACCAGAATGGCTCTGCTTTTGATTTATATGTTTTAATTAAGATTTCACTTAAAGAAAGGGTTCTGGCCAGGCACAGTGGCTCACACCTATAATTCCAGCATTTTGGGAGGCTGAGGTAGGCGGATCCCTTGAGCCCAGGTAACATGGCAATACCCCGTCTCCACAAAAAAAAAAAAAAAAAAAAAAAAAAGCCAGGTGTTGTGGCATGCACCTGTAGTCCCAGCTACTCAAGAGGCTGAGGTGGGAGGATCACCTGAGCCCGGAAGGTCAAGGCTGCAGTGAGCTGAGACTGCACCACTGCACTCCAGCCTGGGTGACAGAAGTGAGACTTTGTCTCCAATCAATCAATAAGTAAGTTAAAGGGTTCTTTGGCTAAAACAAACTGGAAAACCCATACTTGCCCAACAGTCTTACCACGTAAATAGAAAATTTAGGAGCATGTACCCCCAATCTACATATTACTTACTAATCAATTACATATACTAATATTAATGCACATATGCACATTTTAAAGCAAAAACAGACTATAAAAGGTTAAGATAAAAACAAAGTTCATTTTGCTTTATTCCTATACCCCAATAATATTCTTGTTTCCCCCTGACCTGCCCCCGCCATCACTTTGAGGGCACCTGGACAATAGGCCTAAACCTGTGGGCTGTGGCAGACTAGGGAAAAAAAGAATGGGAATAAAGAAGCCAGAAACGGTGGGGATTTCTAGCCTGGACCACCAAGGTGACAGGCTTTAAGAGGGCTCATGTGGAAGAAGTGGGGGCTAATAACAAACCAGGTTAAACAAGCTGTGTGGGGTACACAACATGTACCCAGGAGAGGCAATAAGAAATTCAGACTGGGGGTTCAGAAAAGAAGTCAGAGCAAGATCTGGGAATCCGCAGCACCAGGTTCAGAATTACAATGGTGGAAGAAGATGAGATTGTCTTGGATGATAAATTGATTAAGCCTTCCAGGGACAGGAGGAAGAAGAGAAGGGAGAAAAGGAGACTCAGAAGCAGACAGGTAAGAGGAATACCAGAAAGCCAAGAAGGGGACGGCTTCAGGGAGGGGGAGATCCACAGGCTGAAGAACACAGAAGAGCTGAGCAGGGAAGTGGCCAAGGGACTCACTCGGCAACGGGGAGCTATCAGGACTGTTTTTTGAGATAAGTTCCGGTGGACAAAGAATAAGAAACTAAGGAGTGAATACATCATGGAGTATTTTTGAGAAGATCAAGGGAAAAACGAGATCATAGTTTGAGAAGGAAATTTCCTCTAGAATTGTATTTTAGCTATCATAGGGACTTCAAGAGCTTGGCTTTATAGGCAAAGAAGCAGCTTGTGAAAGGGAGATAGTAGGATATTTGATAGAGAGAATAATGGTTCCCCAATATGCCCACATCCCAATCCCTGTGAATATGTTATTCTAACGTGGTAAAGGAGAATTAAGATTGCTAATCAGATAGTGTTTAAAATAGGGAGAGTAGCCTGGATCATCCAGGTGGGTCCAATGTAATCCCAATGGGGCTTACAACAGAAGGAAGAAGAAGAGTCTGTCCGAGTGATGTGATGCCAGAGACACTTAGCTGGATGCTGTTGCCTTTGACAATGGACTTAGAGGTCCAGGAGCCAAGGAATGTGGGCAGCCCAGGGAGGCTGGAAAGGGCAAGGAAATGGGTCCTCCCCTGAGAGTCTCCAGGAAGGTACACAGCCCTGCTGACGCCTTCATTTTAGCTCAGTGAAACCCATTTCAGACTTCTGAACTGAAGAACCGTAAGAGAACAAGTGTTTCAGCCTCTGTGTTTGTGGTACCTTGTTATAGCAGCAGTAGGAAACAAATACAGGGTAGGAGGCACCTAAGATCCAAGTTCCAGAAGAGGTGGAAGGGTGAAGGTCAAGAACACCAGAATGCAGCTTGGGAAGGGAAGAGGACACCTTTTCCATGATCAGTATATTCACAGCACCTCCTATATACCCAGTATACGGTGGGAACACTTGTTTTGGCAATGTAGAGAAAAACAAGACATGATCTCTAACCTCAGGGAGGGAGACCTGGTGTCCAAGTCTGAAGTCTGAGCCCTTTCCACTACCGTCATGCTGCCTCTGACCAAAGTAGTCAGGTCCATTCAAATATTTGAATATCTTTTCACATTTCCTCATCTCCTGGCCAGTACTCCTCCTGCTACCATGGCATCTGCACCCTTCTCATGGTGCTGCCTTCCCTGGGATTGCTCCAGTTTCTAAATTCCCTCAGTAGATAACAGAAAGGTCAGGGTTTGACCAACTAGCAGTTGTGTGAGCCTGGACGAGTAGCAGCCCCACCAGTAAAATGGTAGTAATAAACCCTTCCCCAAAGCGCTCTTTTTGCAGACAGGGCGGGATAGCAGGCAGACTCCCAGGGCCCTGCCTGCAAGAAAGCTGGAGCTCAAGGCTCCTGAGTTCTTTCCTCCCTCATCCAACATCTGGCACCAGGGTCAAGGTTAGTGTTCCTGATAGGGTTTATTCTGTACAGAGAAGAACCAATTGTTCTCCCACCTTGTTTTGGGAACTCACTTTTCAAAGCAGCTTGAACTAACAAGAACTTCTGCAGCAGACATATGGCTGTGGCTCAGTCAGTAGGTAATGAAAACGCTACAGCTTTGGCAGTGTCAGCCAGCCAGGGTGCTTTTATCAAAAACTGCAGTTTACCAGACTGACCTAAAAAAGACCCTTGACATAGATGGTGGCATGGAAACTGAACAGCAGGCAGCCCAAATTACAGCTTGGGGATGCTTAAAGTGGGGGTGGGGGAATATAAGGGTCCTCTAAGGAACCCAGTTGTCTACAAATATAGATCCAGTGCTATAAGACCTCTCTAGGGATGGGCAAAGTTGTTCAGCTTCTGCCCCCAAACCTTGACTATCTGTACCTTATTCCTCCCAGTCAATTAATTCTGATGGTGGCTTCTTACTAAAACAAACCTGACCTTCCATTTACTCATTCCATCCTCATTACAGAGGGTTTCATAGGCCAAGCCCTATGGACCATGCTGGTAACTCAAGAAATGAGGATGAATGTGGCACAGAGCCCAGCTTCTAGAAGGTTATATTCTTCACCAGCCTATCGCAAGGGCATTAAGAAGCAAGTACTCTAGGGCTTCAAAGAAGAAAGGGAACTAGATGGAAAGCAATGAAGTGTTTCTAAGAGTCGTGGCTTTTGAAAAGGGCTGGGTTGCACTAAGCAGGGGTAGTTATCTGACTACTCTAGGCGACCCTCAGAGATAAATTCCCCATCTCCTCCCACCTCAAAACCATCTGCATTCTGGTGACAGTGGCCCAACAAAGTGAATGTACTTACTGCCACTGAACTGTATACTAAAGAAACTGTTAAAATAGGTAAATCTCAGACCATGTATATATTACCACAATTTAAAAACACAGGCTGGGTGTGGTGGCTCATGCCTATATCCCAGCACTTTGGGAGACCGAGACAGGAGGATCACGAGCCCAGGAGTTTGAGACCAGCCTAGGCAACATAAGGATACCCCATCACTACAAAAATAAAAAACTTAGCTGGGCATGATGGCACATGCCTATAGTCCCAACTACTTGAGAGGCTGAGGTGGGAGAATCATTTGAGCCTGGGAGGTCAAGGCTGTGGTGAGCTGAGATCGCACCACTGCACTCCAGCCTGGGCAACACAGCAAGACCTTTTCCCAAAAAAAAAAAAAAAAAAAAAAAACCTATCTGCAGCCATCCCCTCCTGTCCCTCCACCTGAACTCCCACTTCCTTAGATCCCCAGAATCCAATCACTACCTCTTCAACTTCCCCCACTCGGCAGGACCCTGCCCTTTAATACAAGGCACACTTGGCTATATCTCCCACTGTCTTGAACTTCTCTCCTGCCCTGGCACTGGATACACTGTTCTTTCCTAGTTCTCCTGACCTCTGGCTGCTCCTTCACATTCTCCTACCTGGGCCCTCTCCTGTCACCCCACACTGTGAAACTGTTCTTCACTCTATGCACATTCTTCCATGCCCACCAGTGCCCTCCTGGTGACTCCCACACCCACAGACCAACCCTCCCACCCCAGCTTCAAGGCTATGTCTATGTATCTCCATAGCCTACCCCACAAAAGGCCCCCTCCAGACGTACCCAAACTCAACTCATTTCCTGGCCCACACTAAAAACCCTTTAGTTTTCTTATAACCACTATCCTATATGGATGACACCAAGAACTCAAAGCTGGAAACCTGAGTCAAGCCCCATGCCACCCTCTGACTCACGGCCATCCAGTCACCCAGTCCTATGCGCCTACCATCCAAGTAGCTCTCAAGTCCATTTTCTGCTCCCCATCCCTATCACCACCACCCACAGGTCCTCACTACCTCTCTCTCAGACTAAAGAAACAAGTTCCTAATTGGTTTCCCTGTTTCAAATCTTTTTTCCTCCTTTCCTGAAGCAGAAGTATTTAGTTATAAAAATAACATGTTAATCATAAAAATATTCAAATGATGCATAAATGTAGGAAGTGAAATCATCCATAATTCCACCTTCAAGAGAACCTCTGTTAACAATTTCTAATTTTGCCTCCTTCTTCCTCCCCCCCAAAATCTTTATACTGCCTCCAGAACAATCTTCCAAAACATCAGTGCAGTACTTAAAAAACGCTTTACTGGACAACCAATGACAGCTTCTTGATTAAGTCAATGGTGAGGAAAAAAGGGGGAGAGGCGCTGGCCTACATTAAGGAAGACTTCAGAACATCATCAGCAAATCAAAGTTGTGGGCCTTGATTTAATCCTGATACAAACCAATCAACTGTATAACAGACTGGACAATGAGGAAATTTCATTATGGACTGGATAGTAAATTATGCTAAAGAATTTTTGTAGTTTTCTTAGGTATAATAATGGCATAGTTATCATCTAAGAAAGTGACCATATTTTTCTTTTTTTTTGAGATGGATTCTCACTCTGTTGCCCAGGCTGGAGTGCAATGGCACGATCCCAGCTCAGCGCAACCTCCGCCTCCCGGGTTCAAGCAATTCTCCTGCCTCAGCCTCCTGAGTTGCTGGGATTACAGGCACCTGCCAACATGCCCGGCTAATTTTTGTATTTTTAGTAGAGACGAGGTTTCACCATGTTGGCCAGGCTGGTCTCAAACTCCTGACCTCAGGTGATCCACCCCCTCAGCCTCCCAAAGTGCTGGGATTACAGGTGTGAGCCACTGCGCCCAGCCAAAAGTGACCATATTATTCAGAGATACACACTGAAGTAGGGAAGAAATGACAAGGTATCTGGGATATGCTTTCAAATACTTCAGCAGAGAGGCAGATTAATGGGCACAAATATATAGTCTGATAGAAGAAATAAGACCTAGTGTTTGACAAATCAGTAGGGTGACTATAGTTTACAATAGTCTATTGTACATTTCAAAACAGAATAATTTGAATGTTTCTAGCATAAAGACAAGACAAATATTTAAGGTGATGCATTTACCAATTACACTGATTTAATCTTTACAAATTAATGTATTAAAATATCACATGTACCCCAAAAATATGTACATTATATACTAATGAATATAATTTTAATATAAATACTTCAGCAAATTGAAAACAGGACAAACAAAGCAAATATGGAAAGATCCTGACACCTGTTAGAATATTTGTGGGTTTGGCCGGGTACGGTGGCTCACACCTGTAATCCCATCACTTTGGGAGGCCGAGGCGGTGGATCACCAGGGCAGGAGTTCAAGACCAGCCTGGCCAAGATGGTGAAACCCTGTCTCTACTAAAAATACAAAAATTAGCCGGGCGTGGTGGCAGGCGCCTGTAATCCCAGCTATTCAGGAGGCTGAGGCAAAGAATTGCTTAAAGCCGGGAGGTGAGCCGAGATCATGCCACTGCACTCTAGCCTGCGCGACAGAGCAAGACTCTGTCTCAAAAAAAAAAAAAAAAAAATTATTTGCGGGTTCACTGTATTATTTGCTCTGCGTCTTTCTAAGATACTGTGTCATTCTGTCGCCCAGGCTGTAGTGCAATGGTACAGTCACGGCTCATTGCAGCCTCAACCTCTCGGGCTCAAGCGATTCTCACACCTCAGCCTCCCAAAGTGCTGGGACCACAGGTGTATGGCACCCTACATGTCCTCCCTCTGAATCTTTGTGTGTGCATTTCTTTCTTTTTTTTTTTTATTTTTTTGAGACAAAGTTTCACTCTTTCGCCCAGACTGGAGTGCAGTGGTGTGATCTCAGCTCACTGCAACCTCCGCCCCCCACCACCCCAGGGTTTAAGAGCTTTCCTGCCTCAGCCTCCCAAGCAGCTGGGATTATAGGCACACGCCACCACACCCGGCTAATTTTTCTATTTTTAGTAGAGATGGGGTTTCGCCATGTTGGACAAGCTGGTCTCAAACTCCTGACCTCAGGTGATCCGCCCGCCTCAGCCTCCCAAACTGCTAGGATTACAGGCATGCACCACGGCACCCGGCCCTTTGTGTGTGCATTTAAAAGAATGAATTATGAAGGTTTTCAATTTCCAGATCCACATGGTGCATATGGTGGGGACCCTTCTGCTGCTCCCTACACCACAACTAGGAAGTCAAACTGCTTCACAGAGCAACAAGGCAGACCCTCCAGGTTCTGGCTCTTGACATCCCCCAACAGCACCACCTGAGGCCCTCTCCAGTCCTATATGCCTGAGACAAACTAAACCACTGCAGATCCCCAAGTGCTTTGACCCTGGCATGAGCTATCATGAGCATTTAGAACACCCTCCTCTCCCAGATTCTCTCTTCAATTTCATTCTATCCACCTGGCATTCTTCTAACCTCAGGCCTAAACTGTTTCCTTCTCTCGGGCAGTCCAGAACTCTACACTGCAACCCCAGGCCGAGCTGCTAACTCTCCCACTTGTACCACAACACGTATCATTAAGTACTGGAATGATTTGCTCTTATCTATCTATCCTAGACTATAAGCTCCTTGAAGGCACAGTCCTGGCCTAGAGTAGGCATGCCGTAAATGATTACAAAGTAGAGGGAAGAGGCAGGGCAGCCAAGACAGTTTTAGAGACTTTTAAGTAGTTCAAACAAACAAGCCAGCACATGTTGGGGGTGGAGGGATGGTTGGCGATGGAGCAGAGAGGGGTATTTATTAGGGTATTATCATCAGGCTCGACCTGAAAAGTACATACCGAAATAAAAAGGAACCAAGAAGACACTCAAGGGTTTTTGAGCAGAGGACTGAAAAAGAGAGACATGTCAGAGAGAAGACCCCTTCCCCCAGCATACTTCCAAATGGAAGGAGTCCTGGCTTTTCTTCTCCCCACTCCCTTGAAAGCTGTGCTTCACTTCACTAGGATCTGTCTTTTGGAGAAGGAGTGCATTCTGGCCTACATCCACACCACATGGAAGCTGAGTGCTTCCATGGAAATACTTTGCCTCTAGAGGGGACTGGAGACATCAAGAGTAAATGAGTAGGCCAGGCGCGATGGCTCACGCCTGTGATCTCAGCACTTTGGGAGGCTGAGGCGGGCACTCAGGAGTTACACACCAGCCTGGCCAACATGATGAAACCCCATCTCTACTAAAAAAATACAAAAATTAACCAGGAGTGGTGGTGCATGCCTGTAATCCCAGCTACTCGGGAGGCTGGGGCACGAGAATCACTTGAACCCGGGAGGTGGAGGTTGCAGTGAGCCAAGATTACACCACTGTACTCCAGCCTGGGCAACAGAGCGAGAGTCAGTCCCCCCACCCCAAAAAAAGAGTAAGTAGCAGGGCTATTTAGCCACAGGTTAAAAGTCACTTTCTTCAATCATTTTAACTTGTAAATAAAGCGACATTCTGAGCTCCATATGCCTGACTCTTGTATCATCAATAGTTCCAAATTGAGAGGAAAAAGGACAGGTGTTATTTATTGGCTTCCTGCACCTCCCACCCCCAAAAAATCCCACAAAAACTTGACTCTGTAATAAGATTAATTAAGCAGTAATACAAAGACTGAACAATGCATATAAAGTATTTAACAGCTGGGGGGCGGTGGGGCGCACAGTGGCTCACACCTGAAATCAGGCACTTTGGGAGATCAAGGGAGGAGGATGACTTGAGCCCAGGAGTTCGAGACCAGTCTGGGCAACATGGTGAAACCCCATCTCTACAAAAAATACAAAAATTAGCCAAGAGTGGTGGTGTGCACCTGTAGTCCCAGCTACTTGGGAGGCTGAGGTGGGGAGGATGGGTTGAAACCAGGAGGCAGAAGTTGCAGTGAGCCAAGACTGTGCCACTGCACTCTACCCTGAGCAACAGAGCAAGAACCTGTCTCAAAAAAGATAAACAAAGTATTTAATATACAGTGAGCTCCTGCCACTTCTTAGCTGCTTTTTGTGACTGTGATTGCAACTAGAAACAAGAATGTCAGGAAGACTCAGCAAGAGGACAGTATGAACTGTAGTGAACAGTAGGATGGATGAAATGGCCCGGGGCCTCTGCGAAGGAAGAATTGCTAGGTGGCAACTGGGAGTTAAAGAGACTCTGGTTTCCAGACTGAGAAAGCCCTCCTTTATGGAAGCTGCCATAAGAAGGCACAGAGAACTGCAATCAGAGGCAATGAGAAGGAAACACAGTAGTTACTAGCTCATTAGCCTGCAACCCTAGTGGGATGGAAAGAGGAACATTCACAAGGTAAAAAGGAAGTCTACCAAAACCGTACCCTGAGATTCAGAGAAGGCACCAAGAAAAGTTATGAGTATCAACAACAAGGAGACAAACCTACCATAAAAAGGGACTATTGGCAACACTAGGGAAATGTGAATATGACTGAGTGTCAAGTACTGCAGCCAAAGAAAACAGAAAGCAAATGTGCCAAATGTTAATCATATATATGAGGAGTACACGCGGGGGCTCGTGATGGTATTCTGTACGTACGTCAGAAATTTTCCATAGTGAAGATTTTTAAGATACATTTTTGAAAACTAAAGGTAAGGGAATAGGGAATAAAGAGGACCTTCTGCACTGGCTTCTTCTATCTCCCACCCCTCACCAAAGGCTGGAGCTTGACCCACATAAGCTCCAAGGCTGGGGAGTCAGGGAAGGTCACTTGGGTAGTGTGGGTCCAGGTGCATCTGACATGACTGATCACTCAGAGTGGCAGACCCACCAAGAGCCATTTTGCACAAAAGCAGGAATCAGCTTTTGGTGACAACATGTATTTAAGGAGGAAGCCTGAACACACATGTTCGTATTTATAGCTTTGGGAATAGATCTTGGTCTCCAAAAGGATGCTCTATCAATGTCATACTGGGAGTCTACAGGGCAGTCAAGAGTTGTAAGAAAAAACCCTTGAATTTCAACGTAAGAAAGGCCATCTCATCCCAAACCTCCAAACACGTGGACTCCAACGGCAGCCATTCTAACCCTTGTGCCGCTAAGGCAATGAGGATCAGAGAAAGAGTTCCCGCCTACCCTGATTGAAAAGGCCAGCCACGGTGGCTCACGCCTGTAATCCCAGCACTTTGGGAGGCCAAGGCAGGCGGATCACGAGGTCAGGAAATCGAGACCATCCTGGCTAACACGGTGAAACCTCGTCTCTACTAAAAATATAAAAAATTAGCCGGGCGTGGTGGCAGGCGCCTGTAGTCCCAGCTGCTTGGGAGGCTGAGGCAGGAGAATGGTGTGAACCCAGGAGGCGGAGCTTGCAGTGAGCCAAGATCGCACCACTGCACTCCAGCCTGGGCAACAGAGCAAGACCCTGTCTCAAAAAAAAAAAAAAAGAAAAGAAAAGGCCAGCCACAGTGGCTCACACCTGTAATCTCACCACTTTGGGAGGCTGAGGTGGGTGGATCACTTGAGGTCAGGAGTTCGAGACCAGCCTGGCCAACAAGGTGAAACCCCATCTCTACTAAAAATACAAAAATTAGCTGGGCGTGGTGGCACACACCTGTAATACCAGCTACTCGGGAGGCTGAGACAGGAGAACTGCTTGAACCTGGAAGGCAGAGGTTGCAATGAGCCAAGATCATGCCACCGCACTCCAGCTAGTTAACAGAGCAGAGACTCTATCTCAAGAAAAAAAAAAGGCATTGTGATCCAAGTGGGCTGAGGAGGATCTGCTGCTGTGACTCAGGCTGCATTGATGCAATTCTTGGAATCAGTAGCCACAGGGACAATAGAAAAGCAACTCCCAGCAAAGAACAAGCTGGGAGAGTGAATGCCACCCAGGTTTTTGTTTGACACAACCACTGCTGGCTAGAGACACTGACTGAGGGTCTCTCCTGCCCTCCTGCAGCACCTCCATCACACAGATCCACCTCCCTCCGCCACACAGATCCCCTCCCCGACAGGGTGTCCTCCAGGGCAGCTCCCCACCCCACACCACTGCCTGAAGCCCATACCTCTGCCAGCTCCCGCTCACTGAAACTTCTGGCGGTGCTTCCTTTCTTCCTCGTGCATGGCTCTCCCACAGTGACCCTGCCATCCCCTTTGGCATAACTGTGCACAGTGAGAACTCCCGTTTGCCCTTGGGCTCGGCAGGAGAGAGGCTCACTAGTTTCTGAATCAGAAGAGATAGAATCCCGTGAAGAGCCAGAGCCCAGGCTAGAAGATGATTTCTTTTTGGAGCCTGAGAAAACAAGGCGTCCCCCTACAGACGCAGGATTCACAGAAAGATCCAAGGCAGCTGCTTCTTGTTCTTCCTCCTCATCCTCCTCTTCTAGTTTGACATTTTTAAGCTCTTCAAATTTGACTTCAGTGGAGTCAGAATAATCTGAAAGACACATACACATTAGACAGAGCCAAGTTCCTCCTGCACATGTGAACCTGATGAAAGGCAGAGTGGCAAAGCACAAGGAACATGGGCTGGGAATGGGACCTAGCTTCCAGTCCTGGCCCTGTCACTGAGGGGCACTGTGAGCCAGGGCTATCTGCTCAGCCTCCTGGCCTCCAGCTTCTTCCTCTGTAATAAGATGCTACTACAGATCTACGGGGCTTATAAATAAGACTCCCGAGCACCGCCTGGCACTCAGCAGACACTCACTAAGGGGCAGCTGCCATTTCCTCCGAAGTCTCCTGCAGGAAATGCAAGTCTGAGCTCAACAGAGACCTGGCTACCTAGCCCATGCTAGAAAATCTAAAGATCTTGAAAAATATTAAGAGGGTGGATGTTAAATGTTCTCACTGCAAAAATGACCACTATGTGAATATGTATTTTAAACAGCTAGATTTACCCATTCCACAACTTATATATACTTCACAAATCATGTTGAACCAGGAGCAGTAGTTCAAAACTGTAATCCCAACACTTTGGGAGGCCAAGATGGGAGGATTGCTAGAGCCCAGGAGTTCAAGACCAGCCTGGGCAACAAAGTCAGACTCTGTCTCTACAAAATTTAAAAATTAGCCAGGCATGGGCCAGGCGTGGTGGCTCACAGCTGTAATCCCAGCACTTCGGGAGGCCGAGGTGGGCGGATCACGAGGAGATCGAGACCATCCTGGCTAACAGAGTGAAACCCCGTCTCTACTAAAAATACAAAAATCAGCCAGGCGTGGTAGCACGCATCTGTAGTCCCAGCTACTTGGGAGGCTGAGGCAGGAGAATCACTTGAACCCGGGAAGCGGAGGTTGCAGTGAGCCGAGATCATGCCACTGTACTCCAGCCTGGGAGACAGAGTGAGACTCCGTCTCAAAAAAAAAAAAAAAAAAAAAAATTAGCCAGGCATGGCGGTGTATGCCTGTAGTCCCACCTACTTGAGAGGCTGAGGCAAGAGGATTGCTTGAGCCCAGAAAGTTGAGGCTGCAGTGAGCTGTGTTCGCACAGGCTTGGGCAACAGAGTAAGACCCCGTTTCTAAAACAAACAAAAAAATTATGTTGTACATGACAAATATGCACAATTTTATCTGTCAATATAAATAAATAAATTTGAAGAGAAAAAAGGGAAAGAAAATCTGCTGAAGAGAAGCCAGCCCAGCCCAGGGTGTCAGTCCACAGTGCTGCCTGTCTGTCGGCAGACCACATGTTTGGGTCATACCTGACCCAAGACAGATACAAGCCTTTCTCTAACAAATCTAGCTTCAATGACCTTCCAAGTGACTGCTAAACAACACTGATCACACCACTCCCTCTCTTAAAATATAAATGGCTTCTTAAGCTTCCAAGTGAGCAAATGAAAATGGCAGACAGCCCTACATCATCTCCTGTTTCTCCAGCGTCACCTTCTGGCCACACAGCTGCCCTCCACCCTAATATCCAATTGAGGGAAACTCCCCACCAGTTCCCCCAAGTGGACCATGCTATTAGTATTTCCAATCTCTGCTGGGAACAGTGGCTCACGCCTGTAATCCCATTCGGCACTTTGGGAGGCCGAGGCAGGCGGATCACCTGAGGTCAGGAGTTCAAGATCAGCCTGGCCAACATGGTGAAACCCCATCGCTACTAAAAATACAAAAAAAAATTAGCCAGGCGTGGTGGTGGGCACCTGTAGTCCTAGCTAGTTGGGAGGCTGAGGCAGGAGAATTGCTTGAACCCAGGAGGCAGAAGTTGCAGTAAGCCAAGATTGCGCCACTGCACTCCAGCCTGCATGACAGAGCAAGACTCCATTTCAAAAAAAAAAAAACAAATTTCCCATCTCCATGCCTGTGCCCTGCTCCTCCCCTCTGGGACACCCTTTCTACATCCCTCCTCTCTCTCTGTCTGCCTGGGAAGGTCCTACTTACCTTGTAAGAGTCACCTTCACCAAAACCTCCAGTGTTTCCCTGACCCCTGACCAGGCAGAGGGAGGAGCTTTTCCCTACGTGTCCAGTCCACCCTGTACCTCCCTACCCAAAGCATTTCTCACACTCCAAATACGCTATCTGCTCACGGACCTGTCACTCTGCTTTTTTTTATTTCTGACCCAGCACTCAATATGGCATCTAACACGGGACACATATATGAGTTAGGGTTGTGGAAAATACACCATAGTCAACTAACCTGGGAAGGTAAGACCATCCTCAACTTGCCGCACAGAGCTATGGGTGGGCCTCACGGGGGCGAGGGCTGCCGGGCACTCCGTCATCTCATACTGCTCAGAACTCAGCTCCTCCTTGGGGAAGAGCTCACTCTGACTCACCTCCTGTGGTATTTCAAGACAAACTCGGTGCCTCTTTGTCCCTATTCGGTGCTTGGCCAGGCTGCAAGGGAGAGGGCAAATCTTTTAAGAGCCTACATATACATCCACTTACTCAAACACATTCATACACATCCACACACAACCCAAAGTGAATGGCTAGAGCCTGTCAGGCCTGGCTGAAAACTCAGGGACACCTCTTATTTGTGAATTGAGACAAGGGACTTCATTCACCTCTCTGACCTTGTTCCATCATCTGGAAAATACAGGTATTACCACCCACCTAACAGATTTGTTGTGAGGATTAAGAAAAGGTATGCAGAGTAGCTGGCAAAGTGCCTGGCATATAGCAGGTACCAAGGAACGGTTCCTCCTTTCTTTTCCATATGGCCCAGGATAAATTCTCCTCAGAGCACAGATCCCCTGGCTCAGCCACCAACGGCACTGCAGACTTAAATCACGACATTACTAATGCCCTTGAGTCTCATCCCCACTACACTTCTTTTTAAAAGACTCTCTAATATGATGAGAAAACATGATTTTTCTGGCTCAGAGGGAGCCCGACCTTCGCACATAAATGCCCCCGACCCTCATATAAATGACGCCTTGCTCCAGCAGACTACACGCCCACTACAGGTCTCTCATTCAGAAAGTGCCTGAATGCTCTGGCTCTCAGGTTTCTGGAGCCTTTACCAAGAACACTCCCTTAGCCAAGGCACAAACAGCATCTTAGAAACAGCCTCGGCCAGGCGTGGTGGCTCACGCCTGTAATCTCAGCACTTTGGGAGGCCGAGGTGGGCGGATCACGAGGTCAGGAGATCGAGACCCTCCTGGCTAACACAGTGAAACCCTGTCTCTACTAAAAATACAAAAAATTAGCTGGGTGTGGTGGCAGGCGCCTGTAGTCCCAGCTACTCGGGAGGCTGAGGCAGGAGAATGGCCTGAACCCGGGAGGCGGAGCTTGCAGTGAGCCGAGATCGCGCCACTGCACTCCAGCCTGGGCGACAGAGTGAGACTCCGTCTCACAAAAAAAAAAACCAAAAAAAAACACAAAACAAAAAAAAACAAGAAACAGCCTCTCCACAGATTACAGGACCTACCCAGACACCCCTCCCTCAAGCAGCCAGGACAAAAGGGCTGCTGGGTTACCTTGTCTTCAAGTCTCCTTCCTCTCCATCCTCCACCCCTTCCATGTCCTCCTCTGGGCACTCCTCCTCGTTGCCGGCTCTTAGAGGTAGTTCACTCTCCTTAAGAAACTCAGCTGCTTCTGGCGTGGGCAGAGTATGGTCAATAACTGTGTTGTCCTTCCCAGCTTTCCAAAGTTTGTACCTTTCTGGCTGGAACTTCCTCACAAACACATCCATGGAGATCTTCACCATGTCCTTTCTACAGGAGCACTGTCCGCAGGAACCAGAAGAGCACCAGGTAAGCATACCTTGCCGCTTCCAACTCACCCCCACGTCCTAGCTCCTCCCTCCACATGGAAACAAGTGCAAGATGGTTTATAACCAGATTGTTTTGGTTCACAGGCTGAGGATATATTATCTTTGCAGGACCTTCAAACATGAAGGGAAGCAGGGAAAAAAAGGCAGAGAGTACATGCTACTGGGGCAAATCTACCTGGGCACTAACTCAGGGTCACAGAGGGTGGTTAGGCTCTGCACTTAGGCCCCCAGGATGGTGAGCCACCTGCCCTTGTTCCCTGCCCAAGCCAGGAACACACAAGCAAGTCTACTACTATCAGTCAAAGGCCCGACCCTGCTGCTTCCCTAGAGTAAAGGAAACCCCTAAAAATTTCAACACAGAAATCTCAGAATGGCTAAGGCAAGAGTATTAACGTGTGTTAATATTAATGTGGTTGTAATGCCTAATGGACTCAAGAACCACATTTTATACTTCCCAATTCTGAACACATTTTTAAAAATTCCTTATGAACACAAAATGTTAGTACTCTGACACATTGCTAGCTGCTCGTTTCTGAATTCCAGCAGCTCAAAGAAATATTCTAATCACCAGCCAATGTATCTAACCAGAATTTGCTCATTTTTGTCATGGTGTTATAGGAAGAAATCAAGCAGACTTACCAGCACAGCTTGCTTGCCATACTCAATCCACCGACGGGTAGCAAAATTGGTAGACTCCGCACAGTTAAAACCATGGTTAAAGCCGGCATGGTAACCATAAGGGAAAGTGATCATAAACTCTCCAGCCTCTTGAGTCACCTGAACAAGAGCAGACTTGAAGCAGCTGCTTCAAATGGCAGAAGTCCACAGAACTGGAATTCTGAGCTCCACCACAACTTAGCTGAGTAACAAAGGGTAAGTCATAAAACCCCCGGGGTCCTTGCTGTCTTCTATAAAATGCAAAGCCCAGACATATCAGATGACATGACTATAATTAACCATTCCTCCAAATGAACAGTGTTCAAGGGGATCTGACTCTCCTCTGGCACCAGGAAGCTACAGTGGCCCTACCTTTAATGCTCTTAGATCAAAGTGTTGTTACATAGTTTATTTAAGCTTTGGCCCCCTCTTGGTATAGTGATGAACTAGAATAAAACTCTGTAAAACAAAGGCCAGAAAGGGTGGTGCCTGAGAACTTTGGCATGTAACATCAACTCACCTTGTCAAAGGGAATTCCGTATTTCTTCAGCATTAACGGGGAAATCAGGGTCATCTTGTGGCGGAGAAATGCCTCACAGCTTTGAGCACTTCCTGGGAAAAAGCCTATTTAATTGAAAGGGTATCGGTTAACACAGTGCTGCACACTAGCTCCGCAATCCTGGAGTCACTTCACACCTGTGCTTCTCATCGGAATGACAAACAGGATGAATCACCAATGTGACCTCCAAGGATCCTTATAGCTGCGCACCAATTCTAAGATTCTGCAGTGAGCCTCTAGGCTCACTCCCATGTAGGGCATTACATGGGTAATGAAATCCTGTTTGGGAAACCAAGGTCACCCAAGCTGCCTCTGTTCTTATAGAGTTTTGAAACTATTTAGGACCTCTTCTCCAGTCACTTGTATCCCTGATCTTTTTTCAGTAATGCAGCTATAGTATCATCTACCCAGGCTTTCCTATGTTCTCTAGACGTACAAATCTAAGTCCACTTAAAAGAAACAATGCATAAAGTTCAATTTTTTCTTTAACATTTGGGTCTTTAGTGGAAACACCAGTCATACTGGGTCTGGTTCATTATCGCTGGTCAAAGAAACACCCCTGCTCATTAAAACTGAGGCCAGACAATCAGGCCAAAGGAAGAAAAGGCTCCGTCACTGCCCTCTTAGGGTAACCAGTGTGGCTCACCCCCATCTGCAGGCCTGCGACAGGACCTGCAAGAATCTGACCATGGGGAACACACATTTTAGTGTAGAGCAAGGAGCACAGCTCATAGGAGGGTCCAACCCAGCAAACAGAGGAGACACAGTACCTTTGGCGAGGCGTTCCAACCGCTTTCCATGCTCAGGTGGAACAGAGTACCTGCAATCACATGAGAGCATCAGAGGCTGGGCGGAGGACAGGTACAGAAGCTAAGGGACTTACTCCCACTCTCAAAACACCTTGAAATAGCAGATTTTTTTTTAACTTCCCAAGCAGTAGAAAGGAATCTGAAAAAATGAAATATTAGACTGTTTGGGCACAGGAGTAAAGAGCCCATAAAGAAGGTGAGTGAATGTATTTCTTCTATATTCATTCACTTAGTAAGATGTTTATTAAGTGTTCACAATGAGCCAGGATTTATGGTACACAATATTACTCTCCTTTATAATGCTGTTCATATACTAACATTTTTTTAAAAGAAAAAAAAAGAACGATGTCACTATATAACCTCAGTATTTAAAAATGCTCAGTATTTTTAAATGCTTGAAAGGCCTAAATGGGGGCGGGCTAGAGAAAGATGGAAAACAAAGTGAAAGATGGATCTGACATTTAAGAGACCTAGCCCCGTATCTGCTGATGAACTCACTTTCCCTTTATCTCCCCAACAGCTACATATACTGATTACCCAACAATCAATTACCTCTCTACCCAGTAGGGTGTCTAAACACCATAGAAACTGCTCTTCCTGAAAAATGAAAAGAAAAAAAGAACACCTAGGACTATTAAACTTTTGCAAAATTGTTAAACTTTATATTCTGAAACTCACAGTAACTCTGTTTTAACCTTTTTAATCTCTTCTAAAGATTATTCCACAGTAACAACAAATCCTCTCACTGCAAACAGCTTCATTATAAAACAAAACAGAGAAGGAGAGTTGACAAAAATGTCACCTAAAGGACTCCGGGATCCATCAGGCAACCCTATACAGAAGGCTCTGGAGGTCCCACTTCAGAGGACCTAAGAATGCATATGATAACTGGGAAACCTTCTTTTATAAGAGAATTCAAAAATCCAGGAGCAGTGAATTTTGGAGTAAATAGTGGTGAAGACACAAAAGCTACATTTACACATCCTACAAGTCTAGCCTTCTGAGGAAGGAAAAACAGGACAGTAGTTAGGAGATAATCATAGGCTCAAAAGGTTCTTTCCCCCAAGATTAGAAACTGGAAAGCACTTGAAAGAAGAAAGGAAAACCCCTGAGAAAGAACATGGCTGAGGATGCTGAAAAAAAGACATGAAAGTGGATATGGTTTTCATGACTCCCCATAATGCGCCCCATGATGTCCCCTCCAGCCTCATCACTCGCTTCTCATCATTTTACACAGCACCCAAACTACAGCAGACTTCCCCTAGCTCCCTAAACACACCACGCCCGGCTAATTTTGTATTTTTAGTAGAGACGGGTTTCACCATGTTGGCCAGGCTGGTCTCCAACTCCTGATCTCAGGTGATCCACCCACCTTGGCTTCCCAAAGTGCTGGGATTACAGGTGTGAGCCACCACGCCTGGCCCTCATGTGCTGTCTTAATCCAGGAGCTCTGCATCTGTGGTTCCAACTGCCTGGATACACTTCTCTCAATCTCCCAGCTGCTAAGCCCACCACCATTCCACCCAATTATGTCCTTCTCATATTTTAGATCTCACTTGTCACCTCTTCGAAAGAAGCCTTCTTTAATCCCACCCGTCTATCGTTCTTATGTGGACCTTAGCACCCACTTCTTCCCCTTCAGAGCTGTCCCCACGCCGTATGAGCATTCTCTCACACTTTCTACCTCCTGACCAGTCTCCTATCTGTGTGAGGGTAGGTATCTCATCTGTCTTATTCACTGCTGTTATCTGCAGCACCTTCACTAAAATGCTGAGACGGACCAGTGGCTCATGCCTGTAATCCCAGCACTTTGCAAGGCTGAAGTGGGAGGACTGCCTGAGCCCAGGAGTTTGAGACCAGCCTGTGCAACATAGTGAGACCCCATCTCTACCCTAAAAAAAAAGAAGGAAAAAAATTAGCTGGACATAGTGGTGCACGCCTGTAATCCCAGCTACTTGGGAGGCTTAAGTAGAAGGATCACTTGAGCCCAGGTCAAGGCTGCAGTGAGCCATAATGGTGCCACTGCACTCCAGCTTGGGTGACAGAGTGAGACCCTGTCTCAAAATAGAAAAAAAAATGCTGAGACTCAAAGATGGGTCAGCACAGAGAGAGGAGAGAGAACCAATGTTTGTCTCACCAACAAGAATAACACTCTGGAGAACAGGAAGCATGCTGAATAGCCTCGCAATCCCTCGTGTGTTAAGCACACACTGCCGCTCCCCAAGTATTAATATTTTTTCCATGATGAAAAGAAAGCTTTCTATCATCTGAGGGAGTGACTCCAGTCTTGGAAGTCTGCTGCTAAGAAATGCCTCAGGCCTGTTCAGAAAAAAAATTAGAAAGCAGTGGGATAGCCTGGAAGAGCCCCTGTGTCTTTGGGTAACTCTGCCAGCACCCTGCTCTCTAAAGCCTCCCTACTCAAAAGGTGGTCTAAGCACCAGAGCTACAACAGCATCTTAGTACTTGAAAGTGTGTTTAAAACATGGAATGTCACCCCAAGCCTGAACCAGGGTCTGCCCTTTAACACAACAGGATTGTGTTAAACACCTCCTGAGGTGCTTCCCACGCACACTGAACGTGAGCCCGTGCTCTAGCATAGAAGCCCGGTGCCGACTGCAGGCAGACTGTACCAGGACTTTGGTTCTCCGAAGTGCAGGTAGTTGATGCTGTAGAGGTCCATGTCTTCAGTGTGCCAAGCAAAGGATGTCTTCCACATGCCAAAGTACAGGTATGGGGTGTTCACACCCTCAATGGTGATCCCACTCTCCTTTTCCACCAAGTCCAGGATTGTTCTCAGCCGGCCAATATTCCACTCATCAACATGCTGCAAAGGCAATGACAGTCCAGGGCAAGTTACATTTGCATATAAACCAAGGCTCTGAACCTACAAATCAGAGTAGGTCACAAGTAAGCTGTCATCTTTGACAAACATTGGAAATAATGTCAAAACACTATGGACGTGAAGACCACAGCATTCCTCATTCACTTTCACAGCTACCACTGGAACTGACACCATTTACCTTCAAAGGGCAAATATTACTTTGTGAATACTAGTGTAGGAAAGATGAATAAAGAGATGACAGTCACCTGTTTGTTTTCTCGTTTGTTTTTGAGACGGAGTCTTGCTCTGTTGCTCAGGCTGGAGTGCAGTGGCGTGATCGCGGCTCACTGCAACCTCCGCCTCCCGGGCTCAAGCAATTCCCTGCCTCAGCCTCCCGCGCAGCTGGGATTACAGGCACCCACCACCACGCCCAACTAATTTTTCTATTTTTAGTAGAGACAGGGTTTCACCATCTTGGCCAGGCTGGTCTTCAACTCCTGACCTCGTGATCCACCCGCCTCGGCCTCCCAAAGTGCGGGGATTACAGGCGTGAGCCACCGCGCCCAGCCAAGAGTCACCTGTTTTAAACCCCAAGAGGAAAAGTTTGAACTGATGCTAAAATTTAGGTCAAAATAGAAAAAAAACTCTATGACCACAAAAAAAAATTGCAAAACATGGGAACTATGACAGTGGGCCAGGTGTGGTGGCTCACACCTGTAATCTCAACACTTTGGGAGGCCAAGCCAGGACTGCTTGAGCCCAGGAGTTCAAGACCATCCTAGGCAACAAAGCAAGACCCAGTCTCTACAAAAAAATTACAAATTAAAAAAAGTAGCCAGGTGAAGTGGCATGTGCCTGCAGTCTCAGCTACTTGGGAGGGTGAAGCAGGAGGATCCCTTGAGCCCAGGTGTTTGAGGTTACAGTAATCTATGATCATACCACTAACCTCTAGCCTGGGTGGCAGGGCGAGACTCTGTCTCAAAAACAAAAAACAAAAAACTATGGCAATGTTGTGGCTTTTTAGCCCTGATTTCCACCAGGCAGTGTCTTCATAAAAATGTGCAATATCCTTTTCCTGAGTTGTAATGGCCAGCTGGGAGCCCATCTCCCACAACTAGGTCCTGGATTATTATTATGCCTGACTTTTGTAGCTCTCTCTCCATCCCAGATCCTTACAGCATCTTCCTGCCATTCGTCCCTACAAACTTGACTTTCCCTGACCCCCAAAAAACTGCTATCAACAAAACTGGAATTCTTTTTTTCCTGTTTTCTTTTTTTTTTTTTTTTTTTTTCGAGACAGAGTCTTGCTCTGTCACCCAGGCTGGAGTGCAGTGGCGCAATCTCAGCTCACTGCAAGCTCCGCCTCCCGCCGGGTTCACACCATTCTCCTGCCTCAGCCTCCAGAGTAGCTGGGACTACAGGCGCCCGCTACTGCAAGCTACTTTTTTTGTATTTTTAGTAGAGATGGGGTTTCACCATGTCAGCCAGGGTGGTCTCGATCTCCTGACCTCCTGATCCGTCCGCCTCGGCCTCCCAAAGTGCTAGGATTACAGATGTGAGCCACCACGCCCGGCCTGGAATTCATTTTTTTTAACTCTTCCAATAATTGATTAAAACATTAAAATATGGGCCGAGCGCAGTGGCTCACACCTGTAATTCCAGCACTTTGGGAGGCTGAGGCAGGTGGATCACCTGAGGTCGGGAGTTTGAGACCAGCCTGAGCAACACGGAGAAACCCCGTCTCTACTAAAAAATACAAAATTAGCCAGGCATGGTGGCGCATGCCTATAATCCCAGCTACTCGGGTGGCTGAGGCAGGAGAATCACTTGAACCCAGGAGGTGGAGCTTGCGGTAAGCTGAGATCGCGCCATTGCACTCCAGCCCGGGCAACAAAAGCGAAACTCCGTCTCAAAAAAAAAAAAAAATTAAAATATGAAAACAATTATGAGTGATAATCCCTGAAATGCCCTACTGTTTTTCAGTCATCCAAAGATATTCCCAAATATTCTCCCCTTTCACCATATTTAAGGCAGGATTTCAAGCCAATAAAAGTGGTTAACATAGCTTTTGCTACAGAATCTTGTTTGAGGGTTCTGAAAAATCTAAATGTATTTCTCTTCTTAAATGTATACCCCTTTCATTAGATTAGTCAGTCATCTTTTTTCTGCAGAAACCACACTGCCTCATTTCATTATCTGAGAGCCAACCCACCCTTTCAAGAACTCATCAGCTACCACCCACCGACTATGCTAACAACCCTTGAAAAGAACACCACATCATCCAATTCACATGTAAAGTAGGAGAAATAAAATTCAGTCACATGCAAAATGGCCCACAATTAGGCCAGCACAGCAACAGCAGCTGGGGGTAGATCATCTGTTCATCCACCCATTCACCAAACAGCTTTTAGGTGCCTACTACGTGCCGGGCCGAAAAAAAGGTATTACAAAATTACAAAAATGCTGCACAGAGGGTTTCCAGTGAGCCTCACCTTTTCATAGAGGGTACCATTCACATCTGCACCATAGATTGGAGGATTGAATGTAAGATTTTTCCAGTATTTCCGCTCGAGTTCTTCAAACTCACTATAGCGTGGGGTACAGTACCTTTTGAAAGTAAAAAGAAACACGTAAACCACTTACAGGGGTTTATTAGGCATTATGAACATTACAAGACATAATCCCCTATTCCAGTGACAGCAAGAATTTCAAATGAACAAGGCATAATCTTGGCCTTCAAGGCTCTAATACGTAGTCAGTCCCTCAACGTCCCTTCCATGAGCACTGGACCTGAGGAAGCCTGAGGAAGGTAATGTACACACAGATGTAAACCGGTCTTCCTTAACAGGCACAACATCCGCAACTCTCTGAAGAGACTCTACTTAAACTACACCTTGCTAGATTCAGGTGGCCACCCAGGGAGAAAATGGGCTTACAGACCAAGACCCAAGGTCCCTACATATCCACAGACAACCAAAACCCAGCAGCATGTGAAGAGCTGAGGCTTTCCAACAGCATTCACCTCCCTGAACCAGCCAAAAGGAAGTTGCTCCAAGAGGGCTCATTTGTAAGTGCCCCTGCTATATGCCCAAGCACCCTACGCAGTGGCTGACACTCACCAAGTAATCACGCCTAAAAACAACAAATATTTTAGTAAAAATATAAAATAGCTCTAAAAATACAGATTTTTGCCCATCAAATATTCCAATTAGGAAAATACGTACTCCATATACGCATATTTACATCTACCCATCTACATATAAAGCCATAAAAATATCTACACTTTGGCCAAGGGGGTGGCTCACACCTCTTATCCCAGCACTTTGGGAGGCCTGACAGGGGCGGATCACCTGAGGTCAGGAGTTCAAGACCAGCCTGGCCAACATAGTGAAACCTGGTCTCTACTAAAAATACAAAAATTAGCAGGGCGTGGTGGCACACGCCTGTAATCCCAGCTACTTAGGGTGGTGGCTGAGGCAGGAGAATTACTTAAACCCAGGAGGAGGAGTCTGCGGTGAGCTGAGCTAATGCCACTGCACTCCAGCCTCGGCCATAGAGTAAAACTCCGTCTCAAAAAAAAAAAAAAAAAAAACTATACCTGAAAAAGACAAGATCCTTGCTTTGCTGCCCAGCCTGGAGCACAGTGGTGTGATCATAGCTTACTGTAGCCTCGAACTCCTGGGCTCAAGCAATCCTCCTGCCCCAACCTCCCGAGTAGCCAGGACTGCAAGTGTACACCACCACATCTGGTTAGTGTTTTTATTTTTTGTAGAAATGAAGTCCTGCAATGTTGCCCAGGTTGGTCTCAAATTCCTGGCCTCAAGTGATCCTCCAACCTCGGCCTCCCAAAGTGATGGGATTATAGAAGTGAGCCAATGCACCCAGTCTAAAAATATCTATACTCTTTAGCTTAATACTGAAAATTTAATTAAAAAAAAAAAAAAAAAAAAAACTTCTTTTAGATTCAAACTAGCCGAGTAGCTCATGCCTGTAATCCCAACACTTTGGGAGGCTGAGGCAGGAGGATCGCTTGAGCCCAAGAGTTTGAGACCAGCAACATGGCAAAATCCTATTTCTACAAAAACTTTAAAAATTAGCAGAGCTGGCCAGGAGCAATGGCTCACGCCTGTAATCCCAGCACTTGGGAGGCCGAGGCGGGCAGATCACGAGGTCAGGAGATCAAGACCATCCTGGCTAACATGGTGAAACCCTGTCTCTACTACAAATATAAAAAATTAGCCGGGTGTGGTGGCAGGCGCCTGTAGTCCCAGCTACTTGGGAAACTGAGGCAAGAGAATTGCTTGAACCTAGGAGGCGGAGGTTGCAGTGAGCCTAAACAGCACCACTGCACTCTAGCCTGCACGACAGAGTAAGACTCCATCTCAAAAAAAAAAAAATCTGACTAAGTAACTGCCTTACAGTTTAATGTCAACCTAGGGAATAATAAATTTTAGAGACCTAACATTCTCTCTGAAATATAATTAACTCTCCTATTGCCAACTAATTTGTTTCATGAATGTAGGTTTTTAGGTCAGGCACGGTGGCTCACGCCTGTAATCCCAGCACTTTGGGAGGCCAAGGCAGGCTGATCACTTGAGGCCAGGAGTTCAAGACCAGCCTGACCAACATGGTGAAACCCCATCTCTACTAAAAATACAAAAAAATTAGCTAGGCGTGGTGGTGGGCACCTGTGATCCCAGCTACACGGGAGGCTGAGGTAGGAGAATTGCTTAAACCTGGGAGGCAGAGATTGCAGTGAGCTGAGATCGTGCCACTGCACTCCAGCCTGGGCAACACAGAGAGACTCTGTCTCAAAAAAAAAAAAAAAGTTACGTTTTTACCCTAAAGGTAATCTGCTATGTATTAGGATGAAAGGAACAGACATAGGGCTGGTTAATTTAAAAGGAAAACAAGTGTGCTGAAAGAAGAAAAAGCAAGACCAGCCTGGCCAATATGGTGACACCCCATCTCTACTAAAAATACAAAAAAATTAGCCGGACGTGGTGGCGGGCACCTGTAGCCCCAGCTACTTGGGACGCTGAGGCAGGAAAATCACTTGAACCTGGGAGGCGGAGGTTGCAATGAGCCAAGATTGCGCCACTGCACTCCAGCCTGGGTGACAGAGCAACACTCCATCTCAAAAAAACAAACAAAAAAAAAAAACAAAGAAAAAGAAAAGAAAAGAAAAAGCCTAGTGTGTTAACAAAAAGGGAAGAAAGGCTGAGGAGACTGAAGCCCCTGGTTGAATTCCATTGAGAAACAGAAGGCAGGTGAGCTTGCTCCTCATGCGTAGCAAAAATCAGACAAAAAGGATGGCAGGAAGGATACAGCCTTTCATCTGCAGAGCCCCACATTTCTTCAACATGCCTTTATGTAAATTCTCTCATTGGTCAGCAGGTTGGCCAGCAAGGTAGATGTTTTAAGAGTTAAGGTTGGCCGGGCACAGTGGCTCACGCCTGTAATCCCAGCCCTTTGGGAGGCCAAGGCGGGTGGATCACGAGGTCAAGAGATCGAGACCATCCTGGCCAATATGGTGAAACCCCGTCTCTGCTAAAAATACAAAAATTAGCCAGGCGTGGTGGCGGGCGCCTGTAGTCCCAGCTACTCAGGAGGCTGAGGCAGGAGAATTGCTTGAACCCAGGAGACGGAGGTTGCAGTGAGCTGAGATCGTGCCACTGCACTCTAGCCTGGCAACAGAGTGAGATTGCGTCTCACAAAAAAAAAAAAGAGAGAGTTAAGGTGTCGGCCAGATGCAGTGGCTCATGCCAGCACTTTGGGAGGCTGAGGCAGGAGGATCACTTGAGCCCAGGAATTGAAGACCAAACTGGGCAGCAAATAATAAAAAAAATCAGCTGAGCGTGGTAGCATATGCCTATACCTCCAGTTACCTGGGAGGCTGAGCAAGGAGGATCATTTGAGCCTGGGCAGTCGAGGCTGCAGTAAGCCATGATTGCACCACTGCACTCCAACTTGGGTGACACAGCGACACCATGTCTCAAAAAAACAAACAAAAAGAGTTCAGTTGTCAATAAAACTAGAAGACCTCAATTACAATTGTGATAAGTCAAGTGTGATAAGTCAATGAAAAGAAGGCAAAGAGTAGAGACAGAGTGAGAGCTGATGAAGCACAGGAATGTCACCCCAGCAGCATGAAGACAGGCAGGCACAAGACCTGGCTCTGGGCTATTAAAAGTGAAGGCGGCTGGTTGCAGTGGCTCACACTTGTAATCCCAGCACTTTGGGAGGAAGAGGCGGGAGGATCACGAGGTCAGGAGATCGAGACCACGGTGAAACCCCGTCTCTACTAAAAATACAAAAAATTAGCCGGGCGTGGTGGTGGGCACCTGTAGTCCCAGCTACTCGGAGAGGCTGAGGCAGGAGAATGGCGGGAACCCGGGAGGCGGAGCTTGCAGTGAGCCGAGATCGCGCCACTGCACTGCACTCCAGCTTGGGCGACAGAGCGAGGCTCCGTCTCAAAAAAAAAAAAAAAAAAAAAACAAGTGAAGGCACAGTATGTGTGACAGCTGAAATCAAGGCATGTGCAGATCAAAAGGCTCAGGAAAGGCAGCAAGGGAAAAAGGAAAAACTCCTTGTGGAAACTCAAAATTAAGGAGTCAGTGGAAAGTGAGAAGATCCAGGGAAGAGGATTAGAAGGAGTGGTCAAGGCTGGGCACGGTGGCTCACGCTTATAATCCCAGCACTTTGGGATCAAAGGTGGGCGGATCACCTGAGGTCAGGACCTCAAGACCAGCCTGGCCAACACGGTGAAACCCCGTCTCTACTAAAAATACAAAAATTAGCCGGGCCTGGTGGCAGGCGCCTGTAATCCCAGCTACTCGGGAGGCTGAGACAGGAGAATTGCTTGAACCTGGGAGGTGGAGTTTGTGGTGAGCCGAGACTGCACCATTGCACTCCGGCCTGGGGAACAAGCGAGACTCCGTCTCAAAAAAAAAAAAAAAGATGGAGTAGTCAGCTGAACAAGGAAACACAAAATTTATTCTCTGTGAATCTCAGGAAAAATGAGAACTAAACATTAAAAACAGCGGAGAAGGGCTAGGAGTAGTGGCTCTTGCCTGTAATCTCAGCACTTTGGGAGGCCAAGGCAGGAGGATCACTTGAGGTCAGGAGTTCAAGACCAGCCTGGCCAACGTGGCGAAACCCTGTCTCTACTGAAACTACAAAAATTAGCCAAGCATGGTGGCACGTGCCTGTAGTCCCAGCTACTTGGGAGGCTGAGGCAGAAGAATCACTTGAACCTGGGAGACAGAGGTTGCAGTGAGCCAAGATCGCTCCACTTGCACTCCAGCCTAGGCAATAAAGTGAGACACCATCTCAAAAAAAAAAAAAAAAAAAAAAAAAAAAAAAACCAACAGCAGAGAAGAACTGAAAACAGGCCTACACAAAGAAAGATGTCTCTAAAAGAGACAGGAATGTACAGAGAAAGAAGAATAGAGTGACAGAAAATAGCAACCAGCTTGGTGGTTTACTCACACTTCGTTAATGTCAAAACAGAAATGAGCTAGCAGGCTGGATGGGCAGTGAGAAATTCCAGCACAATTAAACACAGAGCATCCCGAGAGAGAAGAAGTGGAACTAAAGCACTTTTGATGAGCAGGTGGTTATCAATACCCAGCAAAAGCTCCTTGTGCACCACCTCCAACTTTCTCCTTGCAACTTTAGAGTCAGAAAATGATTCTACTTCTGATGGAAAAACAATGGGATTTGTTATTATAAGAACAGGAACAGGTTTAGACTGGGACACAGTCCTGAGAGGAGGGAATGCTTCCATAAAAAAAGCAGAAAGGGAGACAGCTAGAACAGAGCCATCCTGCTGAAGACACTGTTCATCAGGACAGCAGCAGTCCTGGAGATGCTAGCAGGATGAGACACCAGGGTCCTAGGTGCTATGTCAGGTAAGAAAGGGTTTCCACTCACTTATCACTATTGGCTATCTTGCGGAACTCTCGAACAGTCATGGCTTTCTTCTGTATGTTGTACTGAGTAAAGAGGCCAGACTGCCCCGTCACCAGCTGTTGAATGGGGGCAGGAATGACCAAATCATCAATGTCATCATAGGATGCTCGTGGCTTCCACTCTTTTGGAGGAACAACCTGAAGGGAACACAAGAAACAAAAAGACAGATGAGAAACCTGGCAAGCCAGTCAGAGTCCAGGAAGCATGTAGTTACCAGCCAACCTAACAGTCAATTTTACTAGACAGTTACTTTGATTTACCCACATTCACCAAAACACAGTATGTCACAGGCATGCTAACCCTGATCCACTTTTGCCACCAACCAGCTGCCTAATTGCAACAACCTAAGGTAAGTAATACTTGTTCCCAGCTTCAGTATCTTATTTGGACACCAACAAAGGAGACTGAAGACTTGATTCTCTCTCAATCTCCTAGCCCAGTGCTCTCTTTAAAAAAATCACAAACACAATTTTACTTGATTTGGTCAACTCTATACTTGTACAGAATTTCCTTTTTTCACACACTAGATTACAGTTTAATTACAAAGAAGCATAACATTCTTAAAAATCTAATCTTGAGGCCGGGCACAGTGGCTCATGCCGGTAATCCCAGCACTTTGGGAGGCCAAGGCAGGTGGATCACCTGAGGTCAGAGTTTGAGATCAGCTTGGCCAACATGGTGAAACCCCATCTCTACTAAAAATACGAAAATTAGCCTGGTGTGGTGGCACTCAACTGTAATCCCAGCTATTTTGGGGGCTGATGCAGGAGAATCGCTTGAACCCAGAGGCAGAGGTTGCAGTGAGCCAAGATCACGCAATTGCACTCCAGCTGGGGTAACAAGAGCGAAACTCCGTCTCAAAAAAAAAAAAAAAAAAAAAAATCTAATCTTGAATAGTTAAGATAGATCTGCTTTATGGAATACTATACAGCTTTTTTTTTAAATTATTGTTTTACTTTATGTAACAAGGGAGAAAAACACACACACACTCACAAGCATCTGCATAAGGCAACACTGAAAGGACATACAAGAAAATACGGAAAGGGAGCAAGACTCTACGTTAGCTACCTTCCAATAGCGTTCTGTTTTTACTCACATAATCAAATTACCCATTCCAATAGTAATAAATTAACAAGACAGTTGACATGAGAAAAAAGAAGAATGAGTTGAATCCATAATTGACCTAGAGGGAGGAATATATGTTGTTAAAAAGGAAAAAAAAAAAAAGAAAAGAAAAATGAACAAACCAACACAGGAATGTATATGGCGTGATGCCATTCTTTTAAAAACAAAACAAATAACACTATTTTATATGTGTGTATGTTTGTATGAGCAGAGAAAAAGGTGTGGAGGGAGCTATTACCACTTAAGGAGACGGCACTGGAGAAGGTGGATGAAGATCAGCCTTTTCTTTATCTGCGTTTGAAATATTTAACTTGTAATAACCGACATTGTTTTTGGTAACTTTTTAAATCTAATAAAGTACAACCAAAAAAAGCAATGTGCTATGAAAAACTGCACTGCAGGCCCTGCTATTCCCGCCTGCTGTTATTAACCCAGCAGTAACCGTATCTGCAGATAAGAGGAAAGAGGATGTGGTCGTCTCAAGTCTCTGGAGGCACCAGGGTCCAAGACTGGTCCTCAGCTTTGTAGCCAATGTTCTTGCTTTCTCTTTTCATATTGAAAATGTAACAAGCACATATGGTAGGAAATTCAAACAACATAAAATGGTGTAAAAAATTTCCTCCTGGCTTAGACTGAGGTCCCTGCCTTTCAGTTTCTTGAGGATCTCTCCAGAAATGCAGTTCTTTCAGCTTCCAGCACTCAACCTGATTGTGACAGAATATATGAAAAGCTGATTTGACTCAGGAAAAATAACGAATCCAACTCACGGGAGAAAGAAGTACAAACCAGAAACCAATTTCAAATTACAAGGACCAGAATACTCATGTTGGCTGGCCAGTGCATTCTCTCCCCTTGAAGAAAGTCCACATGGGAAGCCAAATTGCTACTAGAGTGCTGGATGAGACTGAAATGAGAGCAAGAGAAGTCAGATGGCATAAGCACTCACTGGCAGTTCAATAACACCACAGCACCCAGCTCTATACCAAGAGGGCTGAGGCACAACAGCAGCCAGGCCTGGAGACACTAGCTCTTTACCTCCCCCTTTCTGAAGATTCCAAGTAGCTCTCTTCCTACCTAAAAGCAGAGATGCTTCTGATGTTAACAACGGGAATTAACTTGCAAATAGAACCGCATTCACTGAAGTCATCACCCCACCCAACTTTCAGTAAAACACAGCTCCGGCCCAAATTTAGGAAAAAAATCTTAACAGCTCTGCCCTAGGTAACAAAACCATTTAAACAATCCCAGCTCCTTACCTTGGCTAGCCCTGCCCGATGAGCTCCTTGGGATTCAATGTAGGCAATGTATCTACTGAAGTTTCGGAATTCTTCCATAGTTGGATAAAAGGTCATTATCCTAGCACTGGGATTCAGAGTTTCAGACTCAGAAGCCATTTTCCCTCCTTTTTGAGGTCCCTTTAGTCAGACAGGAATCTGAAGAAACACATTAAGAGTATAAAATAATATAAAAATTAAAATTAAGTGCTGGAAACATCAACTCTGAAAACAGTAAAAGATAATATAGAAATGCAAAAGACGCAGTTAAGACTTCACACCTGGAATCTACCTCTAGAAAAGTTATTTAGCGGCCGGGCACAGTGGCTCACGCTTGTAATGCCAGCACTTTGGGAGGCCGAGGCAGGTGGATCGCCTGAGGTCATAAGTTTGAGACCAGCCTGGCCAACACAATGAAACCCTGTCTCTACTAAAAATACAAAAAATTAGCTGGGCGTGGTGGCGGGCACCTGCAATCCTAGCTACTCGGGAGGCTGAGGCAGGAAAATCGCTTGAACCCGGGAGGCTAAAGGTTGCAGTGAGCCAAGATCGTGCCATTGCACTCCAGACTGGGCAACAAGAGCGAAACTCCGTCTCAAAAAAAAAAAAGAAAAGAAAGAAGAAGAGTAATTTAGGGTCGGGTGTGGTGGCTCAAGCCTGTAATCCCAGCACTTTGGGAGACTGAGGTGGGCAGATCGCTTGAGTTAAGGAGTTTGAGACCAGCCTGGGCAACATAGTGAGACCCTGTCTCAAAAAAATTAAAAAAAATAAACAACAAAAAGTTATTTAAATAAACTAGAAACACAGATCGAAAAGGTTCTGTTTAAAAAGAACCTGATGTATCAAAACTGCATGGATTCAAACCTTATTTCAACAGAGACATTGTTATTGCAATAGGACTGTTCTTGAATGAAAAAAAAAAACAAAATTGTTTCAGCTAAAAAAAGGAAACGATTTAGTTGTTGGTCCTGTCTAATAGTACAGCTAAAATGCCCATATTTTACCCTTATCCTTTCAAGCTACTCCCTTATTAACACCTTGCTAATCACTTTTCAGAGTATTAAACAGAATATACTACAAGTTGAAAGCCACCCATGGCTGGGTGCGGTGGCTCACGCCTGTAATCCCAGCACTTTGGGAGGCCAAGGCTCCTCCCTAGGGCACAGCTAAACCGGATACCTAATAAAAGTTACGTGGCTACAAGATAACAAAACTTAAGGGTTCAAAAGTACTTTGATGTTAGTAACATAATTTAAAAATCCTTTGATATTAGTAACATAATTTTAAAACCCTAAAGTGAAACTGTTCTGTCGAAACTAAGATGCAGTTTCAGCAGTACTTAATGAAATCAAGCTACAGTTCAATTGCACTGTACCCAGAACTCAAAGGACAAAATTGAAACTGGCCATACAGGGCAAACTTCATAACTGATTGGAGAAAGCAAAATAAATACTTTGTTTTTAGATGAGGACTTCAGCTAAGTGGGTGCATCCCCACAGCTCGGTAACACAATAGACCATCTCAACTGAAAAAAGACAAAGCATATCAGTGAAAATAGGCCGTTCTAGAAGGAACACCAGTATGTCCTTTCCTTTACCCACCCTCCTCACTGAGGGTCCAGCAGTTCTGTACCCCCCTATCTGGGGCCCAAAGCTATGGCGGTTCAGCTCCAAGAGTCTCTTTGAGAGTTGGAGAGCTCAGAAAGGAGAAAAGTGCCTCCAATCTACCAGAAATCTAGTTACAGCCCTGGGAGCAGAACAAGGAGCAGAACTGTGTAAAGTAGGAGAGAAGGCAAATCCGGTTACCCGTATCTCCTAGGCTTCTTTTCTATCAAAAATAAGGCGTGTTTCTAAACAGGCGCTTTTCATGAACCTGGCAGAAACTTTGCATGGCAGGTATACTGTTATCCCTGTTTTACATACCAGGAAATGTGCCCACAGCCCACTCTTAAGTGCACCTTCCACTGCTCTAAACTGCTTACATCCTCATCTCCACCTGGACTAAGTCCTTTGCAAGGGCAGCTCCAAGTATGGAGAAACCCGAAGTTTATTTCATTTTGAAGACCCTCTTAAAAAGAAAAATGAATCCAAAATATCTTACTTTTGCAAATTTTATAAAAACATACAATCATGTGAATACAATGTTGGGGCCCTTCCCCGGGCCTTCAAAGGGGCCCTAATGGGCTTCATCAGCCTCTGGCCCTATTCATCTTTGTATGCCTAGAACAATGCATGGCACAGAGTAGGCAATCGGTAACTGTTGAAAAACTGATTTCCTCACCCTCACCTCAATTGTTCATCCCTTCTTCAACCCTAGGATTCCCTTCCCCCAATCTATTCCCTGGGGAAAGCTCCCGTTTCATGACACCTTCCCTCCCAATCAGTAACAAAGCCTAGTGATTCAAGAACACCGGCTCCGAAGTCAAAACTCTGAATACAGATCCGAGCTCTGCCGTTTATTAGCAATCTGACCTTGGCTGTGAGTTGACTCTCAGTTTCTCCACCTGTAAAATGGGGATCCCAACCCCCTGCCCTGCAGGGTCGCTGTGATTAGCTCAGATGATGCAAGCGAAACACTAAGCACTAGGCCCGGTACTTACCCACTCAATAAAGCTAGCTGTTGCTAACAACCCCCTCGGACTCCCGCACCCTTCCCTCGCAGCCGCTCCCGCGAGCATCACTCCAAAGGCAGCGCACCCTGCTCCCCAAGGTCCCCGAACCTCACCACGGACAGGATCGGCCCCTCCCGGCCCCGCCGCCTTGGCGAGTGAAGCTCGGCCGCAGGAAGAAGAAAATAAGGCCCAGATGACCCGCCCCCCTCTCCCGACGTCCATTGGCCTTGAAGATTGGAAAGAGCCAATCTCAGAACCCATTCTGGAGGCTCCTTCTCCTATTGGCCGAGGGACATGCCGATCCCTTACCGCTGGAAGAACCACCCCCCACCGCCCCTCCCCCACCAGAACCCACGGTCACGGCTACAGCGGCAACGAGCCTCAAGAATTCTAAAACCCTATAGTTCTCACCTACAGCCCAAAGCCCCGCCAGGGCTTAGGCTCAGCTCCTGCTGTCGCCACTGGCCGATCCTACTGCTTTTCCAGCAGGCGAAGGACGAAACTCCGCCTCCTCCAAAGTCGGCATCTGCGCAGCCGCACAGAGTCAACCAATTCAAGGGTGGCTGCAAGCCATACACCAGCCAATGAGCACGCGCCGCAGCCGCCTCCCAGTCCCGACCTCAGTGTGCTCAGCCTATGAGCGCCGGCTCGGGCTGTTGCCAGGAGGAAACGCTGTACCACTGGGGACCGCGGCCAGTGAGCCTCTAGCTCGATCGCGAAGCTGGCCAATCATAGGCGGGCTCCTGGTCACCCATAACTAATCACGGTTGAAAGAAGCTAGTACCTGGAAGTGGGCGGGTCCGGTAGATGGGTAAGGGCGGTGAGGTTACTATAGGATGTCGCTAACGAAAGGATGGGCCAAAGTTTTCTTGGGATGAGTATCCTCTTTGCCTAACGTGGAAATGTGTCGGGGCCTTTAGGGGCAGCTTCCGAGCTCAGGGAGTGCTGAAAAGATGACTGTCTTGTCCCGGTTTGTCCTGGGTGTCTCGGTTTTCAAAACAAAATCCTGTGTCCTTGGAAACCCCTCATTCGCTGTCAAGCCTGGACAGGGAAGGGAAGCTGCCCTGAGGGTCATTAGGACAGACCCTGAGGGAGGCTTTCCTTAGGTTATTAGAAAGCAATTCCTGGCCGGGCGTGGTCCCTCACGCCTGTAATCCCAGCACTTTGGGAGGCCGAGGCGGGCGGCTCACCTGAAGTCGGCAGTTTGAGACCGCCTGACCAACATGGAGAAACCCCGTCTCTACTAAAAAAAAAAATACAAAATTAGCCGGGCGTGGTGGTGCATGCCTGTAGTCCGAGCTACTCCGGAGGCTGAGGCAGGAGAATCGCTTGAACCCGGGAGGCGGAGGTTGCGGTGAGCCGAGATCGCGCCACTGCACTCTAGCCTGTGCAACAAGAGCAAAACTCCGTCTCAAAAAAAAAATAAGCAGTTCCTCAGTGAGCGGGGATTTGGGGGATCATTAGGAGCATCTCTTGGGGCGCAGAGGGGGGCATCCTGGGAATCAGAAGAGGCACTTCTGGAGGGCGAGGGGGCTTCCTAGAAGTCATTAGGAGCGGTTCCTAAGGGGTAGTGAGTCGCCTTAAGGAGTTCCCAGATTGTCAGGGGTAGTGGGGAAGGTCAAGTAGGAAAGTAAAATACCCTCAACCAGAGTCATAAAAAATGTACAAAATTGCCGGGCGCGGTGGCTCACGCTTGTAATCCCAGCACTTTGGGAGGCCGAGGCGGGTGGATCACGAGGTCAGGAGATCGAGACCACGGTGAAACCCCGTCTCTACTAAAAAAAAAAATACAAAAAAAATTAGCCGGGCGTGGTGGCAGGCGCCTGTAGTCCCAGCTACTCGGAGAGGCTGAGGCAGGAGAATGGCGTGAACCCGGGAGGCGGAGCTTGCAGTGAGCCGAGATTGCGCCACTGCACTCCAGCCTGGGCGACAGAGCGAGACTCCGTCTCAAAAAAAAAAAAAAAAAAAAAAAAAGTACAAAATTACCATGGTTGAATAATGGGTAGTGCCCTGGAAAGAGCTATATGGAGTCAGGCCTGTGTTCAAAACTAGTAACTTCTCTGAGCCTGGGAGTTCACATCAATAAAATGGAAAAAATAATGCCTCGCAGATTTTGTAAAGATGAGAGTTAATGAATGTTGGCAAAAAGAACATATTACATAGAATGCTATGGACCAATCATGATTTATGTCTCAGGCTGGGTACATGCCTACTGGAAAAAAAATGTTTAAAGAAAATAGTTTCAAAAACAGAAATGACCTGTTTCAAAAAGAATGGCCGTTGGCTACACAGCCACAAGTCTTTCACAACAGGGGTTTTCGCCCTTACCCAGTAAGGTAATCGACAGTATTAGATAATAGATTATACTGAGTGGCTCGCAAAAGTGCCGAGTCTGAAGAATCCAACTTGCAGGACACATAAAGAAAACCCAAATCATGCGGTAGAATTCATCCACCGCTGTACTCCCTGCTGCCACTAAGCACAAGATACTACAGGTTGCTTCACAGACTCCACGGTCCTGGACATGGATACAGTCGCTAGTTACTGTTACTGTGTTCCATAAACTGGATTTTGCTGTATTTCCTGGTGCTGCCACATGATTTCCAAAGGCCCTCTACTGTGTATCACTAGCTTCCAATTGGTATGTGCATGTGATAGGTGGAGTCTAAATCAAGTTCTCGTGATATGCTCCCATTTTTCTGACCAGTTTTCCTCTGTTTCCTTTTTAAGCTCACCTTTCCCTTTGCACACTTTTGTTTGTTTGTTTGTTTTTGAGATGGAGTTTCGTTCTTGTTGCCCAGGCGCGATCTCGGCTCACTGCCACCTCCGCCCCCCAGGTTCAGGTGATTCTCCTGCCTCAGCCTCCTGAGTAGCTGGGATTACAGGTGCCCGCCACGACACCCGGCTAATTTTTTTTGTATTTTTAGTAGAGACGGGGTTTCATCACATTGGCCAGGCTGGTCTCAAACTCCTGACCTCAAGTGATCCACCCACCTCGGCCTCCCAAAGTGCAGGGATTACAGGCATGAGCCACCGTGCCCAGCCCCTTTGCACACTTTAAATGTCGATATTCTAAGCAAAACTAACCTATAGCAATGAAAGTCAACGTTCTGGTTACTTTTAGGTAGGGGACAGGGAATGATGGGGAAGGGTGGCACAAAGAATGCTTCTGGGGTGTTGGGAATTTTTTTTTTTTTTTTTTTGAGATGGAGTTTCGCTGTTGTTGCCCAGACTGAAGTGCAGTGGTGCGATGTCGGCTCACTGCAACCTCTGCCTCCCAGGTGCAAGTGATTCTCCTGCCTCAGCCTCCCAAATAGCTGGGATTACAGGCACATGCCACCACGCCCAGCTAATTTTGTATTTTCAGTAGAGACGGGGTTTCACCCTGTTGGCCAGGCTGGTTTCGAATCCCTGACCACAGTGATCCACCCGCCTCGGCCTCCCAAAGTGCTGGCATTACAGGCACAAGCCACTGCGCCCAGCGGCAATGTTCTATTTCTTCATCTAGATGGTGGTTATGCTAGTGTGTTTACATTGTAAAACTGTTATTTTTATTTATTGATTAGATAGATGATAGATAGATGATAGATAGATGATAGATAGATAGATAGATAGATAGATGATAGATAGATTTTTTTTTTTTGAGACAGTTTCATTCTATCACCCAGGCTGGAGTGCAGTGGCGCCATCTCAGCTCACTTCAACCTCCACCTCCTGGGTTCAAGCGATTCTCCTGCCTCAGCCTCCCAGGTAGCTGGGATTATAGGCGTGTGCCACCACGCCCAGCTAAGTTTTTGTATTTTTAGTAGACACGGGGTCTCGCCATGTTGGCTGGACTGGTCTCAAACTCCCAACCTTAGGTGATCTGCCCACCTCAGCCTCCCAAATTGCTGGGAGTATAGGCATGAGCCACTGCACCTGGCCACTAAAATTTTAAATTTAAAAAAAAAATTCTTTTTTTTTTTTTTTGAGATGGAGTTTCTCTTTTATTGCCCAAGCTGGAGAGCAACAGCATGATCTCAGCTCTCTGCAACCTCCACCTCCCGGGTTCAAGTGATTCTCCTGCCTCAGTCTCACAAGCAGCTGGGATTACAGGCATGTGCCACCACACCTGGCTAATTTTGTATTTTTAGTAGAGACGGGGTTTCACCATGTTGGTCAGGCTGGTCTTGAACTGCCAACCTCAGGTGATCCGCCTGCCTTGGCCTCCCAGAGTGCTGGAATTACTGGCGTGAGCCACCACGCCCGGCCAAAATATTCTTAATAGAAGTGGGAGGCTGGGTGTGGTGGCTCATGCCTGTAATCCTAGCACTTTGGGAGGCCAAGGTGGGCAAATCACCTAAGGTCGGGAGTTCAAGACCAGCCTGCCCAACATGGCGAAACCCCATCTCTACTAAAAATATAAAAAATTAGCTGGGCGTGGTGGTGCACACCTGTAATCCCAGCTACGCAGGAGGCTGAGGCAGGAGAATCGCTTGAACCCAGGAGGCAGAAGTTGCGGTCAGCTGAGATCACACCACTGCACTCCAGCCTGGGCAACAAGAGCAAAAGTCTGTCTCAAAAAAAAAAATAGAAGTGGGGTCTCCCTACGTTGTCTGAGCTGGTCTTGAACTTCTGAGCTCAAACAACCCTCCTGCCTTGGCCTCCCAAAGTGCTGGAATTTCCAAGCATGAACATGCCCGGCTGTGAAAATTAACTGATCTGTATGCTTGAAAGTTGTGCATAACTTTTGATATACATATACCTTAGTTTTTAAAACTAAATTTAAAATTTTTTAGTTAAAAAAAAAAAGGAAAAACATGTTAATGTCCTCATGGCTTTAGGTCCTTTGCCCTCTTCTCTCATTCTACACAGTCTTCTTAGGTGCTTTTGTTTTATTTTTTTCTTTGAGAAAGGGTCTCCCTCTGTCACCCAGGCTGGAGTGAAGTGGTACAATCACAGCTCACCGCAACCTCAACCCCCTGGGCTCAAGCGATTCTCCCACCTCAGCCTCTTAAGTAGCTGGGACTACAGGCATATGCCACCAAGCCCAGCTAATTTTTGTATTTTTTTGTAGAGACAGAGTTTTGCCGTGTTGCCCAGGTGGGTTTTTGTTTTTATTTTTGTTTTTTGGACAACTGCCCACGTGCAGGTGTTTCTGGCTCTACAACTCACTAGCAAGTTACTTAATTTCTCTAGTTCTCAAGTTTTCTCATAACTAAAACTGGGATAGTACTTCCCTTTCTGGGTTGTGAGAATTGAATGAGATAAATGAAGTAATGGGATAATGAAGTAAACCAGTTAGAAGTCTAACTGGCACGTAGTAAGTGCTCCGTAAATGTCAGCTCAGTAAATGATGATGATGGTACAAAGCACTTAGCACAGAGCCTGAAACAAGAGCTCAATACACTTTCACTCTTAGGCTGCACTCGTGTGCACACTGATGACACCCATTGTATATCCCAGACATCTTCTCCCTGGAGCTCAGATCCATGTATCCTGCTGTCTCTGGATCCCTCCCCCTAGTTGTCCTACAGTTACTTAAAGCTGACATACCAAAGAGCTACTCTTGCCCCACAAATAAGCTGTACCTCCTAGGTTTCCTATCTCAGTTAGTGGAAGAGCCATGACCTAATTGCTTAAGCCAGGTGCAGTCCATTACCTCACCCTGTCCAGAGCTCCACAAAGCAAGTATTTTACAAATGCGTGGATTTGTTTACATGTCCATCTTTCCCCACTAGACAAAAGTCTCTTGAGAATATCATTTTGGTCTTATTGGTAATACCGTTTAGGAATGTATTCCATTGCCAAAAATAGAAAACCCTTGCAAAAGTGGCTAAATACAAGTTTATTTTCTCATGGGATAAGAGGTCTGAAGGTGGTGAGCCTTAGCTCAGTGCTCAACAAAGTCATGAAACATACAGGTATGTTCCATCTTTCTCTAGCACCCTTCGCAACGTGGCTTTTGCCACCCTCTTGTGCGACTCGTGATTGTAAGGTGACTGCTGCAGCTCAAGAAGGAGGACAGAGACAGTGTCCTGTTTCTTCTATAACACCAGCAAAAAGACTACCAGAATCTGCCCGCCTGCCAGTAATGAGTGGAACAGACCCTTTCCTGCACTCATGGTTTTTATAATCTAGTGAGAGAGAGACATGAAGCAAGTGCTTGTACAAAGAAAGAAAATTACAGGCTGGGTGTGATTCACACCTGTAACCCCAGCTACTCCTGAGACTGAGGCATTCGAGGCTGCAGTGAGCTATTATGGAGCCACTGCACTCCAGCCTGGGTGACAGAGTGAGACTCTTATCTCAAAAAAAGAAAAATTGCCACAAAGTTGTGCTTGCTATGAAGGAAAAGAACAGGGAAGAACACCTTTAGAGTGACTTGCCACCAATAGCAGCAGGATTTGGAAATAAAGCTATCATGGCATAAAGTGTATGCCATGTTCCCAGTCCAGGGGTTCCTTTCCTAGAGCTTCACTTTATCCAGCACTCAGCACAATGCCGAGCACATGGCAGGCGTGACATAAGTAATCATAATGGCAATATTATTTGCTTAAAAAATTAACTACGCCTAGGCCGGGCGTGGTGGCCCACGCCTGTAATCCCAGCACTTTGGGAGGCCAAGGCGGGCAGATCACGAGGTCAGGAGATCGAGACCATCCTGGCTAACATGGTGAAACCCCATCTCTACTAAAAATACAAAAAATTAGCCAGGCGTGGTGGTGGGCACCTGTAGTCCCAGCGACTCAGGAGGCTGAGGCAGGAGAATGGCATGAACCCAGGAGGTGGAGCTTGCAGTGAGCTGAGATTGCGCCACTGCACTCCAGCCTGGGTGACAAAGTGAGACTCTGTCTCAAAAAAAAAAATAAGGCCGGGCGCGGTGGCTCACGCTTGTAATCCCAGCACTTTGGGAGGCCGAGGCGGGCGGATCACGAGGTCAGGAGATCGAGACCACGGTGAAACCCTGTCTCTACTAAAAATACAAAAAAATTAGCCGGGCGTGGTGGCGGGCGCCTGTAGTCCCAGCTACTCGGAGAGGCTGAGGCAGGAGAATGGCGTGAACCCGGGAGGCGGAGCTTGCAGTGAGCCGAGATTGTGCCACTGCACTCCAGCCTGGGCGACAGAGTGAGACTCCGTCTCAAAAAAAAAAAAAAAAAAAAAAAGTTAACTACAGCTGGGTGCAGTGGCTCACTCCTGTAATCTCAGCACTTTGGGAGGCTGAGGCCAGTGGATCACCTGAGGTCAGGAGTTAGAGACTAGCATGGCCAACATTGTGAAACCCTGCCTCTACTAAAAATGCAATAATTAGCTGGGTGTGGTGGCGGGCGCCTGTAATCCCAGCTACTCGGGAGGCTGAGGCAAGAGAATTGCTTGAACCCAGGAAGTGGAGGTTGTAGTGAGCCGAGATCGTGCCATTGCACTCTAGCCTGGGTGACAAGAGCAAAATTCAGTCTAAAAAAAAAACAAAAAACAAAACAAAAACAAAGTTAACTACATTTATTGAGCTGTTATATTTCAAACACTGTGCTAAATGCTTTATATGCACAAAAATTGTTTACATTTAGCTATATGCTATCATTAACAATGTTCTTTTTAATAGCATAATTTAATGATTTTTAAATAAATTTACAGAGGCATGCAACTGTTACCCAATCCAGTTTTGGAACATTTCCATCACCTCAATAAAATCTACCACCTCAAAAAGATTACCCCTGCCCAGTTATAATGAGTCTCCATTCCCACCTCCAGCCCCAGGCAATCATTAATCTATTTTCTGTCTATATAGATTTGCCTTTTCTGGACATTTCATATAAATAGAACCATGGACTATGTGGTCTTTTGCGTCTGGCTCCTTTCACCGAGCATAATTTTTTTGAGAGTCACCCATGTTGTAGCATGCATCAGTATTGCCCTCCTTTTTATTATTGAATAGTATTCCACTGTAGTGTTGATTGATGTTTGGGTTGCTTCCACTTTTTGGCTATTAGGAATAGTGCTGCTATGAACATTTACGTGCTAGCCTTTGTGTAAATGTCTGTTTACATTTATCTTGGGTAGATAACAAGGAGTGGAATAATTGCTAGGTTGTACAGTAAATTTGTGTTTATCTTTTTAAGAAACTGCCAAACTAGTTTCTAAAGTAGCTGTACCATTTTACATTCCCATCAACAATACATGAGGAGTCCTATTTCTCCATATCCTTGCCAGCATTTGGTACTGTCTATCTTTCTGATTGTAACCATTCTAGTGGGTGCGAAGCAGTATTTCACTGTGGTTTTAATTTGCATTTCCCTAATGACTAATGATATTGGGCATCTTTTTATGTGCTTATTAACCATTCTGCACACCAGGCTGCACACGAGCCTGGGTGACAGAGTGAGACTCTGTCTCAAAAAAGAAAAAAAAAAAGGGGTAGGGACTTTATTATTTCACCACTGAATCTCAGTACCTTTGACAATGCCTGGTTCATAGTAAGTGCTCAATAAATATCATTGGAATATGACTTGTGGAAAGAATGGACAAATGAAGCTAGGTGGGTTGTAGTTTGTATAGTAGTTAAGCATTCAGGCTCTGGACTCACAGAACCAGGCTCAAATCTAGGTTCTGCTCTCTTCCTAGCTGTGTGACTTAAGAGTGAGTTGGTTGACCTCTGAGAACCTGTCTTCAATCACAAAAGGAGATCGTAATACAAGCTACTATACAGGGCTTTTGGAGGAACTGAATGTTAACAATGCAGGTAAAATGCTTGTCATATTTAAGTGCTTAATAATGCTAGCAGGTATTATTACAGAACATAATAGGTATACAGCATGTTTGTTGGATTTAAATCTTTAGGACCACATAGGAGCTCAGGTGGGGGTAATTACAGGGAATGCCCTGAAAATGTGCCAGAGAGGGGAGGCTGGAAAGGGCAAACCCTGAAAAAGCATCTGGGACAAAAGGTCTTTCGGGGAGACTGAGGAGTATCCCATTTCTGGGGCTAAAAACTTCCCTCCAGCTCAAGACTGGGTAACCCTTATTTATTTTAGGGATGGGGTCTTGATATGTTGCCCAGGGTGGAGTGGGATGGCTATTCACAGGCAAGATCATGGGACTCTAAAGGCTCAAATTCAAGGCCTCAAGCCATCCTCCATCCTCCTGCCTGTTTTTTTTTTTTTTTTTTTTTTTTGAGACGGAGTTTTTTCTGTTGCCCAGGCTGAGTGCAATGGCGCAATCTCAGCTCACTGCAACCTCTACCTCCTGGGTTCAAGCAACTATTCTGCCTCAGCCGCCCGAGTAGCTGGGATTACAGGCGCCCGCCACTATGCCTGGCGAATTTTTGTAATTTTAATTTCACCATGTTGGCCAGGCTGGCCTCAAATGTGGCTGCCCAAAGTGCTAGGATTACAGGCACACACTGCGCCTGGCCCTGCCTCAGCTTCTTGAGTAGCTGGGACTACAGGTGTGTGCCACCACACCCAGCCCTCCTTATTATTTTTTTAAATTTGTTATGGAGTCTCCCTCTGTCGCCTAGGCTGGAGTGCAGTGGCACGTTCTCAGCTCACTGCAACCTCCCCCTCCCGGGTTCAAGCAATTCTCCTGCCTCAGCCTCCTGAGTAGCTGGGATTACAGACACACACACCACCATGCCTGGTTAGTTTTTTGTATTCTTAGTAGAGATGGGGTTTCTCCATGTTGGTCAGGCTGGTCTTGAACTCCCGACCTCAGGTGATCTGCCCTCCTCGGCCTCCCAAAGTGCTGGGACTACAGGCGTGAGCCACCGCGCCCGGCCACCTCCTTACTGATTTTAAGTGTAATGTTCCTTGGTTAATCTCCACGTAAACTATTTCTACTGTTGGTGTGGGGGGCAGGGAGAAAAGCAGCTTATCACGGGAAGGGTGAAGTTTGGTGTGGTGGATGCAGAGATCCCTCGTGAAATATGAAGTCCCTCTTGGAGTGGACTAGGGTGTGTCTCAGGGAGGGAGCAAAAGGGCCTCTGAGGAGTTGGGAGTGAAGATTCTTGAGGATTGGGTGCTGGCAGCTGCCAGGCATTCCTTCTGACAATCAGACTGACCTCCCATCACAGGGCCGGCATCCACTCAGCAAACACGGATGGAGTCCCGACTGTGGGCAGGCTCTAAGCTGGGAAGGAAGTGAGACACAGTTCTTGTCCTCAAGAAGTTCACAGTCCAGTGGAGACAGATGAATCAAACCATAATTATAATGCCAATTTTCATTTCCTTTCTGTGCGACAGCCTGGATAATTTTCTTGGTATTTTCCCCCTATTTTACTATTTGAACAGCTGAGGAAGCACGAATAATAATTTCAGCACAGTGCTATGGTTCCTGGACCATCAATACAGCTGGATGTGAGACTAGTTGAGCAAGGAAGAGGAGGGGCTGAGGAGGGACTCCTGGAAGACTGACCTTGGATGAGATGTGCCAGGAAGGGCTCCAGGAAGAGGGGATAACATGCAATCACAGCATGCTGTTTTTCTATGTGACACATGCTTATGAAAAAAGTGCGTATCAGAGGTAGGAAAATTAGAAAATGCATTTAAAATAGGGAACATAACCACCCAGAAATGTGCTAACATTTTGGTGTCTATCCTTGCCAGTGTTTCTCGAATTTTAATGCTCATACAAATGCCATACGGAACTGTCAAAATACAAATTCTGATGCAGGAGGTCTGGGGTAGGGCCTAAGATTCTACATTTCTACGAGACAGGCACATTACCACTTGGCCACCGTGCCTGAGTTAGAGTCTACATTTTTTTTTTTCTTTTTGAGATGGAGTCTCGCTCTGTTGCCCAGGCTGGTGTGCAGTGGCACTATCTCGGCTCACTGCAACCTCACCTCCTGGGTTCAAGTGATTCTCCTGCCTCAGCTTCCCAAGTAGCTGGGATTACAGGTGCCCACCACCACGCCTGGCTAATTTTTTTGTATTTTTAGTAGACGAGGTTTCACCATGTTGGTCAGGCTGGTCTCAAACTCCTGACCTCAAGTGATCCACCTGCTTCAGCCTCCCAAAGTGCTGGGATTACAGGCGTGAGCCACCACACCTGGCCTAGATTCTACATTTCTAAGAAGCTCCCAGGTGATGCCGACACTGATGGTCTTTGGATTCACTTCAGCAAGGTTGTAGCCTATATGTGTGTGTGTATAATATGTTCAATTTTTCAGTATTATGAATGATGATGTAGTGAATCTTTCCCCATAGATTTTTAAATTATTTGTACAATTTTTTTTTTTTTTTTTTTTTTTTGAGACGGGAGTCTTGCTCTGTCCCCCAGGCTGGAGTGCAGTGGCACGATCTCGGCTCACTGCAAGCTCCGCCTCCCGGGTTCACACCATTCTCCTGCCTCAGCCTCCGAGTAGCTGGGACTACAGGCGCCCGCCACCATGCCCGGCTAATTTTTTTGTATTTTTAGTAGAGACGGGGCTTCACTGTGTTAGCCAGGATGGTCTCGATCTCCTGACCTCGTGATCCGCCCGCCTCGGCCTCCCAAAGTGCTGGGATTACAGGCTTGAGCCACCACGCCTGGCCTTATTTGTACAATTTTTATATAAATTCCTAAACATGTATTGCTGGGTCAAATTAAAGCATGATTTAAGGGTTTTGACAGATATTGCAAATTCTCCTCCAAAAATGTAGAACCAGTTTATATTCCCACTAGCAATTTATAAGTGCCTAATTCCCTGCATCAATATTGACACATAACTCTTGCCAATTTTATAGTCAAACAGTCGAACAGTTGTCCCTCAGTATCCACGGGGGATTGCTTCCAGGACCTCCCACAGGTACCAACATTTGCCCATGCTCAAGTCCCCAACATAAAATGGTGTAGTACTTGCATATAACCTGTGCACATCCTCTCTTATACTTTAAATCATCTCTAGATCACTTATAATATCTAATACATTGTAAGTGCTATGTAAATAGTTATACTGTATTGTTTAGGGAATACTAACAAGAAAAAAAGTCTGTGCATGTTCACTGCAGATGAAAGTTTTTTCCCTAATACACATATATACATACACATATATACACATACATGCATACATACATATACACACATACATGCACACACATATACACATACATGCACACATATATACATACATGTATACACATATACACATACATGCATACATGCATGCATATGCACACACACGCATACATGCATGCATATGCACACACACACACACACACATATATATATATATATATATTTTTTTTTTGCTCTGTCGCCCAGGCTGGAGTGCAGTGGTGTGATCTTGGCTCACTGCAGCCTCCACCTCCCGGGTTCAAGCGATTCTCATGCCTCAGCCCCCCGCCGAGTAGCTGGGATTACAGGCGTGTGCCACCACACCCAACGAATTTTTGTATTGTTAGTAGCGTTTCACCATGTTAGCCAAGCTGTTCTTGAACTCCTGACCTCAAGTGATCCACCCACCTTGGCCTCCGAAAGTGCTAGGATTACAGGTGTGAGCCACTGCGCCCAGCCTTTCCTGAATAATTTTGATCTGAGGTTGGTTGAATCCATGGATGCAGAACCCATGTATACAGAGGGCCGACGGTACCTCATTCTTGTTTTGATGTATACTTTTATTAGTAGTGAGGATAATAGCTTTAGTATTTTCACTGGAATTTGCCTATCTCCTTTTGAAATTGCCTATTTGTGTCCATTTTCTATTAGGGTGTTTACTTTTGTTCTTACTGATTTGAAAGAAGGCTTATCTGTTATTTAACCCTTTGATTGTTATGTTTAACATCGTGTGCTTAGGAAACCACAAGTATTTACATAAGGCTGGAGTGAAAAAGAGAGATGGACCATGTATGGAAGGTTAGACAGACTAGCAGGGACAAGGGCATCAAGTGTCAAAAGTGCCAGCCTGCCGTTGCTGAGGGACCATGGACAGGTCCCAAGTATCACAGCTCTCACTCTAGAACCTGGGATGGTTGCATAAGTCAGACAGCGCTTCCTCTCTTTCAGCAAGGCTGGAGGAACACAACTTTCTTTTCTTTTCTTTTCTTTTTTTGAGACGGAGTCTCGCTCTGTCGCCCAGGCTGGAGTGGTGCAGTGGCGCAATCTCGGCTCACTGCAAGCTCCGCCTCCCGGGTTCACGCCATTCTCCTGCCTCAGCCTCTCCGAGTAGCTGGGACTACAGGCGCCCGCCACCACGCCCGGCTAATTTTTTGTATTTTTAGTAGAGATGGGGTTTCACCGTGGTCTCGATCTCCTGACCTCGTGATCCGCCCGCCTCGGCCTCCCAAAGTGCTGGGATTACAAGCATGAGCCACCGCGCCCGGCCTAACTTTCTTTTCATCAGAAAGTTTAAGCTTCATTTAGACTCCAATCTGCTTTTCTTTGTTTTATGTTCAACACATACATGCTTCAGAAATGTTATTGTCCAACTTTCTTGAGTAAAATAAATATCCGCAATAAAAATTGAGGAAGAGGAATTTTCAAAAAGTAATCTAATGTCCGTTTGGAAGAAAAATAGGGGAATGGCACTAATTAATTTTGAAAAAATAAAAATTAGTTGTGTCAGGTAATAAAGCCACAAAAGTTAAATGAGTCGTTCACCTGAGACTGAACAGACAGATGAATGAAACAGACTCGTGGCCCAGAAGTCGACTCTGTACATATAATAATTTATAATACAAAAAGTAGCCGGGTGTGGTGGCACGTCTGTAATCCTAGCTACTCGGGAGGCTGAGGTGGGAGAATCACTTGAACCCGGGAGGCGGAGCTTGCAGTGAGCCGTCATTGCATCACTGCACTCCAGCCTGGGTGACAGAGTAAGATTCCATCTCGGAAAAAAAAAAAAAAAAAAAAAAAAGGCTGGGTGTGGTAGCTCACACCTGTAATCCCAGCACTTTGGGAGGCCGAGGCTGGTGGATCATGAGGTCAGGAGTTCGAGACCAGCCTGGCCAATATAGTGAAATCCTGTCTCTGCTAAAAATACAAAAATGAGCCGGGCATGGTGGTGTGCGCCTGTAGTCCCAGCTACTCGGGAGGCTGAGGCAGGAGAATTGCTGGAACCCGGGAGGCAGAGACTGTGGTGAGCCAAGATCGCGCCACTGCACTCCAGCCTGGCCAACAGAGCAAGACTCTGTCTCAAAAAAAAAAAAAAAAAAAAAAAAAAGTGGGTCATGGGACAAACAAAGATCAGGGAAATTTGTTGCTGGACAGCCTTTCTCCTTCAACAATTGCTTAATACAGAACTAGCAGCAATGTCTTCACAAGTTTATGAGGAAAATTATCTTGTATAAGGAAGCCCAGAGTTAAAATGGAGCATGAATGTAGAAGATATTTTCAAGGCCGGGCGCGGTGGCTCATGCCTGTAATCCCAGCACTTTGGGAGGCCGAGGTGGGTGGATCACGAGGTCAGGAGTTTGAGACCAGCCTGGCCAAAATAGTGAAACCCCGTCTCTATTAAAAATACAAAAAAATTAGCTGGGCGTGGTGGCAGGCGCCTGTAATCCCAGCTACTCAGGAGGCTGCTGCAGGAGAATGGCTTGAACCCAGGAGGCGGAGGTTGCAGTGAGATGAGGTTGTGCCATTGCACTCCAGCCTGGGCGACAGAGCAAGACTCCATCTCAAAAAAAAAAAAAAAAAAATTAGCCAGGAGTGGTGGCGGGCACCTGTAGTCCCAGCTACTCAGGAGGCTGAGGCGAGAGAATGGAGTGAACTGGGGAGGCGGCACTTGCAGTGAGCCGAGATTGCGCCACTGCACTCCAGCCTGGGCAACAGAGCAAGACTCCGTCTCAAAAAAAAAAAAAAAAAAAAAAAAAAGACATTTTCAGACATGCAAGAACCAGAAAGTTTATAATGCTCTGTGAAAAAATTATGTGAGGGGGAGTACTCTACCAACGTGAAAAAGAATCCAAGAAAGACTGTCATGTGGTACAAGCGGTGGTGGCAGCTGAATATGATCCAGAAGTGAAGAACACAGAGAAAAAAGTAAAAGTTTGAAACAGTTTGAAGTTTGTTTGAAATTGATGTTTGAACGATTTTTCATAAACATACAATTAAAATGCTGTTCATTGGTTTTCAATTTTTAGAATGAAAGAACTAATTATATTAATAGAACAGAAAGTATTAGAAGCCTTGACAATGTGAAATAACAAAAAATCGTAGTTGGAGGAGGGAGAAGGGAGAATCAAGGAAAGTGAGCTAATTTTCTCATTCTTGAGAGAGGGTAATCAATAGATACTGCCAAAAGGTGATAAATCAAGAAACACATGTTTAAATATAGTGTTTAGCCGGGCACGGTGGCTCACGTCAGTAATTCCGGCACTTTGGGAGGCTGAGGTGGGCGGATCACCTGAGGTCAGGAGTTCGAGACCAGCCTGACCTACATGGAGAAACCCTGTCTCTACTAAAAATACAAAATTAGCTGGGCATGGTGGTGCATGCCTGTAATCCCAGCTACTTGGGAGACTGAAGCAGGAGAATCACTTGAACCCGGGAGGCGGAGGTTGCAATGAGACGAGATGGCGACATTGCACTCCAGCCTGGGCAACAAGAGTGAAACTCCGTCTCAAAAATAAATAAAATAAAGCGTTTACAGTCATGAAAGGAACTCTAGAAGAATTAAAAGTAATAATATATCTAACAAAATCAGGAGGTAGTGGTAGGAGATCATGTAAGTTGACTAAATTCCACACATTTTATAGCCAAAGAGCCAACAGGCATCATCTATTAATGGCATGTGATGGTTGCCACTGGAAGAATTAAAATCAGAAATTGCAGGAAATGAAACTAGAGTTGGGGAGAGGAGGAAGAAAAGCTGACCTTTTATTTTGGACCCTTCAAGATTGAATCTTTTTTTTTTTGAGACAGAGTCTCGCTCTGTCGCCCAGGCTGGAGTGCAGTGGCGTGATCTTGGCTCACTGCAAGCTCTGCCTCCCGGGTTCATGCCACTCTCCTGCCTCAGCCTCTCGAGTAGCTGGGACTACAGGCGCCCGCCACCACGCCCAGCTAATTTTTTTTTTTTTTGTATTTTTAGTAGAGACGGGGTTTCACCGTGTTAGCCAGGATGGTCTTGATCTCCCAACCTCATGATCCACTTGCCTCGGCCTCCCAAAGTGCTGGGATTACAGGCGTGAGCCACCGTGCCTGGCCCTGAAACTTCTTTTTTTTTGAGACTGAGTTTCGCTCTTGTTGCCCAGGCTGGAGTGCAATGGTGCGATCTTGGCCCACCGCAACGTCCGCCTTCTGGGTTCAAGCAATTCTCTTGCTGCAGCCTCCCAAGTAGCTGGGATTACAGGCATGCACCACTACGCCTGGATAATTTTGTAGTTTTAGTAGAGACAGGGTTTCTCCATGTTGGTCAGGCTGGTCTACTCTCAATCTCAGGTGATCTGCCCGCCTGGGCCTCCCAAAGTGCTGGGATTACAGGCATGAGCCACCGCACCCGGCCTCTGAATCATTTTTATTTGTTTTATCATATGCATCCACTTATTTAATAAAAAAGCTATACTGATAACCATTTTTAAAATTATGGGACATCCATAACAGAATAGTATATAGCAGTTAAAAAAAATGAGCTCCTGGCCAGGCGCGGTGGCTCACACCTGTAATCCCAGCACTCTGGGAGGCCGAGGCAGGCAGATCACGAGGTCAGGAGATTGAGACCATCCTGGCTAACACAGTGAAACCCGGTCTCTACTAAAAACACAAATAAATTAGCCGGGCGTGGTGGAGGGCACCTGTAGTCCCAGCTACTGGGGAGGCTGAGGCAGGAGAATCGCGGAATCCGGGAGGCGGAGCTTGTAGTGAGCTGAGATCGCACTACTGCACTCCAGCCTGGGCAACAGAGTGAGACTCCGTCTCAAAAAAAAAAAAAAAAAAAAAAAAAAAAAGCTCTTAACATGGAAAGCATATATTTAAATGAATGTATTTAAATGAAATGGGCAACTTGCAGCAAGATATTAATAATATCATTCTAGTTACATAAAATATGAAGTTTCTTATACATGTTTGTATATTCATAGAAAATGCCCAGGAGAATATAGACTAAACTGTTAACAGTGAGTCTCCTCTAGGGAGTTGGGGAGAGGGAAGAGAATGGGGACTTCAAAGTTGCACACCTGGATCCCAGTCAAAAGGTTTCTGTTGTTGCTTCAATAAATAAAAAATTTTGTTTTTTAAAATTAAAATATTGGCTGGGCACGGTGGCTCACGCCTGTAATCTCAGCACTTAGGGAGGCCGAGGCAGGTGGATTACCTGAGGTCAGGAGTTCGAGATCAGCCTGTCCAACATGGTGAAACTCCGTCTCTACTAAAAATACAAAAAATTAGCTGGACGTAGTGGCGTGCGCCTGTAATCCCAGCCACTTGGGAGGCTGAGGCAGGAGAATTGCTTGAGCCTGGGAGATGGAGGTGAGCCAAGATCGTGAGTGAGCCGAGATTGTACCACTGCACTCCAGCCTGGCCAACTGAGACTCCGTCTCAAAAATAAATAAATAAATAAATAAATAAATAAATAAATAAAGTCTTCATAGAAAATTTGGAGAACTACAAAGAACAAGTCACCTATCCTCATAACCCTCTGGTATATTTCCTTCCAAATATATTTTTCTTTTTTTTCTGAGACAGAGTCTTGCTCTGTCGCCCAGGCTGGAGCGCAGTGGTGTGATGTTGGCTCACTGCAACCTCTGCCTTCTGGGTTCAAGTGATTCTCCTAACTCAGCATTCCGAGTAGCTGGGAATACAGGCACGTGCCACCACACCCAGCTAATTTTTGTATTTTTAGTAGAGACAGGGTTTCACCATGTTGCCCAAGATGGTCTCAATCTCTTGACCTCGTGATCTGCCTGCCTCCACCTCCCAAAGTGCTGGGATTACAGGCGTGAGCCACTGCGCCTGGCCCCAAATATTTTTTTCTTAATGCATCTGACGATTTCTAGCTTTACGCAGGTTGCAGTGTGAAAAGAGCCCTGGAGTTAAGCAGAGCTGGGAGTCCTACCAACTCCACAAAATTCCAGTTAGGACCCTTGAGTAGGTTACTTAACCCTTCTGTACAACCTTCCTCATCTCAACTTTATCCTTCCAGCTGCTCAGGCCAGAACTGTGGGGTCAACCTTGACTCCTCTCTTTCTCACTGAGTCCATCAGCAAATTCTACAAATTCTATCAGATCTGCCTTAAGATATAACCGGAATCTGGCCACTTCTCTCCACCACTGGATTTCTGCAGTCTTCTCAATGGTAAAGGAGTTGGCCCCATTTCCTCTCTAACCTCATCCCCTGCTACCCTCTTGCCCCTTGCTCAGGGTGTCACAGCCACACCCACCCCCATACATCAGGCACACTCCCACCCAGGGCCTTTGCTATAGCTGCTCCCTCCGCCTGGATGCTCATCTCAAAGATACTTAGGCGAAACTCCTCACCAGATTCAAGTCTTTCCTGAAGTCCCATCTTTTCAATGTGTCCCCTGACAACCCTAAATCAAATAATCAAACCTTCTCTCACATGCTCAGTCCTTCTTTTTTTTTTTTTTTTTTAGACAGTCTTGCTCTGTTGCCCAGGCTGGAGTGCAGTGGCGTGATTTCAGCTCACTGCAGCCTCTGCCTCCTAAATAGTTGGGATTACAGGCGTGTGACACCACGCTCAGCTAGTTTTTGTATTTTTTAGTAGAGACAAGGTTTCACCCTGTTGTCCAGGCTGGTCTCAAACTCCTGGCTTCAGGTGATCCACCCACCTTGGCCTCCCACAGTATTGGGATTACAGGCGTGAGCCACCGTGCCCGGCCCTTGGTCCTTCTTATTGTACTCCCCACTAATTAGGCTTACGACCTTTTAACAAACTATAAATACATTTATTTATTGCTCGTATGTATCATCTGCTTCCTGATACTAGAGGATGAATGCCACAAAGGAAAAGTCTGTTCCATTTACTGATGTATTCCAAGCACCTAGGATAATAACTATCACACAGCAAATGCTCATCAAATATTTGTTGAAGGAGTGGATGAGGCCAAATTTTCTTATCAGTACAATGGGCTTCATACATTGTTGTCAGAATTAAGTGAAATACTATATTCCAAATAATTTGCATAGCAGTCATCTAGCCTCATTTAGGGTAGTTAAGGATGGCTTCTGAAGGAAATATTTTCAGGGGAGGGCTAAATAATGAGGGGTTAGCCAGGTGGAAGTGGGGGAGAATGTTCCAGAAGAACAGCTTGTGGGAAGGTCTGGAGCTGAGATAGAATGGTGAGGCAGGGCCGGGCACAGTGGCTCACGCCTGTAATCCCAGCACTTTGGGAGGCTGAGGTGGGAGGATCACCCGAGGTCAGGATTTCAAGACCTGCCTGACCAACATGGTGAAACCCCATCTCTACTAAAAATACAAAAATTAGCCAGGTGTGGTGGCCCATGACTGTAATCCCAGCTACTTGGGAGACTGAGGCAGGAGAATTGCTTGAACCCAGGAGGCAGAGGTTGCAATGAGCTGAGAGCGCCACTACTGCACTCCAGACTGGGTGACAGTGAGACGGTCTCAAAAAAAAAAAAAAAAAAAAAAAAGTGAGGCAGGCAGGAAACTTAAAGAATTGACTCTGTGGTGGCTGGAAGGCAGGGGGCGAGAGGGGAGAAGGAAGATAAGGCCACACGGGCCAGGTCCTGCAGAACCTGGAAAACCATGGCGACAGTGAGGACCTGGCAGGGTCTCCTCAGGACAGTGACTTGGTCATGTCTGCCCTGCGAGGCAGAATCACTCCCACTGTGCTGAGAACAGGTTGGCCCAGGCAGTGCTGGGGCAGGCTGCCTGGCAGGAAGCACAGCGGCAGTCCAGGCGAGAGGGAAAGCGGCCTGGGAGACTGCCGTGGAGATGCAGACGACAGGCATGGAGGCCAAGCAGGCAGGGTGTGACGAGTGGACGTGGGGGTGAGCACGCAAGCAATGCCTGCCTGGAATACTAGGTGGGTGGGGTGCCAAGCACTGCAATGGGGGCCCTGGAGGAAGAGCAGGCTTGCAGGGGGGAGTGAGGAGGGAGGGAAGTAGAGGAGAGAGAAGGCTGACACTGGCAACGGAAAGGGCAGGGACTCTGGAGCAGACATCAGCAGACGCGGGTCCCAGCTCTGGCGCTTACCTGCCCTGTGGTCTCTGATGAGTGATTCCACATAATCCTGTTTCCTCATCCGAGTGGAGAGAGGAGGATCCTTCCGCCGGCTGCTCCCAAGGCGCAGAGCCTGCCTGGGGCAGTCCTACCAGTCTTCCTCAGGTGAACACCTGGTACTTATCCCTTACTTGAAAATGTTTAATGGCTTGTTCTTTTATTTAGCAAAGTTAATCAAATTTTCTACCATCAACAATCATGTAATGATGGTGCCTTTTTTCTGAATAGAAATACGCCAGGCACTGAACTAGGTGCTGGGGATACCCAGAAGAGACTTGGTGCCAGGCCTCAGTCACTCACAGCCCCCAAGGAGACAGCTGCCAATACTAGAACGCGGTGAGGGACTCAGTGGAGGTGGCCCAGGGTGTTAAGAACAGAAGCACTGCACCTGCCAGGGATACCTGCATCCTTCTGACAATCACCTCAATCCCCTTAGCTGCACGATCTGGCTCCATCTGGCCCACCTTCCTAGCCATGTCTCTCTACTCCAATCTTAATGCACTTCCTGGAGTTTCACACGAAGTTGGTCTGTTACAAGCTTCCAAGCCTTTGTACATATTCCATTGGAAAACCTTTCCCTACCTTTAAAAACTGACTGCTACTTTGGCTGGGCATGGTGGCTCATGCCTGTAATCCCAACACTTTGGGAGACCGAGGTGGGTGGATCACCTGAGGTCAGGAGTTCAAGACCAGCCTGGCCAACATGGTGAAATCTCATCTCTACTAAAAATACAAAAATTACCTTGGCGTGGTGTTGGGCGCCTGTAATTCCAGCTACTCAGGAGGGTGAGGCAGAAGAATTGCTTGAAGCCGGGGGGCAGAGGTTGCAGTGAGCCGAGATCGTGCCATTGCACTCCAGCCTCGCGACAGAGACTCCATCTCAAAAACAAACAAAAAAAACTAACTGCTACTCATTCCACGAAACACTCTGAATGTCACCTCCTCCAGGAAGCCTTCCCTGGGTCAGATGCTGCCTTGGTGTGGTCGTCGCTGACTTATGCATTTTTCTTTGCAGCTTGTTCTGGGTCTCCTTCATCTGTATCCCTAGAAGTTCCACAATTTGACAACCTGGTAGGACTTGTCTGCTCGCCAGTGGAGCAGCTGCACAGCTCAGTGGGTGATGCAGCTGTGTGTCCAGGGGCCAGATGGACACACGGTTTTTTGTGTCCATTATCCACACTGCAATAATTACAGGAGATCTCACTAACCAATTTCCATACAGTCAGTCTCTACTGCCACAGGGCCATCCCTTTCCTCCCAGGTAGTGGGAGAGGGGCAGTCCCAACGCCCCGACAGTGCAACTCACAGAATCTTAAAGGGAAAGAGAGGCAAAGGGTATGCTCCCCAGCCTAGGGTGCTCTTCACATGCATTGGTGGCTGCGGCCTGGCTGGCTCTCAGTGGCCTGGTTTTCAGGGTTTATAACCACTCCTTTCTGAAAGTGGGTAGCCACGCCAGAAGCCTACACTGGCACAAATACTTAGGATACCCTCCCCGTCTCCTCAGGAGCAGGGAATCTCCGGAACCCATCCTAGCTACTGATTTGGCCCAGACTCTGGTTCCAGAAACAGCTGAGACAGAGGCCTGGTTTGTAAGAAATCTGATTATTCAAATTTATTACCATCAAGAATTATGCAATGATGCTGTAGTTTTTCTTAACAAATAGAAAACAGACTGTGTACAACAGTGAACTCTACAGCACTAGCATCCACAAGGTAAAAATGAATGTTTCATCATCCAACATGACCAACCCTGGAATGTTGATCTTGACTTAGCCTAGCTAGGTTTGGGGACGTCGGCACCACGTCCCTCAGCTAAAACAGCTATGCACCCTTCCCCGCCCCCACTTACCTACTTAGATAGCGCTGCCCAGAGGAAGAGGCCCTCTCCCTGCCCCTCAGCAAGCTGGGATAATAAGGACTGATTAGAATACCATTGATAGAAGTCCAGTAGTCTTGCCACATTGGTTTATGAGGGCATCTTGGAGTGGAAAAGAGCGATTATCGGGGACTTTGAAAACAGCTGCAAACCAGGGAGGAAAATCATCTGGCCCCTCCTCTGAGGACAGACATGTGCTACCAGGCCCACTGGCCTGGACCTGAAAGGCCAGCCATGCCCCCGCTTGGCCCTGAGGTGCATGGGGTGTGGCACACACCCTGATCTGTGCTATTCACCTTGGCCACACAGCCGGACCCCACAGCCTACAAACACCACGCCATACTGCAATGCTGGGGACCAAAGCCAGGCTCTGTGGACCCAGGTCAGCCAGCAGCTCCCTCGGGAACCCCAGGCACACGGAGCTGCTTCCCCTCTTGAGGGTCTGAAGCAGAAGCCAAGGGCTGACTCTTTTTTTTTCTTTTCTTGGGTTTTTTGTTTTTTTTGTTTTTTTATTTTTGTGGTTTTTTGTTTTTGTTTTAACCTTTGCAAACACGATGGTGATGAGGAATGCCTTGCCAGGCTCTCCCAGACACGTCTGTGGTTCTGGGCTGTGAATGTTAAACACACACTGGGATAGACGACCAGGGATGAGTGTTCCCTATCTTCTCCCCACCCACCACTGTCAATGTGGCCTAAAAAAAGGCTTTTAAGGGAAAACAAAACTTAAAAAAAAATTGAGTTTCCCTGCATTTAGCTGAAACAGGATCTCGTCTGAAGGGCTGGAGGAGCAGCCGGATCAGTGCTGCCTCCCGGCCCACGGTCGAGCCTCCGCTCAGGCTGGCAGCCCCAGCTCTGCACGAGGAAGGCAATGTTCTGTCCTTCAGCAGAAGTCACACAAAATAAGGATCCAACGTGAACTCAAAAAAAAACAAAACAACAAAATAAACCCCAACCCCTACAGTGGCCCATTCTGCAGATATGGATTCGCAAAAGGAAAAATCAGAGGGAAGAGGCTAGAATCCCTCAGTCTACCCCACTCAATGTATTAAAAAGGAGGCTTTGCCCCAACCCCACCCCATGAGAAGAAGCATGAGAAACGTGGGAGCGCAACAGAGAGCTTGAAGCGGGCTCCAGGTGGGCCTGGTGGACAGAAGGGCCACAGTGCCTGCCTGCCGGGCCACCCACTTGCCCAGGGATGTTCTAGGCTCTCTGATTGGTGTGGCAATGTTCCTGAAACGCTGTGATCCCCGTGGGCTGTGCTCTGCCAGTGACAGCATCTGCGTAGGAGGGCTGGACGATGGTCGGTATGGCTCAGAGGAGCTGGGTCCCCTCCGGAGCCCCACGGCGGGGGTGGCGGAGGAGAGGGGAGCGGTAGTTACGTTGCATAGTGGTCAAAGCTGCCGAGGTACTCCAGGGCTGCACGGTAGCACAGCTGATACTGGTCCTGCCAGGACAGGGGGCTGGTCAGTGTGGGTCACGCCAGTGGACACCCCCACTACACAGCTGACACTCACACTGCAGCCATGGGCCATGGAGTCAGCCTCTGCTGGCCAAGAGCAGGCGCTGGACCCTGGCAGCTACATCAGGCAGTGTGCGGGGGAGCCTGAAAGAGCCTCTGAAGGCTCATCTCTCTCCTGTCATTCTCCCAGGCCCCCACATCTACCTGCCTTCCATCTGCCACCCCAATCATGTTTCTCTGCTCCTGACTGGGCACCCCATAAGGATTGCTCTGTGCAACCTTGCCCAGAGCCAGGCACTCCACTGGGGCTCAGCAGAGAGCTGCCGAAGGAAAGAACACATCTTACTCATCTCTCCCGAGCCCCCAGGCAGCACAGGCAATGGTGCAGTATTTTTGTTTTGTTTTGTTTTGTTTTCAGCAACAGGGTCTTGCTCTCAGAGTGCCACGGTATAATCATAGCTCACTGCAGCCTCGAACTTCTGACCTCAAATGATCCTCCCACCTCAACCTCCCAAGTAGGTAGGACCATAAGCACACACCACCATGGCTATCGCAGGCCACGTGAAAGGCTGGCAGCATGAATGAATGCACATGCCTGTGCGCATCAAACTGCAGCTGAAGCCTAGCGTTCCCAGCAGGGCTGCTGCCAAGGCCCTGGCCCTGCAGGCTGGTCTGTGTTACCTCTGTCTGCACCATGGCAGGACGCTGTGTACGCAGGGTCTTCACGGTCTGAAACATGTCGACCACGCCCTCGTAGCGCATGCGCTCCAGGACGATGCTCAGAGTGATGAACACCCCGGTGCGGCCCACGCCAGCACTGCTCAGAAACACAGTTGCGTCAGGAGTCCTGCTTGCCTCACGCAGTGGGTCTGCCAGGCCTTTAGGCCCACCCACCCCAGCCCTCCACGGGGCCAGTCCCACCTGCAGTGCACCGTGATAGGCCCATCCTGTCCAAACTGCTCCTTGGTCTTATGCACCTGCCCGATGAAGTCAATGAATCCCTCGCCTGTCTTGGGTACGCCCTGCTCTGGCCAGTCTGTGAACTGGAACTGCCGGATTGTCCTTGACTGCCCATCCTGGGAAAGGTGGATGGGGGACATGATTAGAATTCGTGCCTTAGGCTGCCACCCCTCTGGACTAGACCAGGGTAGTTCCATGACACAGGTGTGCATCTTGTGTCACTGCACCCGAGGCCACTAGGGGAGATGTGCTCACACCCTAATACCCACCCCCTGCCTCAGATTTCTGAAGCTTGAGCTAGGTACCATGCAGGCAGCCACCCACCCTGCGTGTGGACAGGCAGCGTTATGGACACACTCAGTGCACTCACTCACCCGGGCATCCGTGACCTTGAACTCACGCAGGATATACTGGGGCATGTTGTACTCGGCCATCGGGTCAACAACAAAGTACTGGTAGCGAGCGGAGCGCTCTGCTGGCCAGTACTGGTGGCATTTCTCCTGTGGACAGAGGGTCGGGCCCCCAGGATCAGGTGAGAAGGAATGGGGGAGGGGTGCCAGGCTTCACAGGATTCTGGGACAGATGCCTCAGGTGGTAATAACGGGCGCCCGAGGCTATGCTGACGAGCAGCTGGGGTGTGAAAGGAGACAGTAACATAGGCGGCAGCTCCCCCAAGGGTGGCTGGTGTTCTCCCAGGTATGACAGGGGCCCTGGGGGAAAGGGTGGGCTCACCCTGCCCATCTCCCGAAGCTTGGTCAGCATGACGATGATGGTGGAATTGTGCTCCCACAGCATGCGCCAGAAGTCCTCGGTGCTCTCTGCCAGAGGCCCCTGTGTAGCTATGTAGGCCTTCTGCTGTCTGGGGTGGACACAAGACTGGACATGCTGGAGGTGCTGCTGCCCCCAGAGTCTCCCCTTAGGCTGCCTGGCCCCTTGGGGCCCTGTTCAGATCCCCTCTCCTCCAGGAAGTCCTCACTGCTCTACCCAGCCCTCTCAGGTCTTCTAGGCTGGCCCTACTCTGCTGCCCACCCCCACCAGCCAGGCACAGGCCTAGTCCCCTGTAGGGCACGGTGGGGCAGTGACATGCATGCTGACCTATAACCATCCAGGAAGCTGGCATTAATGTAGTCAGAGCCCTCCACACCACGGATGGGCTGCAGACACACACGGGTCAATTCGTAGGGCATGATGTTCACCAGCCGGTTCTTGAACTTGTTGCAGGGCAGGTTGGCGCTGATGAAGCGGGACGTGTGGGCCTTGGAGCTGGCCAGCAACTGGAGAGGGAGGGGTTGGTCAGGCCAGGCTTCCTGTGGGTGTGGGGGTCATCCGCATGGCCCAGTCTAGGCCCTGGAGCCAAGCAGGCCCACCCGAGCCCCACCTTGAACTCGAGCTCCATGGCGGTCACACTCTCCCCTGGAGGCACTTGGCCCAGCTTCTGGATGTGGGCATAGAGGTTGCGGGCAGGCACCTCTGTGTGGCCGCACGTGGCAGCCTCCAGCAGCGCCTCATGGATGAACACGTACTGGTCCTCCGTCTGCACCATGTAGTTCCTCTGTGATCGCATGCAGGTCACGTGGCCATAGATGTCCACCGTCTTCTCGTGCTTCATCCGCTCCAACATGGCATCAATCACGATGAAGCAGCCGGTGCGGCCCACGCCCGCGCTGCAGGACACGGGCTCAGCTTGAGGCACAGGTGCCCCCACCTCCCACCCCACCCCTCTGGGTGGCACTGTACCCTCTCACCTGCAGTGCACCACCATGGGCCCTGCGTCTAGGGGGTTGCAGGCCTTGACCCGTCGTAGGAAGGCCAGGATGGGAGTTGGGTACTCAGGAACTCCATGGTCTGGCCAGGCCATGAACTGAAACTGACGCAGCTCACGCTTCTCACTGGAGCCACTCTGGGGGACAAAGTGGGGACATACTGGTGACTAGGAGCCTGCTTGCCATAGAATCAGGACAGAATGACCTGATGCTGAGGCCAGACCCGCCACTTCCTGATGGGACTCAGAAGCCACACAGGGTAGCCTGAAGCTCCTAGCACTGTTCCCATAACATGGATCATCACACCACACTCACTCACAGCTGAGCCTCCGACCCTCCAACACCCAGGCTCCAGCTTCCCCCCGACCCAGCACACCACACCCAGGCCACTGTCCTTACAGTGTCTGGGTAAGATATGCACTGGGGAAAGGCTATACCTTGTGGAGTGCGAAGGTGCGCACAGTGTATGTGGCCAGCTCCACTGTGTCCAACAGGGTCACCTGAATAAGGCCATAGGTCTCGGTGCCACGGGCTGGCCAGTACTGATCACATTTTACCTGCGGGGGGATGAGCAGGGCAGGCTGAAGGAAGCCCACAGGCTCAGACGGGCAGAAGCAGGGTGGAGGCTGGTCTACTCCCTGGCTGTAGCCTTTCTGGCTACAAAACCCCCCAGCCCTGAGCTCTCAGATCCATTGCCCCCTGTCCTCCACAAGCCACATCAGGTCCTCAAGCTACGTCACCACCCTGCCCTAGCTAGTGGAATAAGGGCCATAATTGAAAATTATTTATTCAAGGCCAGATCGCACCAGGCACATTTTCTGCCAAATTTACCCGTAACGTTTATGTGCCATTTTCAAGCTCTGTAAATTTGACGTTCCAGTCAATGCTTTGCAGTCCAAAAACAGATAACAGCAGCTCTTTCCACTAATTAACTTAGGAGATGTGTTAATGCCCCAGGAACACGCCAGCATCTGGGGAACACATGAACACCCCGGGAACACGCCAGCAACTGGGGAACACATTAACATTCTCAGAAAATGACAGCATTTGGTGAAACATATTAACATCCTAAGGAACCCACTAGCATCTGGGGAACATGCTCTATCCCAGAAACACCCCAGTATCTGGGGAGCATAATACCCCCAGAAACATAATAGCATCTGGGGATCCCTTGAGCGACTTCCTCCACAGAAGAAAGCGGCACAGAAGAAGGTGCCCTGTATCACCTTGTGGCTGGGCATTTCCCACTCGCCTCCTGGCAGGGCCCTGCAGCCTCACCCGGGACTTCTCCTCCAGCCGTGTCATCATGACCACAGTGGCCGTGCGCTGTTCCCACACCATTCTCCAGAAATCGCCCATGGTCTCGGGCAGGGGGCCCTGCGTGGCGATGTAGGCATTCTGCTTGCGGTAGCCATCGATGTAGTTGGCATTGATGTAGTCACTCCCGGGGACACCTATGGATAAGAAAGGAGGTGGGAGGACATTACTGCGGGGTCCCCAGCCCAGCCCACCATGCCTCAGTGCACCCCTGAGACGCGTGGACATCCTCTGTAGAATGACATGCTGCCCTAGCTAGCAAGGGGGAGGAGAGCAAGGGGACAGGAGGGGCACCCCTTTGGCTCACCATCGATGGAGGTAAGGATGACTCGAGAGTGGTCGTAGGCGATGACATTCGCATAGCGGTTCTTGGGCTTGTTCACCTCCAGGTTTGAATTCTCCCACGTGAACTGCTGTCCAGGGTCGATGGACTGCAGAGAATGGAGAAAGCAGGTGGGGTGGGGTAAGAGCCAAGGTTGACCTGCTTCTCCTGCAGGGGACCCAGCCTTCCCGGTGATGCTCGCATCCTGCCTTCACTCCACAGGCCACAGCCAGGCCCTCTATCTCGTGGTGCCAGCCATGGAGCTCACAGGTTGCCACGTCACCTATCAGAAAGTGATGGACTGGGGACTCCTCTGACCATGGTACCAAATCCCCTTGCCTGGTAGAGTGGTCTGAGCTGGGTTAGGGGCAGGAGAAGGGTCTCTCGAAGCCCTGCACTCACCTAATGAAATGAGCCAGGACAGATGGAAGGGATGGTGGCCCCTTTCAGGTATTCCGGGATCCCTCCCTGCTCTGCTCTCTTCCTTTCTGGCTGCTCCTTCTCTGTTTCCTCTCTCCCCCCTGCCCTTCCCATGGGCAGGACAGAGAGCTCCTCCAGGGTTCCTTCTAGGCCCTCTTCTCTCTCTACAACCTTTCCTGGGTGACCTCATTTGCTCCCCTGATTCTTACACCATATGCTGGAGCTGCCCATAACCTCAGCAGCAGCACAGAGCTCTTCCCTGAGTACCCAGCAGCCTCTCTGACAGCTCCACTGGGAGGTCCTTCAACCGCAGTCCTTTCAAAGCTGAGTTCATCAGCTTCCCCTTCAAACCTGGCGCTGCTGCTGGGACTCCACCTTAGCGAAAGGCACCCTCACCCCTCGGTGCCAGGCCAGAACCTAGAAGTCAACCTCAAAATTCCTCCGGCCTCCCCCCACCCCGCCCCGCCAGTCACCAGGTTCTGGTGCTCCCCCTCCCCCTCAGCTCTCTCCAACCTGCTGCCACTGCCCTGGGCCAGGCCACCCCAACTGAGGCTCAGCCTCTTCCTGCCTCTTTCCTCTTGTCCCACTCTGACCCCCTCAGCCCCACAGCCAGAATAATCCTTCCAAAACGCAGATGTGAATATCAATTTCCTGCTTAAAGGCCTTCTGTGGCTCTTCATCACCTCGGAGAGCAATAATGATAATAGCGAAGCGTTAGTGAGGACCCGCGGTGTGCCTGGCACCGCTGTGAGCACTTTGCATGTATTCCCTCCTCAAATTCTCCTATGAGATAGGTTCCATTATTATGTTCACATTTTCCAGATGGATACGATCTGAAGTTTTCAGCATAGCACGCAATGTCCTCCATATGTTGTCCCCAGCCTCATTACTCTCCACAGTACCGCATCACTGCTTCCGTGAGACCCTGCAGCACACCCCACCCCTCAGGCTGCTCTGGTGCTGTCAGCCCACCTTTTGCATGCCTGTCGGTCCTATTCAACACGAGGGTGTGCTGTCAGAGTCACATATTTAATGCTGATTATCTGTCTGCACGTGCTCCCCACGACTGGTTCCCTGAGGGCATGAGTCTCCATATCCCCCGCACGAGGACTGGCACATGGAAAATGTGTGATCAATGACTGACCGAATGTTAAAGACAACAGAGCAGGCCTGGTGCAGTGGCTCACGCCTGTAATCCCAGCACTTTGGGAGGCTGAGGCGGGCGAATCACGAGGTCAGGAGATCGAGACCATATTGGCTAACACGGTGAAACCCCATCTCTACTAAAAATATAAAATTAGCCGGGCGTGGTGGCCTGTAGTCCCAGCTACTCGGGAGGCTGAGGCAGGAGAATGGCATGAACCCAGGAGGCAGAGCTTGCACTGAGCCAAGATTGTGCCACTGCACTCCAGCCTGGACGACAGAGCGAGACTCCGTCTCAAAAAAAAAAAAGACAACAGAGCTATGGGGTCCTAGGTGAGGGAGAGCCCACGGCAGCCTTGGGGAGCCTGCGAAGGCTTCCTGGAGGAGGAGGGTCTTATAAGGAAAGTTCTGATCAGAGGAGGGAAGCAGGTAGAAGATGGAAGGGGACTACTGTGAGCAGAGGCCCCACGAGCCCAGATAGGGAAGCAGGGCTGTGCTGGAAGGAAGGGCAGGTGTGGGACATGGTACAAATGAGTGTGGGTAGAGGCCATGGGAGGCAGGGAGCCCACCTTACAGGCTTCGTGACCCGAAGCCCAGCCTTGTATGGAGCAGGACCCCAGGGGGGCCCTATAGGCAGAGGCAGCACGGTTGCTGTGCCGCAGACATACTCATCCATTTGCCTGCCAAGCCCAGCTTCCTCTTCAGAAACCTGGCCCACAGCCCTTGGAAGGGCAATCTTTGAGCCCTAGGATGCATCCCCCAAACACAGCTGAGGGTGGACATCAGAAGGGGCACAAACTCACAGGTTATGCTGAGCCAACCCCTCAATTGCCTGTCCACCAACCAGCTACTGAGGCCAGTGCCAGGTGCTGCGGAAACAGCTGTGGACAAGGCAGAAAGACAAGCACAGGCTTCTTCTTCGAGGAGGTGGAAGAGGGGCAAGTCTCTCTCTTTTAAGTAAAAATACTCTTTTTTAAGAGTATTTATTTTATTTTATTTTTTTTGAGAGGGAGTCTCACTCTGTCACCCAGGCTGGAGCGCAGTGGCATGATCTTGGCTCAATGCAACCTCCGCCTCTCGGGTTCAAACGATTCTCCCGCCTCAGCCTCCCAAGTAGCTGGGACTACAGGCATGCGCCACCACAGCCGGCTAATTTTTGTATTTATAGTAGAGATATGGTTTCACCATGGTGGCCAGGCTGGTCTCAAACTCTCGACCTCAGGTGATCCACCCACCTCGGCCTCCCAAAGTGCTGGGATTATAGGCATGAGCCACTGCGCCTGGCCAGGAGTCTCTTCTTTAAATCACCTCCTTCTCTAACAAATCCCCTTCCTAGATGGGCAGCCTGGGGATGCTCAGAGTCACCCCCACACCATCTGTGGGTGGGAAACCCTCAGACTCTTGAAGGCTGAGCCCCCAGCAGGCTCCTAGGAGTTAAGTCCAGAGTAAGGTGAACGTGTGGAGGGCTCCGAGCGGGACTTGTGCAGCCTGAGCAGCCGGTCTCAAGGCCCTGACTCCCCCTGTGAGCTGTGGCATCCTGAGTACATACGTGAGCACATGCATGTGCAGAGCACAGGGCAGTAGGCAGGCCTGGGTTTGAATCCTGGCTCCACTACTCATCAGCTATTTGACTCGGGCAACTCACTTCCCCTCTCTGAGCCCGTTTCCTCATCTGGAAGATGGGATGATAACAGTCCCCATTTCTGAAGACTGTGGGGGGACCAAAAGAGATAGTGCATGCCAAGTCCCCAGCCCGGTGCTGGCCTGCAGGATGCTCGATAGATGCCAGCTACTGTGGCTGTTATCACTGATCTATGTCTGTATGCCTGTGGCCTTGTGTCTGCCTGTGAGCACTTGAGCACGTGTCTGAGTGTCCAGACCCTGGCGTCACTCACAGCCGTTTGAAACCATCTCCCAAGGGTAACCCCAAGAAGATGCTGGGCCAGGCTATGGCCAGACCCAGCATCTGAGGCACCTGGTTCCCAGCTGACCCTTGCTACTGCCGACCCTCCTCTCTGTGCTCCTGAAAAAGCTGGACCCCTGCTTCCTCACCCACCACAGCTGGGACCTAGGACAGGACAGGAGCTGGTTTGGGGTAGGCCTGGGCCAGGTACATGGTAGGGGGCGGGAACGTCTCACCTCGTACTCCTGGGAGAACTTGAGGCCATCGTTGGCTTTGAGGCGTTCAATGTTGTCCGCCAGGTCGGTGATGGGGATGGGTGGGTGGTCTCGCATACCTGGGGGAGGTAGGGCATACACAGGCAGCGTTAGTGTGAGGCTTGAGCAGGGTGGCAGAGAAAGCCCCAACGCATGTATGTGCACATGTGAACATGTGTGACCATGGAGCACTTGGAACTGGTGGCATGGAGACAGCAGCACATGCGGCGACAGGGATGGCGGAGGGTGGGAGAGGACAAAGGGCGGTGTTGTGCCATGAGCACGTGGAGCCTGTTTTGGTAGTGGGGTGCTGAGTGGGGGCACTAGGCCCTGCCTGGCAGCTCTCTCAAGATGGAGGAGAGGCTTCCTTCCTCCCAGGAGGGGTGGGACGCCCAGGTCAGTGGCAGCAGACGTGACGGGAGCTGGGATCCATTGCGCCTGCCTGTGGACAGCCCTCCTGCCCCTCAATGGTGGCAGTCGCCATGGGAGACTCACGGCCATCGTCATCCCGGGCACCACGTGTGTAGATGGAGTGGTCACGAAGTACAGACACAATGGAGAGAGAAGCAGAGATCAGGAGGGGGGTGTGAGACAGAGGAGAGGAGATGAGAGGTAGAGGCACACAGAAGGAAGGGTGTCAGGCCGGGACTGGAGGCCAGAGAGGCAGAACAGAGATGGGGCCAGCGGGAGAGAAAACAGGCCTGGAGGAAGCAAGGTGGGCAGAGGGGAGGGTGGGGAAGGAAAAAGGTCAGGAGACAGTGGGATTGGGGGAGAAGAAAGGGAAGGGGAGAGAAGAATTCAAGGAAGGACGGAGGCGATGGGGTAAACAAAAGGAGTGGAAACAGACACAGAAGCCAAAGTATCCCCCAAACACGGGAACTTTGAAAACTAACTTGAGGTATTCGGGCAACTGGGGACACTGGAACCTGCAGAGAAAAAAATAAACAAACAAAAAAAACAACGAGGCAAGAAAAGAGAGCCCGTTAACTTTTTCTGCTTACGGCACCGTCACACGCAGTGGAGGTGCCGAGCGGGCTTGCAAGGGACTGGCGGAGAAGAGGATGGGGCGGTGAGGGGCTGGGGCTGCGGACAAGTTCCGTCGAGGCTCCTTCTGTCTCCCAGTTAATACAGGTGGGGTGTCCCAACCCAAAGGCGAGCACTTCTAAATTCTGGCGGCCTCGGCAGCCTCGGGGGACTCTATAACTAAGTCAGTCCAAATATGACTAAATATGATTAAATAAGTCCAAGCCAGCCCTGCCCTTTTTGGTACCAAAATTTGGCCTTGGCAATTTTCAGATGATTTCCATGTTGGAAAAAAGAGCCCTCCTTCTCAGACCCCACACTCTCTCCTCTCCCACTGTGCCCTGCTCATTGCCTCCTTCCCAGGATCTTTGAAAGGGGTTTCTCCACTTTCTCAGCCCCCACTTGCCACGCTGCTCACTGAAACACTTCTGCCCACAGGACGTGGCCACCACCCTCTCTTCAAAGCCCCATCTGCCAAAGCCAACGGTCCTCCCACTGGGTGAGGGTCCCCTGTCCTACCTCATTAAGTCGTCTCGTCCCTTGCACAACTCCCCCGACCCTGGCATCAGGGACACTGCACTCCTGCTCTCTGGCTGTGGCTGCTCCTTCTCAATCTCCCTAGCTGCTCTCCATCCATCTTTCCTTAACACTGCACCACCTTCCCTGCCCTGGGCTCCTTTTTGGTCCCGGTCTCCTTCCAGCCCTCACCCTGGGAGAGCCCATCTATTCTTAGGCTTTGACTACTACATGCTCCTTGGCCCCTCCCACAGGGCTTCAGCCCTGATGTCAGCTCAGAAGTCCTCAGACCCACAGACCCACCGGCCCCAGGACACCCCTACCCCCTGCTCATTCAGCCAGCAACTGCAGAGCCACCCTTACCTCTCCCCACGTGGACTTAAGCCCAGACTCCGCTGTCCTCACCTTCTTCACGTTTCCCAAGTCTGTCCCCTCTGTTCCCACTGCCACCTTTCACTTGGTTGGTGGCCTTTTAAATGGTCTTCCTGCCTCAATTTCTTCTCTCTAATCCAGTCTCCTCAAGGAGCCAGAGTGACATTTCTAAAGCATGGCTCTGACCATCTGGCTCCCCTGCTGAAAACCTTTAATACCTCCCTGGCATCCTCAAGAAAAAGTCTAAGCCCCTTAGCCTGACATTCAAGGTCCTTTTGACTGGACCTCTGCCTAGCCCTCCAGTCTTCTCTTGGCTCAGTATTTCCCCAGCCCCTAACTCTCATGCTGCAGAAACCCTCAGGTGCTCATAACTTGATGCACATGCAGTCTGCCCAAGCTTCTGCACATGCTTCCACTGAGGAGCTCTCTCCCACCCTTCTTTTCCAGACCAATAACCACATGGCTCAGCATCCCATCCCCAAAGAGGCTTCTCTGCACTCAGGTCCCAGCATCCTGGTGCTTGATTCTTCAGAGATCTAATCGTGCTGGGTTGCAATAGCCTGCTAGGTCTGCCTGGCACACTCTCCAGACATATGCTCATGAAACTCAGTCACCATGTTGTGAGGAAGCCCAGGCCACCTAAAGAGGCCTCGTGTTGGGTGTCCCAGGCTGACAGCCACAGCAAGGCTCAGAGCTGGCTCATCAACCACCAGTTACATGGATGAAAGAGGCTTTAGAGTCCAGGGGTTGGCAAACTTGGAATCCATAACAGGCCAGAGCGTAAATAGTTTAGGCTTTGTGGACATCTGGTATCTATTGCATCTATTTAATGGTGCCTTTATAGTGCAAAAGCAACCATAGGTAGGCAGCATATAAATAAATGGGTGTGGCTGTTACAGTAAAATTTTATTTACTTGTTTATTTTTGAGACGGGGTTTTGCTCTTGTCGCCCAGGCTGGAGTGCAATGGTGCGATCTTGGCTCACGCAACCTCTACCTCCTGGGTTCAAGTGATTCTCCTGCCTCAGCCTCCTGAGTAGCTGGGATGATAGGCACCACACACCTGGCTAATTTTTGTATTTTTAGTAGAGATGGGGTTTCACTAGCTGGTCTCGAACTCCTGACCTCAGGTGATCCACCTGGCTCAGCCTCCCAAAGTGCTGGGATCACAGGCATGAGCCACCGTGCCCGGCCAGTAAAAATTTATTTACAAAAACAGGTGGTGGGCTGTACTTGGCCATGGGCCATAGTCTGCCAACCCCTGCTTTAAATGACTGTAGCTCCCAGCCTTCAAGTCTTCCGGCTGAGGGCCCAGACTTTGTGGAATAAAGACAAGCTGTTCCTGCTGTGCCCCTGTCTGAATTCCTGCCTCACAAAAACCGTGACAGATAATACACAATTATTGTTGTTTTAAGCCACTAAGTTTTGGGGTAATTTGATATGCAGTAATAACCAGCTCATACATACACAAACCCTGTGTGTATGCATTAGTTCACTCATTCCTTCATTTGTGTGTGTGTTCATTTCACAGGCATTCAACAAGAACCCATCGTGCGCTGAATACAAGGGATGGGGGATGACAAGACACAGTTCCTGGCACCACAGAGCTCAGAGACTGTCACTGAGGTAATCCCAGCTCACTGTGAGAGGCGTCAAAAGGATTCAGAAGGAGGGAGGTTCCTGGAGCCAAGAAGAGACACCTAACCCTGTGGGGGTGTGGGGAAGGGGAGAGGTCTCAGCTGCGTCTGCTGGGTGTTGGGAAGAGTAACATTTCAGGGAGAAGGAACAGCTGGACAGCCCCGCGAGAGCGGCTAGGAGAACGGGCAGGTACGTGGTATGGTAAACCTGGGGTCAGCCTCCAGGAAGCTCAGGTGCAGGCACTTCATCTCCCCACGAGTGTCTGGTCAGGCATCTCCCACTGCTAACACGCCCCTCTTTCACGTGGAGGGGCCAGAGCGCAGGCCAGACACTGGCCACCCTGCGGCAGAGATGTGGGCTCTGGGAGGTCCTTAGCCCATATTCAGAGGCCTTGACTGAAGACAAGGCAGTGGCTGAGTGGCTTTGCCACCTGAGAGGGTCCTGGCCTGGGGCACCTGTCCAGCTGCAGGATATGGGGGCTCCTCAGTCATTCCAACCAAAGTGGATGAGCACAGGGAGAAGGACAGAAAGTAAGAAAAGGAGCAGGAACAAGTGCATGTGGCCCAGGAACTTCAGTGACGACCCTGAGACCTGCAGAAGAGACCCACAGGCCTGCTACGTCTGGGCTGGGGGCACACAGGCCATGGGAGTGCCCTACCTGGGGTCTGGTAGTTGAGCCTCCGCATCTCCACAGGGTCAGAGGAGTGGGCCAGCAAGGAGTCCTTCAGTCCGATCGACTGCTCATCCTTAGAGGACGGGGAGTGGGTCCTTTTCCTAGAGAGACAGAAGGGAGGCTGGTGAGAACCTGAGGTCCAGGCTGAGACAGTGACACATGGCATGGCTGGCTGCCAAGGAGCCCCCATGTGCACGGCTCTGTCCTCCTACTGCCCCACCTCTTCCCAGGATCTCTGAGTGCGGAGGAGCCAGGGCCAGAACAGCCTTGACATGAGAGAACACAGGGCAGGGAAGGGGTAGGGAGAGCAGGAGTGTGGCGTGAGCAGAGGGGCAGTGCAGCAGGGAGGAAGGGGTTGCAGGGGCGGGCAGCTCCTTTGGATAGAAGGCAGGTCACTGTGGGACAGTGGCTGCTATCTCCAAGGCCACCCAGCTGAGTAGCAGGAACCACCAGGAATAAACATGCAAATGACACATAAAATACACAAACAGCACAGGAGACAGGGCCCCAGCTTTTTGGCCCTCAGAATATCAGGATAAATGCCCAGGGCAGCAGGGGAGGGACGGGAAAGGCGTCACCCCAGCTGGGCAGAGTCCTCTCTCACTGGCCTCAGTTTTCCCATCTACAAGGACAGGGTCAGAGACAGACCATAGGGTTCAGCTGCCAACAAATAGCCAGAGGCTACTTGTGGTCTGCAGACGCATGTGCTTGGGGAAAAAGAATTTCAGTGAGTGTGCTCAGGTGGGTACCAGGACACGCCTCTCTGCCGTTCCGCACAGTGACTGCTCTTTGCTCTGTGCGAGACTGTCCCTCGCAGCACTTAGGCAACTTCTCAGAGAACTGGGAGCCGGGTGACGGTTCTGGTGAGCTCTGTACGCTCAGGGAAAGCAATGCAGTCTGTATTATGCATGTGCCCCAGAGAAGGAGCATCTTCTGCAGAGTTGAACTGGCAAGAGTGAGACAGAACCTGCCTCCTCACACCAATGAGGACTCAGTCCTGAACCGGGGCGCCTGCTGAGCTGACTGGACAGTTTGCTGCTTAAAGCCATAGGCCAGGGGGCTTCTGGTCAAAGCGTCATCCCTCCCTGCTGGCCCAGGGATTAGAAGTAGAGGGGGAGGTGTGTGAAGAGAGAAGGAACAACTCCTACCTTTCTTGTTTACTAGGTCCCGAAAGACAAGCAAGGACAGAAGAAAGGAACGGTCACAGTTTCCACCAAGCACTCAGCCTTCTAATGACATGGGGACCCTGCAGACCCCTTATATGACACCCACGTGACATTCACAGGGAGGGGGTCTACTTCTCTGGACAGACCCAGAATGCAGGTGGAAGTGGGAAGGATGAGTGCGTCTGCGGGACACTCCTCAGGGACCCGCCCACAGGTCCATCCACCCTGGGAGGAAGGAGTGGACTCTTTAGGAAGGAGCAGTGGGTCCAGGGTAGGGGCACAGGATACAGGCACTCCTGCATGGTGCAGAGATGTGCTCAGACACACACACACTAGCATATCTTCATCTGCCAGGTGCTCACTGACATGCCTGTGGGCTCAGCCCAGTGCTGGGGGCTGAAGGCTTGGCACACGCAGGCCCAGCTGCGTTTGCAGTGGAGCATCACAGGGGACAGATGTGGGGCTGTGCAAGAAAGGGGTAGGGGCCAGGCAAGGCCTTGCAAGCACCAGGGCACGGACTTGAGTCCTGAACGATGAGATTGCTGTTGCCAGGTGGGCAGGGGGAGGGAGATCCGCAGAGGGCACACCCTGTGTGGGCCTGAACACTGAATGAGTTCAGTGTCGCACTGTCAGGAGTGTGGCAGGGGTCAGATTAGCCAGGTGTTTGGCTGTCAGGCTAAAGAGGCTGGGCTTTACGTGGGGAGCCATCAGAAGGTTTTAAACTAAGAGTGACAAAGTTAAATCTTTGGAAATCCCTTTCAGGCTGGAAGGTGCACGATAGGAAGGGAGAGTCCTAGGGCAGGTGGTTGCCACTGCCGATAGGGAACTGAGTGGGAAAGACACACTGAGGCTGAGGCCGCTGTGGATGGCACGGGCACAGCAGGCCATCAGTCATGTCTGTTAGTGAGTATCCATGGCCTGTGGGCCTCCAGCTCGACCTCTCTAGGCCTAAGCAGGAGAGTAGGGCTGGGGAATCATCCAGGAATGGTGGCAGAAGGAAAGGACTAGAGGTAGGAGCTCAGGAGATGGCAGTGTCTTAAAACTGAAGAGGAGACGGACACACTCTTATCCACAGAAACACAGACAGACAGACGTGCTAGGGATGCACATGAGACAACCCTCTGAGGCTTTAGTTCCTCACGCCCAGGCTGCCGCAGAGGCTCCCTCACCTGACAGATGCAGGCCTGCAGACACAGGTAGGCACACACACTGCTCCTGCCCTTCCTGCCTTCCTGCTGAGCCTGAGGCCCAGGGTCCAGGATGCAAGGCTGCACACCCTCCACAGGCACCACACCCAGAGAGGGCCTGAAAGGCGAGGGGCAGGTGGCCGTTCCCGGAGCTCTGAGGGCAGTGCTCACCTTTTGAACAAGAGGATGGCGATGACAATGAGGATGATGAGGATGACTGCCAGCACGGGACCCGTCACCCACAGCATCTCCGGCTCCTCCTGCTGCTGGGCTGGTGTCACCTGGACCACGATCTCATCCGAGTAGGGGCTGGAGGCATAGCGCTTCTGTGGCCCGGTGGAGAAAAGCAGGCTGTGAGCTCAGCGTGAGAACCCCCCACCCTCTGCCTATCAATCCTGGAGAAAGGGCTCTGGGTCTGGGTTACCCTGGGCCTGGTCTCCCAGACCCTACAAGGTGGACTTGGCAGGACTGGGTCCCCGGAGCCACATTAGGTCTGGCCTCTGGGTCCCAGGGCCGTGTCTTAGGATCCCCGGGACAGATCTTGGGTCTTTAGTGCTGCCCCAGGATCTCGAAGCCCCCAAACTGATAAAGACCTGGGGTCCTGTGGTGTTTGAGACTGGCGTCGTCTCAGGCCAGGCCCAGGGGATCAGGGTGCTGAGAGCCAAGCCGGCTCAGGCAGACCTGGTCCATGGGTTCCTTCAAGGAGGCAAGCACAAAGCACTGGTAGCTCAGATCCGGAGACAGGGGCCGGTTGTAGAAGCCCCGGTAGTTCTTCTTGTCCCCCAAGGTGAAGGTCTCGGGGAGCACATCCAGTTGAGCAGCCACATACGGCTTCAGACGCTCTGCCTGCCGCCGCCGCCGCCGCTGCTCCTCTCCACCTTGCTCGATGGCTTCTAGAAGCTGGCAGAGCAGAGCACGGGGGTCATGCGGGGCCTTGGAGCATGCCGGCCGGCCCTGGGGCTGTGGCCTGGGATGTCAGCTCCCTGGGTCGAGATCAAGGCTCACCTTCCGTGTAAGAGCCCACACCTGCCCAACCCACTGCCCCTACAGAGTAACAGACACCGCGAAGCCACTCCTCCCCACCAGCCCATGAGAAGCAGCCCTGTGAGTAAGCTGCCCCACCCTAACCAGGTTGTTGCCACACTGGCTATGAGAAAGGACTGAAGGATTTCAAACTTTCAGGGACTCCTGGCTATAAGGCTCACTAAGCCCTCCATGGCTTCTAGATCTGCGAGGCTCTGCAGTGTCTACAGGGCTTGGCATTCTCTAGACCTGCAAAGGCATCTCCACGACATCCCACCCCAGGGATTCTTCGTAAGCCCTCCGGGAGTTCTGTCAATACTCCCAGACGGTTTCCTCAGAGTCCCTCTCTCCAGCGAGGGGCGGGCTGCCAGCCAGAGCAGCCAGGAGAGAGATTTCAATTTGGGGAGTGAATCCGAGAGTCACTGGGACAGTGCTCAGCGCAGGAAGGCCACAGCCGACCACTGCAATGGGGCTGTCAGTGTCCCCCCCATCCCCTCCCCAGGTACCTCGTCCAGCTCCAGTTCCTCAGGTGTGCTCCACCTTGGCGTCAGCATGCTCCCGCCCACACGGTCAATGGGCACCACGACGATGTAGAACCACCTGGGTGGGCAGGGCAGGAATCAGGACTGTCACTGCCGGTTACCTCCAGCCCTGCCCCGCCTCCCCCGATACCTCGTGTGCACACCTGACAAGCGAGGGGTCCTGCACATGGGGCATGGAGAGGGCGAAGCGGCCGTCCTCTATGTAGGCAGAGGCGGGCAGCGGCTTGTGAGGCAGGAGGTCGGGGGCCGTGCGGATGGACACCAGGTGCTGCAGGCCCCCTGCGCTGCTGCCACGGTTCATCAGCACAAACGAGTACTCCGTGTTGGGCTGCAGGTCTGCGATCAGCTTCCGCATCGAGTGCCCGTCCACCTCCACACTCTGCCCGTTGTACAGAATCTGTGGGGGACGGGAGGGGCAATGCCTTTGGGTGAGGTTCCCTACCATGGGCTGCAAGGCACAGTGCACGGATACACAACCACAGTCCTGCTTCACAGCCGGATGCACATGGGTTAGGACTGGAAAGACAGCACCCAGCAGGCCTGTGTGTGTGCCAGGCTCAGCTGGCCGTGGCCCTTACTCACCTTAAAGGGCACAGCTGACTTATAGGAGTCGGGAACCTCCCAGCTGAGCAGCACAGACGTCTTCATTGCAGCCGCCACCCGGAAGTTCTTGGCAAACACTACAAAGGCATAAAGAGAGAGTCAGCTCTGCTGGGTATATGAGGTGGGATGAATGGGCTGGAAGGGTGGAAGGTGAATGGCCAGGATGAGACACTGGTTGGGGAACGGGGGGTTGAAGCATGGCTGCAGAGTACCAAGCGCCCCACTCCCAGCCAGCTTCAAATGGCACAGTTGAATTCCCAGCCCAAGCTCTTCCACAGTGAGCACCAAACAGGGCGGGGGATGCCACAGCAACCGGGGTCAGAATCTCCAGAAACGCGAGTGTAAAAGCTTGAGCCGATGGACACCAGGCCAGAGTGATCAGAGGGTCAGTGGGTTTCGGTCATGAGAAGCATGTGGCCACACAACAGAGCACGGTGGAGCATGTTCACTAGAGGTCGGTGGGTCATGGCCCCAAGAGATTAGTGTCACACACCAAAGATCAGGAGGTTGCACACCCAAGAATAGTGACACAGTCAAAAGAGATCAGTGAGTCAAGGTCACGAGAGATCAGAAGGTCATACAGCAGAGGTCAGTAGGTCAAGGACAGCAGAGGTCAGGCACCAAAAATGTGGTGCCCATTCACTAGAGGTTAGTGGTCACAGTCATGAGAGATTGGAGGTCACACACCAGAGGCTGGTGGATCAGTCGCCAGAAGTCAGTGGCTCAAGGAGAGCAGAGACCCCCAGATGCAGCCACGCTTGGGAAGGGCTGCCATGTCCACAGCACACACCTTGCTCCACCGGCATGGTCCGGGACTGGATGCTGGGGCTGAGTGGGCCAGAGCCTTTGCTGGTCCATGCGCGGACCTTGATGTCGTAAGTGGTGTCTGGCTTGAGGCCAGTAAGGGTAAAGCGGGTGTCTGTCGTGACGTTCTGCAGCTCCTCTTGGCTGTTGATGTCTCGGAACACCACAGTGTAGCTGGTGATGCGCCCGTTCCTCTCCGCCAGCACTGGCGGGTCCCAGGCCAGTTCTGTGGTAGACGTGGTCAGTCCTGTCACACGCAGGTTTTGGGGGAAGCCGCTGGGCAGGTCCTCGGGGGTCCTGATCTCCTTCTCGAACTCCTCACCCAGGCCAGCCCGGTTCTTGGCAGCAAGCCGGAAGATGTAGGTGGTCCCCTTGTGCAGGCCGGTGACTGTGAAGTGCTGGTCATCCTTGCCGAAATCTATGGTGTTGGGCCGCGCCTCGTCGGCCCGGCAGTACTGCAGCCGGTAGCCCAGCAGTTCGCCAGGCAGCTCCTTGGGTGGGTGCCACTGGAGCAGCGCAGTGTTCATGGCTGTGGTGCTGATCATCATGGTGGGCCGGCCTGGGACTGAAGGACCACGGGCTGGGCTCTGGTGCTGCCCTCCTGCTGCCCCACCCTCAGGTCTGTCCTGACCCCTCACTCACCTGCACCTGTTGTAGTAACAATTTTGGGCTTGCTGCGGGCACCATCCCCCTTGGTGGTATAAGCAGCAACAGTAACGGAGTAGGTGGTCTCCGGGGTCAGGCCGCTGATAGTGGTTTCCTGAGGGAGGAGGAGGGGTCCGTTCCCATCACAAGAATGCAGGGAGAGGCCAGACCTTGTCAGGGACCTCAGGACCCTAGCCTGAGGGGAGCCCCAGGGCACACAAGGCCAGGGGTTGTGGAAGGCGGGGCTGTACAATGGTGGCCTCTGCTGGAGAGGAAGTAGGCAGGTAAGATGCAGGCCTGGGAGGACCCCGCCCATCCCAGGAGCTGCACGCCTGGGGCAGACAGCTCATTATTCCTTTCAGACAAGAACAAAGGGCCAGACTGTTTCCCTCACTCCATTGTGCTGTGAACGGAGGCTGAGGCTATAACCAGGGCACAGCCTCGCACGCACCCAGCACCTTGCGTGGCTCTTGGCACCCACACGCACACAGCCTACAGCTCCTGCATAAGCAGGCGTAAGGCCACCTGTGGACACCATTGCATGCATGCACACACAGAGCAAGGTGGCGGGGCGGGCTAAGGTGCCATCCTATAGGACCTGGGCCTGGTCAGGACTCTGCTGCCCCCATATAGGCCACTAACTCTGTGAATGTCTATACCCTGCAATACCTCTTGAGAAAGGTGGGGGAGGGGCCAGGAGAGTAAGAAAACCTCCACACCTGGGGAACTGGCTTCCCCATCTGTTCCCAGTGATGCCTGAGACAGCAGCCAGGGCAATGTCCTCCCCCCTTGGCAGACCCTGCCCATATAACCATCTGCAGCAAAGGCATCACCTCTGGACATGCGGAGAAACACCATGGGGGGTCAAGCCACAGCACATAGAGAGAAGAGTGGGAAGCAGGGCAGGGACCACCGTGCAGAGGGAACAGAGCTGTCACCAACCCTGGTATCCCTCCAGCTCTGGCCTTGAGTGGGGCCCCTGCAGCTGCCACCACCCCCTCACGGGTCCCTCCTGCCACAGCTGGAGGGTCTCCCAGGGCTGGGGCTCCAGAATGCACCAATGCCAGAATCCGACTCTCCAGACCGCCCTCCCAGCCTCGGCCCTAAAGCAGGTGATTTTTCACTCCAGGGATCAATAAGGCCTAACGATCAGGATCGGATTTAACTCCATCCCTGTCTGGCCGGGGCAGGGGCCGGGCCCTGGTCGATCATGAACACTGGCCTCAAATTGCTGCTCGACAGGCAAGAAGTAAGGATTAGAGGAAATGCCAATCGCTGCTCAGCTCAGTGCTCGTGTCTAAACGCCAATTTTCTCCGGATGTGACTGGAGTCCTGTGGATCTTGGCAGCGCAGGCTGGCAGGAAACGAGGGAGAGGAGGAGTGTCCCACGAGCCCAGCTTGACCCATGTCTTGTCCGCGTTCGCACACCTGTTACTTACATAGTCCTCGGACTCCTCTGGCCGCCACTGACCGCGGGAGAGGGAAAGAAAGGGAGACAGGATGGTGAAGGACTCTGACCTGGAGGGGGCCAGGCCTGGAAGGACCTGGCCCAGGGAGGACAGAGGGAGGGCTTTTGGGCCTCGAAGTACCCATGGGGGTAGCACCCCAGGACAACTCTCGGTTCAAAGATTTGAATCCCTGCCTCACTGAGCACCAACTGTGTGTGTCAGGGCTGAGGAGGGTACGGAGACTGGGAGGGCAGGCAGCCTGCAGGGAGAGGACCCGCTGACAGAGGGCCCTAAGAACACAAAGCAGCTACAGATGCTCTGAAAATTTTAGGCTTGCTGGGAGGGAGAGGCTGCCAGACGAGGAGGGTGGGTTCAACAGCTCAGGCCGACGGGAAAGAAGACACTGAGGGATGAATGGGGTGCTCGTATGCCCTGGTTTGCCTCGGACAGTCCTGGCCTGTGCTTGTTGCCATGGAATGACTATTCAGTGTCTCCTTCCACCCACCAAAGCATCCCAGATGTGATGATACATTATACAATCATCCCAGGCATGAGAAGCGTCCCAAAACAGTAAGAGTTGGGGGTGAACAGGGCACATGGCCAGGGTGGGCCCATGGGCAAGCTAGTCAGCAAGACTATGAAGGCTGTGAGTGCCAAGCTCAGAGCCTGGGCTGTAGCCCACAGGCACGGGAAACCACCTATACCCCTGTTCCTTCCTCGGGGTGTCTGAGAATTAAGGTAGGAGGGAATGTTTCGGGGCTGGCAGTGTTGCGGGCCTTTGGTGCATGTAGATATTCTAGATGGACAGGTGGAGGGACTGTGAGGTCTCCATTCTCAGGCCCCATGAAACATCACAGGGAGATGGTCCAGGATGTCTCCAAGCCAGAGGTACCTGGGGTCCTCCAGCCCAAGCACCCCCACAGTGCTGGTCTGGCCTCTGTCCACTCGCCTCCATGCTGGGTGGCCTAAGTTCCTCCTGTCCTGGGACACTCTGTTGGAAAGTCCTTGCAAGAAGCATGGAACAGAATAGGAGAGGAGACTCTGGACAGGTCCTTAATGCATGGCCACTTTATAGGGTGTGGCTGGGCCCACCTCCGTTCCAGTCTCCTTGCCTGGGGGGAGACCTGGGCTGTCCCAACCAAGCCTTGGCGTGGAGGTTCTCACATGACATGGACCCTGTCCTGCGCTAGAGGCAGAGCAAGAAAGAAGGGAAGGACAGAGGATGAAACCAGATGGAGATGAAGGGAAGGGGTCAGAGGAATGGCAGGGGGAGGAGGGAAGGAGGGAGGAGAGAGAAGAGAATGAGCAAGACAAAAACAGAGACTCCAAGAAGGAGAGAGAAATGAAGGCCATAAGAGGGGAAAAAGGGAGGCAGGGAGATGGAATCAGACATAAAAGGAGACAGGTCTGGCTCCACACTTCTGGGGTGGGGGGTGGGAACACGCACCACATAGTTCTTTCAGGCCTGATGGGGGCCCTGAGCTGAGCAGATGGTGCTGTTGCGTGAAGGACACAATGTGGTGCCCTTGACAGAAGCGCAGGGACAGCTGGGCCCTGTGGCCAGGCTCGGGACCAGGCCCCACTGCTCTCCCACTGGCGAGGAACAGAATGACCCAGTCCAGAGAGGGCTACGGAGCAGGCCTCCATCTTCTGTGTCCTCCGGGAGCCCAGACTCGAGTTACCCCCCATGATGGGATGTGTGAGACTAAATGGGCAGCGTCCCTGAGCCTCTGGCCCAGCTCCCTTCCGAACCTCTTGGGACCAGAAGGGGGCACTTGAAGTGGCTTCTCTGGAACCCCACTGGCCGCAGCTGTGGCCACTGGCCCCCTCAGAGAGGAGGGGCTGGGGGAACCCATTCCTGGGATGTTTCTGGGTAGGTGTGTTCACTGAGGCTCCACGAGGAGCCCTCAACCTGCCCCAGGAATGCAGGTGGGTGCACATGCCCGCCTCCTCCACCCCAGATGCCTTAGCACTGGGCAGGCTGACAGGGGGAAGAGAGCACCCTCTGGGCAGAAAGAATTTTGCTTCATATGGCTGAACCCAGCCGGAGGGGTGAGGCTCCTGTCTGTGTGGGTGACCCCACCCCTCTGCACAGTGTGTACAGCAGTGAGTGGTACATGCACCCCTGCTCTCCACCCAGGCAGGGGTGAGGCTCGATGGGGAGGCCCTGCTCCTGGATGGGGAGACCTTGAGAGCACCACACCAGGTGTTGTGACTCTCCAGCAGGGTCTTTCGGGACGGGGCTCATGACAGCAACTGCAGCCCTTTCCTAGGGGTCCACAGACATGGCTTCTTATCCAAGCGCAGCCACCTACTTGCTGAATTATTCCATACCACTCTCATAACCTCCCAGCATTCCAAGTTCTTCATCTGAATAGCAACCAGTGTTCAGAATACCCCAGGGACCTCACCCCAAGCTCAAGGGCAGGACCATCTTCCCAGGAAGACAGACGTGCACAGAGGGAGGTGTGAGGCTGGCCAGCAGGCCTAGCTCTTGAGGGTGAACATCAGGGCTGAACTGTTCCCTGCAGGGCCAGGAGCAGGGCAACACTCTACTTGGTTACTCACAGAGCTCTGCAACAGCCACGGACCCATGGCTGTCAGTGGGGGAAGACAGCCCTGGAGCACTCTCTCTACCCTTTCTGTGGGAGGAGTGGATGCCAGCCCAGCACTGTCCGGGGGAAGGCACATCTCAAAACCCCGACCTGGTGAGGCACGGTGGCTCACACCTGTAATCTCAGCACTCTGGGAGACTGAGGCAGGTGGATCACCTGAGGTCAGGAGTTCGAGACCAGCCTGGCCAACATGGTGAAACCCTGTCTCTACTAAAAATACAAAAATTAGCTAGGCGCGGTAGCAGACGCCTGTAATCCCAGCTACTCGGGAGCCTGAGGAAGGAGAATTGCTTGAACCCAGGAGGCACTCCAGCCTAGGCGACAAGAGTGAAGCTCCATCTCAAAACAAACAAACAAAAAACCCACACCCGAAAAACCCCAGCCTAACCCCTGATGCTGCAAAGCATCTTGGGTCTCACAACCAAGGAAAAGCAGTCACAGCACTGCTGAGGGCAGGCAGGGGAAGAGGGACATATCTGGGCCCCAAAAGGGAGCTTGTGCATGCTGGTCTGTGCTCACCCTGCCACCCCACCACCACCCAATGCTGCACCTGGGCCTCGGCTAGCATGACGTCTTGGATGATGGGGAGTCCACGGGGCTCGCCGTTCTCCAGCCGCACATAGGTGACCTGGTAGCCGCGGATCTGGCCATGCTGCTTGCTGGGGACAGGCAGCTTCCAGTAGACATGCACAGCAGTGGAGTTCAGCGGCTCTACCTCCACCTTCCGCGGAGGCCCGCTGGGCACTGGGGGTCAGGTAGAGAAAGAAGTCAGGCCTGGAGGTATCGACCCTGGCTCAGGCGGGCACAGCAAACTCGAGGGTCCTGCCTCAGTACCCCACTCCCCCAGGAAAGGCCCTGATATAGTTTCCTTAGATCATCTGTCCCTGGTGAGGCACACGGAAGGCTCCCTCTGCCCACTACGGGTAAGAGCCCAGGACTGGCCCTGCCCACCCCTCTGGCTCAGGCCTCTCACTTGGTGGGGAGGGTCCACACGGGGGAAGAGGTGGAGGTGGGGCACCCGGTCTTTGACCACCCGCAGTCAGCACAACCTGTCCTGACTCCTCCTAGGCCCCAAATCATGCCAATGTCCAGCCAACGTGGAGTCCTGCTGATTCCACTTTGAGTATCTTTTACGCCAATCTTCCCAATCTTGACCTTTCAAATCTTAGACAGGGCTGCTTCTCCCATCTTAGCCTGTGAAGGCTTCAGCTGCTTTGGAGACAGCCCCAAAGGCTGGGATTTGGGCCTCAGTTATCCCATAAGTGACATCCCTCCACTTTAGGCCATTACGCCTGAACCAGAAAGATGAGTCGACCTGGGCCTGTGTTCGGGAAAGGAAGGCCCTGGGGAGCTTGGTGGGTGGTGTCTGAGGCAGAACGCCTCCCCTCCCGTCCCAGTGGCACTGCCTACCGTCCTCATCGGTGCGCACCAGCACCGGGCTGCTCTCAGGGCCGGGGCCCACGTCTGTGTGTGCCCGCACCCACACCCGGTACTCCGTCCACTTCTCCAGGCCCACCAGGTCCCAGCTGGAGTGCTCGCGGCTGATGCCATCCACCACATGCCGCCCGCGGTCCTCGCCGTCCACCGCCTCGTAGGCCACGGAGTACTGGGTGATAACGCCGTTGCGGCTGTCGGCAGGCGGCGGGACCCAACTTACCCGGACCGTGGTGGAGCCCATGCTCACACACATCACCTTCTGGGGAGGGGCGGAGGGGGCTGGGGAAGACAAATGGGGGGGAAGCAAGCAGATGGAGGGTGGGGATCACAGGCACAATGACTGAGTCACAGTGGACTGGAGACTCACCCGGGCGGGCTACCCCTCAGGTGCTGAAATGGCCATCCCAGGGTCCCTCCAGGCAGGCTGCTGCCACTCTCACCAAGGACGCCTGCCTCCCTCTGACCTGCCTCCCTCTCTCTCACACATGCACGGTGATACACAGTATCACACACACTGACTCTCACACAGCCTCATACACACACAGTCTGTCTCTCACACACACAGTGTCTCTCACAGCCTCAGTGCCTCACACACATCTCTCAGTCACACGCTGTGTCACACACACAGGGTGTCTCATACATATACTGTCTTGGTGTCTCACAGTGTCTCTCACACAGTCTCCACATAAATATAGTGTCATATACAGTGTCACACATATACAGTGTCACACATATACAGTGTCATATAGTGTTTCACACAGTCTCACACATACACAGTGTCATATACACAGTGTCTCATACACACAGTCTCACACATACACACAGTGTCACACACACAGTGTCTCCCACGTGTCTCTCACACACAGTCTCTCATGGTGTCTCACACACACGGTGTCACATGCATAGGTTGTCTCACACATACACTGTCTTGGTGTCTCACAGCGTCTCGCACACACACAATGTCCTGGCCTATCAGTGTCTCTCACACGGACTCACGTACACACAGAGTATCACATACCCATAGTGTCTCGGTGTCTCACACACGGGATTTGACACAGTCTCTCTCACACACACAATGTCTTCGAGTTCTGACGCAGCATCTCTCACACGAGGTCTCTCCCACACATATGCCGTCTCACACAAAACATACACGGTATCAGATACACACAAGCACGTGGCCATCCCACTGCCACCCGCACGCACAGTCACATATGGAGAACTGCTTCCCGTCTGCTGTGCCCACAGTTCTGCTCTTCTGAGGAAGAGTGGCCCCAGTGGCCCTTCTGGCATAAGGCAGCCTTCACCTGTGCCTGCCTGGAAACAGTCTCTTTGCCAGTACCACAGGTAATCACCAACAGGAGGCCGGACATGAAGGCCAACAGCCCCTGGGGTGGAGAAAAAGTACCCACCAACAGAGGTGCCCTCACTCAACAGCTTCCTTGGGAATTAGGAGGCAGACACGTGTCTCCTCGTGTCCAGTGGTGCGTCCAGACTCCACGCCCACCGAGGACTCTGCTGCAATGCACAGGTTTCCTTTTTAAGTTCTGTCACCACCCCCGGCCATGGGGACTTCAGCGGCCCCTTGATCCACTGGCCCCAGAGCCCCTCATCTCCAGGACTTCCTCCTCCCCTGCACAGCTGTGGTCATGCCCCGGAGGCTGCTAGTACTGGGGATGGCCCTCCCTCCAGAATCACGGGCTCTCGCATCCCCTTGCAGACCTCACTCCCTTGTTCTTGCTCAGTCACTCCAGGCCCCGGGCACTGCGACTGCTCGCCAGCTCCTCGGGATGCCTGTCCATCAACCTTGTCCTTCCCACCCTCCATGTTCAGCTTCCACAGGCCACCACCTACCACACTCTCACCAATATCACAAAGTCCCTCGCCTCCTGATCTTTCCATGCTCCTTCCTGGCCTCTGCCAAGCCCTAGATGAATCCAACTCTCCCCCACCTTCTCTACAGCGGCACTGAGGCAGGTTGGCGTCCTATGCACATGTCCCCAGAGGCCTCATCCTCCAGGACTCTCCATGCTGCCTGTTTCTGGCCCCTGCCTGGCTCGCTCTGCCACCTCACATGAAACAGTCCCTCTCCTCCCTGCTCCCCAGACCTCCAGCTCCCTTTGCCTGCCTCCTCTTGGCGCATGACCACGTCTCCCACACTGCAGAGAAGACCGGGCTTTCACAGCAGCTCCCTCCATCTCTTGCTACAACCCCCCACCCTACCTGCATCTGCAGCAATTCTCTCCTTTCCACCCATGAGAATGGAGAGTTGAGCCACCCTGTCCAAGGCTAAGCTCTCTCACCACCCACACTGTTCCCCTTCTCTCCACCTCCCGAGGCTCCACCAGTTACCCTCTTTTCCATGGTTTCTTTTTTTCCTATTGACTGTTTCCAATAGCATTTAAATATGCTTGAAATTTTCCCATCTTAAAAGAAAAATCCCAGGCCAGGCGCGGTAGCTCACGCCTGTAATCCCAGCACTTTGGGAGGCCGAGGCAGGTGGATCACGAGGTCAGGAGATCCAGACCACCCTGGCTAACACGGTGAAACCCTGTCTCTACTAAAATTACACACGCACACACACAAAATTAGCTGGGTGTGGTGGTGGGCGCGCCTATAAATCCAGTTACTCGGGAGGCTGAGGCAGGAGAATCACCTGAACCCGCGAGGTGGACGGAGGTTGCAATGAGCCGAGATCGTGCCATTGCATTCCAGCCTGGGAGACAGAGCGACACTTTGTCTCAAAAAAACAAAAACAAAACAAAACAAAATAAAAATCCCACCCTCAGCTCCACAGCCCTCTCTAGCCATAGTGGTCCTCTTGTTCAGAGCTACACTTTCTGGCAACGTCTGGGCTTGCTGCCGCCACATCCTCAGCACCCACACAGGCCTCATGAAACATCCACCAGCTTTGGTCCTACCATGCACCAACCTTCATCTCCAGGGCCACTCCTCCATGGTGCTCGGTCCAACCAGTACTCCTGACCGCTCAGCAGCATCTCATCTACTTCTTGAAACTTTCTCTCCTTCCAACCTCCAAGTCGCTCCCCTCCCCTGATTTCCTCTCATCTGCAGTCTTTCTTCTCAGGGTCCTTCAGCTCCAGCCCAGCCCTGGATTCCCACAGCCTGCCGAGCACTGCCATGTGGATGGCACATGGCATCTTGAACTTGGGTGTCTGAGACCAGCTGCAGTTTTCACACCTGCCTCTGCCCCATTTCCCATCCTACGCCAGCACCACTGTCCTCCCAGGTTAACACACCAGAAACAAGATTCACCTCCACTTCCCTCCCCCTGGGCCCCTATTCATAACCCATTACCAAGTCTGACCAGTCAGCACCCCTGACAGTTCTCAGATCCACCACCATCACCTCACCTGGGCCACCATCTTCATCTTTTCCCTGGACTGCTACAAAGCCTCCTAACCAGTCTGTGCTTCCGCACAGGTTGCCCTGTCCATTCTCACAGAGCAGCCAGAGTCAGCCCTCCTGCCTACCCTGTGTCCCCAAAGCCCTGACTGCCACAGCTCCGGCAGCTACTGCAGCCACACTGGCCTGCTGCTTACCCTGTGACCATAACCACGTGCCTTGCAGCTGGAGGGCCTTCAGGCCCGCAGACTCTCCCCGAGGCCTGTGTGCTCCCTGCTCCTGTTCATTTACCAGTTGGCTCCCACCCTTCCTTCAGGCCTTGGGGAAGTGTCACCTCCCCAAGGCAACCCTCTTTGACCCCTCGGATCAAAGGAGGTCTCATCATCTCTCCACCCTGTCTCCTCCATCCTACCTTTTTTTTTTTGAGATGGAGTTTCACTCTTGCTGCCCAGGTTGGAGTACAATGGCGCAATCTCGGCTCACTGCAACTTCCGCCTCCCAGGTTTCAAGCAATTCTCCTACCTCAGCCTCCCGAGTAGCTGGGATTACAGGCATGTAGCACCATGCCCGGCTGGTTTTGTATTTTTTAGTAGAGATGGGGTTTCTATGTTGGTCGGGCTGGTCTTGAACTCCTGACCTCAGATGACCCGCCCGCCTTGGCCTCCCAAAGTGCCGGGATTACAGGCATGAGCCACCATGCCCGGCTCTTCCATCCTACTTTACACAAATGTCATTAAAAGCTCATTTGGAGGCCAGGCACAGTGGCTCACGCTTGTAATCCCAGCACTTTGGGGAGGCCAAAGTGGGTGGATCACCTGAGGTCAGGAGTTAGAGACCAGCCTGGCCAACATGGTGAAACTTTGTCTTTACTAAAAATACAAAAATTAGCCAGGCGTGATGGTGGTTGCCTGCAATCCCACATACTCGGGAGGCTGAGGCAGGAGAATCACTTGACCCCAGCAGGCAGAGGTTGCAGTGAGCTGAGATAGTGCCATTGTACTGCAGCCTGGGTGACAAGGGCAAAACTCCGTCTCGAAAAATAAATAAAATAAAAAAGCTCATCTGGGTAATTACAGGTGCAATGTCTGTCTGCCCTGCTGGAATGCGGGATCCCCACGGGCAGACGCCATGTGTCTGGTCATGCTGCCAGCCCTGTACCGTGCATGGGGCCTGGCCCCCAGCTAGAGCACAGCAGGTGCTTCTGGAATGAATCCATGAATACAAGGTCACACACAGCCTCTTGACATCAGTGGTACATGCACATGGTCCCACTTCATAAGGACCACTTCAGACACCGCCACGTTTATGGTCGTCACATGGCCACATCAGATGTGGTCACCATCTCAATCCCACAATGCTACCCAGCCAGTCACATCCATGACACCCTACCACACAGAGTCTCACACAGCAGCTGACTGTGGTTGTGTGACCACATACAGGACGCCCAGCAGCAACCACAGACTCACACACACACACAGTCTACTGTTTGGGGGGCTACCGAGGCCCACAAACACAGTCACAGGATCAGGCCACAGAGTCACCCACAAAGACAAGGGTCATGCCCAAGATCCACTGATGCACATACACAGGTGCTGCACAGCCAGCTGGTCAGGTATGGTCACACACTCACACTCACAGGCAGTACCACTCCCACAGCTGCGGCATCGGAGTCTCTCACACACAATACCAGAGTCATCACACAGACAGCCTTGCAGACAGTCCCCTGCATGGCCACGTGGTCACAATTCAAGGCACACATGGGCAGGCTGGGTCACATGGCCGCATTCTCAGACCTGTCCCCGAGTGCAGTCAGCTCAGGGTGATCACATGGCTCCCAAGTAACTTTCATCGGGAGTATGAGGAAGGGAACGTGGGTGATGGGGAGACGAGATGCGGGGCCATAGGGAGGAGAAACAGCCGCCAAAGCAGGTCTGGGACATGGCAGACCCACCGAGGATGGCCCATCAGCTAAGCTAGTGTGACCGGCACAGAGTGGGGACGGAGATGAGGCACAGACACAGAACTTACCTGGGCAGTATGTGGGGCATGGATGGGAAGAGGGGCAGGAGGCTGGACAGGGAGCAGGGAGGGCAGCAGCCGCCTGGACTGGACAGACTGGGAGGCACTTACCTGGCCCTCTCCCAAGGCCCAGACTCGGAGCCCAGGCCAGAGGTCAGTTTGGCCAGCGGACCTGACCACCCCACCCGCCTGGTCGAGAGGGAAGGATGTGTGCGCGTGTGTGTGTGTGTCCCAGCCCAGGTGTAACAGGCAGTGGACTTGGGAGACACTTACTGGACTGTGCTGTGCGGGCCTCAATGGTGGGGGTGAAGACGCCCACCCCCATATCTGAGCGTGCAGCCAGCTGGAAGCGGTAGAGTGTGTCAGGCTTCAGGTCCTCTAGTGTATAGGAGGAGGTTGGGTCGAAGGTCACCTTGTGCTGGGAAGAGCAGGGAGCACTCACTGACGGCTCTGAGCTCAAAGGTCACTCAGAGGTTGCTCCCCAACATGGGCTGCAATGTGACACCTCTGGACCCACCATGGCTCCATGACTGGCTCCACACCATAAGGCCACATGGACCACAAAAGGAACTCAGGGCTTAGCCCATGCCACAGGTACCTCACAGACCACATGGGCCACAGGAGCCACCTGGGACACATGGCTTCTGGGGAAACTTTAGGGCTCTGCCAGCCATGTGAGCCACAGAGCCTAGGAAACCCAAGGCAGACCCTGGGGACTTTGCCCCTAGCACAGGGTGACAATGACTCCAGATTCATACAGGCTGTGCGGGCCACATGACACGCATGCACCACCAAGCCTCCAGCAGAAACTTTAGAGGCTGTGCCCACATAAGCCACAGAATCCAGAAAACACCCTCCTGGGTTAAGCCCATCACAGACCCTCAGGGACCAGGAGACCCCCTCAGCACTTCTCTGCCCGCTGCACACCTGTTGGTCTTCGTCCTCTGCTGCCCAGTACACCAGTTCATACATGATGATCCGCTCCTGAGGGGGCAGCAGCCACGAGAGCTGGATCCTGGTGTCCGACTCCACCTCGGCCTGGAAGTCCGCGGGCTGGGCAGGCACTGCAACACCCCACACCAGGCAGGTCAGCCTCGTCTGCGTGAGGTCACGGGTGCCCAGGGAGGAGGGAGCCGAGGAAGTCAGGTCCTAACCTCACTCCCTTATCCTATATCCCAACTGACCACACATCTATGGAATACGGCACCTTGATCCTCCCAAGAGCCCCCAACCTCACAGCCGAGGGAGGGGGAGAGGTGCCGCCACAACCTCAGCCTCCCCTTCTCTGCCGTCGGCTGCCCGGCCGGCATGCCCCCACCTACCTCCCTGCTGCGTCTTGACCTGGATGGTGGGGCTGGGAGGGCCATCGCCCACAGCAGTGAAGGCAAGCACGCGCAGGCTGTAGGTGATGCCAGGCAGCAGGCTGCCCACGGTCGTGAGGAGCCCCGCGTCGGTGTTGTGCTTGTGCCAGGCGTTCGGGGGGCGGCGGGAGTCCGGAGTATAGTAGACACGGTATCCCCGCACCAGGCCGTTGGGCTCCTCGGGAGGCTCCCACTGCACCAGCATGGTGCTGGCACTCAGCATGCGTGCCTGCACGCGGCGCGGTGGGCTGGAGGGCGCCTGTTCTCCCGTGCGTGCCCGCACTGCCTCGCTGGGCGGCCCTCGCCCGATGCTGTTCACCGCCAGCACGCGGAAGGCATATTCCGAGAAAGGGCTGAGGCCGCCAATGCTGTAGCGGGTGGTGGCCACACCATCCACCTCCTGAAAGGGGCCCTCCGTGCCTGCTGCGCGGTACTGGATGCCATAGTAGGTTACAGGCTCCGAGTTCCCAGAGTCCCAGGTGAGGGTGACACTGGTGGCAGTTGTCTCTGTCACCACAAGATCAATCGGAGGCTTTGGAAGAGCTGGAGACAAAGTGGAAGGCTCAAAGCTGCCCGAGGTCAAGGTCCGTAGGAACTAACCCTAGACTTGGGGATTATCCAGGATACCTGGTGGGGCCACCTGAGTGTGGCTGATACCCACAGCCTACCTTGAAAAATGGCTGGAAAAGCTTATGGTGACCTCTGAAGGCACAAGTGGGGGACGGTGGCCGGGCCCGTCAGTGCCCCGCCAGGCCTTGGGTCATTTAGTATGTACACATATCAACTGTGGGATTCACTGGACCCTCCCATCAGCACACACGACTCATCTAACAAACAGACCTGGAGGTGACGTGACCCTTGCAGTCCCATGTAGATGAAAGGCACCCAGACTGGGTAGCAGCTATCTGCCTCTGCAGGTCACCTGAGCCCACCTGGTGGACAGTATGTGTAATAGGCAGGGGAAGGGGAGATATTTCCTTAGGGACTGGCCCGGAATTTTAGAAAGAGTGATGGGGCTGCTGGCCCTACAGACCTTGTGGCTTGGCTCAAATTGAAGTGGAAAGGTCCTGAGTCCACAATCATTCAACAAATAATTAACAAACACCCACTCAATGCCAGACATTGTGCTGGGGCTACAATGCCACACAGTCACATCCCTGCTCTCATGGAGTTTACACCTCAGTACAAGAGAGAATCAATAAACGAGTCGATCGTACTCATGATTCTGCCACGTGCAAGGACAGCAGGAATCAGGGTGCTGAGGGAAGGAAAGCATCACCAAGCTGAGGCCTGGAGGGGTACATGGAGCCAGTGACAGAAGGGGCCGGGCAAGGGGCACGGCAAACGGAAAGCAGCGTGTGTCTGGGCAGCTGGCGCGTGACAGGGTGGGAAGCCAGTGGCCCTGGGAGACCACAGTGAGGATCCTGATCTGTATCCTAAAACAACGGGAAGCCACTGGAAGGTGTTTCTCCCTTTCCTAAAAGGGAGTGACTTGATCCTGAATTACATTTTTTAAAGATCACTCAAGCTGCAAAACAGACAATGGATCAGAGGCTGCTGACAATTGAAGCAGGGAGACCAGGAAGGAATCTGTTTGTTTTTTTTTCATAGGGTCTCGCTCTGTCACTCAGGCTGGAGTGCAGTGGCGTGATCACGGCTCACTGCATCACGGTAGCCTCACCCTCCTGGGCTCAAGTGATCCTCCTGTCTCAACCTCCCAAGTAGCTGGGCCACAGGTGTGTGCCACCACGCCCCGTTTTTTTTTTTTTTTGTAGAGATGGGGGTCTCACTATGTTAACTGGGCTGATCTCAAACTCCTGAGCTCAAGCAATCCTTCCAACTTGGCCTCCCAAAGCACTAGGATTACAGGAATGAGCCACCGTGCCTGGCCAGAATCTGTTATATATATGTGACATATGTGTAATATATGTGTGCCTGTCCCCAGGTATCAGGGCAGAGAGAACACACTTCCCCCTACTATTTTACCACACCCTTCTTGCTGGAAGGCTATTAAACCTGAAGGCCTGGTACTATGTAGTGGTTAGGAGGGTGAGCTACGGATTCAGACCACACTGGGTTTAAGTCCCTGCTCTGTCATTTATTTTTGTATGACCCTAGGCAAGTGATACACCCTCTCTGTGCCTCGGTTCCCTCGTTTCAAAAATGGAAATAATAAGAGCACCTATCTCCCAGGGTAAAACAGAAAAAAACAAAATCAACTGTGCTTGCTAGCATGATGTCTGCCACCGAGAAACTCAATATGCCTTAACTATTATCATTAAGCCGGCTAATAACGGAAATCCCTCCCTCCCTCTAAGGGCTGGAGGACCCCAGGGCAGGGACACCCAGGAAAGGGTAAGAATCCCTCAGCCATGCCTGTGCCCATGGCAGCCAGCTCACATTCGCCCACAACCAGGACCTCCCGGATGACAGGGAGGGCACTGGTCACAGCACCTGCCACACTCACCTTTCACTGTGACCTGGGCTGTGGCCTCGATCATGCCCAGTGAGGAGATGGCCACACAGGTGTAGTTGGCGGAGCGCACGACATTGCTGAGCTCCAGGACGTTGCGGCCGACTGGCATCTCATCCTCCTTGGTGAGCTCCTCGGCCCCCATCATCCACTTCACGTAGGGCATGGGTGCACCCACTGCCACGCATGTCAGGTTCACGCTGCCGCCTGGCATCACCTCCTGGCTGCTGGGAGGGATGGAGAAACGAGGAGCCACGCGGCGCACTGCAGGAGGAGGGAGAGAGGCACTCACAGGCCGGGCAGGACACATGACTGCATGGAAAGGCAGGGGCCCCTCATCCAGGAAGCCCCTCTGGTCAGAGCCAAACCCATGCTCAGAGACAGGAGGGGTGGCACCGCCGGACCCCAGCTCACCATCCACTCCCACCCCACCCACTTCCAGCCTAGAAGCGGCCCCCACACTCAGGGACTGTCTGGAACACAATGTTTTACTCAATGAGAGATCTTGCAACCAAGCTCCCATTTTATAGCCTAGGAAACTGAGGCCTGTCAGGAAGGTCCTGTCTGCCCAGGGTCACACAGGGACTCAGTACAAGGTCCAGGCCTGGTCAGGACCACAACCCAGGGTGTCCTCCAGGGCCTATCTCTGCCTGCTCCTGGCTGGCACACCAGGGAGAGAAAGCAGGCCCTAGGGTGGAGGGTCCTCAGAGCATGGCTGGGCAGAGCAGAAGGCCAGTCCAGAGGGACACAGCCACCTGCTGTGGAGTCACTGCCTCCACCTCCAGGCCATGGCCTGAGGGAAAGAAATAAGGCAAGTGGCAGGGCCACCTGCCAGGGTCTCAGCCATGCTCAGGGCACAACCTGGGAACCTAAGCAAAAGGGCTGCCCTCAGGAGGACTGGGGAGGGGCAGAGGTCAGGGCAGGCCAGGAATGTGGTCTGCGGGCAGGATGGGCATGACGATGGCAGTAACATGATGAGGGCGCCGAACAGACGGCTTCCTGCGCCAACAAACAAGGGTCTCAAGGGGAGAGGTGGCTGTGCCTGGCCACGACCTCCAGCCTTGGACTCCCCTCACCAGAAGCTGTTCTGAGCTTCTCAGTCCAGGGTACAGCCTAGAACCACCACCCCCCGAAGTTGTAAGCTTGGCACAGACACAGGAGCATGCAGAGGGAAGGGAGGTGACGAAACCCAGCCGTGGGCAGGCATGTCTGGCATGCAGATGGGCCATGCGCCTGGTGAGCAGAGGCCAGGGTGTGTCCTACACGGGCACTCTCACACGCAGGGCCAAAGGCAGCAGGCAGCAGGCTAGTCAGTACCCAAGAGCACTGCTGAGAGCACTGGTCTCTGAGGACCCTCGCTGCGGGGCCCAGGCATGCAAAGACCCCACAGCACCACTTCAGGAGCATCTCCACTATAAGCACCAGAATATGCTGCTCACACAGCCCCAAATCACAGAACCAGTGCTAGAAGCAACTTCAGAGACCACCCGGTCCAATGTCTGACCTCACTATACGGGGTCAAAACTGAGGCCCAGAGATCAGACATTCAGCAAGTCACCAGGTCCTGTCAACAGTGCGGCCTAACATATCTTCCAAATCCATGTATTTCTCTCCACACACACAGGCAACTACCACCACCAAAGTCCAAGCCACCATCATCCTTCCCTGAGTTGCTGCAATGGGTTCTGCGCTGGTCCTCCTGCCTTGTTGTCCCCTGCCCCAATTCCTGCTCACGGGCCCTCCACAAACAGCTGGCACAAATCTGATGCCACTCCCTGTTTAACAAGCTCCTGCATGGCTCCCAGTGACTCCTCTGCCCAGCCTACGAGACCCTACCTAACTCAGCACTTGCTTCAACTCCTTCCACAGCCTGCCTTACTTCTGTGCTCCAGACAGAACCCAAACCCTGGCAGCCCCAGAGACCAGGCCTGACAGGTGCTGGTGGGCTGGATCTGTGTCCCCAGGTTCACCTAGGGCACGAGAGTGTCTTGTAGACATTCAGGGTTCTGCCTTCTCCTCAAATCAATGAGCATTCCCATTGTCTTTAAGGAAACCACTTCTACCCGCATTCTTCGTACATGGGGCGTGTGACCCAGATCTGACTATGGAGAAACAGTCTTTGCACTTCCACAGAAACTATGAGAAAAGCGACCTTCTCTCTCTACTGAGGTAGCTAAGCTTAGAGCAGCTGGGGATGGCTTCTCCCAACACACAGGAAAAGCTGCTTGAGAACAAAGATGTCGACAGAGGAGAGGAGAGCTCAGAAACAGACAGACGAATGCCTGGCCAACCTGTTTAAGTACCTGGATCTAGCCCTGCCCAGCACCAAATCTACTACACTTTTCAGATTTGTAACACAAGAGTTCCTTGTTTTGCTTACGCTGGTATAAGTGGGTTTCTGTCATCTGTTCTAGTGCCAGGAGTCTCTACCAATGATGACAGCATGTCACAGACACAGTTCTTGTGGCAGAACAGGTGGATCCCGGGGCATGGCTGGCAAGTGTCTCATGGCAACAAAGGACTCTCTGAGCACGCTCCCCAGATGGTCCAAGGTGAGAGCAGGAGGCTCAGCCAGGACCACCACCCAGCCTGGCGGTGCATGCCCTCCCTCTGCTCTGGAGATGGGCCTCAGGGACGGGCACAGGCAGGCAGGTCTGTTTGCAGATCAGGTCCAGGCCTGCCACAGAAGCGGGGTGGGGGCAGCACAGAGGAGCAGCCTTAATGAACCAAATCTCTCCTGTCCTCTCGGCCAGTGGGTGCCCTGTCTCCTCCTCTTCATGGGAAGGGAAGCTATGCTTAAGCACCTACTAGGTGCAGGTTTCCATGCTGTAGATGCTATCACCTGCCAATTACAGTCAAGGGAACTGATTTAAAACCAAGCCACATGACCAAGTTTATATATGTAGTAGGAGTAGGTCTGTGTGATGAAAAATTGTCACCCTTTCGAGCCCTGGCTGACAGGCCTGAAAAAAAACCCAGAACGCTCTGGGGAGAAGTATCAGAATTAGCAGAGGCTGGCAGGAGAGGATGCTGCTCCAGCGGGCATAAGGATGGGTTTAGACAGCCTGTGCCAGGGAGAGGTCATGACTGCAGGCTTGACCCCAGTCAGTGGTGGAATCATGGGGCCTAATCAGGTCGTTGGATACCAGGACAAAGAGCCCCAGCAGAAGGAAGTAGGTCCTTGGCCAATAAACCTTGGGCACCAACCTAGAAACTTGACTGGACTTTACCCCCAAATTGTCCCTGGAGGACAGGGTCTTCAGGCCAAAAGGGAGACTTCATGGATCAGTCCTGGAGGTCAGGCCAATGCCCTGAGCAACGCCTTTTTTTTTTTTTTTTTTTTTTTTGAGACAGAGTCTTGCTCTTTTGCCCAGGCTGGAGTGCAGTGGCGCGATCTCGGCTCACTGCAAGCTCCGCCTCCCGGGTTCACGCCATTCTCCTGCCTCAGCCTCCCGAGTAGCTGGGACTACAGGCGCCCGCCACCACACCCAGCTAATTTTTTGTATTTTTAGTAGAGACAGGGTTTTACCGTGTTAACCAGGATGGTCTCGATCTCCTGACCTCGTGATCCACCCGCCTCAGCCTCCCAAAGTGCTGGGATTACAGGCGTGAGCCACCGCGCCTGGCCGAGCCACGCCTTCTAAAGCCTCCAACTCCTGCAGCTGTCAGGAAATTGAGGCGCTTCACAGAATAGTTGTGTTTATTTTTTCCCTCCTAGATGCAGGTGGCAGGGAGAACTCTAGGGGCTAGGGATAAGTGTGAGAGGTCAACAGCAGCCTTTAGGGTCACCTGCAACACGAAGCAAGGGCCTCAGGTCCAGAGGCTCCTGGGCACACCACCTTCACTCTCACAAGGACACTGGGCTTCAGCCACGCAGACACTTTACTGAGACTGAGACATTTTCCATGTGAGGGAGGTCAGGATATGTCTACAGAGGAAGGGTGGGGGAAACAGGCAAGGGACAACCTCCTTGTATTCCAAGTGCCAACAGGGACCCGCATCCTCGACCTGCCCAGACAGCCACCCCCACGCCAACAGGCTGGAGTGGCTGGCATCTCACTGCAGCAGCCCCAACCATCCTCCTCCCACTGCTGCAGGCGCAGGGCCTCCAAAAAGGAGCAGGCCTCACCCTGGACAGTCTATTGACAGAAGCAACAGCAGGGAAGGAAAAACTGGAGCTGGGAAAAATGCACTTAAGGTCTAATCTTGGGCTCCAACAATGCTGGTCTATTACCGTTCCCCGTGCATCCTTAGTGCTGACATTTTACAGACAATTTCCAAAACAGGGCCCTGCCACTTCTGGATTATATTTCAGCTGTAACTTTTAAGTCTAATTATTTGCACTGACAACCTCCTATAATAGGGTGGTGCGGCACCGAGAGGCATCAGCATTCAGTAGAGTGACAGCCTAATCGCAGGGGGAGGCAGCCCCGCAATCTGCATTCACTCAGAGAAATTTCTCTGATGAAAATAACACAACATTAAGGAGGGGATGAGGGGCAGGATCCACTGTATCAAGATAAAATAACTCTTTAATAAATAACCTTGTGGCTGCCGCAGAGCAGTAATTAAATGCCGGCATACCCGGCACACCGTTTTAAGTAAAGCTGGAAAAATGTAAGATGCAATTATCAGCACCAAACAAATTACCAGCCCGGCAAACCCCCCTGGAATATTTAGAAACTCATTTCTGCCTTCCCGCTAAATATTTGTGCATGTGCTTATTTTTGGTGGGACCATAGGGTGGGGCAGGGGTGGGGTGGGGGAAGGGAGGGGACGAGGGACCAGGAGGGTAGAGGAAGGGGCATGGAAGGAGCCACTGTGGGCTGGACTGTCTCTGCTGATGACTGTTTTCTGGAGGCCCTGGCAGATATGCTCGGTCAGCAAAATGGTGTAACAGAAATGCCCCAGTGCTCAGGAGTGCATATGGATGGACGCTCAGGGCTGATATCTGAGCCGAGGCTATAGCCCTCCTCTCAACTGGCTCCCTCACCCTCACAGAGGAAACTCAAGCCATGGAGGATGTGGCAGAGGGAACCAGGATGGCCTGGGTTTGCTCCCTGAGGCTCAGCCTGTCCTACACGGCTATCCTAAACTCCCAAAACCCAATGGACAGGTGAGTCTCCTCTGACCACACAGACCATGTGATACATGAATGACCACTAGCCCCTGCTGCCAACCCCAGCATGAGGGGTGGGGGTCTGGCTCCAAGGGTGGGGCAGAAAACAAAGCCCCAAACAGGCCTGCTCTGGAATGGGCTCAAGGTCAGTCTCCAGGAAACCCTTCCTAACCTGTGGCTGAGTCAGGGGCCACTTCCAGGCTCCCATATGGATCCTGCTAAGTTGCAGTTGACCGTTCAGTCACTCCAGGTAGAAGCAATTTGAGTCTGAATGCAAAGCATCAAGCTAAGGAATGTCAGTTAGCTGGCTGGTGGGCTAAATTCCACCCTCAGGCAGACACGGGAGCTAGCTGGGCAGCTTGGGCAGAGGGGCCTGGGGCAGGTAGGAGGGTCTTAATTTGGACGTGGCTGGAGAAGGAAAAGACAACCTCATGGGAGACTTCCTCAAGGTGCCAAGATGACGCTACTCACCCTGCGCCATGGACACCAAGCTCCCTGAGGCAGACCAGGGCTGACTGCCCCTTTAAGCCCTGGTGGGGGACCCGAGGGCCTCAAGGACAGGGTACACACTGCAGGACTTTTGCCCTGTGCTGCAGGACATTGGGAGGACAGCCTACTCTAGCCTCTTGCCTTAATGTTCCAGTGGTTTTGGCTGAGCCTGGGTCTCTAGGCGAGGAGGGCGGTGAAAGGTCCCACAGGTGCACACAAAGCGCTACAGCTCTTACACCTCTCTCTGACCACAGCTCCCCACAACCATTCCTGAGCACCGCCTGGATCAGACAGCTGGCCCGGCCTGGGTGCAAAGGTGGGGTGCAGTTTCATGCCATGCAGCATGCCCACCCCACCACCCTTGCAGGGGAACCAGGCTAAGGGGACATGCAGACACGTGGTGCACCAGGGACTCAAGCAGCAGGAACATGCAGGTCAGGGGTCTGCCCACCCATCCCTGGTCCTGCCTGCCCGCCGGCCCAAACAACAGAGACTGGCAGGCAGGCACGGCGCAGTGAGCCTGAGGGAGCTGACCGAGCCCGCTGGGCCCTACGGACAGGCGCGTCCCATCGACGGGCGAACTGTAGATGGATAAGAAGTGAAAAGGACCAACCTTCTCGCTGATCTGAGAGATGAGAGTTTGGGTTGATGGCAGAGTGCGATGAAGATGAGGAGGGAATAAAAAAAAGACAAGGAGAAACACAGAGAGAGTAAAAACAGGCCAACCTTCATCTGCCCACACAGCACGGAGACGAGACGAGACTCCTGTGCCCCCTCGCACACACACATGCACACAGGTGCACACGAACCACATCGCTCACAAAAGACTCAGGACTCATGGAGGACATGGTGGACAGGGCTGAGGCCCGCCAGCAGGCGCCAGGGAGGCCGAGGGTGGGGCCGGGGCAGGTGGAAATGGGGCACAGGCAGGCCCCCATGCCTCACACGCACCCCACAGCTCAGACAGACTCTGTGGACTGGGCTCTGGGGTCAAGGCCCACCCAGCCCACAAACCTGCCAAGGTACACGAGCCACTAGAAGCCACCCCCACACACACCACCAGTGTGAGGAGCATGTCTGGGCACCTGTGGGGAGAAAGGCACTGTCCCTGTTTTAGACAGCTGTGGCCCCGCAGCCAGGTCCCTGGAGAGAAGGGGGAAGGCTGGTAGTCCTGGCACAGGGAGGCCAGGCTCTGAGGAGGGCAGGGCTCCACCCTGGCCCCAGCAGCTGTACACCCAGAGAGCTGTAGATGGAAGGAGAGAATGAGTCACTCAGGGAGAGTCAGGTGGTGACGGAGAAAGGCTCTGGCCCACCCAGCATGCCTGGGCCTGCTAGACTGTGGGTGGAGCTGCGGGCAACTGTGAACAAAGTCAGATGTAACTGGATGACACATCCCCCCAACAGTGCTATCAGAGAGGCTACTGACTAGTAGCCAAGTGCTAGCCGCAGAGGCTACTGACTAGCAAGTGCTTCCTGTGTGCCTGGCAATGTGCCGGGTGCTTCATGTGTACTGTCCCATTAAAGGTAGCAGTTGCGTGGCCTCAGAGAGCGACACTGGGAGCCCTGAGAATTTGGGGCATAGAAGGGAGATGTGAGGTAGACACCGAAGCCAAGTCTGATGAGGAGACGAAGGCTTGTGGCCAGTGGACACAGGAGAAGAGAGTCAGATGGGTGGAGACAATGGCAGTGGGAGGCCATCAGTAATTTCCCCCAGGTGACATGTTGCAACGTTTGTTTTGACTGAGGGGTGCTACTGGCATCTAGTGAGCGGGAGATGCTGCTAAACACCCTCCAATGCACAGGACGGCCCCTCACAACTAAGAATCATCCAGCCCAAAATGTCAACAGTGCTGCGGCTGAGCAGCTCAGGGCTAGAGTCCACATCAAGCCGTCTGAGGCTCAGGAGCCTGCTGTGGGAGGAAACCTCGAAGCCTGTCTGCTGGGAGATGGATGGGGTGCAGGCCAGCAAGCAGGCTGGCACTGGGGACTCCTCCACGGCCATCCACCCACAAGCAGGGCTCAGGATGCAGAGCTGGTGGTCAGCCCAGTACAGGCTGTCCCCAGGTGCTGGGGCTGAAGGGCCGCTAGTACTGCCGAGGGCAGAAGGCGGGGGTTTTGCCAACCATGAGATGACGAGCGGTGGCGACACCAGAGGCAAGGGACCCAGGGAGCAGGGCCTTTCAGGTGTGGGGAAGTCCTGTCAGTAGGACAGCAGGGCCTATCCTGGGCCTATGGGGCAGGTTGCTCTTGGCAAAGCAGGGTGGTGTAGATTCAGTTAGGGTCTACATGAGGCAGGTCCTGGGGACAGAGCTTAGAAACGGTCCTGAGACATCAGGGCCTACAGGAACGTCGTATGTGTGTGTGAGAGAGACAACAGAAGTCAGGTTTGGCTGTTTTGGAGTCCCTGGCAAGTGGGGCTGGAACTAAAGGAACCCCCATATTTCCTACCAAAAGGCATGTGGGGATGGAGCCAGAAGGGTAGATTCAAGAAGAGCTGGTAGGGGTAGGGGATGGGCCACGGCAGGAGCCAGTCAGGGCCCTGCCTGAGTCTACCATGTGTAAACAGGGAGCCCCACAGACAGGGATGCTCCAAGGGGCTGCACGTAAGAGCTCCCTGGGCAGTGACTGAGCTGCCAGCTACAGCAGCTGAGCTCTGCTGATCTCCGAAGAGACCCACTGCTCTGCCTCCAGGGCTGGGGCCAGTGTAACAGTGACTTCAGAGAATGCTGCCTAGTCAGGACAATGCAGGGGTCCATCCACCTCTGGGCCTTCTCCTGCCTCAGCATTGCCTCCTGTAGCTGTGCCCTGGGAAATGTGCCCATAGGCCATGCCCTTGCAGCTGGCTTGGGGTTTACAGTGGCTCTACTGGGCCTCTCCTCTCCCTGGTGGGGCCACATGCAGACAAAGGCTTTCTTGCTGAGGCCTGGAACTGTCACTCTCTTGACCCTACAGTCTTGGGAGCAGAGCTCTAGAGAGCACAGCATTTGCGATAGTCAGGGTGGGAGGAGGCAGATCTTTGAGAAGGGTCATTCCAGCTGCTCCTCTGTTGGAGTGGACTCGCCAGCCCCCATGCCTGCCAGACACTCTGCCTGGGGCAGGGTGGGGCCAAGGCTGTGCCGCTTACAACTCCACTCCTCTAGGCCATTTGGGAAGTTTTCAGGCTCTTGTTCCTGAAGACAGACAAGCTGACCTGAGGCGTGAGCCTTGATGAGCAAGACACCTGACAGTAAGCTAGGGGACCTCCCATCCCACGCCCCCACCTCTCATGAGGCATCTTTAATAATCTCTGAAGCACAATTTGCCCAGCACAAATAGCTCCTCTGCAGCTCAACTGGTCACCAAATGGGCTGGCAGCCTGTGGCCTCTCTAGAACCGGCCTCTCCCATGACAGACAGCAACCCCTTGATAAGTGTATTTTGGTTGACAGCCTAATTCTCTCTGCTCTGAGTAAGCAAGTCTGACCACATGGTCCCAAAGAGTCGGAGAGGCCACCGCCATCACCCACCAAGTGCACTGGGTGGAGAGTCAGACGACACCCCTCAGGAAGCCGCGCTAAGCACTTGGCGTGATGGAATCATTACTGCAAGGAGCCACGTCCACCTTCCTTTACAAATCCCCTGGGTGGAGACAGTTTTACTTTTTTTTTTTTTTTTGAGATGGAGTCTTGCTCTTTCACCAAGCTGGAGTGCAGTGGCGCAATCTCGGCTCACTGCAACTTCTGGTTCAAGCAATTTTCCTGCCTCAGCCTCCCCGAGTAGCTGGGATTACGGGCACGCGCCACCACGCCCAGCTAATTTTTGTATTTTTAGTAGAGACGGGGTTTCACCACGTTGGCCAGGATGGTCTCGATCTCCTGACCTTGTGATCCGCCCGCCTCAGCCTCCCAAAGTGCTGGGATTACAGGCATGAGCCACCACGCCCGGCTGACAGTTTAACTTTTAATGACATCCATCTGTGCACGAGGGCTAGGTGAGGGGACAGTGTGAGGGTAGAAGGGGCTCTCAGGGCCCCTCCTGGGCACCTGTATACCAGACCCAGTGTGTTCTCAGGAAAGGGCAACATGGCCAGCTTTAGTCACCCTTAGGTTGTGAGCATAGCAGAGATTGGAAACCCCAAAGCAGTCCCCAGGCTCCTCTCTGCTGGGAACTTGGGACTTCTGGAAAGCACACTGTCCACTCGCTCCCAGCAAGGAACATCTGGAACACACCAGGTGCTCACCCGAGGCAACATAACCACAGGGGCTCACAGCTGAGCACAAGGGTTCCTCCAGGAAGGCTCCAGGCAGACCTGGTCAGAGGATAGGCTCACCTGGCCTGGTCCATTCCTGAGGCCTGACTACCCCAAAGCCCAGAGCCATGGTGGTTCTGGAGCCCACCATGCTGCAGCCGGCAGGAGGATGTATTGAAGGAAAGCCAGGCCAGGTATGCATGCATTTACACACAGATAAGTGTGCCCGTGTGTGCACACACACATGCACACACACCAAGAAGTCGGCTTGGATGGCTCCAAATTCCCATGAGGCTCTGGGCCCATGCGGCAGGACCTACAAGAGATACAAACGCTCCCAAGAGTGGCTGCTTCCCCATGGGCCTGTAGGAAAGGAAGGCAAAGTAGTGGCAGACGCCAGGAGCTTGCCCAGTGGGAGCTGTTGCTGCTGCTGCAGAAAGAAGCAGGAAGGAGAAGAGACTGGGCCCATGGCAGTCCCTTGCGTGTCTGCACCAAGGGCTCTGGGCAGAGAGCCTGGCAGGTGCAGCACAGCTCCGTGGTGACAGGGGCCAGGCACTGCCTGAGTCCTTACCTCGCACATACAGGTTCGCAGGGGCTGAGTAACGTGTGCCTGCCGAGTTGGTCGCCACACACTCGTACTTGCCTTGGTCGGATTCCTCACTGCTCTCTATCTGCAAGGCACCTGTGGGGACACGAAGCGAGAGGTCAGGCACGGCCCACGTCGAGTGTGGCCTGGAACACGGTGAGAGGTCTCGACAGCATCTGTGGCTGATGTTGACCAGATGTCGAAGCTCATCCAGGCCACACCCTGGCACCCCTGCTGCTTCCAGGAAGTTCTCCCTGAAGAGCCCAGTGGCCTCCTGGCTAGAACCAAGGGTTGTGCTTTGGAGCACAATCTCATGCTCCCCACAGTCCAGCAAGACCCGTCTTTGCTCTGCCAGGGACCGTACCCCAACCCCCAGCTCCATTCAGTTTCTGCCACACTCTTGCCAGTACTGGAGGCTGTTTCCCAATCAACATCCCTGTTAGTGTTCCTGGCCCCGCAGCCTCGCTAAGCCAGTCAGAGCCAGGTGTAGGAGCAGCCTGCAGACTGGCGGGTCTGGGATTCACAAGCACGCCATGCCCTCATCAGGCTGGAGCTTGAGGATTTGCCGCCCACCAGGAAGGAATGGGCTTGCCCTGGGGGCCTGGTGCCCAGCAGCCTCTGCTCCCAGCACCATCTTCCCCTCCTACTCCACCCCCTCCCCGCCAGCCCCGCCCATTCCGGCTCCTCTCCTCAGCCCTGTCCTGCTAAAGTGCTTCGACCCACCACGGCTCCTGCATTATTCAAGAGGCTAATGGAGGTTGGAGCTCCCATTCGGGCCAGTGCCCTGAGGGGCTGCTCTGGCCGCAGACGGACAGACAGGAGCCAGGGTCGGGGTGGGTAGCAAAAAGATTCCTCAGAAAGGGTGGAGGAATCTTGGGCTTGAGGCCAGTTCTGACAGGTCCTGGTGGGGGAGGCCAAGGCAGAGCGGCAGGGTGGGGGCGGACCCACTGGACTTGGCCATCCCCTGGCCCCACCAATAAACACTTGAAAAAACTGCTTGTGAAAGCACACTGGGCAAGCTGTCTGTGACAGAAACACCCCAGGCACAGGCAGCACAACCCTCCCTGGAACAATCCAACAGACAATTACACCCACACAGGACGGTCCAACAGTTAAGAACCCCCACAGGACAGTCTGACAAAACCACCTCCTGCACAGAACAGCCAGCCTGACCTGACAGCCCCCACCTTCCCAGGGCCCAGGCTGATGGACAATCACACCCACAACAGGACACGGACAGAAGCTGCCGGGCCCCCCCTGCCTGGACTGGACAGGAGCCAGAGGAAGAGTTCCAAGTCATGCTCTCACGGTTGGGGCCCAAAGGGGTACCACCCTGGGTCTGACCTATAGCCACCTCACTACCTGATGTCCCTCTTCCACCATCTAACCCAGGGCAGCAGGAGGGACTGGGAACCCCCAAGGGGCTGGGAGCTGGAGGTGAAGGAAGAGGGGAGGCCACCAATGCAGGACGCAGGACCAGCCTGCCTCTTTGGTGCTGGCCTCAGCCCTCCCCACCAGGTGCCAGGGAATACCAGGGCCCAGTGCACATGCCAAATACCATCTCCTTTAAGAGCAGCCCTGATGGGCACTCAACAGGTCATGCTAATGGGATGGATGGACACCGGTACAGAAAATGTTCATTCAAGCAGGTGGGGTTCAGGCCCCTGAGGGGTCGAGGCTGCCCTAAGGTCACCTCAGTGAGGCAGGGGGGTGTGGGTGGGGTGGGGTGGGGGAGACCTGGTGGCTGGTACCACAGGCTTGGGGCAGAAAGTGGTTCCTGGGTGGAATTTCTGACCCAGAAAACAGGAGGTTCCTCTGCAACAAGAGCCTAAGAGTGGTCAGGGGGCCTAACAGAGACCGGGTGCCTATTTGCATACAGAAACCCCCGAATCTGGAACCAACACCAGGACCCAGGAGCAGGGACAGCAAAGAGTCAGCACAGGCTGAGTAGATGGGCAGGGGGATTGCGGGGCTGCCAGGTGAAGCAAGAGCCGGCCTCCGGGTGATGGGCAAGAGAGCACCCAGGAAGGCAGCTGCTCTTCCCTGAGGCCATCCTGGTCCTCAGCTCTGAAGGTCTAGATGTGCGCAGACACTGAGAGGACTGGAGAGAAAATGATGTGAATAGACAAGCCACCATTTTACAGGTGTCTGCTCTGCGCCAGACACTACACATCCTCCTCTCCTCTAATTCTCATGACCCTGTGCGGCAGGTGGCTGTGGCCCAATTTAAAGAGGAAACACACTTCTGAGAGATGAACTGAGTTTCTGAAGATCACATAGGTGGTAAGTCAGACTTGAACCCGGATCTTCCTGAGTCCAGAATCTGTGCTTTTAACTCTTAGGCTGCAGGGCCCTGCTGCGTGGAGGCAGCCTAGCGGGGACTCCGAGCTGCCAGGTCAGGTGATGGAGTTACGCACGAGCCTGTTTACCTCCCTGTTGTCATCCCAGCACCTACACAGAAGTCTTAAGTGAATGTTCCTCCTAATCCTTGCCAGGCTGAAGGTATGATCCTCATTCTACCACAGTACAGAGCCAGGATACTAAAGGGAAAGTCAAGTAATAACTGAGGTCCCCCCAAAAGAGGAGACTGTCAAGAGAAAAGGCAAGGCTTGGTCATGCTCCTCAACCTCCCGGGAAGCTTTTCTGTCTAGGGAAGCCGGGGGACAGGCTAAGTTTCACAGTAGGAGCTGATGGGGTCCCTTCTGTGGGGATGGCCTGGAAGGCCTGGGCGGCAGGGCTTGCCGTCCAAGGCGGGGCCCGGCGAGTATCTTCACAATTCAGACTTGCAATGGATGAGTCCACAGGAGGGAATGACTGAGAGTGGACGTGTGTGGTGGCCGGTGGTGTTGGGGGTGCCGGATCTGGAGATGAGGAGGCTGAAGAGGTTGGGATGGGGATGGGGAGGTGACAGACTGGACGGGATGGAGTGGAGGTGACGGCAGTGGCAAGGCGTGGTGTGGCGAGAGGCACGGACAGCATTCTTACCTCTGATTGGTGAACCACCTGGCGAGGTAATTTGAATGCAAATAAGATCAGAGAGAAGCATTAGTACAAAAGGAAGGAAAGCCACACAAAGCCAAATCAGGTAAAATAAAACACAAGAAAGGGCCTTAAATACATGGAGAAATTGAGGCCTGAGTTAGGCCGACACGGACGATGGGTGAGCAAACACCAGGCAGAGCCAGGCTGAGTGTCGGTGAAGCTGTGTCCCAGGTCACTGGCTGTGCTCTGGGGAGGGGGCTCAGTGGGGCTGGGGGTGACGAGAATCAGGGAGGTGAGTCAGGACTCCTGCAGACCCCACTGGCTGGGGCCAATGGAGGGGGAAGGTGAAGAAAAGTGGTAGCAACCCCACCCCACAGGGCCACCCAAATCCCACCGGTGGGTAAGATTCCAAAATAAAGCACTTACCAAAACAAAGCCTGGTGTTAAGGCAGACAGGACACAGGCTAAAGGGAGGGCTTGCCAGGGGCTACTAGCACACTGGGCCTCCCACAACACGCAGCCCAGCCCAGAGGAACGGGCAGCAGGACTCAGCAAACTCACAGCCCAGAGGCAGAGTCCCTAGAAAGCCCACTCAACCCTGCTAAAAACTGGGGGACTACCGAACTTCCCCACTTCGGCCTGGCTGGTGAGAGGCAGAGATCAGGGCCTACCCTTTGCCTGTCTAGCACCTCATAACCCTGAGGGTTGGTAACCCAGAGGGCCAGGCGCTCACCCTCCATATCCAGGCCTATTAGGAGATCTGAGCGGGTTTCATCCCCAACAGGTACCTTCTCTGAGGCCCAAGCCCCCTGTGCAACCACTCCTCTAGCCCACAGATGGGCCCAGGTCCAGCCCAGGTCTACCCTGCCCTGCTGCCTGCTTTCTGCCCATGTCTGGGGATTGGGAAGTGTGCAGAAAAACCAACACCAATTCGTTTCATGGGACTTGACAACAGCACCTAGAGGAATTCTTCATCTCTAAGTTCAAATGAGAAAACAGAGGCCGAGAGACATTCAGGGAATTACCCAAAGCCCAAGGTCACACCAGCTTCTAAGTGAAGTGGAAGGACTTGACAAGGTCCGTCTAACTCATACCCTGCCCACAGGATGAGGCTGCCAGTCCTGCAGATGCAGAGGCAGGGGAGAGGGCAAAGGCTGGGACCTGGGAGTGAGGGTTATGTGGGAAGAATCCGCACAATGACTCTCTCTCTCCAAGAGACCCTTTCAGGAGGTCCATAAGGAGGTCCACAAGGTCAAAACTGTTTTCATAATACTAAGAAATTATCTGCTTTATACACTTTCTCTCATGAACATAGAGTTTTTCAGAGGCTACATGACATGTGCTATCACAATTGACCTAATGCAGTAGCAGCTAGGAAATCCAGCTGCCTTCTACATAAGCCCCAAATTAAAGAGATTTGTAATAAGGGTAAACCAATGTTGTCCCTCTTGGTAAATTTTTTTGTTTTAAAAAATATAACTATTTTTCCTTAAAAATGTTATTTATGCTAATATGTAATAGGTTTTTATTATTTTAAAATGGATTAATAAATATTTTAAAATAATCTCAGTCTTAATATCTAATATGGTATGCATCAACAGAAATAACCTGCACAACGGCTGGACACGGTGGCTCACCCCTGTAATCCCAGCACTTTGGGAGGCCGAGGCGGGCGGATCACCTGAGGTTGGGAGTTCAAGACCAGCCTGACCAACATGGTGAAACCCTGTCTCTACTAAAAATACAAAATTACCCAGGCGTGGTGACTCATGTTTGTAATCCCAGCTACTCAGGAGGATGAGGCAGGAGAATTGCTTGAGCCTGGGAGGCAGAGGTTGCGATGAGCCAAGATCGCGCCATTGCACTCCAGCCTGGGTAACAAGAGCGAAACTCTGTCTCAAAAAAAAAAAAAAAAAAAAAGGAACCCACACAAACAAACCCTCTTTGAGGTTCTCTGATATTTACAAGTAGAGGTCCTGAGACCAAAAAGTTGACATTGCTGATTTCCTGTCATCCACGCCAGGGCTTGGTGGGGGTGGGGGCAGTGGATATGGTCCAGGGCTGGCACCCCTCGCTCCTGGTCTCAGCTCTTCCAGAACCTAACCCATTCTGAAAGAATCTAACAGTAATTTCCCCACCAAACAGAGAATCTGCCTTTTCCATTTCACAAGATGGGTGTGGGGGACTGAAGGGGCCCAGGAGTCAGCATCCCTAGGGGTGTACTCGTGTCCGAGAGGTGCCAGGGAGCTCTGGGCCAAAGGGAAATTGTGGGCATGCACTGGCAGTGTGCCCTCCTGGCAGGCCCTGCAGATGGCAGAGCAGAGTGGGGTGGGGACAGGCTCTTCCAGCCAAAGCTGGGGCCAGCCAGCAGGGTGAGGGGCTGCAAGCCCTCTGCGTCCCACCCACGGGCCTCCTCCTGAAGCCAGATGCTGCATCTCTTCTTAAGACCCCCAGGTTTCGCCTCAGGGTGCTGGGGGCGGGGAGGAGACTGCTCTCTGGATGAGCACATGGACTCAGTGAGTTAGGCTGTCCTCTACGACGAAGGATGGCAGCTCATATGTTCAGGCCACAGCAGGAGTGCGGGAATCTCCTCAAGCCCCGTCCAGGCTCGGCACAGCCTGCAGGCCAAGAGCTCCTCTCAGGACCCAGCAGGGGCTCTGAGCCCCTACTCACAGCTCCATTTCCACTCTATAAGCTTGTTCCTGTTCCTCCTGGGCCTACCCCGGTCTCAAGTTCCAGTTCTCCAGGAGGTGGTTTTGGCAGCATGCACATCACTACAGAGAAGAAAAGGCCTGCTGAGCAGAGCTCACATCTGGGCAGCGCATGCCGCCAGCTACCTCCTGTCCAGCTCCTGCCTGGGGGGGTCGTGCTCTGCTCAGATGTGCTGTGGCTCAGGTCGCAGATGGTGGAGGACTTCTGGGTACTGGTCAGTGGGGGCCTGGGGTCTGGAGAAGCTGGGAATGTGCAGCTCTGAAGCCCCAGAAGGGTCCAGCTGCTCCTCAGGTCCCCAGGTTTGCTATTGTGAAACTAGGTCCTGAGGTGATCTCACAGGAGAGCTCCTAGGCCGAGTCTCGATGTGTGACCCCAAGTGACTCCCTTAACTCAGCTGTGAAGTGGGCATGGTAATCACAGCCTGTCCTACTTCACAGGGCTGCAAGAGAATCAGCTGCAACAAAAGGGGGGAAAGCTCTGTTGTAAACTGTCGGTGATGCGTAAACCGTGAAGGTCCCTGTAAACAGCTGAGTGCTCAGGGGCCTGAATCCACTCCATGAAGGGCCGTCCCTGAAAAATGTGCACAGAATAGCCTCAGCACCCTTCTAAATGGTAATGGGATAAGGCCAGCAAGAACTGAGGCCAACGGTCCCAGGCCAGGTCAGGCAGGGAGGGGAGACAGCCCAGTTATTACTGCAGAGGTGGGACAGTTGAGGCCCCTTAGGTGCCATCTGGCTCCATCCCAGGAGCTGGACCCTGGGCCCACGACCCTGAGGTCACAACTTCCAGGTGGCAGGAAAACAAACAAGGAAGTCTTCCTTGGACCTGGAAAGCAGGAGGAGGAGTGAACATTAGAGCAGATATTAGCCTACAGGGACAAGTGCCAAAGGTCAAGTTCATGAAATCATTCACTTGACAAGGGCTCAGAGAAGACCTGTCCTACAGCTGACCTCACCAAGTGTGATCAGACCCAGGCCCTCCCTGCAAGGCCTAGCTGAGCAGAACTGGAACCAGATGGTGACAATGTAAAGCAACGTGAGGCGTGAGGCAGCAGCCAGAGGCTGAGCAGGGTGGAGGCTTTCAAGTGGAGCAGCCGGAAGGTGAGCAGAGGGCCGGAGGTGGGCAAGGACCAAGGACGGGTCAGCACAGCTCAGTGTTAGGAGGGTCGAGGGCACAGAAAGTAGAAAGAGCTCCATGAAGCCCTTATGAGAGGCCAGGCCATCAACTCAAGGTTTGACTGCCATTGACTCACTCACTGCTTACTGTAACTCCTTTTCAAACATGAGAAAACTGACACACGAAAAAGTTAACCAATGCCAGAGAGCTGGTAAGTGGTGTAGCCAGGACCCGATGACACACAGGCAGGGGAAGACCGAGAAGGGCCCTCCGAGCCTTGCTCGGGAGCGTCACTTGACCAGGTAGGCAAGGAGACACCACTGAGGCACAGCAAGGTATGAGCAGCAAACCTGACCTGCAGGATGATGGATTCCTGGGAGGGCCTGGAGGCAGGGAAAGCAGTGTCTGGTGCCTGGGATAGGACTGACGCAGCAGGAGGGGAGAAGGGGGCCAATGTGAGAGCCATGAGGGTGATACATTCGAGAGCTCTCAAATCAAACCAACTTGAGACCCATGTTCCTTAGGTTGGAGGGTGCCACTTACGGAAAGAGGGTACAGCTGTCTGGAAAGAAGGTCATCACTCATCACTGATCATCACTGGTCAGGGTGACCAGAAGGCAGGTCTAATTTTGGATCTAGAGCTCAGGTAAGAGGTATGGGCTGGAAAGACTGAAGCTAGAGTTGCAGGTGAGGAGATGGCAGTTGGAGCTTTAGGAGGGGGTGAGCTTGTCCAGGGCAAGGCTGTGTCCATAGGGCAAGGGCAGGGCTTGGTGGAAGGGAAGATGCTGCTGCAGGGAAGGGGCACTAGGAAGAGGGAAGTCGCAAGAGACAGAGCCCTGGAAGGCTAGGGAAAAATGGGAGTGTGGTCGGGAAGGAGGGAGGAATGTTAGCTGCTGCTGAGAGGACAAGGAGGATGGGGCCTGAGTGGCATCCAGTGGAGTGATAGGCAAGGAAGGGGTGGCCCAGGGCCGGGCACCCCAAGCACTATATAAATACTAGATGAACCAACGTGTGAGCGAGCCTTCCCAGGGCTGCTGCCAGACAAGTCCATGTGGTTCCGTGGAGGGGCCCAGGCCTGCAGGGAGGAGCGTCTGGCTGCTTGGGGAGCCTGCCTGGAGGAACTATGAGAAAATGCAGAGGAGCCGAACTGTGCCAGCCGCTGTGCTGCGCTGGGCAGTGGCCGCAAACACTGCCGGCCGTTTGCTGCCTTGATTATGGCTGTTTTAATTAACTGCGCTACAGCTGCCTCCATCTTGTTGAGTTTTAATTAAATTAAATGAGCTAACACTTCGTGGGCTGTCTCAGGCGGCCGTGGCTGGGGCCAGAATCTTGCCCTGCTGGGCAGCTGGTCTCTCCCTCCTCCTGCTGGGCACCAAGGGGCTGTGAGCCTGGTGGGAATTGATAGGGAGGGGCTGGCATCCCAGGGAGTGGGAGGGCACCTCTGAAGCCTGCAGGCCCCTGAAAGGGGCAAGAGTCATGTCCTCCTTTTCAGCACTGACATCACAGCTGACAGGCAGCAGGGACTCTGGCCGGCACTGGCCATCCTGCCTGAGGCCAACCATCCCACAGCTAGCAGGAGGGCTTCTGAAGCAAAGACTATGGGTCCAGGCTGTGCTGGCAGCAGATGCAGAATGCAGCCAAGCTGATTCTGAGCCTCTTTTCCCGCCTGCTCTGTTCCCACAAAAACTGAATCAATTATCCTGGCAGGAGCCTCACAGGCAGATCGATCAATGGGGTGACACCTCCCTCCTGCACGATGGCATCCTTGCTCCCAGGGCTCTGAGCTGGCTCGACGGAGACATCCAGAGGAGACAGGTGGCTCTGGTGGTCGAGGGACAACAGCAAGTCCCCTTAGTTTCAGGCCCCTGAGATCCAGCCTTTTGAAGCCTGATGAATCAGGCACCTTTGGCCTCTTCTCCCAGCTAAGCCCTGCCATCTGAGGAAGCAAAGAGAAGCATCATCCAGGCCCTGTCTCAGGCCAGGCTACAGGGAAGGAGGAGGGTGAACATCCATAGAGCACCCTTGAAGAGTCCACCACGCTGGCACATCACATGTGCTGGGAGGGGCAGAACTGGCCCAAAGTCTGGATCTCACAATCCCAAGAAGGTAAAGGCACAGCCAGCCACAAGCTCTCTCCCCTGAGCCAGGCACACCTGTAGCAAGGCCCAGCCCACCCCACCAGGTGCCCTCCGCCCAGCACTGGAGGCGCCCAGGCCCAAGGGAAGAGGCTGTGCTGGGATCTGACAAGACACTTGTTCTGAGGTCTGCAAGGCCCCTTGACCCCTGTCCTCTGCTCACCTGAACGCAGCTGCTTGATGCGGCCGTTGCTCGTGGCAGGGTCTACAGGAAGGAAGTCCTTGAACCAAGAAATCTCAGGGTCTGGATTTCCACCTGCGGCACATAGCATGGTGGCTGTGCGTGCCTTCTCCACCACCTTCAGCTGAGGCCCCATGTCGATGGAAGGGAACCCAGGGGGCAGCTGTTCCTCTGCAGACAAAGAGCAATGTGTGTATTAGGGCTGGCTCTGCCTGCCCCCTATGACCCCTCTGGGGGTAACCTCCCCAACTGCAGGTTGGCCAGGGCCCTCAAGACTCCCCTCCCCAATCCTTGACTTCTAAGCATGAAGCGTACCCCGATTTGAGGAACCAGGGTCCTAAGTCTCTTTGGCAGGGCAGAGGCTGCAGTGGGGCCCACCCCTGCCCTGTCAGGGAGTTTCCAGGTCTGAGAGGCAACGCCTCAGACTGAAGGCGTCAGCACTTATCTCTTCAGGCCCCGAGAAGAACGATAATCAATGCTCTGCTGGTCACAGCAGAAAGCACTGCATGGATGCTGGGGCTGCAGGGGGTGGGGGAGCTAGCGGGGAGCTCACACAGAATCCAACAGCCACAGCTCAGCCTGAAGGCCTCTGTGCTGTCCAGCCCCCTCTCCCCTGTCCGCACACAGTGTTCCCTTCATCCAGCCTTCAGCTCTATCACATGGCAGAGCCCCAGGTCACCGCCTGGTCTCTAGCCCTGACCCGGGGCACCCCCAGCCCTACCAATGATCCCCTTCTAACTCTGATCCTGACCTTGACCTATTTGCTACTGCAGCCTTGACCTTGAGCTTTCTCCCTCACTCAGTCCTGACCCTGGGAGTCATGGTCAGGGCTGCGGACCATGCCTGAGCGTGTGGAGGCAAAGGAGATAAAAAAGCTCTAAAGACACGAAAAGTTGGTAGGGGGAGGCAAAACTCCCTCCTGGCTGCCTTCTCCCAGCTTGCTAGGGGGCGGCACACAGAGGAGTCACTGGCATGGAGTAAGAGGAACAGATGTCAGCAGCAAACCCACTCCCACTGTACATGGGCTCCCATATCAGCCCCGAGGGGCTGCAGGGCAAGGCTATCCACTCTCCAACCCTTGGAAGCACAAGTCAGGACAGGCTCAGGACTAGTATAGACCAAATAGGACTCCCACCTTCACCACGAACTAGCTTTAGGGCCTGGCATGTTACTCATTCTGTGTCTCCTTTATCTATACACGGGGTTCAAGTGCCCACCTTGATGGTAAGGCCACTGTGAGGTCTGTATCTGATCATGCATGCAAGGTGTTGCGGAGCATCTGATATGGAATTCACTCCCAGTGAATATTAGCTGGTGTAACTAGTAAGGGCTGAGCCACTGGGGCAGACAGGTATTGAGACTAGAGTTGGGAGCTCCCTCTTCCATCCTAGGCTGGTGAGAGGCCCTTCCCACTAGGACCAAACCACCAATTTTCAAGGCCTCAGCAGAGTGTCTCTCCCAGTGTGGATGCCAGGCACACCCAATGTGGGGCAAGGGGAATGTGTGTCCTTTGTCTGTCTCCTGGGGAAGGGGGGGAGCTGGGCTCATGGTGGGGGAGACCGGCACCACTCTGTACCTCCCCTCCACAAGCCCAGCACAAGATGAGTGTGTGGGACCATGTGCCAAGGGAAGTCAGGCTTCTATGCCAGAGTAAAGGCACATGGCATCCTCAGACACGAAGAAGGTAAAGGCTGGCAGAAACCACCCCTCCCTGGAGCCTCTTGGAGACCTGGGGAGAGCGATTGGGGGGCGGGTAGAAGAGGGAGTTGGAGGAGCCCCAATAGGCAGGAGCAAGATACCTATCTATCTGCTGCCAGACCCCAGGGGACGCTCCCCAAGGCTCCAGCTGCCAGGGGCATCCCAAAGGGACTGTGGCCCATGAGGAGCAGAGGTCTCAGGCTACAGAGCAGTAGGATTCCCAGCACGGCCTTGCGGCCCCAGCCTTTCCTGGGACCTGGCTGTACGTTTCCCCACCTGTAGCCCTAGAAATTCTGGATATAAACCCAGTGTCTCCTTGGTTGTAAATATGATCCCACAGTGCCCTTTCGGATTTTTAAAAGTAAAATGTTCAACAGTGGCAAGAGAAGGGAAAGAGGACGGAAATGAAGAAGACTGAGATGCACCAGGCAGGGGATCAGCCTCCTTTGGCCCAGCTGCTGCTTGCTTCCATAGGAAGCCCTGACGGGGACCAGAGGTGCAGGGCTCACCTCCCCAACACCTGGGGACACTCAGGGCTGCTAGGGCCATCCTGGGTGCCCTCCAGAGCATCAGTCTAACTCTTTCAAGACCTCATTCCTACCTGCCCAGCTCATGGGGAAGACGTGGCCACGGCCTGCCAGAGTCAGGGCCCAGGAGTCAAGTGGTCTTCATCTCCACCCGCAGATAGGGAAGGGAAGGGAAGTACAAATGTGTGCAGCCCCGTGTCTTGGAATCTACTCTGAATTCCTTACACGGGGAAGGTCTTTGGGATTTACGCCAAATTAAGGACAATTAATTTTCCTCCCTCAATTATCACGCCCTCAGCGGCTCTGTCCTTGGCTCAGATCATCCCTCAGGCACTGCCGCCAGAGCCTAAAACCAGAATGTGTGGAGAGCTGTCCATAAAACAGCGGGACCCAAAAGCCAGTCCCCTGTGCCAACTAGGCTTCTAGGCAGCACTCGGAAGTCTGCCACTCTGCCACTTGGGAAGGGAAGTGGGTCTTACAGGAAGGCTCCAGCCCCTCAGGAGTGACTGGCTGCTGCCTCTTCCTTCTCTCCCACCCAGGCGCCTCCGAACATTCAACTCAGCCAAGTACAGCAGCCCTTTCCCGACGCCCACCATGCGCCTGGCCTGGCTGAGCACTGGGCATCCTGATGTAAACTGATCTATCAGCCAGACTGGCACACTTACCACCTTCCCCCACGGGCACCCGCAGAAGCTGGGTCTACCGCGGCGTCAACACTCAGGCTGAGGACCTGGGCAACTCCTCAGCTGATGTCACGTGATCACTCTAAACCCATCAACAACTGGGAAAACTGAGACCCAGGTACGAGGCACAGTAAGATTTATGGAGCATTCCAGGTACTATGTTAAAATGCTTTACAAAACGACTTAAATCTTTACCAAACCCTTATGAGGTGCATGGGCAACCAGGGGCTTAGAGACATCTAGACATCTAGACACCTGCCCAAGGTCACATAGCTAAATCGGAGGTGGGGCTGGGAGGAGACTGGGTGGTAGGCCCCCAGCGCCAGCGCTCTAGCCGAGAACACCCCGCTGGAGAGAGGGCCGGCAGCCCTCCTCCACACCACGCCTCTGCCAGCGGGGCTCAGGCTCCACTGCAGAGCCCCGCACACGCGCCGCGGCGTTTGCATTTACCGCAAAGCGAACCCCAGGGTCCCCCACATGCGGACAGTTGCAGGCACGCACCCACGTTCCAACCCCGGGATGCACCAGTCACGCTAAGTCCCCTCAAATCGCCTCCTGTTGGCGCCGAAGGTGAGGAAGGGCCCCTCCCCGCTCCAGGCCAGCCGGTAGCCATGGCGACGGTGGAGCGGCGGGCGCCGCGGCGGAAGGGCTGCGTGTGCCCGAGTCCGTGCAGGCGCGCGCGTCCGCTGTCCGCCCCGGCACCGCCCTTCCCGCCCCCGCCTGGGTGGAGCCTCCGCGCCCCTTCCCAGGCCCCGGCTCCCCAGCTCCAGGGAAACTTCCCACTAGGCATTCCCGCTTCACCGACGCGGCCCCCCCGCTCCACCCCCCAACCGGGTGCCCTGCACAGTGCGGGGAGGGGCCATCTGCCTCCGCAGCCTCAGCGCCGGGGGCGTCCGCACTACGCGTCTCAGGGCCATCGCCTGATAAGAGGGTCCCCTGGACGGAAGGAGAAGCCCATGGGGACTTTAGGGGCCTTCAGAGGTACCCAGGAGCCCGAGTCTCCACACCGTTTGCGGATTCTACCTGCATGCATAGGCAGCATGCACACACATTCCCTAAGGTCTCCCCGGCTCGCGCAGATGTGTGTGCAAGGTGGGGAGTGTGCACGTGTGTGTGAATGCCTCCTGCACCTAACTGCGCTGGCCTTTACCCACTGCAGCAAGGAGACCTGTCCCCTTCCGTGGAGAGGTTTGGTTGCCCCATGGGCAAAAGACGATGACAAGCCCTAGTGAGGGAAGGGTCGGGGGTCGATGGTGGGAATCCAAGGTTCAGAGGTGGGTAAGAGCTTGGCTAACCTCCCACAGCAGTGTTGGAGCTGATCGGTTTGACTCCACAGCTCACTTGCTATCTTGGTGGCTTCCTGGAGGAGGGAGATTCAAGAACAGGAAACAAATGAGCATGGGAGGCAGAAAGCTTTCCAGGGAGGAGGGGAAAACTGCCTTTGTAAAGGCTGTTGTGGGGGAAGGTGGTGGGATGACAGTACCAAGGCGAGTCTGGTGGGAGCTGGGGCATGTGTTGGGGTCCTGACACATGAGCCTAAGATGGGGGTGGAGGCTGCTGAGGCCCCCTACAAAGTACACACAGGTCTCTTTGTCCAGCTCAGCCTTAGATGCCTGAGGGTGAGTCTCTGGGCCAGAGGGAGGGGACTGCACCAGGGAAGCTGACAGATGGAGACGCCTTGCAGGGTCCTGGGGCAAGCATCACCGTCTGTCAGTATGACCTTTTCACCCATGTTTACCCAGCTTCATGGCTTCTCCGTGCAAACGCAGGCACGCACCCGCACACACAGACACAGGCTCCCTGGGGTGGCACCGTCTGTGAGCCTGACCACCTCCCCTAAGCTTGAGTGTTGGGCCTGGCCTCACCCTGTCTCTCAACACACAGACACCGTAGAAACATGCACAGCCAGGAACCCACAGAAATATACATGGAGAAACAGACAGGTGTAAAAATAGAAACCTACATGTGCATGTGGAGGGGCACCTGCAGTGACTAGCACCTGTGGAAACAGACACATGCAAGCAGATCCAGAGGCGGTGCACACAGACACGCAAACACACATGTGGAGACATGCAGAGCCAGACACACCTATGCCAAGACACGTGCGCCTGGAGACACATGCAGGGACGAAACACATGAAGGAACCTCGTAGGTGGCAGGGCTGCTGGCTCCCCTGCCCTTCAGCCGCTCCACAGAAGCCAAGGCCACCTCCAGCAGCTCCATCCTCAGCAGGGCCAGGGCCAGACGCCTTCCAAAAGTCGAAGGCTGCCAGAACTGCACGCACCCACACTCTCCCAGAGAGCCCAGCCCCACCCCCAGGCTTCCAGGCAGTAAGGGGGGCCTGGGGAGCCTTGGGCCCATCTCCCTTCGCAGCTTTGAGTCTCGATTTTCAGCTGTTTTTCCAAGAGCAAACTCCCACCTCTTCCAGCACTCAGATTTCATCAAACTTGGCATCTTAAAAGCCTGTTTTGTTTTTCAATCTGAGCTGTTTGGGGCCTGTTGGCAGGCACGGCCTCCCCCTCCCAGTCATCCCCCCCTTCCTCGGGTTTCCCTGGCACCCCACATCGCCCTACTCAACCTGGTTGAGGCCTCCCCACCACATGAACCCACGGGCCATGCCCTGCGTATACACCCGACCTGCACTGCAGTTCCAGACTCGGGCCCACAATGGACTCTCCTTCAGTGGTTCCCCAACCTCAGCCCTACTCCAGGGAGACTCTTGTCATCCATTCACTCCCTAGGTTTGGGCCCTGCTTCCAGTCACTATAGACACTGATAGCCTCCCTCTCACTTCTCAGCCCCGCTGTCTCCCAACACCAAAGCCAACAATGGCTCCACGGAACTAACTGTTAAGGACACATGCCGGGCCTCTCGGCAGCACCCCACCCTGCTGACCACTCCTCCTCCTTCGCACACTTTTTCTCTTGGCCTTCTTGGCCTCACACACTCCTGGTTTCCCTCCTGTCTCTCAGGAACCTCCTCCCAACATGAAGAGTCGGTTCCTGGGGCTCCTTCTGTCCTGGCTCTGGCTCCCTGAGATTTGCTATTTCTCAGCCTGCAAGATTCCAACTCCAGATGTCCCCCCGGAGTGCCAGGCAAATGTGTACGAGGCCTCTTTGACACCTCCCCGGATGCCTGCGCACACCTGGCTCAACAGATTTCTAACTGAACTCACCAACTCGCCTCCTGAAACGTGGCCCTCTAGTACGTGAAGCTTAGAAATGGCACCCCCACCTACCCAGCCCCAGAGCCAGGAACCTGGAGCCTTGCACCTCCCCAATCCTACAGGTAGCCAGGCAGGCCTCTACTCTTTCTAATCTTATTATTATTATTATTTGAGATGGAGTCTCGCTTGGTTGCCTAGGCTGGAGTGCAGTGGCGCCATCTCATATCACTGCAACCTCTGCCTCCTGGGTTCAAGCAATTCTTATGCCTCAGCCTCCAGAGTAGCTGGGATTACAGGCTCCTGCCACCACACCCAGCTAATTTTTACAGTTTTAGTAGAGACGGGGTTTCACTATGTTGGCCAGGCTGGTCTTGAACTCCTGACCTCATGTGATCTGCCCACCTTGGCCTCCCAAAATGCTGGCATTATAGGCATGATCCACCATGCCCAGCCTCTTTCTAACCTTCTAGTGATCTGCTCCCCTATCTTCCCCTACCCATACCCAGATTTGCGCCAATGCCATCACTCACCTGGACTGCAACAACCTGTCATTGGTTTCCTTCCAGCCCCGACTATGCACCCACACAGACCTTTCTGAAGCTTAAGTTTGATCATGTCATTCCTCTGATTAAAATTTGGCCAGGAGCAGTGGCTCATGCCTGTAATCCCAGCACTCTGGGAGGCCAAGACGGGCGAATCATTTGAGGTCAGGAGTTCAAGACCAGCCTGGCCAACATGTTTCGTGAAACCCCATCTCTACTAAAAATACAAAAAATTAGCCGGGCGTGGTGGTGCATGCCTGTAATCCCAAGCTATTCGGGAGGCTGAGACATGAGAATTGCTTGAACCCAGAAGGCAGAGGTTGCAGTGAGCTGAGATCACACCACTGCACTCCAGCCTGGGTGGCAGAGCGAGACTCCGTCTCAAAAAAGTCCTCTCAGGGCCAGGCGCGGTGGCTCAAGCCTGTAATCCCAGCACTTTGGGAGACTGAGGCGGGTGGATCACGAGGTCAGGAGATCAAGACCATCCTGGCTAACACGGTGAAACCCCATCTCTACTAAAAATACAAATTAGTCAGGTGTGGTGGTGCGTGCCTGTAGTCCCAGCTGCTTGGAAGGCTGAGGCAGGAGAATCATCTGAACCCGGGAGGCGGAGGTTGCAGTGAGCCGAGATTGTGCCACTGCACTCCAGTCTGGGTGACAGAGTCAGACACCATCTCAAAAAAAAAAAAAAAAAAAAAAAAAAAAAAAAGAGTCCTCTCTCCCCAGCAAGCAAACCAGGAGGAGGGAGCACCTTACCAAGGATGGAGAATGTGCACGCACAGGGCATTTGGGCATTTAAACCTCCATCTTGGTGAGCCTGTTCCCAGAGCCATTGGCTCCACTGTGGTCATGAGGCTAGGGAACACGTACAGTGGGCCTTACAAGTACCTGTGACTATAGGGGCAGGGGGGCAGGCTGGGCACAGGGGAAGTGCCCAGTGTCCATGGCTAACAGAAGAGGCAGGAGTACCACCTACTAAACAGGAACACTCATGCGGAAGGGAATCCACTTGGGCACTTCAAGGCAGATCACAGCTAATAAAAACAGGAGAACTTACTTAATACCTCTCCCATCCCCATCCCTGGGGCCTAGAACCTCCAGGAAATGGTTGTAGAACCTCAAGTCTGCATGGATCTGAAATCTACTGTGGTCATGGGGGTGTAAGGACAGGTCACAGAGGACCACAGCAGCTGGACCAGGGGTATACAGGTCATGCCTCAGTTGCTAAGGGAGGGGTAGAAGCTGGCTTGGGTTCCAGGTTCTGGGGCCACTTCTACATCCTCTGTGCTGCAAATCAGGTAGGTGACAGCCCCAGCTTCTGCCAAAGCAGACTGTTACCCCAGACACACATGTAGACAATAGAAAGGGATCACATCTTGCCACTTGGGAAGCCATCTTGTGCCTGCAATAGCCCTTTACCCAACTCCCCAGCCATCAAAGTCAGGCCTGGGCCAAGTCATTCCACCATGGGTGGAAGGAATATACAGGTTTGGAGCAGGGAAGGAGGTGGAGCAGGGAGAGATGACTCCTTGAGAAAACACACATGCACCCATCTTGCAAATGTAGGCTCCCTCACCAGCTCTGCTCCAGTTCCAGCCCAGCCCAGGATACCTCAGGACAGGGTCGTATGTCTATCATTGGACCTCTGTCTCTAGGGCTATTTCCAAAAGGACTGTGTTGGGGAGTGGTCAGAGGGTATATCAAGAGGTCCTTCATCATCCTACGAGCCCCAGAGCCAGCCAGGATCAGAGCTCCTGCAGAACCCAGAGGTCCAAGCCCAGTACAGCACTGATTTGCCCCCACCCTGGTCACTACTTCATGTGCCTGACAGCCCTTCCCCAGAGCCTGCTCCAAGGCTGGCAACACCAGGCACTCCATCAAGACACCTGGATTCCCTGGCCTGCATGGCATAGGCGGTATGGTCCTGGCTGGACACTGAGGCCAGGTGGGAACAAACAGAAGGGACTGTGGGCTTGGTGGCGTAGGGGAGGGAGAGGAAAGGGTCCCAAGGCCTCCTGCAGGCAGGTCTGGGCAGGATCCCTATCTGGTGCACCCCACCTCCTGGCCTGGCTACAGAGTTGCTGCTGAGGTCGACCACCACAGGTGCTGAGAACAGCTCAGCCAGATCATTCTGGCCACATCCAACTCTGTCGAACTTCCTGGCTGACCCACAGCTCCAAACAGGGATCCTGCGGGGTCCCAGAGACAATGAGCCCAGACACAGCATCTCCGACCTCCTGCCAGTGCCAGACTGACCCCACCACACTTCAGCTCGGGCTGCTTGCTGCCCACTCCTGCTGCTGCCCACACAGCTTGTAAGGCACACACCACCTGCTGTCCACTCCCACCTCCACACACTCCCGAGGCACACCTACACACAGAGCCTGCTGCACATCACCTGCTGTACACAACACATACATGCACATGCATTGTCTGACATCCACACACATACACCATGTACTGCATGTACAAGCACACAGCCTGCTGCACACCACCTGCTGCACACATCACACACATGGCCTGCTGCACAAATATAGTGCCTGTTGCACATGTGCATGTGCATGTACACACACACACACACTGCCTGATGCATACACAGTCTGCTGCACACCACCTGCTGTACACACCACACAGCCTGCTGCATGCGCACACATGCAGTGCCCACTGCATACCACCTATTGTACACACACGCACACACACACTGCCTGCTGCACACGTACATACACACTCTGCCTGCTGCACACCATCTACTGTACATACCATGCACACTGCTTGCTGTACACCCCTGCAAACTACCCGCTGCGCACACACACACTGCCTGATACATACACAGCCTGCTACACACCACCTGCTGGACACACCACCACACACACACACACTGCCTGATACATACACAGCCTGCTACACACCACCTGCTGGACACACACACATAAACACACTGCCTGACACATCCACACAGCCTGCTACACACCACCTGCTGGACACACACACACACACAACACACACAGCCTGATACATACATAGCCTGCTACACACCACCTGCTGCACACCCCACAAACTACTCGCCGCACATAAACACGCACACACACACCACACACTGCCTGATAAACACCTGCCTGCTGCACACCACCTGCTGTACAAACACACACACACACACACACACACACACACACACACACACACACACAGAGCCTGATACATACACACAGCCTGCTGCACACCACCTGCTGTACACCACACAAACTACTCGCTGCATGCTGCACATAAACACACACCACCGCCTGATACATACACACACTGCCTGCTGCACACCACCTGCTGTACACACACACACACTGCCTGCTGCACACCACCTGCTGTACACACACACACACTGCCTGCTGCACACAGTCTACTGCACACCTATTGCACACCCTTGCTGCACATAAACACACACACGCTGCCTGATATAAACACAGGTAGCCTGCCGCATGGCACACTGCACACATATACTGCCTGATACAAACACACACACTGCCTACTGCCCACACGCTGCCTGATGCATACGCCTTGCTGTATACATAGCCCATTAAGGTACTCACTACCTGCTTACACACCACACCCACGCACTGCCTGATGCACATACGTGCACACAAACACTGCGCGCTGCATACACAGCCCATAAAGCATGCAGTACCTCCTGCACACACTGCCCCTTCCCCACTGCCTGATGCTCACGTGTGCACCCACTACTGCATACCCTGTTCTGTGCACACAGCTTGCAAGGCAGCACCCCTGCTGTATACACTGCACCACACACTTCACACACACACCGCCTTAAACGTGGCACACAGGGCACCCACACCACACAAAGAGTGCACGTTATCTGCCCTATCAATGACCCCAAGACAAATAATGCTACCTGTACTCAGAACCCTTGGAGCTAGGCCCCCCGGGACAAGTCCAAAACAGCTCATCTCTGCTCCACAGCCTCTTTCTTCTCCCCGCCTCCTTGTCCCTCCCAGAACCTACCCAAAGTCATCAGTGCCCTCCCCACACCACTGAATGTGTGGCGGCCTCCTGGGCTTTCCCGGCCAGTCCTTCCAGGCCTGAAATCTGCGGCCCCAGGTGAATCCATGACTTACAGACTGAGCTCCAAGACCTTCACTGCCCCCCAACCTCCTGAAGGGAAAGGCCAGGAATCCAGGCCTGCCTCCCTCCCCTCCCCCAGAGCTCCCCCTCCGTCGTGAGGGAAAATGTCAGATTCCCTGTCTCAGTGGCGGCAGCGGGCGGGTTGGAGGGGGAGTGATTCAGCCGCCGCCTCAAGAGTGCGGAGCGAGAAGAGCTTTTCCTGCCATTACCCGGCGAGGGAGGCTGGCGCGCTAATGGCTTCAATTACCACTCAGACAGGAACGCTGGGCGGCGGGCCCCACGCTCATCACAGCCAGGACGGGCTCACCCTGGCCAGCCTGTGCTGGGCACCCCCACCTCGTATGCAGTCCTGGCAGGGGTGTCGAGGGGAGGCCACACTGGGAATGACAATCCTGCTCAGATGCGAGGTGCAAAGGGCATGGCTGTGGGGGATTTGGGGGGGCACTCCCATGGGTTGTGGTGGGAGTGGCCCTGGAGCCAGAGCAGTTGGGCCTGGTATGACATGAGGCAAAGGCAGAGGGCACAGAACAGACTACAGGCCTGGGCTCCTTTTTGGGGGCACACTGATCTTCACCTGAGCCAGTTCACCCCAGACAGCCCTCAGACACTCTCCAAGGAGACCAGCTCACAGGGAGAGCTGTGTGCAACTCAGGAAGGACTCTTACTTCCCAGACCCCAACTAGCTCCGTTCCCTCCCCAGCCCTCCTCAGACCCTGTGGTGGCCTCCCAAGAATGGCCCTGGCTCCTGCCGGCCCCACCCCAGAGCTCCAGTCCAGCCATCCTTTCACCCAGTTCCTGCAGGCACCCAGCTTTCCTGACCCTCCTAGGAGGGAGGGGAGGGGTGGGGTGAGGCGGGGCAGGAGGCGGGTGTTCACCCTCTGGGCTGCTTCCCTCTGGCCCTCCTGCAGCATGCCTTTCTGTCAAGCCCAGTGCTGGTCAAGGTTATACAGACCAGCAGGATAAGTCAGCATTTTGTCTTCCTGGTGCTGTGTTTCAGAAGCAGGAGGGGCTCACTCAGGCCCACAGCTCCACACTCTTCCCCGGAGCATGCACAGGGTCTGGGTGCTTGCGCCACACTCTCCCCAGCCTCATCAGACACTTCTCACACCCCAGAAGCACAAACATATACTGCCGGCCCCTGACGGAGAAACCAAACGAAGGCACCTCCTGCAGAGACACCTCCTGGCAGTCCTTTTTTTTTTTTTTTTTTTTTTTTTTTGAGACGGAGTCTCCTGTCGCCCAGGCTGAAGTGCCGTGGCGCAATCTCAGCTCACTGCAACCTCCTCCTCCTGGGTTCATGCAATTGTCCTGCCTCAGCCTCCCAAGTAGCTGGGACTACAGGCGTGCGCCACCATGCCCAGTTAGTTTTGTATTTTTTGGTAGAGATGGGGTTTCGCCATGTTGGCCAGGCTGGTCTCGAACTCCTGACCTCAAGTGATGTGCAGGCCTCTGCCTCCCAAAGCGCTGGGATTACAGGCGTGAGCCACCACACACAGCCCCTCCTGTCAGTCTGAAGTTGGTCCTCCTCACCCCAGGCCTGAAAGACCACCTCCATCCTCCTCAACCCTTTGAAAGGTAAGGCTGCCCAGGGCAGTGGCAGACGTAAGAGGGCTCCTGACACAGGACCTGGGGCTTAGGCGCTTTTGAAGGACTCCTCTTTCACCACTAACAAGGAGGCCCTGTTCCCCAATCTGAGAGCCTGAAAAGAAGCCCTCTGGGGCCTCTGGTCCTTTAGCCACCTCCCAAATGCCAGGGCAGGGCAGATGGCTCCCTGCTAGGACAGATGCCAATAGGAGGACTGGGCAGCGTTGAAATACTTGCCCCCAGGTCACGAGTGGGGAAACAGGTCAGGAGTGGCAGGGAGGAGCCTGAGAACACTCAGCAATCAGTGATGCTGGCCCAGGGCCTGTTCTCTGAGTTCCTCTTGCACAGGTAAGTCCCCCCGTGGGAGCAGGCAGTGGGGCTGCACCACCCGGATGATGCCAGGCAGCACGGAGGCCAACCACCTTCAGCTCACATGGTGAGGCCTCAAGATGTACAGCTTCCAGCCCCACAGCAACCACCACCACACTCCTGGGAAGCGCCTCATACACAGCATTCAATCTTCATTCAATCTTCCAAACCAGCTTGGGTGGGAGGCATTATATCCATTTACAGATGGAGCAAATGAGGGTCAGAGGCATAGTTACTAACCCAAAGACACACGGGAAGTGAGTGGTCCAGAGTCTTAACCACTGTCCTCTATGGCTCCTCTAAGCTTGTAGAGCCCACGGACTCATACGAGACACAGATGCAAAAGAGTAACCGACACTGGGTGCAGTGGCTCATGCCTGTAATCCCAGCACTTTGGGAGGCCAAGGCGGGCGAGGTCAGGAGTTCGAGACTAGCCTGGCCAACATGGTGAAACCCCGTCTCTACTAAAAATACAAACATTAGCTGGGCGTGTTGGCACCTGCCAGTAGTCCCAGCTACTTGGGAGGCTGAGGCAGGAGAATCACTTGAACCCGGGAGGTGGAGGTTGCAGTGAGCCAAGATCTCGCCACTGCACTCCAGCCTGGCAACAGAGTGAGACTCTGTCTCAAAAAAAAAACTAAAAAACCCCCCAAAACCAAACAACAACAACAACAACAAAAAGAGTAACTGAATGGAGATGTGTGTGTGAACAGATAAAGCCACAGCGTAAAAATGGCCAATGTGAAAAGATGTTCAGCTGTTCTTGTAATCAAAGAAATGCAAATTAAATTGAGATGCCATTTTTTGCCTATTAACTTGGCAAAAAATATTTTTTTGATGATATTTCCCAACAGTAGGGAAGATGTGCAGGAAAGAGGCCCTCTTCTGCCCTGCTTGGCAGGAGTATGAACTGACACAATCTTCTGGAAATATCGAAAGGCTTAAAATTGCATGTGCCTTTTGACTCAGCAATTCCACTTCCGCGAACCTAGAATAAGGGAATAATCAGTAAGGTGAACACATCCATCTGCAACGACGTGTATGGCACCTTATTTATAGAAACAAAAAAACTGGGAACATATGTGTCCAACAATAAGGGAATGGCTAAATAAATTAGGGTACTTCCATGTGACAGCTTATCCATAGCCATTAAGGATAATGATACAGGCCGGACGTGGTGGCTCACGCCTGTAATCCCAGCACTTTGGGAAGCCAGAGTGGATGGATCACGAGGTCAGTAGTTCCAGACCAGCCTGATCAATATGGTGAAACTCCGTCTTTACTAAAAATACAAAAATTAGCCAGGAGTGGTGGTGCACGCCTGTAGTCCCAGCTACTCGGGAGGCTGAGCCAGGAGAATCGCTTGAACCCAGGAGGCAGAGGTTGCAGTGAGCCAAGACGGCACCACGGCACTCCAGACTGGGCGACAGAGCGAGACTCCGTCTCAAAAAAAAAAAAAAAAAGAATAATGATACAGAAGAATATTTAATGGCAAGGAAGATGTTAGCCATATGTTTTTTTTTTTAAAGCAGTCTACAAATCATCGGACAGTATGTGGTCCCATTTCTGTTCACACACACACATATATATGTATGCACAGAAAATGGGCCACGAGCAAATAACCAAATGTTATTACTAGAGGTAGACTGAGACATTTTAATTTTTTCCTCTGTGCTATTCTATACTTTTCAATTTTTCAAAAAGGAACAGGTATCGACATCACGTTCTTAAAAAGAAAGCAACAATCGGCCCAGGTGCGGTGGCTCACACCTGTAATCCCAGCACTTTGGGAGGCTGAGGCAGGCGGATCACCTGAGGTCAGGATTTCGAGACCAGCCTGACCAACATGGTGAAACTCCATCTCTACTAATAATACAAAATTAGCCGGGCATGGTGGCGCATGCCTGTAATCCCAGCTACTTGGGAGGCTGAGGCAGGAGAATCGCTTGAACCTGGGAGACAGAGGTTGCAGTGAGCTGAGATCACGCCATTGCACTCCAGCCTGGTCAACAAGAGTGAGACTGCATCCCCCCAAAAAAAAAAAAACAGAAAGAAAGAAAAGAAAAAAAGCAAGCAACAATCGATGCTATATTTTGAAAACATAAACACATTCAGACTGATGAATCACTTGTGGCTGGGGTCTGATCATGTCACCCCCACCTTGTTTGTGGCTTCCTATGTCCCTAGGAGAGTGTTCATTTCTCAGCCAGATCCTGTGTAATCTGCCCTCCAAACCTCTCCAGACTCATGCTGAATTGCTTTCTCCTTCTTCCTGTGCTCTCTAGCTCCCCCTCTGCCCTCCAGAAAACCCAAATTGAACTACTCAGAGCTCCCTGAAAGCTCCATCCTCTCTTGCTTCTGGGCCTGGGCACCTGCCTAGCTGCCAACTGCCACCCCCAACTCCCACCTGTCCTCAAGACTTGGCTTAGACACAGCTCCCTCCTCCTCGGTGCTCAGAGGACTTCGAGGTGGTCCAGGGAGTGTTTGTGAATGAATGGAGAAGCCACCAAGTGAGAGAACACAGTAAAATCCACGGACAGAGCCCCAGCCCTCAGCTCACAGGGGCAACAAGGAACACACCTGCCTGACACCTACGGCCAGCCTCCACATGGAAATCCGGTTCACTGCCAAACAGCCACAGCCATAACCACGTAACCCAAGGGATACACAGCTGCAGCTCCACACCTCAAGTCAGACCCCAGACCCCACCCAAGCAACGACCCGGCTCAGCAGGAGAATACAAAGGCATCATGCCCCGCATGGCTGGCCTCAGCATAAGCCGCACAATCCAGGCCAGATCCAATGACTATCCCTGTCCACCACTGACTTTCACTGACCCCAAGGTGGCCAGTCCTCCTTTCTGCCAAATGCCCATGGGCCCAGGACAGGATCAGGGCTGGCTGGCTGTTCCCACGCCTCAGCCCGGCAGCCCACTGGTGCCACATGTTTCCCTAGCACGTACCTTCGAGCACCGAGAGCTTGGCACTAGTGTTGATCTCACCCAGGCTGTTAGTAGCTGTACACTCATAGATGGCTTCATCTCGCTGCACCCGCAATGGCTGGATCCGAAGCACTGACCCTGCCCCATCATCAAACTCGATGACCTGTCAGAGGACAGACATGGGGTCACAGCCTGCTCAGGACACAGGAGCCTGCTCAGGGTCAGTCGTCCTCCCACCTCCAAAAGGTCCATGAGGAGGGAGACTGAAAGGAGAGAGTGTGGGCAGACCCTGAGCCCTGCCGACCCCTTCCCACCACAGACGCACCTCGAAGCGCTGGGAGCTGACTTTCTTCCCCTTCTTCATCCATGTGATGCGCGGCTTGGGTTCTCCTGTGGCTTGGCACACGAAGGAGGCTACCCCTCCCGACAGCCCAGTCTGGTCCTCAGGGACTTTAATGAAGACAGGTTTGCCTAGAAGAGATGGAGACACCAAGTCACCACAGCACAGTCACTACAGGAATGGCCAGTGAGGCAGGTGGCAGTCATGGGGGCAGAGAGAAAGACCTACAGAGAAAACAAGGACACCTCACCTTTAAGTAGAGCTTAGTATGTGCCAGGCACTGTTCAGAGAGTTTAACATTTTTTAACTCTGTTAAGCATATGAGGTGGGTGCTATAACTGTATCTGTTTCTAGAGACCTAGAGAGGTTAAGGGATTTGTCCAATATGACACAGCTGGTAAGTGGTAGAGCTAAGATCCGAACCCAGGTGTTCCAAGTCTGGGGTTCGCACTACCACTGCACCCTGCTGTTGCCCACCCCACATCAATTCCAAGCTCCAGGAAAAAGGCGTGCTGGAGAGCTGCCGGGAAGAGCTCCAGCTCTCCCTGAGAGATGTCCCTCCCCCTGCTCTCCATCTCAGTGATGGCACCACCATCCACCCCGGGGCTCCGGCCAGGAACCGTGACTCCTCCCTCCTCCCTCTCTCCCAGCCCCCACATACCAGCAGCAGTCCCAAAGGCCTAGACAGTCCAGTTCCTAAGTCTCTCTGGATGTCTTCCCAGGTGAATACTTTCCTGTAAATCTGCCTCTCCCATCCCTCCCCTACTGACTTGGTTATTGCCTTCTGACAGTCTCCTCAAGGTGTCCACAGGCAGGCAGAGGGAGGAAAAGAAAGGTAGGGGCTCAGACATGGCACTGCCGCACCCTCATCACCTCAGTACACATACCAGGGCCAGTCCACAGCCCCTATCCCTAAGAATTCCACCACCTAGGGTCATGAACCCAGAGAAGCCCAACCCATTTACTACAATCTTGTAGCAATAGCTCGTTAATCTTGACAGCTGATCCGTTTCCTATTAATCAGGCCAATAAACAGCTCCAAAAAGGGCTACTGCTGTGAGAAATGACCTTTCAGACCACCTGTTCGGTCCCCAGGAGCCCAGGCCCAGCCTGGTCCCTGGCACAGAAACGCGTGCAATGATGACAATCCTTTGCCAAGCACCCACTCTGCACCAGGTTCTTTATCTTTAGTCCTTCATTGCTATTATCCCCAGTTTACAGGCTCAGAGGGGTCAAGTCACTTGTCCAAGATCACATGCCAGTGAGGGGCACATCTGGGACCTGAATTCAGCCATGTTTGACTGTAAAACACCTGGTGCAAAACAGTTCACACAAGACTGTTGGGGACCTTGACAAGAACAGAGTCAGTGGAGTGGTGGGTGGGGGCCAAAGCCAGACCAAAGAAGGCCAAAGAATGACTGGGAGGCGATGAGGGAGAGAGGGAAGTACAGGTGACTATACAGCCGGCAGGCAGCTGGAAAGGATGAGGCGGGAAGGGAGGTTTGTGAATTTTTTTTTTCTTTTTTTCTTGAAGACAGATATGAAAGGCAATGTTTAAATACTGATGGGAGCCAGCAGAGAGGGACAAGGTGTTGATCAAGCAGACAAGGGACGGCAGATGGGGCAGAGTCTCCAAGGAGGAGAAGGGTCTATGGGAGCGGGGTAGGGAGTGGCAGCTGCAGGTACCAACAGAGAAGGAACTTTTGAGAACTCCAGGGGCCAGGGGCTCTGGGGGTTTTATGTAATTATTATGCAAGTCACTCACCATCTCTGAGCCTCTTTTTTTCCATCTCCATAATAGTGACACAGGATTCTATCATATATGGAATGAGATGTCTGTAAACTGCTTTATGTGGTGGGCCTTCCATGAGGGAGGCCGTCACTCGTACCAGCATTATCAGTCTTACAGCAATCCCATAAGGTAGGTAGTATTATTATCCCCATTTAAGAGGTGGGGAAATAGAGGCTCGGAGGGTGAAATGACTGGCAAGTCAGAGGGATGCAGGCGTGGAGCCAGGCTTTGATCCAGCCTTCTCACTCCTAAGCTCACCTACGGCCTTCCCTGGAGGGAGATCTTGGGACTGACTATGTTCTTAGAGTGCTTAGGGCAGGCTGGGGTAGCCAGCTCAGGGAGGCTGTAGGGGCCAGAAAGACAGGGAGACACCACAAAAGGTCCAGAACCCCCCGGTGTGCCTTGCCCTTCCCCTGAATGCCCTTTGAAGGAGGCTCCAGGCTCTCCCACCTGCAGCTGTCTGCAAAGTTGGCCTCTGTTGCTCCTTCTAGACGGGCCCTCTCAGATACGACTCTCCTGCTCAGGCTCCACTGGGGGTGTCTCCTGTCCCCCACCCCCATACTGTGCACTCTTCCCCCACACTTGAAGCCCTCCACAAAGCAGCTCAGGGTTCTCCACCTGCGCTGCCACACCCTAGTCCAGACACCACTTTCCCTTGACTGGCACTCCACTGGCCTAACGCGCGGGAGCTCCTGCCTCCAGGCCTGCCCCATGCCTCCCGTCTGTTCTTTACTCAGTGTCCAGAGTGAGCTGACAGACTTCCCCGACACCCCGCCCTATCAAAACCCTCCAAAGGCCTCCCGAATCACTCTCAAAACACCTGTTAAGGCAGACAAAGCCGCGGGGTCTGACCGAGCTGCTCTCCCCAGAGCCCCAGCTTTGGTTCCTCTAAAGAAGCAATGTCATGTTCCCTGCAGCCACAGGGCCTTTGCATAAGCTGCTGCTTCTGCCAACCTCCGCCATACACTCTAACTTCCATTCATCCTTCTGCTCTCCATTTAAGTATCACTGCCTTCTCCAGTCCCCCTGCCCCCAACCCATGAGCTCAGTTCCTAGTTTGAAACTCCCGGGTAACTCCCTTGCCTCCCACAGCACTGCTCCTAGCTGATTACCTACCTGCCGAGCTTATAACTTTCACTCACGGTTTATTATGCACACGTGTGAAGTTATTACTTTTCCACATTGTTGGTGTTTGATTAATGGCTGCTTCCCCTCCTAGAACATAACCCTGGGCAGGGCAGATAGCATGCCTGTCTGGTTTCCTGTCCCAGTGTCCAACCCAGTTCCTGGCACCCAGGGTTGGAGAATGAAAGGACCGAACTGAGGAACTGAGGAGGATGAGGACCGCGGCCCCTGCTGCACCAGGGAAGAGAAACCCGGGGAGAAAGTGCCCCTCCAGCTCCTGCCGGGACCTGCAGCGGCAGAAACCGGGGGCTGGAACCTGCTGAACCGGAATGGCCGGGCGAGTGCGCCTGGGGGCGGGGCGGGGCGGGGCCTCCGCTCCAAACAAAGAAGCGGAGAGGAGACGCCGGGGAGGAGAGCCAGGTGTGGGTCACCGGCGGCCTGGAAGGAGGAGGGCCCGAGAGCCGTGGGAGGCTGGGCTGTGCCCAAGGCCTGGGGCTATCGAGGAGGCAGAACAACTCCCCTCCCTTGGAGGCTGGAGAGGAGCCTGCACCCTGCCCGCCCACCCAACATACTTGGCCAGGCTGGCCCAAGGCAGCCCGGGGAACCAGACAGGCAGGCCCCGCCCCTCAACCAGGCCTCGCCCTCCGCTTCCCTCCAATCCACCTCCACCCGCAGGACACAGCACCGGAGACAAGGCGTTGGCCCTTATGTTCAGCAGAGGATCTTTGGGAAGCACAGATCTAACCGCACCTCTCCTCAGCTACCAAGGGGCCTGATGTTCCTCTCTCCGCTCCCCTCTGAAATGTGCTCCTCCTAAGCTCTCAGGCTCACTTTTCTTTAGTCTTTTTTCTTTTTTTTTTTTTGAGGGGGGGGGTCTCACTTTGTCATCCAGGTTGGAGTACAAGTGGCACAATCTCGGCTCACTGTAACCTCCGCCTCCACCTCCTAGGCTCAAGCAATCCTCCCACCTCAGCCTCCCGAGTAGCTGGGACCACAGGTGCACACCACCATTGCCTGGCTAATTTTTTGTATTTTTGGTAAAGACAGGGTTTCACCACGTTGCCCAGGCTGTTCTCAAACTCCTGAGCTCTGGCGATCCACCTGCCTTGGCCTCCCAAAGTGTTGGGATTACGGGTGTGAGCCACCACACCTGGCTTCTTTACTCTTTCAGCAAGTATTTTTTGAGCACCTACTATAGTACAGGCCCAGCACTGTGCAGAGCACACAGCTTGGACCCACCACCCAGGCCACCCGGACAGGCCAGGCCCTCAGGCTCCTCCCTGCCTTTGAGTGTGCCCAGCCCGGCCCCTCTCTCATGTCCCACCCAGCCAAGCTGCTGTAGGAGCCTGCTCTGTGTCCCATGGCCTGAGGCGCCCGGGGCTTCCCATCCCAGCACTGACCAGATCCCACAGTGTCAGGTCCCCAGGCAGGCAGCAAACCAAGCTACTTGGACTACTCTGCCCCGTGCCTGACCCATAGCTGGTGTTCAGTGAGGGTCTGAACACAACTTCTGAGACTGGGTCAACAGGGTGCCACCAGAGCACACCAGGAGGGCCTTTCTGCCAGTTACCCACCACCACCTGGCCTGACACCCCACGAGAGCGTGCCCCCTCCCTGACACACACAGCAGTCGGGGGCCGCACAGCCCTTTCAGCACGGCTCCTGGGGTATGGACGGCAACATTCTCGAGCCACCAAGCCCATGCAGGGTGGGAGGAAGTGGCCTAAGAAAGGAGTAAGTGGAACTGGCTGGAGGAAGGGGGCTGCAACCACCTCCCAGGGAGGTTGTAGGGGTCCAGCCCCAGGGAGAGTCAAACTGGGCCACCATCAAGGCTCTTCTGTGGAGAAGGACTGCTATTTTGTGCCTTTCCCCATGGAGTACACATACACATGTACACACGGAGGCAGGGCCGTGAGGGCCGGCGAAGGCAGGGCAGGGAGCTTCTGGAGAGACAGATCTCCCCGGCTCTGAGCAGCTTAAGCTGGGACTCAGTGAGCTCCTGTGACTGTTCCTGGTACCCCCCTGGAGCCCACTCAGAGACAAGCCTGGTTCCCAGGGACAGAGCAAGAGCCCCAGGTCATGGCCTCAGATAAGGGGAATACATACGAGGTTCCAGGCGCCTCATCCATGTGACCTCAGTTAACCTTTCCAGGTAGGAGTGATTATCCCCATTGTGCAATAGGAAAACAGGGCCAGAGAGAGAAAGCAAGGGAATCTGCGGGAAGTCCCACAGGGAGCAGAGTCTAGACAGGCCACCCATAGAATGAGGGGGAGAGCATGACGACAGACAACAGACCCTGTGTGCTCCACAGGCTCTGGGGAGGAGGGAAATGACACAACAGACACACTCCCAGCTCCTCAGCCTCTGCCCACCTCTGTCTACCCACCCGCCACCCACCCCTCCAGCCAGCACGCATCCTGCTCTGAGCTCCTAGGATTCTGGGTAAATGGGCCATAACCAGGGTCTCACTCCCACCTGGTCTCGGGACCCCACCTCTGTCCCATGCTGTCGGGTTCTCACTGTGGCTCTCCCGTGAGTTCCACAGAGAAGCCCAGCCACATTCCTGCTTCTTCCCCCCAACCCCACCTCATTATGCAATACCCCCCCATTAGCAAATGTCCACTCACCCTTCAGGGCTCCCCTCTTCCAGGAAGCCTCCCAGCTCCTCTGCCATGGCCTGTGTCAGTGCCAGCCACCCAGCACACGCTGTGGTCACTGCTCACAAGCCTGTGCCTCCACCCTGCAGGTGCTGCCTGAAGGCAGGCACGCAACAGGCACTTGAGATCGGCAAAAACCTCTGCCCTGGCTCAGGACACCTCTGGCCCCACAACCTCCCCTCCTGAGAAGCCACGAAGCCTGGCTGGGGAAGCTGCGCCGCGGCAGATCCTACCCCAATGTGTGCCCAAATCTCCACTGGAGCTGCGTGTGCGGCACTGACACTGGGGCCTCTGGGCTAACTCTTGGCAGCTGCTTCTCCACCCGCTTCCCTCCACTCCCCTCAGAGGCCAGGGCCCCCATTCATTTGTCTCGTTAAGAGGCCTATTGAAACACATTTGTCGGCTCCGCGCTTCACTGCCCCAGCTGTCAATTCTCTGGGGTGCCTACCCTATCTTCTGCAGCGGCCCTGTCTGTGTATGGCCACTTGCCCCTGGCTAGTAGTTGCCCAAGCTCAGCCTGAGCCCGGCCTCAGTGCAGGGAGAGATCCAAAAGTGTATGCAGTGTAAGACAGGCCTGGAAGACAGACCCTGGCTCCTGGGGCTCGGTCACTATGACCCCCAGCCCAGGATCCTACCCCATGGCTCTCTGCCTGGGAGAAGGCCTGAGTCCCCCGAACCCCCTACCTGGATAAGGCAGGATTTCAGCTTCTTCAGCTGCTTTCTACACCTTCAAGACCTGGTCTTTGGGCTTTGGTTCCTAAGGAGCCAGCATGGAGGTTCTTTGCTTTAAAAACTGTTCCACCTTGCCCCTACTAATTACTACTGGGAATTGGTGATCCACTGAAAAAAAGTCAGCATGGCAGGTGAGTGGGGTGGGTGGGGGGACAGCGAGGGATGAGGTTGATAGAAGCTTGATAATGCAGGGCCTAGAGAAGGGTTACGACCCTGGGGGTGGGAGGGAATGAAGGATTCTAAACTGAAGAGTGACACGGTGATGTTTTCACCTTGTGACATGACTCTACCTCTGGAATGCAGAATGGATCAGGAAGGAAAAGAAAGACTGGAGGCAGGGAAACCGTCAGGAGGCTGTTGCGTGCAAAAGCCCAAGAGCCGAGGGTGGCTTGGATGAAGGCGGTAGAGAGAGAAGTGGATGCATTCCAAAGATATTCAGAAGGTAGAGGCAACGGAGCTTGGTGATGGATTAGATGTGGGATATCACGGAGGGAGGAGGCTGGAGGAGGCCCAGGTTCTGACTTGGGTGACCGGGTGGGTGGTAATGCCTTTCATGGGAGAGAACATGGGAAGACAGCAGGCTGGGGGATGAGAGTGAGGGGTACAGGTTGGGGCACGTTGGGTCTGAGGCAGGAGGAGGAGGGCAGCTCTTCTTCCAGGATGTATTATCTGTTGAAGCCCAACTGGGCCATCCTTCCCCTGCCCTAGAGCTCCTGTCTGAAGGCCCTGAAAGTGCCTGGGGTTGGGTCAGCGGGGAGGGCAAGGACAGTACTTCCATGTCCAAGAGCTGCTGACCATACCTGGACAAGCCTTCACCTTCCTGCCAACCATGGGGGTCACACCCGTTAGGGCTTTCTACTCCAACCTGCCCCTGCAGGTTCCAGCCAGGCCTGGAGATCCCCTGCCCCACTTCCCCATGTGATTCCCCACCTGTCTTTTTTCCTTGCTCTCAACTGCTCAGCCCTCTCTTTGGTACCTGGTGCTCCCATGACCCTTTGCCCCACCCCTTGGGAATGCCTGCCCCTTCTCCTTTCCCTTCTAGCTCCACCCAGGACCCAGCACTTGAGGACAAAGGGCGGGACCACGCCAGTCCCACCCCACTCCAGAATCAGTTCCTGAATAATTAATGAGCCATTAGGAGAAAGAGCCCTGGTGGGGCACGGGGAGAGATCTGTGCCCAGAGATATGGAGGTGGGTGGGGGAGCCCTATGGCCTGGTGACCCCAGGGTTGGCCCTGGATCACTCCTGGGCTCTGGACAGGCTGGGAACAGCCCCTTCCCCCAGGGACCTTGGCTCCGACCTCGCCCCTCCCCCTCAGCCTGCAGATTGGCTAAATCTGCCCTGTGCCCCGCCTCCCACCAGTAACCAAGCAGTGGTAACCATGGTGACGGGGCGGGCTGCGGCCAGTCTCATAGTGCCAGGCAGGGGGAAGGGCAGCAGGAAAGGGACCAAAGTTCGGAGTTGGATCTGGATGGGGACAATTCCACCCCCCTCCAACACAAACACACACAGAGGGGCATTGCTCAGCTTCCTGCCGGCCAAACACAATCCTCCCCGCATTTCCAGGGCTGAGGAGCTGGGGAAGGGGGGATGCTCCTTTGCCTAGAAGGTCCCCATGAAAGGAGAAGGAGGGGCTCAGATCTGCATACTTGGATCCTGAGGGTCCAGCGTAGGGGAAGAGCTATGGGAGGCTCCCGCTTTTGACCCTCCTTGGGCCTAGGAGGCTTTTGACCTGCGTCCTGGGCACACATCCATACGCATGCCCTGCGTGCCACCCCCCCATTCCCATGCCGACCCCTGGCTGTAGCGCACACTGTGCCTTCAGCACAGATCTGCAACAGTGCACACAGCACATGCACGCGCACGTCACACAATGACCACATGAATCCAGGACAGGTCTCACCCCAGCCCCATAAGACAGGGTCACAATTCGACTGCCCCACTCTGGTGCCTAAAGATGCTCCTAAGTACCCAGGTATTTCTTAGAAAGAGGCTCTCCAAGCAGTGGGGGCTCTCTAGGACGGAAGGTCTAAAGGGTTTCTGGCCATCCTGTCTCTCCTAGTAGCTGGTCTGTCCCCATCCCAGAGTCTTGCTGGGAAGGATACCACCTTTCAACCTGGGAGATCTGTACCTTGAGGGGTCAGACTTACTGTCACCATGGGCGCCTGCCACCAAACCAAGCATCACCAGTGCAGGCACAAGGGGCACCATCGTCCTCCCTGGGGCTGGCTCAGGGGCCATCCAGGGCTCTAGCTCCACAGCCAGCCACAGCCCAGGACAATCCACCTGTAATGGAGAGAAGGGCAGAGCCAGTTAGCTGGTATTTACTGCTGTCCCTAATGCCCACCCCTGACGCTTCCTGACCCCCAGTCATCCTCACTGACCATCCAGAGCCTAGTTCAACAGAGCCCCCCCACTTGGGCTGTGCAATGACCACCTAGATCTTCTGACTCCAGTGACCACCCAAGCTCCTCACTTATTCCCCAGCACCCATAAGGACAGCCCAACAGTCACAGTGGAGGGAGAAAGAGCGCAGGAGGCCTTCAAGCCATTCTCTAAACCTGAGTAAGGGGTACAGGGAGCGGGTGGGACCAGAGGATGTACAGTGTGTTCCATTCCAAACCTTGAGCTTCTAACTCACCCCCATAAGAGGACAGGGAAACAGGGTCAGAGAGATGCTTACGTGGGACAGAGAACAGAGAGACAAGACAGTGACAAGGAGCAGTGAGGGAGAAGGTGGGAGGCCAGACTCCACAAGCACGCTGAGCGCAGGCCCCTGAACACAGGCTTGTTAGCAGAAGACGGGCTCCAGGTATCAGGGGCTTCCAGCCAAAGCCACAACCCATCAGTGCTCGCCAGGACGTGCTCTTGACAAGCTGCTGCTGCCCTGCCTGGCCACCCTCATCCTACCCAATTCCCGTGGCACCTTCTCACTTCACAGAGAAACCACAGAGAGGCCTTAGTGGCCAGGAATGGGGTGTTAGACCCTAGAATTCAAACCTCACACCTCTTCTGCCCTTGCCCCAGAAGCCCGGAGTCAAACAAGTGTAGGGAGGATGGGGTGCGAACCTCAGGGGCCCATGTTTGAGACAGGAAGCTATGCACAAAAAGACTGAGTAGCGTCTGGGACTGGCTGAATGCCTCTAGGCCTTTACTTCCAAGGCTCCTGGCCTGGAGTGCCTGCAGGCACCTGGGTGAAGCCTCTAGCGTGGCCGCACTATACATGGGAGATACGCTGCTATCACTCCCTGGCCCCACTGGTGAGCTACCCAGGGTCTCTCTCCCATACCCCTCACCTGGGGGGCACCAGGGGCTGTATGGAAGTGCCCACAAGCTCTGATCACACCATGCTCTGGGCAGAGGGGTGAGACGTGGTCAATCCCTCATGAATGCTGTGAAGACACAACAGAGCAGAGTGCATGACGGTGGACACGCCTTGGGGCCCCGCAGTGATACACATGGACTTTGATAGGGGAGTTGTGATCAGACCCAGGTACCCGCTGACCCACAATGGTAAGAGAATTTGCAAGGTGACAGGGCAGGTGAACAGGAATGGGCAGGGCTCAAAGGTGCTCCAGTCTTTTCTGAAATTTGAACCCTTGTCTCAACTGAGATAACCAAAGGTCATAAGGTCAGAAGGCAGCAGCTGAACAAAGGTGTTGGACAAAGAAGGTGGGACCTGCAAAGTGGGATGGGGCCAAACACAAAGGAAAAGGGGTGGGAGTTGTCCCCTGTCCCAGGATCTCACCAAAAATCTGAGACAGGAGCTGAACAACAAAGTAAGAACATTGAAGGGGCATGATAGGTGTCCAGCCCCATTACACCACGCTGGGGATGGATCTGTTCCACGATCCCAGAGCTCAGGTGGCTGAGACCACAATGACGCCTGCAAGGCCACACTGGGATGGAGGTCACACATCACTAAGGCCCTGCCTGAGCTTGCGCTATGGTGCCACATGCAGCCAACAATGGAGCACCTTCCCAGTGGCCATCAGGTGCTGGACTATGAGTGGCTCTTCCTCCCTGGGCCTGTGGACACATCTGGTATCCTATGCCAGGCCAGGTCATCATGGGAGTATGGTCCCCTGATGGACCATCCTGGAGCCCCTGATTGAGATACATGAGTTTATAACTCAATAGTTGTGTTGCACCAAAGGACAGGGTACAGTCGCCTAGTACCGGCATCATGGGGTATAACAATATAATAGTCACAGAGGTTAACTCGCAGGAACAAGCATTCCAAGCATGCAACCCCTGCCAGGCAGGCTTCATAGGGACATAGGCCCCCAGCACGAGCATATCTCCCTGCTATGAAAATAAAATGCACAGCACCGTCATCACGGGATACAGCTCCCCAGTACAATGAGCAGAGGCTTAATCCCCTGTAGCCGCCTTGGTGCAGTAATCATAGCAGTGTAACTCCCAGGTGCAGACATCATGGAGGTGTAACCGTGTGGTCTAGACATCACGTGGGTGGACACAGAGGGTACAGACATCATGGAGTGCAGCTGCCTGATAAGGACATTACAGGGGTGCAAGTCCCCATACATTATCACAGAGGTGTAACGTGCTGTTACAGACATCATGGTGGGGGCAGAGCTCCCAGGAGAGCCATCGTGGGGATAAACTCCCAGAACAGACAACCATGTGGTACAAGCCTGGATGAGAGTCTGGCCATGGGTGTTAGAGAACTTGGGCCTCAGATAACCCTACCCCCAACGTGGGGCCTCCAGGAACCCCCTGTGTATCTGGGTTGGGGTACTCAGGACACTTTGTTCAGATCCAGAAAGTAGAACAGAGAGCTTCTTCCAGTGGTCCATGATGGACACAGATGCCCAGGGAGATGGGGAAACACAAGGGACACACACAAACACATTCTCAGGCAACTACTCTGGCAACCACACAGCTGTACGAGCCAGGGCCTCTCCCTCACCAGCTCCTGGCGAGAGCAAGCTGCCTCCCGCCCCGAGACTCCAGGCACAGAGCCTGCCCTGGTGTCAGGCGGTTCAGGCCACTCCCAGCTCCAGGGCCTCCCTCATCAGAGCAGAGCAGCCCTGGATCCCCAGGCCTGGCCTCAAATCTAGACCTTGGCCCTACACCAGCCCCCAGAGTCCCAGGGTCACCTGTGGGGAGAAGGTGGGAGAGGAACAGGGGGCAGGGCTGCTGCTGGCCTGACTGCAGTTGCGAGGTTGAGCACCTTGTGAATCCATGCAACGGTGTTCACAGCAGAGCACCCACTTCACCAGCATGGCTGGGTGAGCCTGGGCTTTCAACAACCGAGATAAAAACAAGGCCGGAGCACTTGGGCACTCAAGCTCGTCTCTGAAGAATTGCACTGTGGACCATCCGTTCTGCCAAGCTGACATACTTGGGCAGGAACACAATTACATACAGTATGATATTACAGAATATAATTGGACACAATTTTTCCACATTCAGAATGGTTTTAATATATCCTTTTCCTTTGCTACGTCAGTGTAAAGCTGCCAACTGCCCTTTCTTGGGAAGAACTGTCCTTTATTCTCAAATATTGTCCTTGGTGTTAAAATGTTCTTTCCTGTAAGAAATGATGGGGATAGCAGATAGCAGTTGTTTTTTTATAATGCCTTTACTTGGCGAAATAAAAAATTGCCAACCCCATGTCTGGCTCTTGAGTACTTTTGGAAATTGTATTGGTTCATGAAACCAAGGAGCCTGGGAATCACTGCTTTGAGGGAAAAGGAAGAAGCAGGCACTAGACCAAGCCACAGCGTTCACATATGAACGCCACAGAAGATTCACGTTACAAAACACAGAAGCCAAGTCACCTCCATGCAGCCCACCCTAACCACCCTGCCAGCCTCTGTGGGGGCCCACGGGACCATGTGATGGGGGCTTCCCTGGCTGGAGAACAGCTGGGATCATTCCTGAGTCCTCGTCATAAATACGCAAAAACAGATGGATTTGTTTTCCTTGGGCATGCATTATTATTCACAAATATTAATTAGTCTCCAAATACCACCTGTTTCTGTAGCCTCCCCCACCTCACCTCACCAGACCAGGACCCTGGGGCCCAGAAATGGACATGAGCAGAAGGAGGGGTATCCAGGGCCCTACAGAGCAGACAGCCAAGAGGAAAGGCCAGCACTTGGCCAACAGGAAGGGAAGCGCCTGTCGGCAGGGAGAGCTCTGAGCCGTTCATCTTCTAACCAGCGGGCAGCTAACCGAGCCCTTTTGTCATGTCCTGGACAGTTCACCGCGTGGCACTGCAGCAGCGGCCGCAGAGGCGGAAACAGGCCTTGTTATACTTGGGAAGGGAAAACCAACATGTTTCCAACTCTCACCAAATCAACCACTGGATTATGACGGGAATAAATTACAGTCTCAGCCAGGACCCCTGACCCAGGGAAGGAGGGGCCTGTGGGGAAGAGGGTGAGGCCGCCTTCCCTCCTCCAGCCAGTTGGCCAGAATCTGTGAGCAGAGCCAGGAACAGCCCTCCCTCCCACGGCTGGTATCGGGGCTCCCACCAGCTGGACTGAGTCCCACCCCATCGCAGCTCTCAGTTTCTCCATCTCACTGAGGAGTGGAGGGGGAGATTAGGAGGAGTGTCGCAGAGACTCGGAGGCGGCAAAGGGTCAGCAGGAGACTAACTCTGGAGGCAAATGACCAAAGGGGACCAGCAGAGGTATCTTCCTGCAGCTGTAACCCCTAAGCCTCTGGGGCTGGGGTCCCCCTTGGATTACTGTTTCCCAACTTTGTGCCTCCAAGCCTCTGTACTTGCTGTTCTGTCTATTGGAAAAAAATGTCCTCCTGCCCCAGTACTCACTCACCCCTCAGAACTCTGCTCAAGTGGCTCATCACTATCCATCTTCCCCACTGACCCTCCCCAGTTTTCCAGGTTTGTACAGTATAGTGAAAGTAGCAAGAGGCTGTAGACCAGAGGTTCTCAATTCAGGGTAATTTTGCTCCCATGGGACATTACACAACGACTGGAGACATTTTTGATTGTCGAGACTGGGGAAAGCAGGGAGATGCTACTGGCATCTAGGGGGAAGAAACCAGGGATGCTGCTAGACACCCTACAGTAACAAGCCCCGCCCCCACAATAAGGGGTTATCTGATCCAAAATGTCAACGGTGCTGAGGCTGAGAAACCCCAACACAGACAACAAGATCCTTTGCCAATTGAGCCTAGAGCCTGACCTGGCCCCTGCCCAAGAACCCAATCCCCCGTGGGCACCCTGGGCCTTGTACCCAAGGAAGCTCCAACCTGGCTTAACTCCTGTATTAGCTGGTGCCTGGCCTCAGGATCTCAGAGTATCTTCCCCTGTACCCCCACATCAGCCCTACCCGGCCTCCAGAAGTCAGGCCCTATAGCACACCCCATCTGCACCCCACCAGACATGCCATCAGCTAGTGGCCTCCCGAGAGGACAGAGGGCTCCACCCTCAGGTACCTCTTCTGGCAAGACTGGACTTCAAGTTAGGTCAGACCATCATCTGAGGATGGAGAGGCGAAGGGACACATGGCGTCCCTATACCCACCCTCCCCATCTGACCTTTCCAGCCTGTGACACAGCCCCTCTTGCTGCACCCTCTACATAACCCCAGTGCCCATCTCACCAAGCGTAGGGTCTGGACCCCAGGAGACACCCAGGACATACACATTTCCTTTCCCTACCCAGGCCAGACCCATTTCTTCCACAGCCTTGTTAGTCCAGCCACCCGTCCAGATGTTCAGTGGGCAGGGTGATGAACAAGAGTCACAGGCTCTGCCTTCAAGCTTACAGAGGGTGAACAGACCCACCGAGCTCTTGGCTCAGGATGGCCCAACCAGAACTCATCTGCCCCAATCCCACTCCTCCTCCGGGGTGTCCAGTCTTGGGGACAGCACCACCATCTGCTCAGTCACCAAGCCCGCAAACCCTCCTTAAACACTCCCTTGTCCTCATCCCGTACATCTAACCCATCAATAAGTTTGAATCTGCCCTGCCTCCATCCTCACTGCCACTGTGTTAGTAAGACCTCATCACTTCCTGCCTCTTCGGTGGCCTTCCTGCCTTCAATCACTCCCTTCCAACCCATCCTGCACACAGACCAATGCCACCTTTCAGCACATAAAAATGCAAATCTGCACTTTTGTTTGCCACTTTATTCCACAGCAGGCATTCAGACAGTGTTCCATGAATGAATGAATGGATGGGCAATGGACAGATGAACGCACGGATATTGCTTCCCTGCTTAAGAACCTTCAATGCTGCTGTATTGCCCTCAGGAAAAAGTCTAACATCCTTAGCCTGACATCCAAGGCCCATGATGCTGACTCTAAACCAACTCACCAACCTCATTCCCTGCAACTCCAGCCCACCCATTCTGTGCTTCTAACAGACAGAGAGGAGGACAAGGGGACATCAAAGAGATGCAGAGGACATGCCCAGATCCTGCAGGCACCATGCTCTTTCTACCACAACCTACAGTCGACGGGAACAGTCTTTTCTACAGAAACGTGGTGAATGGAGAAGCAGAAGACAGGTCCTGGTGTAAGTCCCAGGACATCACCCGGAAGCCTATTTCGCACCTACAGTGGCTGACGAGCTGTATGTCATCCCCCATCCACCTCTAGCATCCACTCCAGCCAGAAACTTGGGCACTGTCCTTGACACCTCCCCTCCTTCATGCCCCACATTCAATCCTTCACCATGTTCTGTCTACTCCACCTCCCTAAATAGCACTCACATCCCTTCTCTCCACTTCTGTCACTGCTTCCCTGGTCCAGGCCTCCACAGTCTCTCACCAGCGCACACTGGGTCATGTCATGCCCCCTGCTGACACCCCCTCTATAGCTCTCCACTGACCCTGCATCAAATCCAAGCTGCTCAGCCTGGCCCACAGGACCCCTGTGCACCCCTACTCCTGGCCACTCCATGGGGCACACTCACCGAGTCTTTGCTTCTTCACCCCAGTCACTCTTGCTGGATACTCAGCACCAAGGGCAGGGCACCAGGGCCTCCGCTCCTTCCTGGACCGAAAGGAAAGCATGAGAAAACATCAAGAATTTCATCACAACAGCATATGTATTGACATAGAAAGACATTAAAAATTTGCTGTTTATGCAGGAAAAAAAGCAGGTTATGGAAATGTTCACGTAGAACCATCCCCACCTGGTAAAAATGCCCATCTTTTCCCTTCACTCCCTCGCTCATGCATTTTGATATTCCTTAAGCACCTACTGTGTGCTGGGCGTCCTTCCAGGCACCAGCCATATAGCTGTGAGCCACACAGACCAAGTGCCTGAGCTCAGCAGTAGACTATGTGGCCCAGCTCCTCAGCATGACCCCGAAGCCAAGCAGAGTCGGCCCCTCCCACCTCTGCAGCCCTACCTGCCCATGCCCTCCTGCTGCCAGAACGGGGACTTCCTCTTCTGATCCTCAAATGTGCCAAATTTCTTCCCGTCTCCCAGCCTTGCTGGTGCTGAATGCCACTGCCTGGCACAGGGTACCCATGCTCTTCTGGCCAATTTACCCTCGGATCTCAGATCCAGGGGCACTTTCTCAGGGAAGCCTTCCACGATGTCCCAGACTACCTGCCTGGACCTTGGCTTGGAGCCGTGACCACAAACATGACTATTTATATATTTTTACAATTACTGAGTCACTACCATAAGCTTGATAGGAGCATGGACTGTGGCTGCGCAGCTCATTTCCGTATCCCCAGCGCCTGGCTGACAGCCGGCACATAGTAGGTGTTCAGTCAACATACACTGAATGCGTGGATGAATGCATGAATGAGTTCAAAGAAAACAGCCCAGCCTGGAAGAACACACCCCAACATACATGCCAGTCTTCAAAGAAGCTTCAGAAGCAATATTTATTTTTGACTTTCTGCTTCTCTATAATTTTTAAAATGAAGGTGTGCCCCTGGATGCCTCCTCCGCTGGCACACATGCAGCAACAGAGCCCAGCCCCTTCCTTCTAGAGCCATTATTGAGCCCCCACCAGCGTGGGTACCATTCTGGGTGGGGGTGGGGGCGGGGGTGGGGGTCAGACACACCCACACCACCTCATCACCACCTCACGGAAGCTCAGCTGTTTGGCCTACTCGACGCAAGCTGCACCTTGTAGCAGGCTTCTCACCTCAAGCCCCCACATGCACAGTGATCCCCGCCCCACACCACTCTGCCACCTTGGCTCCTCCTATAACGGACACAAAGAAACCACAGTGGGAGGGTGGTACGTGGGAATGTCCTCACCAGCCCAAGACTGACCGTCATCCTGAAATCAAGGACACACCTCTGCACCTGGGAATTACCCTCAAGTTGCACTAACCACCTCTGCCAATATGGGGGTGCTCTCACTGACTGAAGGCCATCCCAACTGACCCAAGATGGCCCTCGCCAGCTCACCGAGCCAGCCTCCCCTGCCCCACCTACCTGCACCAGAACCCGCAGCCCTCTCTGCATGCTTCCCTCCCCGCTCCCCAAGCTGAGTTTCCAGCAGCTGCTGCTCCCAGCATACAGGCTGCCCAGCGGGTCTGGCCAGACAAACCAGCTTCCAGGCCCCAAACTTAAAGGCCCATTTGTCTAGAGATGCCTGCAGGGCCTCACAGTATTCAAGTGAGGCTTTTGGCTGCACCATTGTGCAGAGACCCTGGGCAAAGGGGCAGAGTCCAAGGCAGGGAACTGGGTAACGGGAAAGGCCCCCCAAGCTGGCCAGGCGCTGCTGCCACACCCAGCCACAGCAGGGTCTCGTGCTCGTAGACTGAGACAGGCCCTACATGGAGCAGAAGCCACACCTGGAAAGAGGTGTGTACTCAAAGTGGCCAGGGGCCATTTTAGAAGACTAAACATTTGCAAAGACCCTGAGGCACACAGAACAGCATGAGGGCAGGATCCTAGAAAAGCCAGACAGTAACTTTGAACCACATCAGTCTGGGATCAAACTGGCCTCAAAACAACCTATCAGGCAACCAAATAAAGACTCAAGATTCACCGACTGCAGCTCCCAGAACCACTCTACGCTCACATTGGGACAGAGCCCAGGACAACCAGATACACCCCCAGAACAGAGCCAGAGCTGACACCTGGAAGGCTGACTAGAAAGCTACTCAGAAAGGGCCTGCATGGTTCAAGACCCAAGTTAGAAGTCACACTGCTGGCCAGTCACAGTGGCTCACCCCTGTAACCCCAGCACTTCGGGAGGCCAAGGCAGGCGGATCCTTGAGCAGGGAGTTCAAGAGCAGCCTGGACAACATGGCAAAACCCTGTCGCTAAAAAAATACAAAAATTAGCCAGGTGGGACTACACCTGTAGTCTCAGTTACTCAGGAGGCTGAGGTGGGAGGATCACTTGAGCCCAGGAGGTGGAGGCTGCAGTGAGCCACGACTGCACCACTACACTCCAGCCTGGGCAACAGAGTGAGATTCTGTTTCAAACCAAAAAAAAAAGAAAAAAAAAAAAAAGAAAGAAATTACACTGCTTGGCACCCAGGAAGGCCTCAGAAGGGGTGAAGTCCACAGTCATGTCCAATATCAAGAAAGAAAGCCCCTGGGGCCAACGCAGGGCTGGCCCTGGTAGGGTTCCCCATCATCTGCCAGGCCTGAAACCTGGCCCAGCAGTGGGTCAGGAGCAAGTCGACCATATCTAGGGGAATGCAGGCACAGCTGCCCTCTGGAGCAACCCCCAGAATGTCCCTGTGGCTGCACCAGGAACAGTCCCCAGAAACAGCAGCTAAAATACTGCTAAGGAGCTAAAACCGGAGTTCTCAGACCTAGAAGTCATGGTCACACAGAGATGTGGTGCATCTGGACCACAGAGGCAGATGCTGGCGGAAAGAGCCTCAGTAGAAGCCCAGGGCCCAGGGAGGGTGGGAGGAAATGGAGAACTCAATACCCCAAAGCTGCCCCTTCTCAAAATTCCCTTCCACCTACCCCGAACATGAAGTCTCTTCCGCAGGCCTCACCTCTAGTTGTCAAGCCCACCCACCTAAAGGTCAAACACCTGAGCAACACACACAATCCCATCGATAACAATAGGGGCGGGCACCCCCTTTGTTGAGCTCCTCGACCTGCTAACCTCAGCTCAGAATTGCAGCTACCTCAGGCAGACATGTACCCTAACCTTAGCAGTCTATCTTCCTATTAAAGGCAACTTCATGTGACCCATGATGGGAGGGTGGGTTTACCCACCCCTGTTGAGGATGATTACAGGAACTGCAAACACAAACAGTACTCACTAGATGCCAAGCCCTGTGCTACGCACACTTTATGCATACTATCTTTAATCCTCATAACAACCCTTATAAGGCATGGGTTTTTATTATAATCATTTGACAAATAAGGAAGCAGATTCAGAGAGGTTAAGCCACTTGCTTAAAGTCACGCTGCTAGCAAACAGAGTCCAATCCTAGCAGTATAAAACTCGAGCTCTTCACCACTGTCGGAGGTTACTTTCTCTCAACGTGCACAGCTCTGTGCTCTCTCATACAGCTCTTGCTTCTCTTTGCGAGGCCGACATTTCTCTCCCATACCCTCACACCAAAGCCCCTCCTTGATGCGCCTCCCCCACTGAGCCTCAAATGCCCCAAGTACCTCAAGGGCCACATGTCCAAATAAGAGCTTATTCTCTGCCCCTCCTCACCAAGTCCCTAACTCAGTGAAGCTTCAGGGCCTTCAGTGAAGGCCCACTCAACCACTCCCAGGAACCTGGACTCCTTCCTCTTCCTCTCCTTCACTCCCACATCCAATAAATCATTCTGTCCTGACAAGTGTACCTTCAAGATGGCTCCATGCTACCACCTATCAAAGCCAGCATCTTCTCTCACCTTACTTACCTGCACCCTCTTGCCCCACTGGGCATCCTGTCTCCATCCTTTTCCCATAGCCACAGAGTGTTTTCTGGAAACATAAACCTGACCACAGCACACTCCACCCTCCCTATCCAAGCTTTAAACCTTTGGTGTTTTCTCTCTGGGTTCTCAGAGTACAATCATAGGTACTTTACAGGGCATTCAATGCCCTCTGTGACCTGCCACATCTCTGAATACTTCACAAGTGACAACACCTCCCAGTCTTTATTCATACTGGCTTTTATCTACCTCAAGTCCTTTCTCTCTTCTTCAAACTCCTATTCATCCCTCCAAACCCAGTTCAGATCACTTCTTCTTGGTCTCCTCTGGGATTCATCTCACCCTGACCTCCGAACTCTCCCCCATCTCTTGATGACTCTTCCAATGTTCTAACCCAACTCAGAACTGCAGCTGCTTTAGTTGAGCAGATGCCTGAACCTTAGGGGTGGGCTGCCTCTTCTACACAGCTGTTAGTCCCAAAGGAAGCAAGGCAGCCGGGGCTGAAAGTGCCTACCCCGGGGTTTGGCACACAGTCAGCAATCAATAACAGGTAACTGAATTGCTTTTGCATTCCCACGGTGCAACCTGCTCCCCCAAGGACCACGAGCTTCTCGAGGGCAGGGCCCTGACTGCAAGCTGGAACCAAGCACACAGCAGTGTCAGTCACAAGGGAAGTGACTGCCACTGCTGACGATGCACTGCCACACAGTTCCCTTGGATTCTTACAACAGCCCTGGGACCCAGTCCGGGTTGGATTAGCTGCCCCATTTTACAGGGAGTGAAATTGAGACTCAGGGAGAAAGGGGACTCTTTGAGGCCTGAAGCTGGAAAGTGGAGGAGCCGTGGTGTGTATCACAACCCCTCTATTGCAGGAGGTCTGGGTCCCCTCCTCCCCGCCCCCAGGGAGGACCCTCAAAGCTAGACTCCCATAGTTCGGGCTGATGGAAAAAAGGGTGGACTGTGACCAATCTGCCAGGGCTAGTATTTTGCTGCATATCAATACGACTCCCAGTAAAAGATGTGTAGCTAGTTTACGTTTGCTGCAGTCTAACTCTGCCCCGCCAAATTCCTTCACCAACACCCAACCACCCCCTCCTCTCTTGGCAGCCTGTACACCAAGCCAACCCGCACAGGGCACACAAAGCTGGATAAAGGGGAGGTATCAGTAGTTGCAAGAAGAAGGAAGAAAGGAAGGAAGGAAGGAATTACGTTAAAACAATTTTCTTGTTAAAGGAAAGAAACAGGGAAGAGGAAGAGCAGTTGGAAAAGGAAACTAAAAAAAAAAAAAAACACTATAAAGCCATTTCAAATGATAAGAGGGAGATTGAGCAAGTAAAATGAGCAAGAAAGTGCATATACAAAAATACACAAGGATGACTGTGCATGTGCACAGGTGTGCTGCGAGAGTGTGCAGGCACAGATTTCTTGAGCCCTGGCCGGCATGCGGGCCCAGGTATGCGAATGGGGGCAAGAAAGCAGCTGAATAGGGAGTGTGTGTGGGGGTGGAGGGGGTGAGCTGAGTGTGGAAATGAAGGTAACAGGGTAGAGAAAGTGTGGCCTGTGCCTGGGGCTGAGAATGTAGGGGGTTGTACTTGGGGAGTTACACCTGCTCCTTCTTGAAGCCCTACGGTCATTCATATAATCAGTAAAAAACAGGGATTTTCATGCTCCCTGAAGCAAGAGTTAATAAGGAGCTAAGCACAGAAATTTCCTTAGATAGCCTGTCAGAACTCTCTTCTGGATCCCTCATATCCCCGAAGCCTCCCAAAGGATTCCCCACCAGATCTTCCCTTCTCAGCAGATCCCTCCCCATGAGCACCCGCCTGGAACCACCACCCCACATCCTTTTCTACGCCTCTCACCCCAGTGCACTTCCCTGGTTCTCAGGCCAGATCCGACACCAGGTCGCTCTGGATCCCTGCCCATGTTCCTTCAGAAGTGGAGCCTTCCTCATCCTAATCCAGCCTCCTGGCCCTGCCCTGTGGCCCCTCAGGGAGATCCAGACAACCCCCAGGCTGGGGCAGCCTCCCTCTCCCATTTCACAGCTCAGGCAGGTAGCGCTCCCCACCCCCAACCTGCTCCAACTCAGGGGCCCTGCATTGGGGGGCAGGGGGGCTTGAAATGGGGAGAAAGTCTAGCCCCTCCCCCTCCGGGGTGGTAGAACCAGAGGGGCAGCATTCCAGGGAAATGGGGGGGGGAGCGCCTAGCACAGAGGGTGCAGAGACACCAAGAGACGGGTGAGAGACAAGAGGCAGAGAGAAACTTAGGGAGGGAGACAGAGACCCAGGGAGAAGAAACAGACAGACCCAAGGGGAGAGAACAGAGAGACTCAGGGACAGGGTACAAGACGACCCAGGGAGACAGAACGGAGAGACCTGGGGAGAAAGAACAGAGTGACCTGGGGAAAAAGAATGGAGACAGCCGGAGAGACCCTTGGGATTGCAGGGGCGTGAGATTGGGAGGCACTGACACGGGGAGGCAGAGACGCCGAGGAAAACAGAAAGCAGTCGAGACAGAGACGCGGGCACGGCGATGGGGAGCAGGCACGGGACGGGACGGGACGCGGGGCCGCCACTGAGTGAACTTTCGGAGCGGGTCCGAGTGGCCACGTCCTCACGGGACAGGTCGCTCCAGGGCCTCCAGGGCGTTGCACCCGGTTGGGGGCGGGAACAGCCCGTTCGGCCCCTCCCCATCCCGTGCTCGCGAACGAGGGGGGTGGGGGGCTTCAAACTCGCGCCCGGCGCAGCCTGGGACCGCACGTGCGCCGGGGCCGCGAGCGAGACCCGGGCGCGCCGGCTGCGGATCCCCTGCCGGCTGGGAGGGGGCGCCTGTGCGGCGGGGGCGGGGGCGCGGCCTGGACCCGCCCGGAGCGGGGAGCTGGGGGGTCTGAGGGCCGCCCCCGGAGCGCGTCCGCGCTAGAAGGGGGGACGAGGCGGGACCGATGAGGGGGAGCAAGAACGCAAACGGGAAACTTTGCGCTGGGCGGGGGGAGCGGGCTGCGGCTAAGGTGCGGCGGAGAGGGAGGGAGGCGGCGAGGGGCGGCGGGGAGCGAGCCAGCCGGCAGCGCTGGGGGCGCGTCTGCCGCGGGGTGAGCGGGGAGGAGCCGCCAGGCTGGGGCGTGGGGGGGGCTTCGCCGAGGCTGCGGGCGCGGCAGGTGGGGGCGCGGCCCGGCCTCAGCGGCGCCCTCGTCCCCCCCGGGACCGCCCCCAGCTCCGCCGGGTGGACTAGCGGGGAGGGCAAGGAGAGCGGGGAAGGGACGGGCGCGGAGGGGGCTGGCGGGGGGCCCGGGGGTCACTCACCGCCTATCCAGGGGCCGTCGGTCCGCATGTCCCCCCGCAAGCCGCTGGGGCCGCTGCTCCCACTCCTCTGCCGCCGCCGCCTCCACCTGGTCCCGCTCCCGCCACCGCCACCCGAGCTGGAGCCGGAGCCCGAGCCGGAGCCGGAGCTGGAGCCGCCGCCTCTGCCGCCGCCACCGCTCCCGCCGCTCCCGCGCCAGCTCCAGCCGCGCGCTCCCTTCGCGCTCGCGCCCGCGCCCCTGCCCCTGCCGTGCGCGCCCCCGGCGCCGCCCTTCCCCTCGTGCACTCTCGCTCGTAGAGCCGCGGAGCCGCTGAGGCCCAGAGAGGCCACAACCTAACGCCAAGTCGAAACCGACCGGAACCTCAATATTGAACCCGAACCCCAATAATGAACATGGACAGACCAAACTCTGATACTACATCCAGATCCTTCCAGTGGCTCCCAGCCCTAGCATGAACCTAATACCACTCTAGGACCCCATTTCCTCCCCATACAGATCTGAACCTGATACTGAGCCCACACCTTGCCCTAAACCCAATATTGAGTCCAAAGCCCTTAATATGCCCCCAAATTAGCACAAGTAGTAATTTTGTTCTGAACCTCTATACTGATCCCAAATACCAATTCTGACTCTAAACCTCTTTATTACTTCTACCTGCCCTAACCTTGATAGTGACGCTAGCACCAACCCTGAACCTTAAATGGACCCCTGTACTAATGCTCAGCCCCCAGTCCCTAAATGAACCCTAAAGTCCAAAAGCTACCTTGCTATGGACCCCAGTTCTCTCTCTTCTGAACCCCAAGCCTTACATAAAACTCCAGTACTGCTCTCCCATTCCCAGATCAACACCAATGCACTCTGAATTGGGATTCTCAATTCCAGAGTTGGGATTGGGTCACCATAAAAGGACCCCCAAACACAGACACTGACCTGAAACCCCACCCAACCTTCAGACCATTTAGGACCCTAAACCAACCCAGCTTTAATAATAATCTTGGAACCCTAGATAAGACTGGCTTTGCAGAAACTCCACACAAAGCCCCTTCATCCTCATGTTCACCCTCCACTTCTCTGACCTAGTGTCAACCCCAAGCAGAGACTGGCTAATACCCCAATATTATACCAATTCCAGCTGTGAACCTTACATTGGCTTCAGAATTAAAGACGTGATAATGCCCTCCAAATCTAATTTAAATCTCAGTACTGAGTTTCTGTCTTCTCATACTAAACTCAAATGATGACCCTAGAAATTTCTGGGTGAAACTAATAACCTACGTGAAGATTTATTGCAAGACCTACTGATCAGACGGATTTGATGAGCTTCAATCCAAGAGCCCCTGCCTCCAGACCCCGCCCCCACGCAATCCATGTTACAACCACTTAAGAGTCAGCCAAAGCCACACCAGCTCTTTCCTGTCTACCCCACCCCTCCTCCCCCCTCCGCCGCTTGCTGGGCTTCACCATGAAGGATGGGGGACCTACCCCCACTGCCCTGGGTCAGTTAACTGAGCAGAAGAAGAGATGAGGTTTCTCCTCTGTGGGGTTTCTTCGGTGGGGTCTTTCTGATAACCCTGTAAGTTTGGAGTCAGGTGAGAAATAAAATTTGGAGATTGTTGAGGTGCCTGGATTCAGGGATCACGTGGTAATGTGCAGGGCAAGGTTGCTGTGGTGTTCAGGGATCTGGGCTGAGGGATCAGGTCTGGTAACCACCTGATTCACTGCCAGTTTTTAGCCTGAACTTGAATTCACAAACAGTGCGTGTGCGCCCCCTGGTGTGTGAGGAGGGAATGGGACTGGCTCCAGTGATTCTGGAAAAACAATTTGGTTTGGATGACAAACGGATCAAAAATGAATATTTCCAGTGAGTGGTTTTTCACCATTAGCAATTTTGGTGCACCATGGGGGAGGTATTGCAAATTTTATGCATCCTTAAGCATTTTTGCCTTTTTTTTCCAGAACTTTGAGGATTTAGAGATTCCCTCTCGGCCCCCAAATTTTAAAAGTATACTTTTCAGCCAATTATGCCTGCCCATTGCTGAGTTATTAAAACAGTTCTTTTCCCTGGTTTCATTGGCCCACCCTCTCCTCACTGGCTACTGTCTCTGATTCCTTTACCACCTCCTCTTCTGCTCTTCCGGGACTCTGTCCTAGGCCTCCTCTTTTCTCCTGCTCAGCCCCTTTTCTCTGGATCATCTTGACCACTACCAACCATATGCTGATGACTTCCAGGTCTCTATCTCCAGTCTGGGCCGCTCCTGTGAGCTCCAGATCCATATAACTAAGAGCCTCCTCTGTCCTGCCCACCCCAGATCTGCTTACCTTCAATAGTGCCCGTCTCAGGCAGTGGCATCTTCAGCCACTTAATCACTGACATGCAGAGACCTTCCCTCCTGCACCACTGTCCAATCAGTCGTCAGTCCTGCAAATTTTGAAAAACAGACACTAGAGACCATATGGCTCCATGAGGGACACATGCAGAGAGTTTCTGGCTTTTGGGTTTCAGTCCACACACGCACAAAGCCAAACTGGTCTTAACTTCTCTTGCACGCAGTTATAATATAATGCCCCTTAAGACTTGCTCTACCAGCCAGGCACGGTGGCTTACGCCTATAATCCCAGCACTTTGGGGGGCTGAGGCAGGCAGATCACCTGAGGTCAGGAGTTCGAGACCAGCCTGGCCAACATGGTGAAACCCCATCTCTACTAAAAGAAAAAAAAAATACAAAAATTAGCCAGGTGTGGTGGTGTGCACCTGTAATTCCAGCTACTTGGGAGGCTGAGGCAGGAGAATTGCTTGAAACCGAGAGGCAGAGGTTGCAGTGGAGATTGCTCCACTGCACTCCAGCCTGGGCCACAGAGCAAGACTCTGTTAAAAAAAAAAAAAAAAAAAAAAGACTTGCTCTACCTTTAGTGTGTTTTGGCACCTCAGAGCCAACTGTACCTGTTTGGAACCATTGTTTCCTCCAGGAAGCCATCCTGGCTGTCACCACTGTTTGCATCTGTGCCTGTCTCCCTGACTTATGGACAGCAGTTTCCTTGCAGGCAGGAGAAATGAGTCCACCTTGTTCCCTGTCATTATCCCAGTGGCCAGCACAGGGTCCTCACACACAATAGATACTTGATACATATTTGTTAAAGGGATGAAGATTGACTTTCTTATCTGTGCTCAAGGAGCCATCAGACGTAAATGACTAAGTGAGGGAAGAGCTCGCTGACCAAGTCTTAGAGCTCATCCAGCCCCGGTCTTCTGTAGCCCTGGCATGCACTAGAAGAGGGGCTCGTGGTGTTCACTAGCCTGTGTGCCTGCTAGCCTGGGCCTTGGTAGTCCTGAAGCTCTGGCAGCCCTGTTCCCTCTGCCCCGCATTGTCCAGGCTACTGAGCACAGTACTGGAAGGTAGGTGAGCTGGGACCCCTGGCTTCCTGTGGTTGAAGTGAGCAGATGTGCTCACTGCTGTGCCAACCAGGCTCTTGCTCCAAACCCCACAGGAACACAGGGGTCTCAGAATCCTAACCCATTGGCGTCTGCCCTCTCATTCACCCACATGTGGCAAAGCGTTTGCCGAGGCAGGGCAAGAGAATGCCTGTAAGCAGCCTGCCCAGATCTCTGCATGTACGCCATCTGGAACTAGATACAAACCCAAGGTAATGAAACTAGAGGCCTAGGTGCCAAAGCCACATGGATGAGAAGCTCAGGTGGCCGGGCCTGGGAGAGCGTGATAGCTGCTGAAGGAGAAGAGCCAAGGCTCTGTCCAGTTTGCCAAACTGTGAGCACGGGGTCCATGTGGGGCCTCCCTGCTGCCCTGCTCCTGGGCCTGGCGGGGAGGGATGTCCTTGTGCTCATCTGTGAAGGCCGAGTGGCACCACGTGGTCATTGTGTGTCTGCTGTGTTCCAGCCCCAGGGTGCAGGGTGAGGAGAGAGCCAGATGTCAACTCCCACTCACTGCTCACCCTTTGTCCAGGTCCTGGGCCCACTGGACACTCTCTGCAACTCATGACGTAAATACACCTCTTGGTCATCCCTTAGTTGGTCTAAACCAAATTAAATTCAGCTTGAGTCTCTACCCATTAGATTAGCAAGATTTCCCTATCACTCATGGCTGCCCTTCACCTCCCTCCGATCATCCATGAACTCCAGGGGTTTGCACAGTCCCGAAGACGGTCAGTCCGTGCTCCACAGCCTTGCAGAGAAAGGTGGAAGGATTTTTCAGGCTGCTGCTGCTGCTGTTGCAGACATCAGTGGTCACAGTCACAGGGCTTCCACTATTTTTTGCCCATCTGCAGGGCCTCACTTGTCCAACCTGGTCCTTGGGAAGATAACCCTCTACTCCCTCCATCCCAGCTCTTTCAAGAGGACTTCTCCCACAGGCCCCCACAGTTGCAGCCCTTAGTCCTTGGCTTTTCAATCGCATGCAGCCACTTTCTTGTGGGGGCAGGTCAGGGTGGGATGGAGAATGCCTGTTCCCCTGCCCCTCTCCTCCGTGCCAAAGCATCAATTCCCCAAGACACAGTGATGTTCTCCCTCTTAGCTCAGGCACAAGAACTACAAAACGGCCTGTTTACTTTCTCAGGTATGAGGTGGGAGAAAAAAGCCCCAGGACTTAGAACACAAAAGCCTGACTAATGCTTTTTTAATTAAAAAAAAATTTTTTTTTTTTTTCGTAGGGACAAAATCTCATCATGTTGCCCAGGCCGATCTCGAACTCCTGGGCTCAGGAGATCCTCCAGCCTCAGCCTCCCAAAGCGCTGGGATTACAGCAGCCATGAGCTGCAGTGCCTGGCCTGGCTAATGCCTTTCATTTCTTCCGGCTGAGTCACTATGGGCAGGGAGAAATGATACAGGAGTTAATTTCTCAATGAACACTGCTTATGTTTCCCGGAGAAAACAGAAGCCACCACAGGAGGACTCCCTCATCTCCCGCTACCAAATCCGCAAACCCACACACCTCTCCTCCTTCCGCTGTGTCTCCCCTGTGCTCAGGGTGCTCCGGCGCCTCCAGGCTTTGCTCTCTGTTCCCCGTCCACTGCACCCTCTTCACTATAGCATTCCCATCTGCCCATGCGCATGTCTTTCCCATCCTAAAAAAAATTCCCTCCCTTGGCCCCACACGCCTCTCCAGAGTGGGAGAGCTTAATTGCCTCTCTGTTCTCCTTCCCCACAAACCCAAAAGCCATTTCTACAGGACGCCTCTATTCCTCCATCTCCTGCTCGATCCCCAGCCCACAACAACCCTGCTTTCTGGCTTTCACTGATGTTGCTCTTTTTTTTTTTTTTTTTCGAGACTGAGTCTCGCTCTGTCGCCCACGCTGGAGCCATCTCGGCTCACTGCAACCTCCACCTCCTGGGTTCAAGCGATTCTCCTGCTTCACCCTTCCAAGTAGCTGGGATTACAGGTGCCTGCCACCATGCCCAGCTAATTTTTGTCTTTTTGGTAGAGACGGGGTTTCACCATGTTGGCCAGGAGTTGGTCTCGAACTCCTGACCTCAAGTGATCCGCCTGCCTCGGCCTCCCAACGTGCTGGGATTACAGGTGTGAGCCACTGTGCCTGGCCTGATGTTGATCTTGATATAATGACTCTTCCCCTCCATTTTGCCAAAGCTAATGGCTGGGCCTCTGTTTCCAGCTTAGTGGACTCCTCAGTGGCCTTTGCTACTTCCTGCCATCAGCCAGGGTTACTTCAGTGCCGGTGCAGGCAGACAGCTACTGGACCTCTCGTCACCATGGCTGACGCTTGAAGGCTGCCCAGACTACTCTTTCTACGCATCCCACGCTGGGTCCTGTCCTCTCCCAAAACTGCTCCTCTCCTGCTCCCACCTTGCTCCCTCTACCTCACGATCACTGCTCCGTCTCATCAGATCTCTCTGCTGTTGACCTCGTGTTCTCCTAGAGAGCTCTCCTCAGCTCTCTCCTTTTCACTTTTCTCCTGGTCCAACTTAGATGCCAAGGTCCAACATTTTAACAACACTCTTGTCAATACCCCAAGCCTCTTGGCCTCTCTGCCTTTTTATCATATCTGTCTGGCAAAAAGCCAGCTCCAAGTGAGCCCTCCTGTCTGCCGTCACAGGGCGGTGCTCAAGCAACCACATGTCTCCACAGGTCAGACGGATGTTCCCTTAAGGCAGGGCCTACATAAGGGCCCTCTGCGCAGTTCTCCACTCAGCTTGGAACCGCACTCTTTGTAACGGCTATTCCAGCCCTCCCCATCCTCTTTACACCTTCAGCCAGCCCATTTTCCTCTCGCTGTCAGATGGGACCTTGCCACCTCTTTACAGAGAGGATTAAAGCCACCGCAGAACTGCCCCGGCTTTCCACTAGCACATTCACACACCTCCCCGCATCTGCCCTCTTTCCTGCTGCCTTACAGGAAACACCCTCCTCCTCTCTCAGGCCAGTGTCTCTGCCAGTCCTAGATTCCCTACCCCCTCCTGCTTCTCAGACCCCTCACCTATCCATCGTCCCCTCCTGCCCTGAGCACCGCCCCCAGTCTTCAACTGGAGCCATCCATAAACCTACTCCCTGCATGCTTACTTTCTCCTCCATTTCTCCATCAACTTTATTTATTTATTTAATTTTTTGTAGAGGTGGGGTCTCGCTATATTGCCAAGGCTGGTCTCGAACTCCTGGCTTCTAGTGATGCTTCCACCTTGGCCTCCCAAAGTGCTGGGATTACACATGTGAACCACAGCACCTGGCCTTTTCTTTCTTTTACATTTAAAAAATTTCAATAGCTTTTGGAGTACAAGTGGTTTTTAATTATGTGGATGAATTATATAGTGGTGAATTCTGAGATTTTGGTGCATCCGTCATCTGAGTATCGAACATTGTACCCAATATGTATCCCTCACCACCTCCATCCTCCCCGTTCTAAGCCTCTAAAGTCCATTATACCACTCTGTATGCCTTTGCATACTCACAGCTTAGCTCCTGCTTGTAGGTGAGGATGTACGGTATTTGGTTTTCCATTCCTGAGTTCCCGGCCTCTCTTCTTTTTTTCTTTCCTTTTTTTTTGACAGAGTCTCACTTTGTCACCCAGGCTGGAGTTCAGTGATGCGATCTCGGCTCACTGCAACCTCCACCTCCTGAGTTCAGGTGATTCTTGTGCCTCAGCCTCCTGAGTAGCTGGGACCACAGGTGCATGCCAACATGCCTGGCTAATTTTTTTTTTGCATTTTTTTTTTTTTTTAGTAGATTTAGGGGATTCGCCATGTTGGCCAGGCTGGCCTTGAACTCCTGGCCTCAAGTGATCTGCCCGCCTTGGCCTCCCAAAGTTGCTGGGATTATAGGCGTGAGCCACCATGCCTGGCCCCAGCCTCTTCTTTCATAAAAGTGTTCTGTTTGCCATTATGGCATTCCTACTCACTCCATCCAACATTTGGTCAAATCTGGCTTTTACTGTCTCTGCCCCCAACATCTCCCCAAAACACAATGTTTGTGCTATGATCTCCATGTCTTAAAATTTGGAGGCCATTTTTTTTTTTCAGTATTCATTTTCTTAGGCCTCTCGATTACTGCATTCTTCAAACCCTAACTTCTTTGGCTCCCTTGACACCATACTCTCCTGGTTTGCCTCTTAACTCCTTGGTCTTCTTCTCAGTCTCCTTGGCTGGGTCATCCTCCTCCACTCAATCCATCAAGTGCTCCTGTCCCTCAACGCCCATGCCTTGGCCTTTCCCCTTCTTACTGTGGACTCTGTCCCTGTTGATCTCATCCATGCCTACAGCATTGAGTACTGTCCATCTGCCGATGATTCACACCTTTATGACTCTTACCCAGGGAACCTCTTGTGTAAGCCCTTGATGGAGAGGAGCCCAGCCAGCTGCCTAGTCAACAACTCCACCTGTGTCCCAAAGGCACCTCAGCCCCAGCATGCCCAAGACCTCCCACCCGATCTTCACTCACTGATTCCTTTCTCGAGTTTTCTGTCTGAGTCAGTGGCCCCACTGTCCATCTATAGGCAAGCCAGAATCCTAGGAGCCATCACCAAATCCTGTTCATTTTACCTCCAGAGCACCTCTCTAATCTGCACCTTTCTCTTCAACTCCGCTGATGCCTCACTGGTCCAAGCCACCATTAACCCTTATCTGGATCTCTGCAGCGCCTCCTCACTGATCTCTCTACATCTGCTCTGCCCCTCCCCCATCTTATCTCTGCGCTGCAGCTGCAAATGGGGTTATGTCACTCCCCCAGGAAAACCTTCAAATGGCTTACATGGGGCTGGATTAGGAGCCAGCTCCTCCACATGGATGAAATGCCCTCCCTTTGCCTACCTCCCCACCTCATCCAACACAACGCTCCTGGCTCAGTCCTCTGCGGTGGCGCCAGCATCCTTTCAATTCCTCAAACATACTGCGTTTCCCCCTTCCCTCTCCCCGTTCTTTCTAGAAGACTTTCCACCCCACCTCCTTCACATGGTAACTCATTCTTCACTTTTGGCTCAAGCATCACTGCCTTGGGGCAGCCTTCCCTGACCCTTAGTCTGAATAAGTACAGGGCCCTGTTGCTGTCCGCCAGAGCATTCCTTTACACTTCTTATTACACATTTAATGGATTGATGCCTGTCATCCATGTCATTCACTCAATAGCTATATGTTAAATCCGTATAAGCTGTCTAGAGTAATGTCTGGCACCCAGTAACTACCCAATAAATGTTAGCTATTGTTATCCTCAATATCTGGAGACCAAGGAAAGGCAGAAGAGCCCACGAAGGAGAAAAAAGGAACGGTCACTAAGAAGGAAAGAAGAAAAGCAGGGGAGAGTTGCTCTTTCACTCATTTCCTCTATTAGGCTCACCCTTCAGACGCCGCTCCTCCTGTGGCACCTGGAGCTCTTTTCCCAGATAGTTGCGTGGCTGGCTCCTTTTCATTTTTCATGTCTGTCTTAGGTCAGGTTTCCCAGAAGAAGATCCCGAGATGAAGTGATTTATTAAGGAAGGGTTCCCGGGGGAAACTGGCAAAGGAGAAGGGGAAGCAGAACAGAGAAGGTGAAGAAGCCAAGCAAGGGGAGATTTCAGGCCATGTTCTTGGAAGGGTAGCTTCAGCCTGACCTCAGGGGGACCCTGGAGTGGAAATTTATGCCTCAGTGTTGTCCCCACCCCTGCCAAGGGCGTTGGAGGCTTCATACCTCCTAGCCTCCTTAGTCATCTGTTGAGGGCTACCAGAGGGGCTGAGAATGGTGGGTGATGAGTACACCCTCTTCGGGGCCTTTCTAGCTTGCATGCAGACAGAGTGGCTCCAGGAAGTTGAGGACCGTCCTCCCTAAAAGAACTGGTGCTAGCTGCTGGAAGGCAAGGCACGCTGAAGGTGGGGCTGTGTCTGCCTCTCACCCCCTCACCAAAAATGGTGGAAGGGGATCTGAGGGGTCTATCATGTCTCCACTGAAATGTCACCCTCTCAGAGAAGCCTTTGCTGATCACCCTATCTAAAATAGTTTTCCATCGCTGCAACAGCACTCTCTTTATTTCCTTCACATAATTTAGCACGATCTGTAGTTAGTTTGATTTCATTTTTGTTTAACAACTGTTTCTGCTGCTAGACTCTAAGGTCTAGCAGGGCAGGAATCTACATTACTCTATTCTTGCCAGATCTTTAGCACTAGGACAGTGCTTGGCATATAGGAGGTGCTCAATCCATCTTTTTTTGAATGAATGCGTTAGTGAATTAGGCACATGCACTGAGTGCTCAGCTGGGTGAGAGGCAGGTAACTCCAAATGTATGTATAGGGGGCTAGCTGCACCGCGCTGGCCAGAATGTGGCCCACACAGTTGTGCTTGTGAAGGGGCCATAGAGGGTCAACTCCTCTCTGAAGCAGCAGACATCACCCCAAGGCTGTGTATCTCTCTGGGTCCCCAGCCCTTTGTGCAAAGTGGGATGGAGCCCATGGGGATCCAGGCATGTGGGCCGTGGGATTCAGAAGTATAGGGGAGCTTCTGACGAGGGGCTTGAAGCTGCATAGATGCATGTCATGGACACCTCCCCACATACATGCCACCAACACCACCCAATGCCTCAGGCTAAACTGGCCTCAGTGAGGGCAGACTAGGCTGTGAGAGGGCGGCCTTGCATTTGGGAAAATATGGCCCTGGCTCTGTGTAAGACCCATGGCACTTATTAGCTGTTTGGTCTTGGACTTCTCTAAGTCTCAGTTTCCTCTTCTGTAAGAAGGGGATAATACTTTGCAGCATTATAGGAAGGACATGAAATTGTGTTTGTAAAGAGCTTCATCAGAGCCTGGCACATTGTAGGTTCTTGAAAATAGAAGCTATTTGATGATTATTAGAATTAGCATAATCAAGCGTCTAATAGCACCAGTTTAGAGAACTATTTAAAAGCTAATCCCACCAGGCCCCATACCCTGGTAATCCCCGACTGTCTGAATGAGAGCCCGTTTCAACATCCATCCACCTTCTTCTGCAGTTGCCCTCCCCCATCCAGCTCCCCACTGCTCCTTCCTCAACCTCTTAAACTCTCAGCCCCTTCAGCCTTCCTCCCTGCAATTCCTGCCTAACTGAGGACACAGCAGCTGCCTCCAGGGGAGGCCACCATTCCACAACCACAGAGCAGTGAGGCAGAGCAGCATCTTTCTCACTCTCAAAAGCCACTCCCAGATCATTATTCCTTCAGCCTCATGGAAAAATCCCTGCTCATTTAAGGCTCATGCCATCTGGCTCTTGCAATTCATTTATTCAACTAAGATTTATTGAGTGCTTTTTCTTCTTTCTATTTCCATACTTTACCTTCTTTCAGAGAAGATTTCAGTGACTTATAAAAAAACATGTAATAGAAGATGCCTGGCACATAGTAGGGCTCTCTATCTAGCTGACTAGATGAATACACTTTGAAATGTCACATAGATGTTCACCTCTCCCCAGTGCCCCTTCAGAGGTGGGTTTCATCGAATGTAAACAGTGAAGTAGAAGACTCACTCTTATGCCTCTCTTGAATTGTTCACTTGGGAGCTGGCTCACCATTTCAAATGTTCTCCTAAGCTCTACAGGGAATCACATACCATAATGCTGGTCACCACCTGGAGCTTGCAATATCCTACCTCAAGAAAATAAATATTTGCTGTCGTTATTATCCATAAGAAACTCTGTAAGCAAACTATTACAAGGGCATGTGATGCATTTTAAGGGCTGCTACGTGTTTCAATTTGTCTCTGCTGGGAAGGATTTCCATGGGTCCCAATGAAGAGGTGGAGGATGAGGCAGGTTCTCTGCCCCTTCACCACAGCCTCTTTTTATTCCCTTTAAGACCATTGCCCAACACTCGGCTGCCATATTTACTTGCTTTAATGAAGGGCAGTGCAACTTGAAAGAGGAATTACAATGCAGGAAGAGAATGTGGTAGCTGGGTAATAACGAGGATTTTCCCAGAGACCAAAGAGAAAAGTACCTAAGAGTGGAGGGCTATCTTCTCTCTCCTGTCCTCCATTAGACAGCCTCTCTCCAACTGCATTCTTCATCAACCCTTCCCACGCCCACCAGTGCAGCTTTTTTCACTTTCAGAAAATCCCTTCCTTCCCCAACAGTCTCCTGGATTCCTTCCTTTCCCCTGTGCAATTCCCCAAGTCAGCACAACTCCTTTGGAGTCATGTCTGCAGGCTTCGTCAAGTTGCATCAGCATCAGTAATGCTCGAGTTGGAACCTCCTCCCAAGATCATTCTTGTGGTGTTGGCATTTGACAGCCCATCCTTCAAGACGGGTGAGGGCCGTTTAATAGGGCTTTCTTTTCAATATCCAATATTTCCATTGGCTTCTTTACATACTGAACCTGCTAAATAAAATGCATTCGTATCCATAGCTCAAACACAGACATTACTTCTTAGGTCTAGTAGATTCTAAAGCCACATTGAGAAAGGAAATAATTCCTTAATTGCCTCATAATTAGCAGTGTGTCTTCTCTATTCCCTGGGAATCAGTAAATCCGATTATTGTGGCAAGGGTAGATGTCTCTTCCTTTCTTGATCCCCTTCCGGGTTTGTTCGAATAAGAATGTGGTCATAGTCCCTTTAATGATTTCTCAATAATTTTTGCAAGAGAGGCTTTGATGGTTTGATTTTAGGGAGCCTCAATTACATCCTTGCCAAGGGCTGATATCAATTTGGGGAAAGGGAAAGGGGAGGACCTATTCTCCCAGTTACATAAAATTAAAGATAAATATATGAAGAAAGAGAAAAAATGACAACAAGAACAGGAATCAAGACAGTGTGCTACTGGCATGGGATAGACATCAAATCAATGGAACAGAAATGAGAGTCCAGAAATAAACCCTTACACTTACGGCCAATTGATTTTCCACAAAAGTGCCAAGGAAATTCAATGGGGAAAGGATAGTCTTTTCAACAAATGGCTCTGACACAATTGAATATCCACATGCAGAAAATATGAATTTAGACTGTTGTCTCATGCCATGTGTAAAAATTAACTGGAAATGGGTCATAGACCTAAATGTAAGATACAAAATTATACAACTCTTGTAAGAAAACATAGTAATAGTTCTTCATGACTTTGGGTTAGGCAGAGTTCTTAAATACAATACCAAAAAGCACAAATAATTAAAAAAAGGAAAAGTTGGACTTTATAAAGATTAAAAACTTCTCAATCCAAAGAATACCATTAGGAAAGTGGAAAGACAAACCACAGACTGGGAGAAAATATTTGTAAATCATATATCTAATAAAAAGATTTGTACCCAGAACATGTAAAGAACTCTTAACAACTAACTAATAAGAAGGCAAATAACTCAATTTAAAATTGCGTGGGATGGCCGGGAGCGGGTGGCTCACACCTGTAATCCCAGCACTTTGGGAAGTTGAAGCAGGCTCATCACCTCAGGTCAGGAGTTCAAGACTAGCCTGGCCAATATGGCGAAACCCCGTCTCTACTAAAAATACAAAAAAAAAAAAAAAAAAAATTAGCCGGGCGTGGTGGCGTGCGCCTGTAATCCCAGCTACTTGGGAGGCTGAGGCAGGAGAATCCTTTGAACCTGGGAAGTGGAGGTTGCAGTGAGCCGAGACCATGCCACTGCGCTCCAGCCTGGACAACAAGGTGGAAACTCCGTTAAAAAAAAAAAAAAAAAAAAAAAAAAAAAATTCATGGGAGGCTGACACAGGTGAATTGCTTGAGCCTGGGAGGTGCAGATTGCAGTGAGTCAAGATTGCGTCATTGCACTCCAGCCTGCAAACAGAGCAAGACCTTTTCTCGAATAAATAAATAAATAAATAAATAATAAAATAAAAAGAAATAAAAATTAAAACTAAAATTAAAAAAAATTGCAGATGGACGCAGTGGCTCATGCCTATAATCCCAGCACTTTGGGATGCTGAGGTGGGTGAATCACTTGAGGTCAGGAGTTCGAGACCAGCCTGGCCAACATGGTGAAACCCCATCTCTACCAAAAATACAAAAATTAGCCAGGTGTGGTGGCAAGTACTTGTAATCTCAGCTACATGGGAAGCTGAGGCAGGAGAATCCCTTGAACCCAGGAAGCAGAGGTTGCAGTGAGCCAAGATTGTGCCACTGCACTCCAGCCTGGGCGATAGAGTGAGACTCTGTCTCAAAAAATAAAATAAAATAAGGCATAAGAACTGAAGAGACATTTCACCAAAGATCAAGTATAAATGGCCAATAAGCACTTGAAAAGATGCTCAACATCATTAGTCATTAGAGAAATACAAATTAAAACCCCAGCAAGATACCACTTCACACCCACTGGAAAGGCTATAATAGAAAACATAGGCAATAACAAGTGTTGGTGAGGATGTGGAGAAACTGGAACTCTCATACGTCGCTTATGGGAATGTAAAATGGTGCCATACTTTGCAGACAGTTTGTCAGATTCTTCACATAAATTTACCATGTGACCCAGTAATTTCACTCCTAGGTATCTATCTGCCCAAGACAAATGAAAACATATGTCCACAGACGGATTTATATGAGAATGCTCATAGCAGCATTATTTGTAATAGCCAAACAGTAGAAACAACCCAAACGTTTATCAACTGTGAATGGATAAACAAAATGGAGTATGTCCATAAAGTAGAATACTATTTGGCAATAAAAAGGAATGCAATATGGATAGATGCTACAGATGAAGCTCAAAAACATTATGCTCAGTGAAAGAAACTAGACACAAAAATCATATATTGTATGATTCCATTTGTATAAAATGTCCAGGAAAAGAAAATCTATGGAGACAGAAAGTCAATTAGTGATTGACTGTGGGAAAAGGAACTGACTGGAAATGAGCACAAGGATTCTTTGGGGGATGATAAAAACGTTTTAAAACTAAATCATGGTGATAGTTGCACAATTCTATAAATTTACTAAAAATTATCGAACTGGCCAGGCGCGGTGGCTCACATCCGTAATCCCAGCACTTTGGGAGGCCAAGGAGGGTGAGTCACGAGGTCAGAAGTTCGAGACCAGCCTGGCCAACATGGTGAAGCCCCATTTCTACTAAAAATACAAAAAAAATTAGCTGAAGGTGGTGGTACGTGCCTGTAATCCCAGCTACTCCAGAGGCTGAGGCAAGAGAATTGCTTAAACCTGGGAGTGGAGGCAGAGGTTGCAGCGAGCCGAGATTGTGCCACCACACTCCAGCCTGGGTGACAGAGCAAGACTCTGTCTTGGAAAATCAATACATAAATAAATAAAAATTATTGAACTATACACTTTTTAAAAAAGACAACAGGGCAGAAAAAAGAAATGGAACCGAGGGTAATATTAAGATCCAAAGGTACTCATAGTAGAGATGGATTCTAAATATGACGGAGCTTCCTGACAGTCAAAGGAAAAAGGGAAACAGGCTTGATTATGTGATTCCCAGGTATCCTTAAGATTAAAAACCAAAATAAACTAAACTAGGTGTTAAGGAGCAGCTTTGTTTTTTCAGTTCCTTAGACCTAAGAAAAATTTCTTCTAGTGAGAGGATAATACATGAACTAGTGAACATCCTGGATACTAGCCTACAGTGAATTTATTTTATTTATTTATTTTTTTGAGACAGAGTCTTGCTCTGTCACCCAGGAGTGCAGTGGTGTGATCCTGGCTCACTACAACTTCCGCCTCCTGGGTTCAAGCGATTCTCCTGCCTCAGCCTCCCGAGTAGCTGGGATTACAAACGCCCATCACCATGCCCGGCTAATTTTTTGTGTTTATTTTTAGTGTTTTGTATTTAGGAGTTTCACTATGTTGGTCAGGCTGGTCTCGAACTCCCAACCTCAGGTGATCTGGCCGCCTCGGCCTCCCAACATGCTGGGATTACAGGCGCGAGCGATTGCGCCCAGCCTACAGTGACTTTAAATATTTTTTGACAGTTTCATATAATGCCTCTTATTGTCATTGGAGGAATTAAGCTAGAGTTGTGCTATCCAATACGGTAGACACTAGCGACATGGGGCTATTTAAACTAAAATTAAATAAAATTGGAAATTTGGTTCCTCAGTCACCCTAGTCAGTTCCAAGTTCTCAATGCTTACATGGGCTAGTGGCTTCCATACTGGACAGTGCCTGTAGAGAACATTTCTCTCAATGCAGAAAGTTCTGTTGGACATGCTGGTTTGGAGGGCAGTTTAGTAAAAACACATAAAAGTTTGGAGTTGCAAATGGTGGTGAAAGAGTGATGCCGTCTCAACTTTGGCCAGGGCAGAGCTTTTAAATCTACTTTCATAACCTCGCACACTGAGAACAGGGACAGAAAGACGGGCTGGGGAGAGGAATAGAAATTTTATTTTTAAAAATAGGACAAGGCTTAACATAGATATATTCGGGCTTTTGAACATGGAGTGGTAGGATAAACTGAGGTCCACCAGGGCACACTTGGGGAACAATGTTTTGGTTAGCTGAGCTGTTTAGCTAATGACTGTGCTTTTGTTTTGCAGAGCACCCTTTGGCTGGCTTCTCATTTGCTGAATGGTATATTCAGGCTGGCAGGATTTTTATATACAAAACAGAGGAGGGCCAGAGCCAGCCTGGCAGGGAGAGGCTGTGGAGTGGACAGTGGGCGGGAGAAGGGGAATGAGAAGGAGAAAACTGTGGCTAATGCCTTTGGGAGAGATGCTAAAGGGGCATGGATTTTGAAGGAGATTCTCAAGGGATTCTGCTGCGCATAGGGTCATATAACCTTCTCCAGCTCTTCAAGAAATGTTCAGTCACTTTGGAGTTGGGTTTGTACTGAGGGGCATTTCATGGTATGTAGGGACTGACTTCAAGTCTGGTCTTGGGTGTCAGATGCAATGGCTCAAGAGGACCCAATCACGTGTGGGTTAAAGGCTGGGCCTTGTCTGGGATTTTCTCCCCATGGAGTGATACCCAGCTGCATCTTGGTTAAATTGTTCCTTTCAAACTTCAGAGTATAACTTCACTAGGACTGCCAAGCTTGCAGATTTATGGCACAAAGAAATGAAGATTGATCAGCCTGAGAGAGGATGGAATTTGGAATACCAGCTCCAAATCAGGGGGAAACCGTGGCAACCACTTCGAGATAGAAATGACAACTATGGGGGTGCAAGTTCTTCTCTGTGCCCATATCTGCCTTCCTGAAGCATGTGATGTACGATGACCAGGGTAACCAAAGGGACATGTGGTCACCTGACTTGTCACCAGACAAAAGCTCTTTCCGCATCATGACACAGGCCATATGCCAAGAGGGGATGGATCTTGGCAGTATGAAAAGTCTGTCTTTCTCGTTGATATTCCACCAACAAGTGGTGCCCATCTCCACCCCAGCCTTCCTCATCTGGAGAGAAACTGAGGGATTGAACAGCTGATAGCTTGTACCAGAGTCCAAGGAGGTAGAGGCAGACTACTGCAAGAGATGAGAGGAGACAACCAGGCCAGAGAAAGTGCTAGGGGGTTGGAAGAGGTTTGCCTCCTGGCCTTTAGCAGGTAGCCATTTGGGGTGCAGTGAATGCCCACATGAAAAGGCCTTTGCTTACTAAGGTGCTGTTTGGGTTCAGCCATTTCTCTGGCTACTCTCCTCATGTGTTGAAAGAAACACTCAAGTCAGATGTCAACAATGATTTCGTACATTTTTCTTTGATTTTTTTGTTTGAGACAGGGTCTTGCCCTATTGCCCAGGCTGGAATGTAGTGGTGCAAACACAGCTTACTGCAGCCTCCACCTCCCAGGCTGAGTTGATCCTCCCACCTCAGCCTCCTGAGTAGCTGGGACTACAGGCATGTGCCACCACACTTGGCTACTTTTTGTTTTGTTTTGTTTTGTTTTGTTTTGTTCTGTTTTGTAGAGAAGCAGTCTCACTATGTTGCCCAGGCTGGTCTCAAACTCCTGAGCTCAAGTGATCTTCCTGCCTTGACCTTCCAAAGTGCTGGGATTACCAGTGCATCCAGGATTTTGTACATTTTTCTATGCTTCAGGTGTGCATTTTTTGACTGATATGGTTGTTTATGAGAAATTTTTTCCTTCCTTGCATGCTTAGATTGTATCTCAGAGTGAAATCATCCAGAAGTGTGGAGCAAGGCCAGTGTCAGCTGTGACCAGATTCCATCACATCTGTGAAGTGAGCCAGCGTGGTGGCATCTGAGACATGGTGAGCAACACACCTAGGAACAAAGGGCACCTGGCATGAGAGGGAACAAGAAGGCATCCATCGAGGAGGCTGCAGTCTCTCCTGGCACTGGCACTGCCAGGGGGTGTGGTTGTTCAGAACCGACGGTTCAACCAGACAGCCACAGGCAACCTTTAGGAGAGGTAGCCAGGAAGACAGCTAGGGGTACACATGTGATCTGACCAGGTCTGGGGCAGCAGCCACAAATTGTTGTCACTAACGAACCATACGGTGATCCACTGCCAGTTTCCAAGGCCTGTCTTTCTTTGGCTACAGCCAAATTGGAGAATTAGCTGGTGTGTGATAGGAATCACCAATTCTGTATATTTCAAGTTGTTAGTGGTTTCACTAACATCTCTAATTATCCCAGGGATGTAGTATAGCTTTTATTTTGTTTGGCTAGGGAAGGAGAAGGCAGGAGATCACACTAGGTCCTTCCTCTGGAAAAAAAAGAAAGCTCTTAATCCACGTAGACCAAGGATCTGGTGTGGGAATGCAGGCTGCTGGTGCTATGGATTTCAACGACACCTTCAGAAACCAGGAGAATGACTGCAAGATAGGGTTGGGGCCTTGCTGGGCCTTCTGCGGGGTGGACTCAGGTCAACAGCTCCGTTTACCCTGACCCCATACATTCCCACTCTGACCACGGCATCACGGTGTCATTCTGGAGTTCTAGAAATCGATGTTAGCTCAGAGATGGTATCCAGGTATCTTGCAAATGTCAGGGGCAGCCTCAGGCCCTGAAAGAGGACAGAGTATTAGGAACAGTAGGGATCAGCTAGTCCATGCTCCCACCTCACCCTGCTGACCCACCTAGCCCTTGCCTCCTTCACCACTCCGCCTCGGAAGCTGTATTACTCAAGATTCTTTCTGTTGCACCTGAACAAGAAAGGACAATATATTGGTTGACATAACTCAAAAGCCCAGGGTGTGGAAGAAAAAGTTTAAATTGTGCATTGTGCTTTTAATGTGAGTCCGTTATAACCAGTATTTGTTTTTCTTGTATAACTTAAGCAAGGGGGAAAAATAAAACACTTTACAAATACTTTTTTCCCAACACCAAGAAACTACACCAGCCTTGTACTGCTGTTTGGTTTAAATAAAACAAGAGCACTGAAGTCATACTCAGCTCAGGTGAAATATTACAGGGTTGCTGGAAAGTTCAATTCCTTATAACAAACTTACAAGGAGTAAATACAATTTTCTACAATAAACAAGCATCATAGTCTCAGGGTTAAGGGTTGTAAAACAATAAACCATTGCAGTTAGAGTAGAATGTCAGAGGAGAGCTTCATGCATACAAACTACTCAATATCATGATGACAAGGTATAAAATAAGAATAAATGTAATTTGAAATAAGATCTTAACTCCATATGGTTAATAGTCTCTCTCTTTCTCTCTCTCTCTCTCTCTCTGTGTGTGTGTGTATATGTGTCTTTCTCTGTGCTTTGTACCTTTCACCTTACTCCTAATTTTTGCCACACAAACAATTATGTCCAGTCCAGTGTTTTGCATTCTCAAAAGCACTGTGTCAATAACTGTTCATTCTCTGAAGTTTCCTTATTTATTGGGATTGAAACCTCTGGTTTCAATTACAATGTTAAACAAAGGTGAAATAATAGACTGGGGCTTATAATATTTTATTTTCTCAAAGCCTAGACTAGATACTCAGAAATGGCTGGGTTCAAGGACTCAAATAACGGTCATCACGTTTCTCTCTGTTTCTGTGCCTGTCTCCATCCCTCTCCATCTCTCATCTTGGTTTATTCTCTGGTTCACATTACTTGTTGGCCTCATTCTCTTCTATTGCAGAATTATTCCTTCACATGGACAGTGAAAATGGCTAAGGCAGCTCCATCTTCCACTCTCAGAGAATACAGGAGCATTTTCTTGATAGTTCTGACAGAAAACTCCCAGGGAAGATTCTGATTGGCTCAGCTTGGTCATGTGCCCATCCGTGAACTAATCACTATGGCTAGAGATTGGAAATGGAGTAGTTTGATTTGCAGGCCCATGTCACACACCCACCTTTGGGTCTTGAGGATGAGGACTGAGTGGGGATCAGTGCCCCCTAAGCCACATGGAATGAGGGAGAGGTGGTTCCCTAAAGGAAAGAATGCCGGCAGACAATCTTGATCTAGGACAAACAAATGGAAGGTGGTGTTATATCAGGTCGATGGGGATAATAAAATTGTGATGTTGCTCATCAGTGGCCATTTGGCAGTAAGGCCCAATATTCCATGAACAGACCAGCTTTTTTTTTTTTTTTTTTTTTTTTTTTTTGAGACAGGGTCTTGCTCTGTTACTCAGGCTGAAATACTGAAAAACAGTGGCTTGATCATGGCTCACTGTAGCCTCAACCTCCCAGCCTCAAGTGATCCCTCTACCTTAGACTCCTGAGTAGCTGAGACTACAGGTGCATGCCACCATGCCCAGTTAATTTTAATTTTTTTTTTTTTTTGTAGAGGTGAGTTCTCAGTATGTTGCCCAGGCTGGTCTTAAACTCCTGGGCTCAAGTGATCCTCCTGCCTTGGCCTCCCAAAGTGCTGGGATTATAAGTGTTGGCCACCGCAGCAGACCCAGACCAGCATTTTTAATGCTGATATGGGTTATCAGAATACATCTAAGGAATGTGAATTTGGAGCACCCTTCAGGTGTGGGCTGTTGCACCCTTCACTTACCAGCACTGGATTGGGTATTGGGAAGCATGCCCGGGGGATGCTCCAGTGGCCTGTAATTCTAACGTTGTTTTCATGTGCTCCGAAGGTGCAGCTGCTATGTTACAAAGGTCATGTCCTCGGATCACCAAGACCATCTTTAATGAGGGAGCGTAGACCATTTGGAATGGCAAAAGGGTCTGGAAAAGAGGCTTGGCTGACAGCCTAGGGCAATGCTCAGAAGCTGTACTTATAGCGTTGAATTATATAACCCAAATCTACCTCTCTGCCCCAGATGAATGTGGGGGACTGGCAAAGAGCTTTGCTAGGAAGATGTCTAGCTGTGGTTGACAGTGAAAGGGAAGAAGTAGGTCTCTTGGCAGGAAGGGTACAAAGTTTCTCCTTTGGCCCAAACGCCATTATCTAGGAATGACAGAAATTGCCCCAATTATTAGGTATTGTACAGGATTCCTTGTGCCTCATACATGGTCTGTGGAAGCAGTTGGTACTGTTTCAAAAAGGCTACCCCGCGGCACTGAGTCCACGCATGATGATTTTAGGCCTTGGGGAGGGAACAGATGCTGGGGCTAATTAGGGCATGATTCCTCTGGCCCAAGATGGCACAGGATGTCCAAATAAAATATGACACCTGCACCCCAGTGCAGTTCATAGAAAACACTGCCCACCAACCCGCCCTTCTGGAGATGACTCAGCGTGGGATGCTCTTTGAAACTGGCACACCTTGATTGCTGTCTTCTGAAACTGAACAGTCATGTCTAGAGGGCGTACTTCCTCCTGTGCCCAGCTACCCCAGCAAAGATCAAGAAGCATCCTCGGTGGCAGGAGGGTGGCAGGAAAAGTTCTTCTCAGTTTTTGGATTTTCTGTTTTGAGATCATCTCACCAAAAAATGGTGAGAGTTTAAGAATTATTTTACCCACAGAACTTCAATTGGCAAGACTAGAATTGCTCCCCAAGGGGACTCCCCAGCCCAAGGGACTGAACAGCACATGATTAAGTGTGCTTGGCATGCTCTATGCAGATCGGATAGGGCCGTGGGGCTGGTGCGAAGATGTCCTCATCCACACGCTGCCCCCGGAACAGTGCTGCTGACTGAGCACTCTCTATCGTGATAGTCGGGCTGTAGCCATGATCACTTGTTGATCTTGTTTTGGGCTTGACAACAAGGAGACAGGGACAGTCTCATTCAGGATGCCACCAAGCTGAAGGATAAATTCCAAGTGGCTTATGGCTTGTCACTGCACAGAAAGCAAGATCAGAGCCTGTAGAGCAGACATCTGTTGTTTTGGCCTGCTCCAAAGCCATTTATGTTTCTCCCCAGTCTTTACTTGGGGAGTCACACCTCAGCCACTCTCAGTCTTTGTAGTTTAGGGGGAAGGGCAAGGGCACTAATGACAGCCTTTAGGCAATGAGAGATAAAGGCAGATTCCTGATGATATTGTTCAAGCCAGGGATTGGCAAACTTTTTCTATAAAGAGCCAATAGGAAATATGTTCAGCTTCGTGGGCCATGTGGTCTCTGTTGCAACTACTCAGCTCTGTGGTTGTAGGGTACAAGCAGCCATAGACAATATGTAAACAAATAAGCATGGCTGCGTTCCAATAAAAAGTTATTTACAAAACAGGTGGCAGGCTAGATTTGGCTCACAGGCTGTCATTTACCAACTCTTTGTTTAAGCACCTGGATCCAGCTGAGCCTGAAGCTAACTGCCTCCGTGATTTTTTCAATGAACGAACCAGCAAATTCCCCTTTTTCCCTGTAGTAATTTGAGCTGGTGTTCTGTTTTTGCAGCTGAAAGATTTCTTGCAATTTATCCAGGTGTAGAGCCAGGTTTGCAGACTGGAGATTGAGTTTCAAAATGGGTTTGGTGGCCCCAGATAGGCAGGAAATAGCTTAGCAATCGAGAAAATTCCATATCTGAGAGGGGATGGGGCAGGACTCCTGACAGTTTCTAACATGCAGCCAGAGGCCAGGGCTGTTAAGGTGGTATGTCCAAACAGCAAGCCACCCAAGAGAGACCTGGAAAAGTGGGAATCCACCTGTCTGAGGACACTGACTATACCTCCCATGAGAAGCTGAACAGGAAATGCCCCAGAGAGGCCAAAGAGAAGCCAGCCTTCTTTTTTGATGAGGCATGAATAGGAGGAGATAGATGGTGAGGAGGAGGATGGAGAGACAAAGTTGACCGGTGACCCTTTGAAATGAAAACCCAGTGACACCTTGACCCCAAGTTGGGGTGAGACACCCATACGTCTGTGGGGATGTGGGAAGCCCTCTCCACCACACTTTCTTTTTTTGAGATGGAGTCTTGCTCCATCACCCAGGCTGGAGTGCAGTGGGGTGACCTCAGCTCACTGTAATTTCTACTGCCCGGGTGGGGAGATGAACCAAGGCCTCCTAGGGGGCCTCTGGCTAAGGATGCCCAGGTTTTACAACCCAAATCAGAGTTGCGATTCTTGTGCCTCAGCGTCCTGAGTAGCTGGGACCACAGGCGTGTGCCACCACCCCTGGCTAATTTTTGTGTTTTTAGTACAGACAGAGTTTCTGCCATGTTATCCAGCCTGGTCTCGAACTCCTGACCTCAAGTGATCCTCTGCTTTGGCCTCCCAAAGTCTCTCCACCACACTTCATCTGGAGACAGCAAAACATAATGAAGAGGAGAAGAGGAGCATCAAAGGACCAGTGATTCCCTCCTAGCCTGAGTGGTGGGTGGAGAGCTTGGTGCTGAAACAGAAGGGCATGAGCTCCCCTGGGGGCTCAGAGAAATCCACTGGTCATACAGGTGAGGGTTTAGAGGATGGTTTTGCCCAGGGCAAACATTCCCACTGGTCTAGAGGCTGTCTGCTCTGTGGGGCAGGTGGTATGCCCAAGGCCCTTGCTGCCCTTCATGTGGAAGGGATTTCTATCCCCCTTTATAAGGATGTACGAAACTCCAACCTCAACAGACTTCCCATTTCTTAAGGGGTTGAATCCTTTTCTGGAGGGGAGAAGAGCTGGGAGCAGAGGCCCTTGGACTGGATCGGGTTCCAGGCCTGCCTCACCAGCTGGTGAGCAGATGCCAGGCGACAGACCCTGCAGCAAGCAAGGGGCTCTGCTCCCAGGACGGGAAGAGGCTGAGAGTGGAGGCTGGAACATGCCAGGGGAGCGTGAGAGGTTTGCAGGCCTGGGATAGGAAGAGTTTGCACTGAGAAATGATTACAGAGAGACTCTGTAGCCGATGCTGTCTGCATTCTGCCCCTATACTCCCGGGTCACTTTTGCACACCAGCAACCTGAGTGCTTTCACCTCTAACAGCCTGCACTCCATCTTTGCCAGAGGCTGAGCTCAGGCTCCTGGAACCTATTTTAAGTAAATGCAAGGAGGGTGCAAGTGCCTGGGAATGCATGTGGGGCAAGGGCAACCTTTACCAGTGACTAAGGGGCTCGGGCTATAAACCTGCAGCTCCACTGCTCCCTGGACAGGGTCATCTGACATGTGACCTGCACCAGCCTCAAAGTCCTGTGAAGGGATTGGGCCAAAGTCACCCTCTGTGGGAGACTGATCAATAGCCCACCCTTACTTAACCCCCTTCCTTTCTTGGTCCCCACGCCTCACTCTCCTACTGGCTCTTCCTGGGAACTCTTCTTAAATCACTTGCATGCGAATCTTCCTTCCAGGGTTTGCTTCTGAAGAGGGAACACACATCGAACTCCCAGCTGCTAAAGCCATTGTCCCTGTGGCTCTGTGAGCTAAGGGCTCTGATCACTGATGGTGGAGAGCTAGGAGGCCAGGTCTTGAGTTAGTAACCCCAGGTTACCAGGTGCGGGAAGGCGCTCCACACATGTGCATGAGTTCCAGAGGCGTTTGGAGTGAACCATTTGACAAGCGGCACTGCACAGCTTCGAGAATCTGGAATGTCTGAAGCCAGCTGGAGTGGGAACAGTTTAGCCAGGGTTTCCTAACAATGTTAGACCCTCCGGAATCCGGAGCCCTTAGTGAGCGGGCAGAGAGGGAGGCAACTCAAATCAGAGCTGGGATCAGAGGGGAGATGTATGTGGGGAGCTGGAGGTGAGCAGGTCCCAATCTCAATAGACAAGGCCCTGCTCTGAGGGTTGTCTGTCAGCCCCTGGCCCTGGCAGGACACCGCTCCTGGTATGTCTCTGAGGGGGCAAGTTTGGTCCATTGGAATTGCAGGTCCAGGGTCATACAGCCTCAGGGACAGCCCAGAACGGCCCAGGGCTTTGTGGCACCCTCCACCCTCTCATGCCCTGGAAACATGTATGGCTTACGGCAGTGAAAGCCATCTGTGGCAGACAGTGATGTGGAGAAAGAGCTTGGCAAAGACTACCTTTCCCCTGGGAGGGATGGGTGGGAGTGCCACAGTGGGTGGATGGAGCAGCCACCCCAGGCAGAAGGTTGGGCAGGCTGGCTCTGTTCCAGGTGAGTCCCAGGACTTGTGGACATCCTTCCACAGAGTCAGACAGGCTCCAGGACATTACCTGGAGGGGAGGGGACGAGGGTGCTGTGGGCTGGGCTGAAGCTGGAAATAGCACACTCACTTCTCTTTGCTGAAGACCACAAGTATTTCCATCAGGAGAGGGTGGGGAGATGAACCAAGGCCTCCTAGGGGACCTCTGGCTAAGGATGCCCAGGTTTTACACGCTGACTTTGAGAGGGTGTCAGCAGGAGGCTGGAGCACACGGAAAGAGAAGGCAAGGAAAAAAGGTCGGAGAGCAAGGAGAGGAGTGTGCAGCCGCTGTGGATGGGGAACTTGGGGGAACAAACTTGTGGGGAGCATGATGACTCCTGTGTCATCTCACAAAACCTTCAGTAAAAAGTCCACATTATCTGTCACTGCCTTTGGAGTTGGAATTCTGTTTATTTGGGATGCAGCAACATGCGGGGACAGTCCTCAAGGCTGTCAGGAGGAGCAGGCCCAGCCCGGCACAGTCCACTCACCAGGCGACATGATAAGCTGGCGAGACCCAGAGAAGGTTCAAGTGGGGACATGAGAGAGGACCTTGTGCTTGGAATCCAAATAATCCAAATGAAGACCTCCTGTTTCTGCTCCTCTGTTTTCTAGAACAAACATGATTCCATGCAGTCTGAAAGAGGGCGGTTAGGACAGAAGAATGGCTATGGGATTCAGAGAAGGCGCCCAGCTCTTCTCTAGCACGGATGGGGAGTGCGGGCTGTGTTGATTTGGAGACCACCTCCAGCCAGACTGCCTGCCCTGGCCTGGAGAATATTTCAGGGGACTTGTGTCTGGGGAAAAGGGGATTGGGAAGCCCCCAGTGCCTGTCTTGAATTTGGTCCTAGGCCCATGAAGTGTGAGTCCCTCACAGCTATAAAGGATTCAGGGAAAAACTGGAGGGACTCCAGGAGATCCTGAGAAAAGCAGTGGCCTTGAGCAAGTGATAAAGCCACCGCTGAGTGGAGGAGGGGCCCTTTCCAAGCCTGGCCGGTCTGTCACTGCCAGGACTCTCCGTCTCCAGGGCTGGCCGAGTGGGGAGCAGAAATGTCTCGGTGCGATGCTTGTGAGAGTAACAGGTGGAGGAATCGGAAGCATGGTGCTCTTGGGACCCCAACAGTATCAAAGGCTGACATGCCTGGTGAAAGGCAGGTCCTGTGTCTTTGCTATGGGTCTGTTATTAAGAAAAGTAAGATTGGGCCGGGCATGGTGGCTCATGCCTGTAATCTCAGCACTAGGCTGAGGCGGGTGGATCACTCAAACTCAAGAGTTTGAGACCAGCCTGGCCAACATGGAGAAACCCCGTCTCTACTAAAAACTACAAAAAAAAAAATTACAACACACAAAAAATTAATTAGCTTCGCATTGTGGCACGCTATTAGGGAGGCTGAGGCAGGAGAATTGCTTGAACCCAGGAGGCAGAGGTTGCAGTGAGCTGAGATTGCACCACTGCACTTCAGCCTGGGTGACAGAGGAAGACTCCGTTTCAAAAAAAAAAAGAAAGAAAAAAAAAAAGTAAGATCATTCTGAACAACAACAACAAAAATATCCCTTCTTGTTGCTGACCTCTGCCTAACTTCTAGGCTCATTGTTCTCAAGTCTATCATACCCAATTCATATTTATAACAAATGTTTTGCACCAACCAAATAACATTCTCTTTACAATCTTGAAATAAATACATAAAGAGGCTGGGTGTGGTGGCTCATGCCTGTAATCCCAGCACTTTGGGAGGCTCAGGCAGACGGATCATTTGAGGTTGGAGTTCGAGACCAGCCTGACCAACATGATGAAACCCCATCTCTATTAAAATACAAAAATTAGCCAGGTGTGGTGGCGGACACCTATAGTCCAGCTACTCAGAAGGCTGAGACAGAAGAACTGCTTGAACCCAGGAGGTGGAGGTTGCAGTGAGCCGAGATTACGTCCCTGCACTCCAGCCTGGGCAACAGAGCAAGACTCCTTCTCAAAAAAAAGAAAGAAAGAAAGAAAGAAAGAAAGAAAGAAAGAAAGAAAGAAATGCATAAATAATATTACCTACTATGTATATAGTTTCAAACATCCAACATGTTCAAATGTCAAAATATCCAAATAAGGGCCCGACAGTAACATAAAGGAGAAATAAAGGGAACATGATGTAGGATGAGATCTCAATCACGACAGCACTGCAGACATCACGAAGGGGCCACAGGCTTATATGTAGATGTACAGTCACTGAACATCACAGGCATAAACGCAGCCTGAGACACTGTGATGTGTTGGCACAAAAATACCTCAAGGAGCTTTGCTCCTGGTGGTTTTCCTAAATGCTGAGCAACTACTGGAAAAGTTCTAAGCAAAACAAAGGTCACTCTTCCCTTGATCTACATTGTAGTTGCCACGTTCCTGGAGAGGGGATCCGTGATGGAGTGAAGTGGCTTGGGGTACCGGCAGGACTTGGGGGTATGGGGAGCAGTAAACCCAGGTTCAAAACCTTCGAAAGATGAGAAGCCATGTGTAGACAGTCCCCCGGCACGCACTTAGAAAATTGTGGGGGACACTTTTTGGCGGTCACAGTGATTAAAGGGGTATGTGCCATTGGCATTTAGGTCAGGAGCCAGGGACACTGGATGCTTTGGGAGCCTGGGACGATCCTGCACAGTGGAGAACGGCTCCATATCCTGCCTGACTCGGGAATATGGCGCTGGACTTTCATGCAAGTGCATAAACTGGCTTATAATGATCTAAATCTAGACCCTAACTCTGCGTTATACAAAAACGGTGTGTGGTGTCCTCAAAACCGTGTGGCCCTGGGACTTGGAGCCTCTAAACTGATGAGGCAAATGCCGAGGGCACTGCACATGCACGAAGAGGCGCTCTAGTCTGTGGCCTGGCCCTTGAACACAGCCAGGGAAGTGGGCATCTGGGCAGCCCCCTTCTACATGAAACGCTAGCTCAACGCCTGAAATCAGAGGGTCGTGGGGGGCAAGGGGGTTCTACTCACCTGCTTTTCAGGCTTAGAGGGGCAAAATGACCTGATTGAGTCTGTGTCGCTCTTCTCCGGTGGATCATTACCACGGTGCCCATAGTGCAGGGCTTCCCAAAGTATGAAGAAGCCACCTGAGGCCCCTGTCCTCAAAATGTAGCTTTGTGTAGAGCAGGCACAAGATGCCTTGGACTCCTCCATTGCTCATCCTCAGCATGAAGCCAGCACCTTCAGGAAACTGTTACTAACAAAAAGACAGAAGGGGCAGGCTGAGAGGGAGGGAGATATGAAAAGCACTGGCTGCAAAAAGTAAGGAAGGCAAGAAGCTCATTATGCAAAAAAACGGGGTAGTTACTGCATTTGTCCAGGTGGCACACTTCTTCCTTCTTGTTGGTAATACCTGTTATTCCTTCGGGGGAATACCTCCTGAACTCTGAGACATCCTGGGGCAAAGGTCAACTGTGGTGCCCTGCCTACCTGACTTCCCCAGACCCTCAGAGAGAGGTGGACCACCCAGACCTGGCCAATCAGAATGCTTTTTTCTTTTGGACAGAGCAAAAGGGCTAGGGGATGTAAGCTGGACCAGTCCCCAGGTGTCTGGGCCCTGTGTATCTGCAGATGCCGAGAGAAACAAATGCTTTTCTTTTTTTTTCTTTTCTTTTTTTCCTGGTGTTGCTAAGCTGAGAATATGTGAATTTGGAACTGTCAGTACCCATCTCCCCTGGCAACATGGAGGAAATCCATCTAGAGCTGGAGAAAATAAGATCAGCACACGCAGGGGAGCAGAGGGAGCCCTGTTGGCACTGAGCAAGACTCTGGGCCCAGCTGTGCAGGATGCTAGAGCTGCCCACAGCCTTCCCAGCTAGTGAGCTGATAAATCTACCCCCTTGTTCTTTTTTTTTCTTTGCTGTAGCTAGTTTGAGATGGATTGCAACATGAAAGAGTCCTGACTTCCACAAATAGCATTAATTCACCCCTCAAACGTCTATTAATATACCAGGCGTGATCTTATATCCTAGAGCTACAAGAGTCAACAAGTGGATCGGATCCCTGTCCTCACAGAGCTTACTGTTTCGTGGGGGAGACAGAACAAAAACGCTTCCACAATCAATTAGTTTAAATAATAAGTCTGAGAAATGCTATGAAGGAACATCTATGAAATTAAGCTCCATGAGGGCAGAAACCTTCGTCTCTTTCGTTCACGGCAGTATCCCTGATGTCTAGAATGGTGCCTGGCACATAGTAGGCACTCAATCAATACTTACGGGGAAAAATGAATGAAAGACAAAGTTTAGGGAGCTGTAACAGAACATAAAGTGGAGGAGTTAGGGAGAGTTTTCCTGAGGAAGCAACGTTTCAGCTGACATCTAAACAACCCTGAGGGGTTGGCCAGACCGTGAAGGCAGAAGGAATAGAAAGAGAAGAGAAGGCAGGAGGGAACAGGCATCTGTGAAGGAGCAAGCGGAGGCCAGTGCAGCTGCATCACAGGCAGCAGGGAGGAGTGTCATGGCCAGTGAGGCCACTGGGGACACTCGCCAGAGGCTGCCATGGCCATGCTAAGGAGTTTGGGTCATATTCTGAGAGCTGTAGACAGCCAACATTTGCAGTAGTGAGTGAAGCCGTCAGGGGCTTTGCCCTCAAAAGTCATGAATGGAAGTGGAGAAAATTAGTGTCTTTTCAATCACGGGAGATGACAAAAGAAATAGAACATTCTATATAGGAAAAAGCAGAAAATAAAGTATTCCTAAGTAATAGAGATGCAAAGGGAAAAAAGATTAAAAAAAAAAAAAAAACCTGGTACTGGCCAGGTGCTACAACCTTGCTGAAGTGAATCCAAAGACCATCAGTGTCGGCATCACCTGGGAGCTTTTTAGAAATGTAGAATCTAGGCCAGGTGCGGTGGCTCACGCCTGTAATCCCAGCACTTTGGGAGGCAAGGCGAGTGGATCACTTGAGGTTAGGAGTTCGAGACCAGCCTGGCCAACCTGGCAAAACCCCGTCTCTACTAAAAATACAAAAATTAGCCGGGCTTGGTGGTGGACCCCTGTAATCCAGCTATTCAGGGGGCTGAGACAGGAGATCTCTTGAACCCGAGAGGCAGAGGTTGTAGAGAGCCGAGATCACGCCAGTGCACTCCAGCCTGGGTGACAGAGCAAGACTCCATCTCCAAGAAAAACAAAACAACAAACAAAAAAAACTGGCACTAAGATCTCAAATTATTTCAATAAAACAAGGGACATGAGGCATGGGAAATTGGGTTCAAGTGTATTAATGATCTTTTCTTGTTTAAGGGAGGTTATGAATTGATTTGTTTCCTGACATTGACAGAAAAGGAAGTGGGCTGAAGGAAAGCAGAGAGATCCATCTGAAGGCTGTTGCATTCCTCTGGTGGGAGCTGATGGAGAGGAGGGCACAGCCAAGAGATATTTGTGATCATGACAACCAAACAAACGGACGTAATAGTCACATACCCAAGAGGAAGTGATTTCCAGAGCTGAAAATGACTGGGCAAGCCAATCAATAAGTTCCAGAGAAAATTTATACAGAATTATATACCAGGACCTATCCTTACTGAAAAGAATCTTTTCAGCTGGGGGCGCAGTGGCTCATGCCTGTAATCCCAGCACTTTGGGAGGCGGAGGCAAGCGGATCACTTGAGCCCAGGAGTTCGAGACTAGCCTGGGCAACATGGTGAAACCCCATCTCTACAAAAAAATACAAAAATTTTGTATTTTTTGGGGGTGGGGTGGCACATGCCTGTAGTCCCAGCTACCTGGGTGACTGCGGTGGGAGGATCGCCTGAGCCCAGGAATTCGAGTCTAAAGTGAACTATAATCATGCCACTGTACTCCAGCCTGGGTGAGAGAACGAGACCCTGTCTCAAAAGAGAAAAAGAAATTTTCCAAGATTAAGGAAAAATATTAAATGAATCTGGCTGGGCGCGGTGGCTCACGCCTGCAATCCCAGCACTTTGGGATGCTGAGGTGGGCGGACCATGAGATCAGGAGTTCGAGACCAGCCTGGCCAACATAGTGAAACCCCATCTCTATTAAAAATACAAAAAAAAAAAAAATTAGCCAAGCACGGTGGTGTGCGCCTGTAGTCCCAGCTACATGGGAGGCTAAGGCAGGAGAATTGCTTGAACCCGGGAGGCAGAGGCTGTGGTGAGTCGAGATTGTGCCGCTGCACTCCAGCCTAGGCAATAGAAAGAGACTCCGTCTCAAAAAAAAAAAATTTTTTTTAAATGAATCCGTACATGAAATTGTGTTACAAAGCGGGAAATTTAGGCTGGCCTTAGGTTTTGCCTTGTCATTTCTAAACACCGGAAGACAGGCAGCAATGGTTATAGTTTTGAGTAAAAAAGATGGTCACAAAAATTTTGTACCCAACAAGTTGTCATTGTTGTGTGAAAACAACAGAAATATCATCCAGATTTATGAAGAATGATGTAGAAACGTGTTCTCCCTAAGTAAACAACTTGAAGACAAACTTCAGCTACTCAAGAGAGAAATAAAAATTAAATCTTGGAAATAGGAACGTTGTAATATAGAAGACTGGTTGCAAGCATTAAAACCAACTAAGTAAATCAAGAATTGAACAAAAATCTTTTCTTAAAGAAGATGCACATAATTATAATGCTAGTTGGCTTTATGAACCCACAGTAAATTTTAAAAGACTGGGAAATGAGTGAGAAGTGGGCAAGGCAGGTAAAGGTACACTAAAACCTTCATTTGACATCAAGTAAAGGAGTTAGGAGATATTGATTGTTTTTACCTTTCATCATCAGAGAAATTTCAGGAATATAAAGGTAGATCAGTAGTAAAATCAAAAACAGGATTACTATCTTTTAAATCATGGGAGATGACAAAAGAAATCATAGAACTTCTATATAGCAAAGAGCAAAAAATAAAGTATCCCTAAGTAATAGAGACACAATGTGAAAAAAGATTTAAAAAAACCCAATCTGGTACTAAGATCTCAAATGATTTTAATAAAACAAGGGAAATGAGGCCTGGGAAGTTGGGTTCAAGTGTATTAATGATTTTTATTTTGTTTAGGGGAGGTTATGAATTGATTGGATTCCTGACATTGACAGAAAAACTTGTTTCAGTATTTAACAAAATATGCAAGAGCAACCACAAGAAGCATAGAAACAGAACACAGAACTTCTAGACCACGAAAGGAAAAAGAAATGCTACCAAGCCTCAACAGGCAGGCAATGAAAAAAGAAACCAGAAAGCATGGTCAATGGAAAATATAGAATAGAGGCCAGGCGCGGTGGCTGAAGCCTGTAATCCCAGCACTTTGGGAGGCCGAGGCGGGTGGATCACTTGAAGCCAGGAGTTCGAGACCAGCCTGGCCAACATGGCGAAACCCCATCTCTGCTAAAAATACAAAAAATTAGCTGGGCGTGTCCGGGCACAGTGGCTCACGCCTGTAATCCCAGCACTTCGGGAGGCTGAGGTGGGCGGATCACGAGGTCAGGAGATCGAGACCATCCTGACTAACATGGTGAAACCCTGTCTCTACTAAAACTATAAAAAATCAACCAGATGTGGTGGCGGGCACCTGTAGTCCCAGCTACTTGGGAGGTTGAGGCAGGAGAATGGCATGAACCCGGAAGGCGGAGCTTGCAGTGAGCCAAGAATGCACCCTGCACTCCAGCCTGGGCGACAGAGCAAGACTCCATCTGAAAAAAAAAAAATAAAATTAGCTGGGCGTGACAGCAGGTGCCTGTGATCCCAGCTACACAGGAGGCTGAGGCAGGAGGATTGCTTGAACCCTGGTGGCGGAGGTTGCAGTGAGCCAAGATCGCACCATTGCACTCTAGCCTGGGCAACAAGAAAGAAACTCTGCCTCAAAAAAAAAAAAAAAAATATATATATATATAGAATAAAAATAGTAAGCATAAGTCCAAATACATCAGTAATCACAATAAACCATTATTGCAAATGATACGATAGTCTCCCTAGTCAAAAAAGATAATCAATTGTAAAACTATTAAAATCAAGAAAAATGTTCAGGAAGAATGCCAGAAATAAGACTGATGTACTAAAAATCAATAGCTTTTCTATTCATTTGTAGTAATCATTTACAACAACTTCAAAATACCTAGGAATAAGCTTAAAACAACATGTGCAAGATAAGGAAATGACAAACGATCCAATAGAAAGCAAAGGTTATGAATAGTCAGTTTACAGAAAAAACAGCCAATAAACATAAAAAAAGTTCCACCTCACTAGCAACCAGAGATATGGAAATTGAAACAATACTAATATCAAAGGTGAAAAATGATTCTTAATATTTAGTGATGGTGATGGAGGGGGGAAACAGACATTCCTATTGGAATAAAAATTGGTAAGGCATTTTTGTAGGGCAATTTGGGAATGTTTTAAATTTAAATGCTTATGTCTTTTGACCCAATATTCTGCTTTCAAGAATCTAGTCTAAAGAAATATTTTGCACTCATGCCAAGATATTCATTGCAGAATTATTTATAATAATAAAAAAGGAGGAAAAGAAATATCCAAAACTAGAGGAACGACCAATTAAATTATAGTACATCCATATGCAAGAGAGTGCCAACGGGCTGTCCCTCTTCTCTGCTTATATGGATTGAATGTTTCACCTTGAAACAGATCTCTTCCTTTCAGGGTAGGATAACTTTAGTGGTATCCGTTATTTATGGCACTGTATATTAGATAGGGACTCCTTGCCTTAAGAGAATGGTAAAATGGAGCCTTTTATGGCTTCATAAAAGCAGGATTCTTACATATGTCTTCAATATGTAGACTTGGTTTTTGAGGAGAAGGTGAATGGATTTGCAAAGAAGTCCAAGGCCTTCCGGGAAGGAGTGGATAGTCACCTTAGCCCCTCTTCTCTGATATTTGAGACTGGGGAGAGACCTGGTCGGGGGAGCGTGATCCTGAAGTAGGTCTGCTGGCAGGAGAACATACTATGGTTTCCAGTGGGGAAATCACCATGAAGGTAGAATCTGGACTCAAAGCAAGTATCCAAGAGATCATAGGGAAAGCTGTTTTGAGAATCTATAGCTAAGTTGCAGCACTACTAAGAAAGACTTAGGCCAGCAAGGGAGCACAGAGCAGAGACACATTCATGCGACTGTGGGGGCCGGGGCTCAACATGAACACCCTGTGGTGCCAGCTGAAGTGAAAGGGGATCCAGCTAACCCAGTTCCATGGAATGACATGTAGAGACAGGAAACTACAGTGGCCTCCAAGGCGTGGCGCCACTTGGGCCTCTACAGCAATCTGACCTTATCTCTTACTGCACCCACTCACTCCACATCACACACACTGGCCTCTTGGCTGTTGCCCCAAACACACTGGCAGGCACCTGCCAAGTCCTCCCTCCTGCTGTTCCCAGTGCCTGGAGAGTTCTTTTCTCATAACACCTCACTTCTTCTGAGCCGCTCAAACGTCACCTTCCTTGTTCACTCTTTAAATAATTTGCAAACACCTTCTCTTCCCAGATGGTTAGCAATCCTCTTGCCTTTCCTACTTAATTTTTCTCCATGGCACGCAACAGCTTATTTACTTTGTTAATTATTTATTTCTGATTCACCTCCACCCACCCTGGCTAGACTATAACCTCCACGAAGGCAAGTTTTTTTGTAAATTTGGTTCACTGGTTTATCTCCAGGACTCAGAACAGTGCCTGATACATAGCAAGTGCTCTATGAATACCTAATGAAAGAATAAATATGTACTCACAGAAAATCTCTAAAAAACATACTAAGTGAAAACAAAGTAGGTTACTAAATAATACACATGAAATCATACCATTCATGTAAAAGCCATACATGTGTCTGTGTGTGTTTGTAAGGATACATGCCAAATTATCATGGAGAGGGTAGTGGGATGGGAATAATTAAAGTGATTAATTTTTTAATTACCTAAAAATTAAATTTTCTTTTGTATATTTCTGCATCATTTGGCAATTGAGTATTTATTACTTGTACAATAAATAGATAATGAATACCTAATAACATATTACAAGGGTAACAGTTCTGGAACAAGGTCTTAACTTTTGGTATTGGCAGAGTGGCTTATATCAGACTAGTCCTCTTTAAGGTAACAATGATAAACTCTGATCTAAATATTTTTTAAAATGGTTTGAAGCTGCTGGAGAAAGACAAAAACAAACAAACAAACAAACAAAAAAAGCTAAAAAAAACCAGGCAGAAACTTGATGGGATTTAATTCTTAGAAGAAAGGAACCATACTGGGTGAGAGCCATATTTCTATGGCTTCTCTTTGGAGAGCACCCCCCAGTTCTTGTGGAATGTGGGGACACAGAACAAATAGAAGCTGTGGCCTGAGGAGTCGGAGGACAGAGTTGGAGGCTGCTGCAGCAGCAGGAAATTGAGGAGGGAGAACCAGACAGGAGGGAGCTAAGCAGAGCACTGAATCTATGTGCACATTTTTCTCAAATCTGCGGCTGACCCCTAACCTACATGAGTGAAGATTCCAAAGAGATTAGGGGAAAATAACAGCTAGAAGCCTGAAATTGCTGAGTAGAGATGTCTGTACCCGTGCACTTCAGGGCAAACAGTGTTTGGAGTTTGAGTCTCATTATGTTAGGCGAACTTGGTAAACACCTCGGGCTTTCCATTGACATCCCAGGGAGACCATGTCCAGGTCCAAGAGATTCTCGCTAGGAATGAGGACAAAACTAAAATAAATGCATTCTAATAAAGTGTGAAAACCAAGCCTCGCCTAGTTCCGGGTGATATGCCAGTAATTTAACTGTCTGCTAGAACAAACTCAACTCTGTTTGAAGGCAGGTAATAGAATCCAGAATCTCCACAATGTTTTACCTGCAACGTCCTGTATGCAATAATACATTACCAGACATGTGGAGAAACAGGAAAACATGACTCTTAGTTAAGAAAAAAATAAGATAATAGAAACAAATTATCAGATAGTCCAATGTTGGAATTAGCAAGCAAGATAAGTGATAAATATGTTAAAGATCCCATAGGAAAAGTTAAAAATAATGTGTTAAGAGATGGAGAATTTCAATAGAGATATAAAAATGGTTAAAAATAAAAAACAACTACAACTCTGTGTTATACCACAACTCTAAATGTGAATTGAATTGTACACTTTAGCTGGTGAACTGTATAGTATATAAATTATGTTTGAATAAAGGTATTATATTAAAAAGAAAAAAAGCCTGGCCTGGTACAGTGGCTCATGTCTGTAATCCTAGCCCGAGAGTCTGAGACCAGCCTGGGAAACATTGTTAGACCTCATTTCTACAAAAAATTAGAAGATTAGCCAGGTGTGGTGGCACATGCCTATAGTTTCAGCTACTCAAGGGGCTGAGGTGAGAGGATCACTTGAGCCCAGGGGGTTGAGGCTGCAGTGAGCTATGATTACACCACTGCACTCCAGCCTGGGCAACAAAGTGAGACCCTTGTCTCAAAAACAAACCAAAACAAAACACCCTAATGAAAATTCTTTTACTAAAAAACATACTAACTAAACTAAAAACACTCACTGGTGTTACAGGCAGAGAAAATGGGGGTCGTGACCAACTCAGTATACCACTGGAGGCTATATGAACAAACGGAAAACTGTTCTCATGAAAGCAGGATGTTGGAAAACTGACAACTGCATCTGCTGCCAGAAGGGATGCTGAGGGCAGTCACGTCCCCAGCACAGTGTTCCTTGTGATTATCTGTAGGAAATCTGAAGCCTGTTGTACAAAAAAAACAATTATGTGTACCTGTGATAAATCAAGCAACTGACCAACTGTTACCTCTCCCTCCCTGCTTTTTCCACCTAGTAAATATGAAGGGCTGTGGAAGCTCAGGGCTGACTTTGCTCACGGGAAGCAAGGAGCCCCCAACCCCTTCTTTTAAAATAGATCCTCTTGTATTTGTCTTTATTTCTGCATTCATCCCCCTTTGTTTACTCCCATAGAAACCATCAGGGACACATTGGCACTGGGCATGGTGGTGCATGCTTATAGTCCCAGCTACCCAGGAGGCTGAGGCAGGAGGACTGTTTGAGCCCAGGAGTTCAAGTCCAGACTGGGCAATATAGTGAGAAGCAAGACCCTGTCTCAATAAATAAATAAATAAATACTCATTGGACAAGATTAAAAGCAGATTGGGAAAACGGCCTCCAAAAGACCCTCCAAAACTTTACCCCTTGAGGCCCCATAAGCAGCAATAACAATGATAACAACAACAAAAACCAGCAAAAATGGGTAGAATCAACTTTTTCAAAATTCTGAAAATTAACCAAAGGCTTACAGCTACTTGGGGACAGTGTACTTAGAAGAAATGAAAGTTGAATCTCAGTAAGAACAGCAACTTTGTGCCATTTTAACTTGCTCTAGTCTCATTCTCCACTCACTAGCTTGGCAGTAGCCTTGAAAAATAACAGCTTGTATTCCCTCTTAGGAAGTCCTCTTGGCAGCCACTAGAAGAGGCAAATAGAGGTGGAACCCTTCCAAAGACCTGTGCTTAAGGAAATTGTCATTATTTGGCTTGTCTGCTAGTTCCTTGGAAGACCCCAGTTACGAGGCTGGCTTGAAGCTAGCCCACTGTGAACAGCCCTCCTCCTGGTGTAGGAAGAAATGTGTGTTGAAAACAATTAAAGGCAAATGTTTTAACTTCATGGCTGCCTGAAGCAATGAATAACAGTGGGGACACACAGACACACACACACACACACACACACACACACACACACACACACAGAGAACTTCCCTTCCACCCCCCACAAACTCAGACTAACTAAAAGGCTTAAAAGGAAAAGCTGGGGAATTAGATGTCCACAGGAGCCTCAAAGAACTCTGCCATATTCCTGGAAATCTGCAAGGTGACACACATGCATAGGGCTGTGTGTGTGCTTAGGATAGAATGGGAAAGCTCTAAGCTCTCACTTGTGGCTGATTTTGATTTTCTGTGCAAGTAGGAAGTGAAGGCTAAGGTGCAGTTGGACACTACCTGGCTGAGTGTTAAAGGTGTGTCCTAGGCTGGGCGAGGTGGCTCACGCCTGTAATCTCAGTACTTTGGGAGGCTGAGGTGGGCGGATCACGAGGCCAGGAGTTTGAGACCAGTCTGGCCAACATAATGAAACACTGTCTGTACCCAAAATATAAAAATTAGCCGGGCATGGTGGTGGGTGCCTGTAATCCCAGCTGCTTGGGAGGCTGAGGCAGGAGAATCACCGGAACTCTGGTAGTGGAGGTTGCAGTGAGCCGAGATCATGCCACTGCCCTCCAGCCTGGGTGACAGTGAGATTCTGTCTCAAAAAAAAGAAAAAAAAAAAAAAGATGTGTCCCAACACCCACACGCACACACACACACACACACACACACACTCACACAAGCACACACAGCACCCCTCAGTAAAGACTGGGATGACTTTTTTCCTTCTAGTTAATAAAGGAAATCATTGGCCAATCATTAACTGATCACTAAGATGGCTGACTAGAGAGTTCATTAGCCACATACAACAAAGAATATAGACTTTACAGAATTAATCCAGAGAAGTCACTGAATAAATAAACAACTGTAACAACAACAACACAGGAGTGGGGGGAAGAGTCTGACTTTCAGGTTACCACATTATAGCATTTAAAAAGTCCAATTTCAACCAAAAATTGTGAAACAAAAAGGTATTCACAGGAAAAAAGGAATACATAGAAATTGCCTCTGAAGAAAGCCACATATGGGACTTACTAGGCAAAGACTTTAAATCAACTATTTAAATATGTTCAAAACAATGAAAAAAATCTATGTCTGAATACTACATACTACAGGAAAGTATGAGAATATATCTGTATCTGTAATGTGTCACCAGGTATAAAATATCAATAGAGAGATATAAATTATTATTATTACTATTTTGAGTTGGGGTCTTACTCTGTCACCCAGGTTGGAGTGCAGCAGCACAATCTCAGTTCACTGCAATCTCTGCTTCCCAGGCTCAAGCAATTCTCCCACCCTTGCCTCCAAAGTAGCTGGGACCACAGGCACATGCCACATCTGGCTAATGTTTTGTATTTTTGGTAGAGATAGGGTTTTGTCATGTTGCCCAGGCTGGTCTCAAACTTCTGAGCTCAGGCCATCCACCCACCTTGGCCATCCAAAGTGCTGGATTACAGGCATGAGCCACCATGACTGGCTGAGAAATTATTTTTTTTAAAAAAGAAACTCTGGAGTTGAAAAATACAATAACTAGAATAAAATATTCACTAGAGGGGCTAAATAGCAAGTTTGAGCTTATGAAAGAAATAGTGATTTTGGAGATAGCTTCAAATTACAAATGCAAAAATTGACACTTAGAAAAAAAGATTAGAAAGAAAAAGAGGAATTAAACAACACTATAGACATCTATAGAACACTCCAGCCAAAAATAGCAGAATGCACATTTTTCTTAGGTGCACATGGACTATTCCCAAGGATAGATCATATATTAGGCCATAAAACAAGTGTCAATAAACTTACAAAGATTGAACTCATACAATATATGTTCTTCAACCATAACAAAATGAAATTAGAAGTCAAAAACAAAAAGAATGTAGAAATTCATAAATATGTGAAAATTAAACAACACACTCCTAAATAACCAATTAGTCAAACAAGAAATCACCAGGGAGCTGGGCAGAGTGGTGTGTGCCTCTAATCCCAGCTACTTGGGAGGCCAAAGCAGGAGGATCACTTGAGGGCAGGAGTTCAAGACCAGCACGGGTAACATAGAAAGAGATTTTCTCAAAAAATAGAAATCACAAGGGAAATTAAAAATTACTTTGAATGGAATGAAAAAAAATCACAACATGACAAAACTTATAATATCCAGGAAAAGGTCAGGTGCGGTGGCTCACACCTGTAATCCCAGCACTTTGGGAGGCCAAGGCGGGCAGATCATGGGGTCAGGAGATCAAGACCATCCTCTCTAACATGGTGAAACCCTGTCTCTACTAAAAACACAAAAAATTAGCCAGGCATGGTGGTGGGCACCTGTAGTCCCAGCTACTCAGGAGGTTGAGGCAGGAGAATAGTGTGAACCCCAGAGGCAGAGCTTGCAGTGAGCCGAGATCGTGCCACTGCACTCCAGCCTAGGTGACAGAGCGAGACTCCACCTCAAAAAAAAAAAAAAAAAAAAAGAAGAAATCCAGGAAAAACAGTGTTTAGAGGGAAATTTATAGCTGTTAAAGGCATACATAAAACAAGAAGGAAGATCACAATTCAACAACCCAAACTTCCACCTTAAAAACCTAGAAAAAGAAAAGAAAATTAAATCCAAAGCAAGTAAAAAAGGGCAATAATAAAAATTAAAGCAGAAATAAACAAAATACACTATAGAAAAATAACAGAGAAAATTAACAAAACTAAAAGTTATTTCTTTAAAAAGATCAACAAAATGGACAAACCTTTACTAGACAGATTAAAAAAAAGAAGACTCAAACTATTAAGATTAAGAATGAAAGTGGGGATATTACTACTGACCTTACATAAATAAAAAAAGGACTATAGTTGTATGTCCATAAACTAGATACTCCAGATGAAATGGACAAATTGATAGAAAGACACAAACTAGGCTGGGCGTAAACAAGCCTCTAATCCCAGCACTTTGGGAGGCTGAGGCAGGCTGATCATGAGGTCAGGAGATCAAGACCATCCTGACCAACATGGTCTACTAAAAATACAAAAATTAGCTGAGCGTGGTGTTGTGCACCTGCAATCCTAGCTACTCGGGAGGCTGAAGCAGGAGAATCACCTGAACCCAGCAGGCAGACGTTGCAGTGAGCTGAGATCATGCCACTGCACTCCAGCCTGGTGACAGAGTGAGACTTTGTCTCAAAAAAAAAAAAAAAAAAAGACACAAACTACTGAAACAGACTCAGAAACAAATAATCTCAACAGACATATAACAAGTAAAGAGATTGAATTAATAGTAGTAGTAGTAATAGTAATAATAATAATATACTATCCACAAAGAAAATCCCATGCCCAGATGGCTTCATTAGTGAATTCTGTCAAATATTTAAAGAATTAATACAAATTCTTCACAAACTCTTCCAAGAAATAGGAGAAAAGTAAACACTTCCCAACTCATTTTGTGAGGCCAATACTACTCCAATATCAAAACCAGACAAAGACATCACAAGACAAGAAAACCACAGATCAATACTGCTTATGAATATGGATGCAAAACTTCAACAAGATAATAAACGGAATCCAGCAACATATAAAATCAATTATACACTTTGACCAAGTAAGATTTATCCCAGGAATGCAAGGTTAGTTTAATATCTGAAAATCAATGACCATAATGCACTTTATCAATAGAGTAAAACCTCAAAACTACATGATCATCTTAATAGGTGCAGAAAAAGCATTTGACAAAATCCAATCCCTTTTCATGATAAAACAGTCAACAAACTAGAAATTAATTTCTGAATTTATTCTGTGGTTGGAGAAGATGTATTGTATGAGTTCAATCTTTGTAAATTTATTGACACTTGTTTTATGCCTAACATGGTGTATCCTGGGGAATAGTCCATGTGCACTTGAGAATAAAGTGCATTTAGCCTTTTTTGGGTGGAAGAGCACATCCTCCACATGATAAGGGGCATCTATGAAAAACCCACATCTAATTTCATATTTAATGATGAAAGATTAGATGTTTTCCCACTAAAATCAGGAACAAGACAAAGGTGCCTGCTTTTGTTGTTTATACTCAACATTGTACTAGAGGTTCTATCCAGGGCACTTGGACAAGAAAAAGAAACAAAAGTCATCAAGATTGAAAAGAAAGAAGTAAAAGTATCTCTATTTGTGAGTGGTATGACATAATGCTGTATATAGATAATCCTGAGGAATCCACTTAAAAACTATTAGAAATAATCAACAAGATACATAAGGTTGCAGAATTTATTATATACGAAAATCAATTGTATTTTTTTCTCTTTTTGCTGAGATGGAGTCTCACTCTGTCACCTAGGCTGGAGTGCAGTGGCACAATCTTGGCCCATTGCACCCTCCTCCTTCCAGGTTCAAGTGATTCTCCCACCTCAGGACCTGAGTTGCTAGGATTACAGGTGTGGGCCGCCATGCCCAGCTAATTTTTGTATTTTTGGCAGAGACGAGGTTTCGCCATGTTGGCCAGTGTGGTCTTGAACTTCTGACCTCAAGTGATCTGCCCACCTCAGCCTCCCAAAGTGCTGGGATTACAGGCATGGGCCACTGCACCCAACCAAAAATCAATTGTATTCCATAAAATATACACTAGCAATGAATTCTGAAAATAAAATTAAGAAAGCAATTCTATTCATAATAGCATTAACATGAATAAAGCACTTAGGTATAAATTTAACAAAAGATGTGCAGGACTTCTAATATGCTCTGCTTCTGCGTCCCCACCCAAATCTTATCTTGAATTGTAGTTCGAATAATCCCCATGTGTCATGGGAAGGACCTGGCGGAGGTAATTGGATCATGGGGGTGCTTACCCCCATGCTGTTCTCATGACAGCGAGTGAGTTCTCATGAGATCTGATGGTTTTATAAGGGACTTTTCCACCTTTGCTTGGCGCTTCTCTCTCCTGCCACCACGTGAAGAAGAACGTATATGCTTCCCCTTCTGCCATGATTGTAAGTTTCCTGAGGCCTCCCCAGCCATGTGGAATTGTGAGTCAGTTAAACCTCTTTCCTTTATAAATTACCCAGTCTCTGGTATTTCTTCATAGTATCGTGAGAATAGCCTAATACAACTTCTATACTGAAGACTACAAAACATTGTTGAAAGAAATTAAGGGAGATTTAAATAAACGGAAAAACTTTCTGTTTTCTTAAGTTGGAAGACGTAATATTGTTGAGATGGCAATATTCTCCAAATTGATATACAGATTTAATGCAATTTCTATCAAAATTTCAACTACCTCTTTTGCAGAAATTGACAAGATGATCCTAAAAGTCATATGAAAATGCAAAGGATCCAGAAAGGCCAATATAATCCTGAAAAGGAACAAAGTTGAGGACTCCCACTTCCTGATTTTCAAAACTTACTGTAAAGCTACAGTAATTACAACAGTGTAGTACTGGCAAAAGGACAGCCATATAGATCAATGGAATGCAAGGGAGAGTCTATGGTTAATTGATTTTCAACAAGGATGCCAAGACCATGCAATGGAGAAAAGAACAAAATAATAATCTTTTCAACAAATAATGTAGGACACTGGATATCCACATGCAAGGGAATGAATTTGGATCCCTAACTCACACCATGTACAAAAAACTAACTCAGAATGGATCAAAGATTTTTTTTTTTTTTGAGATAAGTTCTCACTATGTTGCCCAGACTGTTCTCCAACTCCTGGGCTCAAGCGATCCTCCCACCTTGGCCTCCCAAATTGCTGGGATTATAGGCATGAGCCACAGTGCTCCCGCAGCCAGATCAAATTAAGAGCTAAAACTATAAAGCCCTTGGAAGAAAATATAGGGCTAAATCTTCATGACTTTGGATTAGGTAATTGTTTCTTAGGTATGACACCTAAAGCACAAGCAATTAAAGAAAAAAATAGATAAATTAGACTTCAAAATTAAAAACCTTTGTGCATCAAAGGACACTCACAGGAAAATGAAAAGACAACCCACAGAATGAGAGAAAATATTTGTAATTTATATATCTGACAAGTAACTTGTATCTAGAATAGAAAGAACTCCTACAATTCAATAATTAAAAAAAGACAAATAACCCAATTTTAAAATGGGGGCTGGGTGTGGCAGCTCATGTCTGTAATCCTGGCACTTTGGAAAGCCAACACGGGGGCATTGCTTGAGGCCAGAAATTAAAGACCAGCCTGGGCCACATAGTGGGATCCCATCTCTACCAAAAAAAAAAAAAAAAAAAAAAAAGTAGCTGGGTGTGGTGGCCTGTGCCTGTGGTTCCAGCTACTTGGGAGACTGAGGTGGGAGGATTGGTTGAGCCTGGGAGGTTGAGGCTACAGTGAGCCATGATCAAGCCACTGCACTCCAGCCTTGGCAACAGAGCAAAAACCCATCTGAAAAAAAAAAAAAAAAAAAGGCAAAGGATCTGAATAAGTATTTCTCCAAAATAGGTTTACAAATGGCCAATAAGCACATGAAAATATGCTTGATGTCCTTAGTCATCAGGGAAATTCAAATCAAGGCCTCAAAGAGATATCACTTCACACCCACTAGAATGGCTATAATAATAATTTTAAAAGGGCAATAACAAGCATTGGTACAGCTGTGGAGAAATTTCAGCCTCATACAATGCTGGTAGAAATGTAAAATGGTGTAGCTGCTGTGGAAAACAATTTGGCCGTTCATTTAAAAGTTAAATATAGAGGCTGAATGCTGAATACAGGTGGCTCATGCCTATAATTTCAGCATTTTGGGAGGCCAAGGAAGGAAGATCATTTGAGCCCAGGAGTTGGAGACCAGCCTGGGAAACACAGTGAGACTCCATCTCTATAAATACATAAATAAATAAATAAATAAGCCAGACATGGTGGCACATGCCTATAGTCCCAGCTACTTGGGAGGCTGAGGTGGGAGGATCACTTGATCCTAGGAGTTCAGGCTGCTGTAAACTATGATCACACTGCTGCATTCCAGCCTGGGTGACAGAGTGAGACCTTGTCTCAAAAAAAAAAGAAAAGAAAAAAAGATAAACACAGAGCTATGATCTAGTAATTCTATTCTAGGTATATTTCCAAGAGAAATAAAAACACATGTCCACATAAAACTTATATATTAGTGTCAACAGCAGCATTATTCCTAGTAGCTTAAAGGTGGAAACAACGCAAATGTCCAACAACTAAATAATGGATAAGCAAATTGTGATATATCCATACAATAGAATATTATTTATGCATAAATGGAATGAAGTGCTAATTCATACTACAATATGATGAACTTTGAAAAATTATGATATGTGAAAGAAGCCAGACATGAAATGTCAAATATTTTATGATTTCATTTAAATGAAGTGCCCAAAATAGGCAAATCCATAGAGACAGAGAGTAGATTAGTTGCCCAGGGATGGTGGAAAGGGGGAATAAAAAGTGACTGCTAATGGTGATAGAGTTTCCTTTTAAGGTGATGAAATGTTCCGAAATTAAATGGTGATGGTAGTTGCACAACTTTGTGAATATACTAAAAACCACTAATTGTACACTTAAAAAGGTGAATATTATGGTATGTGAGTTACATCTCAATTAAAAATAAGCAGATTAGACACAATCAAGTAAAAGATTAGGGAACTTGAAGATAGATCAATATAAATAATCCAGACCAAAGCACAGAGATAGAAAAAGGAAAAAAGAGATGAGAGAAGGGCTCATCAATGAGCGATGTGAGATTTGATGCAATGTGAGATTGCATCAAAAGGTAACACCCATGTAACTGAAGTCCCACAAGGAGAAGAGAAAAAGAGTGGGGCAGAAAACATGTTTGGATTCCATTTAAAGAAGTGTTGGAGGTCACGTGTGGCAGCTCATGCCTGTAATCCCAGCACTTTGGGAGGCTCACGCAGGCAGATCACGTGAGGTCAGGAGTTTGAGACTAGCCTGGGCAACATGGTGAAATCCCGTCTCTACTAAAAATACAAATATTAGCTGGGTGTGATGGTGGGTGCCTGTAATCCCAGCTACTCAGGAGGTTGAGGCAGGAGAATTGCTTGAACCCGGGAGGCAGAGTTGCAGTGAGCTGAGACTGTGCTACTGCACTCCAGCCTGGGTAACAGAGCAAGACTCTCTCAAGAAAAGAAAAAAAGAAAAAGAAGTTTTGGGCTGGACATGCTGGCTGACGCCTGTAATCCAAACACTTTGGGAGGCTGAGAAGGGAGGGTTGCTTGAGCCCAGGAGTTCCAGACCAGCCTGGGCAACATAGTGAGACCCTACCTATACAAATAAAAAAAATTTTTTTTTGAGATGGAGTCTCATTCACTGCAACCTCTGCCTCCTGGGTTCAACCAGTTCTCTGCCTCAGCCTCCCAAGTAGCTGGGATTACAGGTGCCCACCCCCACGCCTGGCTAACTTTTGGTATTTTTAGTACAGACAGAGTTTCACCATCTTGGCCAGGCTGGTCTTGAACTCCTGACCTCGTGATCCACCTGGCTCGGCCTTCCAAAGTGCTGGGATTACAGGCGTGAACCACCGCGCCTGGCCACAATTTTTTAATTAAAAAAAAATTGCCTGAAAATGTTCTAAATTTGATAAAAGTATATAACAACTCAAGATCCAAAAAGCTCAGAAATTCCTAAGCTGGATAAGTACAAAAATAATAACACCGATGCACATCAGGGTCAAACTGTCAAAAACCAGAAATAAAAGAAAAAATCTTAAAAGCAACCAGAGAAAATGGACACATTGTACATAGAGAAATGATGATAAGAATGTCAGCCAAGATCTCATGAGAAACAATATAATTCAAAAGACAATTGAATGGCATCTTTAAAGCACTGAAAGAAAAAGATCAACCTAGAATTCTATATTGAGTGAAAACAGATTTTATTTATTTATTTAGATATTTTATTTTATTTTATTTTATTTTGAGACAGAGTCTCGCTCTGTCGCCCAGGCTGGAGTGCAGTGGCGAGATCTCGGCTCACTGCAACCTCCGCCTCCCGGGTTCACACCATTCTCCTGCCTCAGCCTCCTGAGTAGCTGGGATTACAGGCACCTGCCACCACGCCTGGCTAATTTTTTTTATTTTTAGTAGAGACGGGGTTTCACCATGTTAGCCAGGATGGTCTCGATCTCCTGACCTCGTGATCTGCCTGCCTTGGCCTCCCAAAGTGCTGGGATTACAGGCGTGAGCCACCATGCTCGGCCGGCTTATTTTTTAATCTTTATTTAGAGATAGGGTCTCACTCTGTGGCCAAGGCTGGAGTGCAGTGACATGATCATGGCTCACTTACAGCCTCAACTTCCCAGGCTCAAGTGATCCTCCCACTTCAGCCTCCCAATTGGCTGGGACTACAAGTGCCTGCCATCACACCCAGGTAATTTTGTTTATTTTTTATAGAGATGAGGTCTCACTATGTCGTCTAGGCTGGTCCCAAACTCCTGGGTTCAATCAATCCTCCTTCCTTGGCCTCTCAAAGTGCTGGGATTACAGGCATGAGCCACTATGCCTGGCTGAAGATGTATTTCAGCAATGAAAGTGAAATAAAAACATTTTCAGATAAGCAAAAGCTGAGAGAACTCTTTGCCCACAAATTGCACTAGATTAAGTGCTAAAGGAAGTTCTTCAGCTGGAGAAAGAATTACCAGACAGAAAACTGCAGGGAAATAAAGAGTACTGGAAAGAGTTTGTGTATATTTAAATATAAAGCAACTTTTTTCTTTTTGGCTGGGTGCGGTGGCTCACACCTGTAATCCCAGCACTTTGGAAGGCCAAGGTGTGTGGATCATTTGAGGTCAGGAGTTTGAGACCAGCCTGACCAATATGGTGAAACCCTGTCACTACTAAAAATACAAAAATTAGCTGGGCGTGATGGCAAACACCTGTAATCCCAGCTACTCAGGAGGCTGAGGCAGGAGAATTGCTTGAATCTGGGAGGTGGAGGTTGCAGTAAGTAGAGATCACGCCACTGCTCCAGCCTGGGTGACAGAGTAAAACTCTTGTCTCAAAAAAAAAAAAAAAAAAAGTTGCATCCATTGATTAAAATAAAAAAGGATCTTTAAAGAATATGCTTAACTTTTCTCCCATATCTTTCCTTCTAAGTGGAATTTAAATTTTGAAAAATTAGCTTGGTTCGAGAAGTCTTCTTTGTTATTTTTAGCTTGACGGAGAGCTAATCAAATAAAACCCAGCATGTATAGGCCTTCAGAAATTATTGTTTCCTTGGGATTGTGCTTTCCAAGTAACAATTTAATGTGGCTGAAGCTATAAATCTATGTTGTGAAAACTGCAACAGATGTTTTCCTTTAAACGTCTGTCTGTCTATGTGTGAATGCGGCTGAGCAGTGTATAATTCACTCCATTTATATTAACATTTATGAAAAGCACATGGTAAATTATTTTGCAACATGTTCAGTTTTCTTTCCTTTGGTATGAATTTGGCTGATATGAAGTTGACTTGGTCTTCAAACTGATATTAAACTCTGTTCCGGTATAATTTTTGAGAAAACAAAGTTATGAATTCTTTCTTCTTTCAGTTATGAATTTTTAATGCAAAATGCTGTTGACCTGTGTTTGCTTCATCTCTAGGTCAGGAGAGGATCTAGAACCCTTTTCCCTCTGATCAAATGATAAAATTGGATTGTTAGGGCAAAAAATTTTTGTTATATAGATTTTGAGATATTTATTTATTTGTTTGTTTGTTTGTTTATTTATTTATTTATTTATTCTTTTAGGTTCTCACTCTGTTGCCCAGGCTGGAGTGCAGTGGTGCCATCACAACCCACTGTAGTCTCGACCTCCTGGGTTCAGGGATCCTCCCACCTCAGTTTCCTGAGTAGCTGGGACTACAGGTGCACGCCACCATGTGCGGCTAATTTTTTGTTGAGATGAGTTTTCGTCATGTTGCCAGGCTGGTCTCAAACTCCTGGCCTCAAGCAATCCTCCTGCCTCGGCCTCCCAAAGTGCTGGGATTACAGGCATGAGCCACTGTGCTGGGCCAATTCTTAAAGCAATGCACAGGAGTAAAAAACTCAGAGCCACTACGCCAGTCAATAGTATGATAATTTTGTTTTCGGGATATTTCACTTAAAAGCAGGTTTCTATGACTTTTTTAGATACCCAGCTGGCAATGAGCAACAGAAAATAGTGAGGAAATATTGTTTTAAAAGTTGATTCAAAGATATCACTTCTGAGCAAAAAGAAGGAACAGTGAAAATGGTAGCAGGACTCTTAGACCTCTGCTTTGTACAACACAAAAATAAGTTCCAGATGGGTAAAAAAACATAAATAGTTTATTTCAAGCGACTGCTGTCTGGAGAAACCCTCCCAGTATAGAGCACTTAACATGCTGGATGAAATACAAGAAGCATCTTTCTTTTTAAAGGCATGGCAGTGTTGTCAGAAAAGGAAGAAGAATGATCAGAAGTAAGGAGAAAACACCACTCCAGAAAAATTCCAGCCAGAGCTGGTGTTTGCCAGGTGACATCTGCCAATCCCTGGAGAATTAGCAGAGTGCAGAGGACAGGAGTCGAAGTGTGAGGCTTAAGGGGCAGGGAGGTTGGATTGGAACTCACCACATAAAGCTGGGGTTCCCTGAGGATAAACTAGAGAACTGAGCAAACTAGAAAAGTCCCACCAACAGAAAAGGACAATGAAGATTACCTGTTTCCTAACCATGGGACTGTCCTCACTTGGAAGCAATGCCTCATAACTGTGTGCTTCAAAACGAAAATCTTTAAGCCTAAGATTTAAAGTGATTCTGCGATTGTAGTGCCTCAAACTGCCCCATAGAAACAAACATAAATTGGCTGGGCATAGTGGCTCACGCCTGTAATCCCAGCACTTTGGGAGGCCGAGACGGGAGGATCACTTGAGGTTAGAAGCAACAATAGCCTGGCCAACATGGTAAAACCCCATCACTACTAAAAATACATAAATTAGCTGAGTGTGGTGGCAGGCACCTGTAACCCCAGCTACTCAGGAGGCTGAGGTGGAAGAATCGCTTGAACCTGGGAGGCAGAGGTTGCAGTGAGCTGAGATCACGCCACTGCACTCTAGCCTGGGTGACAGAGTAAGACTCCACCTCAACAACAACAACAACAACAAAAAAAAAAAAAAAAAAAAGAAAGAAAGAAAAAGAAAAAGAAACAGACACGAATCTTCCATGGAGGAACACATTTTCATCCAGGGCTCAATTCTCACAGATAAATTTCCAAAGAATGTGAGTTCACACACATTTAAAAAAAAAAAGTCCTCAAACACAAGAGATAATAAGCCACTATGTGTGAATCAACAGAAACAACACACAGCAGAAGCAGACCTGTACCTATGATAGCTACCAGAATTATTAGATGATTTGGCAATGGAACAACGGACCATTGAGAGGGATTAACCAGATTTGAAAAGAAACCAAACCAAACTTCTGGAAACTGAAAATAAAATGGGAAAAAAATAGAGGTCAAAAGGGTAGTTTATACACAGGTGGAAAGAAGATAAATCTGGGAAATTGCCCAGAATGCATTAAGAGAAGATGAAGATAGTGAAAATATGAAAGGTTAAGAGACATGGAGGAGTGAATGAGAAGATCTCACATAAACCTAACAGGAATTCTAGAAGGAACAGGAGCTGCAATATTCAGAGACTGTGCCTGAGAATTTCAATACTAGATAAAAGATGCTAATTATCAATATCAGATTCATAAGGACACACTATTCCCAGACAGTGTAAATAAGTAGAAATATACATCAGCACACATCTTAGTGAAACTGTAGAACATCAAAGATGAAGAGAAGAGAGAAAAGACAGATTATTGTATGATGAAAATAATTAGACTAAAAGCTGACTTTTCAATAGCCTCAGTAGAAGTTAAAAGATGGGAGAATTGGCTGGGCGTGGTGACTCATGGCTGTAATCCCAACACTTTGGGAGCCCAAGAAGGGCAGATCATCTGAGATCAGGAGTTCGAGACCAGCCTGGCCAAAATGGCGAAACCCCATCTCTACTAAAAATACAAAAATTAGCCAGGCATCGCGTCAGGCACCTGTAATCTCAGCTACTCGGGAGGCTGCAATAGGAGAATCACTTGAACCCGGGAGGCAGAGTTTGCAGTGAGCCAAGATCATGCCATTGCACTCCAGACTGGGTGACAGAGCAAGACTTCGTCTCAAAAAAAAAAAAAAATCAGAAAAAAAGAAAACAAAGCTGTCCAGCCAGTGCCAAACTGTGAACTTTCCATCATATCTCAGAATCTGCTATTCCCCAAACTACTTGCCATTTTCTTTTCAGTAATCTTGCTGAAGGGCCTGTTGTTTAGTGAATTTCTTTGTTATTTTAAGCGTTTAAACTGTAAATTCCATCTCTTGCAATAAATTTATTTCTTTTTTGGCCTTTGTTCAGAATTTCAGGTATTTAGCTCCCTTTTTATTATATGTGTATATATATGCATATATGTATAATTTTAAGACAGGGTCTCACTGCATTGCCCAGGCTGGAGTGCAGTGGTGCAATCTCAGCTCACTGCAGCCTCAACCTTCTGGGCTTGAGTGATCCTCCTGCCTCAGCCTCCCAGCTACAGGTGCACACCACCACACCCAACTAATTTGTGTGTGTGTGTGTGTGTGTGTGTGTGTTTTGTAGAGTTGCCTAGGCTGATCTTGAATTGTGGAACTCAAGGGTTCACCTGGCTTGACCTCTCAATGTGCTGGGATTATACGATGAGCCACCGTGTCCAGCCCTTTTTATGTTATTTTTAAATTTTTCAAATTTTCTGTTATAGGGCATTCCTCCAGAAACAAAGGGCAAAATTTAACTGTTGTGATGAACCACGAGGACTCTAATTTTTAATTCTATGTATTTAATCATTGTCTCTTTAAGACTTTTTAAATACAGATATCATTTTTAAAGAAACAAAAAAGATGGGAGAATATTATCTGCAAAATACTGGAAAAAAGTAATTGTTCAATTGTGTGCTCAGCAAAATCTTGTTCAAGAGTGAGAGCAGGCTGGGTGTGGTGGCTCATATCCGTAATCCCAACACTTCGGGAGGCGGAGGTGGGAGGATCCCTTGAGGCCAGGAATTCCAGATCAGCCTGGGCTGGTTATGGTGAAACCCTGTCTCTACAAAACACACAAAAATGTTCCAGGTGTGGTAGCATGCTCCTGTAATCCCAGCTACTCAGGAGACTGAGGTGAGAGGATCACTTGAGCCCAGGAAGTCAAGGCTGCAGTGAGCCATAATTGTGTCACTGCACTCCAGCCTGAGTGACACAAGGAGACCCTGTCTCTAAAAACCAGAAATAAAAACAAAAGGGAGGACAAAATATAGGCATTTTTCAGGCAAACAAAACCAGAATACACTGTATTTACTTTCAGTTGACTAAAGAAACTGCTAAAGGGTAATCACATGACATACTCACCATTAGGGAAATACAAATTAATGCCACAGTGATACCACTACATACCCACTGGAATGGCTAAAATTTAAAAAGACTGACCTTATCAAGTGCTGGTGAGAAAGTGGAGCAACTGAAACTCTCATACACTGCTGATGGAAAATATAAAGTGGTACAATCACTTTGGAGAATGGTCTGGCATTTTCTTAAAAAGTTTAACATACATCTACCACATAGTCCAGCCATTACATTCCTTGGTACTTACCTAAGACAGAAGCAAATCTATGTCCACACAGAGACATCCTAGTGTTTATAGAAGCTTTATTTGTAATTGCAAAAATCTAGAAACAGCCCAAAGTCTATAAACAGGTGACTGGATAAATAAATCGTGAATATACATATGATGTAAATATTATCTGGCAATAAAAAGAAATGAATACTGATACATACAAAAGGATGCACTTCAAAATAATTATGCTAAAAGAAGCCAGACCAAAAAGAGGACATTCTGTATCATTCTATTCATATGAAATGCTAGAATATGCAAATTAATCTTTAGTGATGGAAAAACATCAGTGATTATCTGGGGACAGGTGGGGTCAGGCAGGGGTGGGAAGAAAATGAGGAAACTTTTGTAGGTGATGGGTATGTTCACTATCTTGATTTTGGTGATGATGATGTGAGAACTTATCTAATTTAAATACATATAGTTAATTGCACATCAGTTATACTTCAATAAAGCTGTGAAAAAAAACAGAAAGAGAGAAAAGAAAAGAAAAAGAAACCATTCAGTGGTGTGCTGGAGCCCACAAAATTTGAACATCTCTTCGCACCTGAACATTTAATGATGTTACATTGATGGCTTGGAATAAGCCATGGTGGGAGTACATTTCCACACCAGAAATTGACTACAATTCAGGGCCCTTCCCTACCCCTTACTCGTCACCACTGGATGTATATCAGGCATAAGGTAATATCGCAAATTTCAAAAGCAGCACCTTAAATGCAAGAAAAAAATTATCAACAGACATGAAAAGCATGTGAATAAACCTAAAAATAAAGCTACAAAATTTTGTTGATGTCAAATTTGTGAGGTTAAAGACAACAACGTAGATCTAACACACAGGATGACAGTAGTACGTATGTCCGAAGTGGGGCAATTGGAGCCGTACATCCCCAAATCCTTGACTTGATTGGGAGGATGATACAGATATTGACTTTAGACATTTTTAGATAAAATGTGAATGCTAAACTGGTTTAGAGTAACCACTAAAAGCACACAATTTGAATGCATGCTTTCGAAACTTGCAGAGGAAAAATGCAATGAGAGAAAAACCTTAATTAAGTCCAAAAGAAGGCCTTGCCCTTCACCTGCAATTCCTCGCATGCTCCCATCACTGATAATGTGGGTAATGATGATGTCACCACATGCCATGGATTACTCACTTCCTCGTTCTTCCCCAGCAAGGTTATCGCTGTGTTCCTCAAATACATGAGCAACGGAATTCCAGAATCCCATTTTGAGGAACTATTTTCTGATTTCACAATTGCTATGTCAGCCTGAGTTCAAATAGGAAACAGATGGCACACTGAAATTAGTATAATTCAAGGAGGCTTTTATGAAGGGGCCATTTATGAAGGTTTGGACAGGGTATGGGGACTCACGAAGGATAATGTAATCATCCAGAATTAATAACAGCAGAATTACTGACATCACTAGGCCTGAAGGGATGAAGACAGGGAATGGTTTCTGGAATCCAGAAGGAAATTCCTGTAGAGTGGGCCACGTGGAGAGCAGTGGTGACTTGTGGTCAAAGGACACAGCCAGCCCAGGACCTGTAAGGGAGCTCTCTGGCTGGGGATCTGCATTGGCTGAACCCAACACGAAGCCAGGAGGCAAGGACTCCACTGGCATAGACCATGCGGGGCTCTTCTAGGAAAACGAAAGAGGAGGAAGGGTGGAGAGTAATTTTTTTTTTTTTTTGATAAGGTCTTTCTCTGTTGCCCAGGCTGGAGTGCAGTGGCGTGATCACAGCTCACTGCAGCCTCAACCTCCCGGGCCCAAGCGATTCTCCCACCTCAGCCTCCAGAGCAGCTGGGACTACAGGCATGTACCACCATGCCCGACTAATTTTAGTGTTTTTTGTAGAGACAGAGTCTCACCGTGCTGCCTAGGCTGGTCTTGAACTCCTGGGCTCAAGCAATCTACCCACCTTGGTCTCCCAAAGTGCTGGGATTACAGGCGTGAGCCACAGTGCCTGGCCAAGAGTATTTTATATCTTTCATATACATATACATATATATGATATATATCCATTTGTCTATATCCCCTCATTTATTTGTCATATATCATACATATAGTGTATGTTTAAATGAATATTGATTGTTTAAAACAACAACAATAATGTCTTGTGGAGTTTAAAACACACGTAGAAATAACAGGCTGGGCGCCGTGTCTCACACCTATAATCCCAGCACTTTGGGAGGCCGAGATGGGTGGATTACTTGAGGTCAGGAGTTCGAGACCAGCCTGGCCAACATGGTGAAACCCTGTCTCTACTAAAAATACAAAAATTAGCCAGGCGTGATGGCAGGAACCTGTAATCCCAGCCACTCAGGAGGCTGAGGCACAAGAATCCCTTGAACCTCGGAGGTGGAGGTTGCAGTGAGCCGAGATCATGCCACTGCACTCTAGCCTAGGCAATGGAGCAAGATTCCATCAAAAAAAAAAAAAAAAAAAAAAGAAATAACATAGATGACAAAAATTACACAAAAGGGAGGAAGAGGAGGATAAATGGAATTAAACTGTTGTAAGTTTCTTTCATTGTTTGAGAAGTAATAAAAGTACTAATTTAAGGCAAACTCTAGTGAGCCAAGGAGTTCTATTTTTAAAATATCCTTCTTATTTTAGATAGTTTTAGATTTACAGAAACATTGAGAAGACAGCACAGAGGGCTGTCCTGTGCCCCACATCCCCTTTCTCATTATTAACATCTTACATTATGATATATTTGTCACAAGTAATGAATCAATATTGTTACATTAGCTAAAGTTCACACTGTATTTACATTTCTCTAATTTTTACCTACTGTCCTTTTTTTGTCCAGGATTTGATCTAGGATCCCACATTACATTTACTTGTTATGCCTGCTTAGGCTCCTTGTGGCTGTGACAGTTTCTCAAATGGATATGTATATGACATACACATATACATTAATGTGTCCTTGTTTTTCACAGTTCTGAGCAGTACTGGTTGGGTATTTCGTAGAATGTCCCTCAGCTGAGATTTGTCTGATGTTTTTCTCATAATTAGATTGGGGTGATCTGTTTTCAGGGGGAGGAAGGAAGAACAAGTGGTAAAGTGTCATTTGCATCACATCCTATCAAGAGGAACACACTATCCACACAACCTATTGCTATTGATGTTGACCTTGATCACCTGGCAGAGGTAGTGTTTGTCAGGTTTCTCCACTGTAAAATTATTTTATTTCACCTTTCAATAGTGTACTCTTTGGAAGGAAGTCACTACATACACCCCATAATTAAGGAGTGGGGTATTATTCTTTCCCTCCTCTTCAAGGGCAGAGTATCTACATAAATTATTTGGAATCGTGGTGCAAGGGAGATTTCTCCTCTCCCATTTATTTATATATTTAGTCATTCATTTATATCAGTCTGCAGTCTTGGATATTTATTTTATTCTTTGAGTTATAATCCAGTACTATTTTACTTATTTTTTTTTTGCTTAAAAATTTTCAGCGTTGCCCATTGGGAGCTCTTTGATTTGACTCCTGTGTCCTTTTGGCATACTCTCATCATTTTTTAACACTCCTTTACTTCCTGGTGCTACAATATGATTCAGGGTCCTCCTGTATATTTTCTGTTTCAATTTGAGCCATCCATTTCTCTGAGGAGCCCCGGTTTCTGTTATGAGAATGGCATTAGAACTGGATGCTAAGGGTGGTCTTTGCTCCTAGGCCTTCTCATCTGACAGAGTAAGGGAAGATATGTGTGTGCACTAGCCTGTGTACACACACATGTATTATATATGTGTATGTCATATACAAGTATGTATGATGTATGTGCCTATGTATATATGTATGTGTGATATATAAACATATTTTTGGATGTAATTATCTGTGTATATATTAAACTAAACATGAGTTCATAGTGATGTAAGGAGATATTTTAATCTCTATAGTAACCACTAGAAGAATAAAGAAAGAATGTATTAATAAAACTAACAAGGTAATAGAGGAAAAAATAGAATAATAAAAGTAATTAGTCCCGAAGAAGGTAAGGACAGGGAAATAAAGGAACAAAAACTGGATGAGACAAATAGAAAACAAAGAGCAAGACGATAGATTTAAATGTAAAGAAAAATAAACAGTAACTGTATCGGAAAAATTTTAGGGGAACATTCACCAGGCCAAATCCACTCTCCACCCTTCCTCCCCCTTCGTTTTCGTAGGAGAGCCCCCGCATGGTCTACGCCAGTGGAGTCCTTGCCTCCTGGCTTCGTGTTGGGTTCAGCCAATGCAGATCCCCAGCCAGAGAGCTCCCTTACAGGTCCTGGGCTGGCTGTGTCCCTTGACCACAAGTCACCACTACTCTCTACATGGCCCACTCCACAGGAATTTCCTTCTGGATTCCAGAAACCATTCCCTGTCTTCATCCCTTCAGGCCTAGTGATGTCAGTAATTCTGCTGTTATTAATTCTGGATGATTACATTATCCTTTGTGAGTCCCCGATACCCTGTCCAAACCTTCATAAATGGCCCCTTCATAAAAGCCTCCTTGAATTACACTAATTTCAGTGTGCCATCTGTTTCCTATTTGAACTCAGACTGACATAGCAATTGTGAAATCAGAAAATAGTTCCTCAAAATGGGATTCTGGAATTCCGTTGCTCATGTATTTGAGGAACACAGCGATAACCTTGCTGGGGAAGAATGAGGAAGTGAGTAATCCATGGCATGTGGTGACATCATCATTACCCACATTATCAATGGTGGGAGCATGGGAGGGAATGCAGGTGATGGGCAAGGCGTTAAGAGATCAAGTGGCGCTGGGACTTAATTGCTATGGCAACAACAGTGATTAAAAAATAGTAGAACCAACTGGATTCTTTTTACTATCCTAAGAAGTTTATATACAGAAAAACAGAAAATTAAACTATGGAAATACAATTAAAAAGACGCATGGAAAACCAGAATGCCTCCATGGTGGCCCTGAGGGGTTCCTTATTTCCGGTAATTGAAGGGTAAATATGGCTAAGAACTAAGTCTAGGGTCTGACTGTTAACGTTGTAGATTTGCAGCAGCAATTAAATGCATAACGCGGCCAAGTCTCTTATGCCAAGGCAAGGTTCTTGGGGAGGAGTGGGACTCTCAGATACAGGAAGGGGATACAGGATGCCCGAAAGGCAGGCCTGATGGGACTGAGACTTTTGAACCTCTGTTCTCCTCCGAACCTTTTATTCTGGCTGAAGGAGCTATCTCTCTTCTGCATAAAAGCCTTACAATCATCGTTCCCAGGGCAGTTGCCCCATAAGCTAATGCTAACTCTCCTCAGGTCCCCTCCCTTACCTCTTATTACCTTCAGGCCCATAACAAGGTACAAGGCCTGCTCCAGAAAAAGCTATAGCTGTACTCTTAAAGACATGCGAAACCTTGACGAGGTGGACAGTCAGGATAGTCAAGGGAAAGGTCAGGGAGTGGACTGGGAGGATGGTAGACAGCCGCTTCTCTAGGTGTGGTCCCTGGACCAACAGCATCAGCATCATCTGAGAACTTGTTAGAAATGCAAATTCTTGGGCCTAACCTCAGATCTATAGAATCAGAAACTGTAGGGCTGAGACCCGAAATCTGTGTTTTAATAAGCCCTCCAGGTGATTCTGATTCGCACTAAAGTTTGAGACCCCCCACTCCTTGACTTAATAGATCCATTAGATTCTCATGTTCCGGATCTTCAGACACCTTCCTCTACAGCATTGCTACTCAGAGCTGTTGTCCCAGATCAGAGGCACTGGCATCACCTGCATCAGAAAATGCAGAACCTTCGACCTCACCCTAGACTTATCAAGCCAGATTCTGCATTTAAAAAGATCCTTGGGTGCTGTGCATGTGCATTAAAGTGGGAGAGGCCCTGGTCCACAGCGGTGGCTCTCAAACTCTGGCATGGATCAGAATCACCACACTGTGAGCACCACTGTGCTGTGCAAACCTGCTCACTTCTCCTTCACCACGGCCCCCGAGAAGGTCTGAAGGACACTTCCCTCGCTAAGGTATTCGGAAGTCCTTAAAGAACTCTGTGGTGACTGTCATCTATAGGCTGGAGATGACAGTTGGGGACAATGCAAAGGAATTGGGTTTCTTGATCTTAAAGAGAATAATGGGACCCCACAGTAGATGAGGCAAGGTGGCCATGCTTGCTGGTCAGAGAGGAGGTAGCCTCCGGTGAGCCACAGAGACAGAGTGGCCATCAGAGTGCTGTAATCTGTAGTGAATTGTGGTGCAGCTCTCTAGAAATGAAATACTTGGGCAGCCTGTGAAGGCACTGCCTGACAAATACAGAAAAATTCTAGGTTTCTGGGTAGAAACTGGAGGAGGATTCACGGCCTTTTACCCAATTCCTAGACCTAAGTCAGTTCATAAACTTGGAGATCCTCAACTGAGGAGGGACCCTGCAATGTGGTCACGGATGTATATTGTGTGTCTTCTCCAAAGCCTTCCTCAGAATGGCCTGCAGCCATTTACCAGGGCAGCTATACACTAGTGAGAAGGAAATATACTAGATATTCCCAAGGTTAATAAATATTGGCCCTGAACTCACTCTGATCCCCAGAACCCTGAAGTGCCACCATCATCCACCAGTGAAATTTTGAACTTATGAAAATCAGGTGATATATGGAATCCTAGCCCGTACATCCTAGTCTGTCTAACACAGTGTCCACAGGATCAGGTATTCATCCTGTGTTTTTCCCTGACTCCTAGAATGTGCAGAGAAAAGAGAGAGAAATACGTAATAACTGGCAGTATGATTCTATTGGTCCTTGACCCATGAAATGAAGGCTTTTGTAATGAAAAGGAGGGCAAAGTGGAAGCTCCTGTTGATGGAGATCCCTCCAGCGCTCACTTCCATGCCCACCACACCAAGAAAGTAAAAAATACTTCAACCCGGGGGGAAATTACAGTGATTAATGCTACTACCAGCAACTTGAGATATGCATAGGTGGCAATTCCCAGTACATCCCCATTTAACTTACTTATCTGGCTAGTGCAAAAGCCAGATGGCGCATGGAGAAAGAGATCTTTGTACATTTATTCACATAGTGATGTCAGTCACAGCTACAGCACTAAATATGAAATTACTGTGGCAATTCAACACAGCCCATGATATCTGGCATTCAGCTTCTGACCTAGAAAACATTTTTTCCCCCAGGAAAATCCGAAGCAGTTTGCATTTACATAGCAGGGCAAATAGTATACCTCTACTATCTTACACCAGGACAATATCAAGTTTCCTTTTCTCTGTCATAACACAGTGTGGTGGGAACTTGATCATCTTGATACCCTACAGGATGTCATTCTGGTCCATGACATTGATGGAATTATGTTAACTGGACCTGGTGAGTAGGAAGCATCAAGCACTCTAGATGCCTTTGTAAGACATACGTGTGCCTGAGGCCAAGAGGCATATTATAGAAGTGAAGTTTCTAGAGGGTCATTGGTCTGGGTAATCCTTCTGTAAAGTGAGAGACAAGTTGCTTGCCCTTGAATTTCACAACACAATGATGGAGACACACTTCGTTTGGGGTAAGCCTACCTTGGACTCCTCCATCTTGAAAGGAATACAATTTTGCTTTCATGCAGTAAATATGTATTCTGGGTACACATTTGTCTTCTCTGCCCAAAGTGCTTCTTCCAGCATCACTTGTAGACTTACGGAATGCCTTATTCTTCACCACAGTATCAAATACAACATCATCTCTGATAAGGGGACCCATTTTATAGCATAGGAAGTATGGCAGTGGGCTCCTGCCCATAAAATTCTCTGGTATTATGATGTGGCTTATCAATTTGATGGCAGTGGCAGCCTGTCTGGAGTGGCTGCTGCCATCATGCCAGCTGCAGCAGGGAGGTGCGGCCACGGCTGCACACTCCACAGAGCCAGCAGGAGCTGGGGACAGAGTGGAAGCCCTGCCCCTTCTGCATTGGTGGGGAAGGAGCTCTCTGGGTGCTGCAGCTGCAGCTGCCCAAGTCGTGGCTGCGGACTCAGGCCTTTCACTCCACAGAGCAGGAAGAAGCCCCACCCTTCCAGGTACAGCTACAACTGCCCAAGTCATGGCTGTGGACCCAGGCATCCCTGTGATCTTGGAGGGTCCAGGAGCAGGCAGGAGCCCCACCTATCTGGGTGTAGCTGCAACAGCCCAAGCCACAGCTGTGGACCCAGGCATCTGGGCAGTCTCAGGGGCCTGGGAGAGTCCTCCTTCCTCCTGCAGACTCAGAGGTGTCTGCTCCCACTGCCCGACCTCTTCCCACTCTCATGTCTGCTCCAATCTCAGAGCAAGGTTGGGGCCAAGCCTGGGTGCTGCCATAGCCTGGCTGGGTGTGAGAACGCTTGGGGCAGTGCTCACACGCCAGCCCCCTGCCACCTTGGCCCCCTCCAGACTTTGGGCACTAATAAGCATAGGAGGGAAGCCAAGGGGAAGTTGAGGGCATCTTGGCACAGGCCTGCAGTTGCTCCTTGGCACAAACAGCCTGGGCACCATCAACAGCAGCAGGAGGCAGATGAGCTCCTGCACAGAAGGGATCCTGCACAGAACGGAACGGGTCTGTGGTGAGGCCCCACCTTCAGGCCAGGGAGGGCCTGAAAGCCAGGGGTGGGACTGCCAGTCTGAACTTGTGGTGCCTTTTCTGGGCCCACCCATGGCCACCCGTGGACCAATCAGTACACACTTTGTCCCTTCTGAGGCCCATTAAAGCCCCAGGCTCAGCCAGAGCTGAGCAGATGTCCTGATGACCAGCTGCAGAGAGGAGCTTCCCACTCCAGGGCTTCCTCTGAGCTACTGTGTCACTCCACACAGCTCCTCTTTGCCTTGCTCATCCTGCACTTGTCCGTGTACCTCATTCTTCCTGGACGCAGGACAAGAACTTGGGACCTGCTGAATGGTGGGGCTGAAAGGGCTGTAACACAAACAGAGCTGAAACACATCCCTTGCTCACCACATTGCAGGAGAAGAAGAAAGAAGAGCTGTGGCCCTTTGGGGACCCCAGACCTGGGAGCTCCCCGAGCCAGGGCTGTGACTCCCTCTTTGAGGCCCTGAAGTTCCTGAAGTCTCCAAGCTTCCGGGTGCCACCATGTTCCTTGGTGCCAGCCATAGAAGCTGCTTGCGGTGCACCTGGTCTAGCTGCAGCCTTGCAGAGAGCCAGCACCTGTGCTGACACCTGGAGCTGCCCACCCCGCTGCAGCAGCCAGCATGCTTGCCTGTAAGCAGTGGCCAGACCCCATGCTTGCTCACTCACATACCCCTTACTGCTCCATGCCTGGCTTGCCCTTGGCAGGCATGGCATCCAGGTCAGTGGCATAAGCCGAGTGCAGCCTGCCAGGTTGAGTGGGAGGAATGAGCCCAGTGGGCCCAAGCAAAACTCGGGCAAAGGCGCTACTCGCCACAGAGGTTTCCAGCCAGAAATGCAACACCCCAAGGATCCTGCAACAATTTGGAAGCAAGTAGCTTGAGAGAATGGTGAAACAGATGACTAAAGGCTCATTGTAGTGCCCTCTGGAAGGCAACACCCTCCAATGTTGGGGTGCTCTCTCATAGGGTACAGTGTATGCTTTCAATCAGAAGTCAATATACGGTGCCCATAGCCAGGCTGCATAGGTGTAAGAACAAAGGGATAGTGGTGGGAGTGGTCCCTCTCACTATCATACCTAATAATCCACTTGAAGGCTTAAAGACTATCCTTGCAATCTTAGGCTCCATGGATCTGAATGTCCTAGTGTTCAAAGTGGTAATTCTTCTACCAGGAAAAATGACCATTGTTCCAGTGAACAGACAAATAAGAAGGCTTCTTTCTTCACTGGGGCAATTGGTCCTGATTCCCAGGGGATAATTGTGTTGCTGGTATATGTTTAGGGCACCTCTTAGTCCTCTCTTGCTCTAAAGTCCTGGTCAGTGGAAAACTGTGACAACCCAATAACGTCAAGACTATCAAAGATTCAGATCCTACAAGAAAGAATGTTAGGGTCACTTCACTAGGTAAAGACACCCATCCACCTGAGGTGCTGGATGAGGACAAAGGGAACTTGGATCGAGTGATGGAAGAAGGCAGAGGTGATTAGCAGTTTAGGCCCCATTCCCAGCTATGGAAATGGGGACTGTAAAAACTGGTTTTATGTTACCTTACTGTTTGCTCCCTGTATTAGCTGCTGCTGCGTCTCTCTTTTTTTTTTTTCTTTTTAGAAAGGGTCTCACTGTCACCCAGGCTGGAATGCAGTGGTGCAGTCTTGGCTCACTGCAGCCTCAACCTCTCGGGCTCAAGTGATCTTCCCACCTCAGCCTCCCAAGTAGCTGGGACTACAGGTGTGCCCCACCACACCCAGCTAATGTGTTTTCTTTTTGTAGAGATGGGGTCTCAGTATGTTGCTCAGGGTGGTCTTGAACTCCTGGGTTCAAGCACTCCTTCTGTGTTGGCCTCCCAAAGTGCTGGGGGATTACAGCTGTGCTCCTGGCCTCCTGTATTAGTTTCTAGGGTTATATAACAAATTATCACAAGTTAAGCTGCTTAAAGCCACACCCATTTATTAGTTCACAGTTTTGTACATCAGAAATCTAGGCCTGGTGTACACGGCTGGATTCTCTGCTCAGGGTCTCACAGGACTAAAATCCTTGTGCTGCATGGGCTACCTTCTCATCTGGAGCTCAGGGTCCTTTTCCAAGCTCACACGGTTGGAGCAGAATTCAGTTCCTGTGGCTAGAGAACTGAGGCTCCATTTCCTTGCTGGCTGTCAGCCAGGGGCTGCTCTTAGCTCACTGAAACCACCCACACTCCTTGCCACAAAGCCCTCTCCATCTTCAAGGCCACCAATGGAGAATTTTTCATGTGTCACACTTCAAATCTCTTTCACCAGGAAGAGCCCAGTTCCTTTTAAAGGCTCACCCAATTAGGTCAGATTTACCCAGGATAACCTCCCTTTTCTAACTGATTTGAGAACTCAATTGCCTCTGCAAAATCCCATCACAGCAGCCCCTTGATTTGTGTTTGATTGAATAACTGGGAGAAGGTGCGCGGCACTGGAGGGTGCAGGAATTTGGGGAGGCTATCTCTGAATTCTGCCTGCCACACTGCACCTCACTTTTACCCAATTCCTTCTTTGAAGAACACCAGTGGAAGTCATGCCCTAGGTTTCAGGGGGAATTATGCCAGATTGAGACTGCCTCTTGATAAAACAGTAGCCAATGGGACTTTGTGCATTCCCTTTGATGAGGACATGAATTTTTCACCTGTATAGAAGATGAAAGTGTATACAGAGGGAAGAAAGTGAACTGTGCCAGATATATTCTATTTATGCCCCCAGATCTCTTTCCTCCTCTCCCTCTGCCCAAGTAGATGGACCTGTGTTGGTTACATCAATGGCTTCCCTTGCCCTTTGGCTCTGTTTGCTTTATCAAGCAGGGAGGCCTAGCAGGAGATTAGAGGGAGGAAAGAGAGTAAGGTCAGGTTATTTATTTCTTGGGCTTCCTCCTTGTAGGCTTGCCTTGGCCACCTGTGTCCCACAGCCAGGGGCTTCTGCTCCTCTGAGGGCAGCCATGACTCTCTCCTCCTGGATTCCAGTAACTCCTGTGCCCCCCATCACCCTTGTAGGCCTCAGGGGCCCTAGGTTGCTGCAGTATCCCCTATATCTCCTCTAGGTTCTGCCCACACCTTCATAAATAGTCCTGTTATTAAATTTCCTGAATTATCCTAATCTGAGCATGCCATCTGTTTTTTGTTTGGACTCTGACTGATTCAAGAACCTATTAAGAGATAGACACAGGAATGTGGCAGATGGAAATACAAATATTACTTTTATTACCATCAAAACTGATACTGGACAATATGGCTTAGGTCTGCTAGGCAGGCAGGTTTGCTAATATTTCACTCCTGAGGTCAACCGCAAGGGCTGGCTCCTGTAAAACTTACGGGTAGGCATGGAGGCAGAGCAGGGTGCATGCTTCTTCACAGAGGGGAGGGAGGATGCGGCTGAGCTGAGCGTTTCAGCTTCTTCTTCTGCCAAAGTTACCCACCAGTTGAATCACTCCCCATCCCCAGGGTAAGACTGGGAAGGTGGGGCAAGGGGCCAGGAGCCTTATTCTCGAAGGCTCCTTCCACAAAAGAACAGAGTCCCGAGAGTGCCAATATTTTGAATAGTGAATGACACTTTAAATAAAATCAAAAGATAAGCAAAAACAACCGAAATCTTAATATCCAGAATTTTTATGAAGAACTCCTCTAAACTGATTAATTAAACACTGAGAATCCAACTGATAGCCAAGCACAGTGGCTCACGTCTGTAATCACAGCACTTTGAGAGGTTGAGGTGGGAGGATCACTTGAGGCCAGTGGTTTGAGACTAGCCTGGGCAATATAGCAAGACCCCATCTCTACAAAAAAATATAAAAATTAGCTGGTGTGCTCCTGTAATCTCAGCTACTTTGGAAGCTGAGTAGGGAGGATCGCTTGAGTCCCGGAGTTCAAGGTTATAATTGCACCACTGCACTCCAGCCTGGGCAACAGAGCGAAATCTTACCTCTACCAAAAAAAAAAAAAAAAAAAAAAAAGAAGGGGGACAAAGACTTCAAATAAGCAACTCACAGAATTTTTATTACTATGACTCCTGAGGTTGAACATCTATCCAGATACTAATGGCCAATAAATATCTAGAGAGATGTTCAACCTCAGGAATAGTTGAGGACTTGATTCTTACAAATGTTTTTTTCCCCTTCAGGTTGTAAACATTTTAAAGACTGATGTTATCCAGTGTTGATGAAGACGTAGGGAAACAGACACTCTTAGGGGTTGTTAGTAGGCATATAAGTTGATAAAGCTGAAGGACAATTTGGCAGTGAATTCGAACCTTAAATGTGCATATCCTTTGACCCAGAAAGTCCACTTATGGGGACCTAAGCTTGAGAAATATGCATACTTGTATGCCACAAGAAAGCATATACAAGGATGTGTATTGCTTGTTATAGTAAAGATTTGGAAACAATATTGTTATCTATCAGTAGGGAAATAACAAAAACATATTTTTAATATAAACACAGTTAAAAGACTGGCTAAAGGGAGAGAGCACAATAAGGTAAATTGATTTTTTATTTTTATTTTTTTATTTTTGAGATGGAGTCTTGCTCTGTCGTCCAAGCTGGAGTACAGTGGCATGATCTTGGCTCATTGCAACCTCTGGATCCCGGGTTCTAGTGATTCTCCTGCCTCAGCCTCCCAAGTAGCTGGGACTACAGGAGCCCACCACCATACCCAGCTAATTTTTGTATTTTTAGCAAAGGCAGAGTTTCACCATATTGGCCAGGCTGGTCTCGAACTCCTGATCTCAAATAATCCACCCACCTTGGCCTCCCAAAGTGCTGGGATTACAGGCGTGAGCCACCACGCCTGGCCTGATTTTATTTTTTAAGGGAAGACTTCCTATATATATTGCTAAGGGGAAAAAAACAAGTTGTAAAAAACACATACGTAACACCATGGGTAGAATTCATGAGTGTAAACATTAAACGAAGGGAGGAAAGGATTGTGTAGTCAGAGTTACTGAGATTTTTTCCAAATTACAAACTTAATGTAAAAAACTGTTTACACCTGTACCCTCTGAGCTATACAAATGCTGGTTGTATTTAACTAAGTTTGCATGTGGTTGAGTGTGCCATTAGTTAACATTCCATAAACTGAGACTGCCAAGAGCCTTTGTGTGTTACCAACAGCATGCAAATGTAAGGGAGGGGCCCCAGAAAGGTTTCTGGATGAGATCCAACCACCCAGTTATAGAACATAAACTAAAGATACAGGGCCAGTGATAGGAACTTCCTTTTAAAGACAAAAATGTATAATATGGAACAGCAAATATTATAATATTCTTCCAAGAATATAGACGATAGCTCATGCAAGCACAAATTTTGTAAAGTGACTCAGTGCTGTTTTGTATAATGCTATTATTATTCAATGTACTGTGTGTGAGATGATTCTGTTTAAATCTACTGAAATTTTAGTTATAGAGTTCTAACGTAGATGTACCATGGATATCCCTGTATGAATGCTTGGATACAACAGAAAACTATGAAAGAAAAATTTCACCCAAGATTTAGTTTCCTTTTTGACATTGTTACAAGCTGTCATGAATCCATGTGATATGGACTATTACTTGTAAAATTGAGTAAAGTAGGAAAGAAAAATTCCGAAGCTTTAGAAATGCAGGCTTAATGGCTCAAAAAATAATAATAATAGAGTGACACTTGAATGTTGATATTCCTAAATCTAGACAGCTGTAACTGAACACATGGTTGGGTGTGAAAATATATAACATGATATATGGAATCTGATTTGAGCAGACTGTAGGAAAGTAGTAGAAAGATTAGTAGCTCAAACAAGAAAGTTAAATAGAAATGAGGATGCTCTTGTTTAGAGCAAGATAGGAAAGAGTTTAAAGAAGACTGGATGAAATAAGAAACATTAGTATAATGTTTGAAAGACAAAGATTCCTCTTAGACACTGAAGTCCCTAATGCGCTGTGGGGTCACCCAGCCTCCACTATAAGTTATATTAAATTATATAAATTCATGAAATGATGTAAATACATAGCCCCAAAGCCCCAGGGTTTGGGTCTTTAAATTTCTTTTTACTGAGAGATCCAAGTATTTCCTGCAATGTGCACAATGCTAGATTTTTGGATGGGAAAAGCAAGTTAGTTCTGGGTTATCTCGATTTTGGAAAGGGTTAAGATGAAGTAAGAAGGCCAACCTAGCCAGGCGTGGTGGCTCACGCCTGTGATCCCAGCACTTTGGGAGGCCGAGGCGGGCAGATTACGAGGTCAGGAGATCGAAACTCAGTGGCTTAAAACAGCAAACATTTCCTACCAAAGAGTTTCTGTGGGTCAGGAGACCAGGTGTAGTTTAGCTGGGTATCTCTTACAAGGCTGTAATCAAAGCATGGGCCAGGGGACAGGCATTTTAAGGCTCAATCAAGGGAGGATCTGCTTCAGAGCTCACTCATGTGGCTGTTGGCAGGCCTCAGGTTCTTGCCAGCTATTGGCCAGTGTATTAGCTTGGGCTGTGACAACAAAATACCATAGACTGGGTGGCTTCAACAATAGTCATGGATTTCACACAGCTCTGGAGGCTGGGAAGTCCAACATCAAGGTGCCAGCAGATTTGGTTCCTGGTGATGGCTTTCTTACTGGCTTGCAGATGCTGCCTTCTCCATGTGTCCAGAGAGAGAGAGAGAGAGAGAGAGAGAGCAGGGGGTGGGGAGCAAGCTCTGGTCTCTCTTCCTTTTCTTACAAAGACACTTATCCCATCACAGGATCCCACCCCCATGACCTTATCTAGACCTAATCACCTCCCAAAGGCCTCATTCCTAAATGCCATCACATTAGTAGTTAAGTCTTCAACATACAAATTTTGGGGGAATGCAAACACTCAGTCCATAACAGCCAGAACATCAGCTCCTTGACACACAGGTGTTTCCACAGGGCAGCTCACAACATGGCAGTGGGTTTTCCTCAGAGCAAGTGAAGGAGTGAAAGGAGCCAAGATAGAAGCCACAGGCTTTTTGTAATGTAATCTCTGAGATGACATCATACCACTTCGGCAATATTCTGTTTGTCTGAAGTGAGTTGCTAGGTCCAGCTCACAAACAAGGGAAGGGGGGTACATGGGGGCATGAATACCAGGAGACAGACATATAGGGAACCACTTTTTCTTTGTTTTATTTATTTTTTTGAGATGGAGTCTCACTCTGTCCCAGGCTGGAGTACAGTGGCGCGATCTCTGCACACTGCAACCTCCACTTCCAGGTTCAAGCAATTGTCCTGCCTCAGTCTCCTGAGTAGCTGATATTACATGCATGCGCCATCACGCCCAGCTAATTTTTGTATGTTTAGTAGAGATGGGGTTTCACCATGTTGGCCAGGCAGATCTCGAACTCCTGACCTCAAGAGATCCGCCCGCCTCGGCTTCCCAGAGTTGGGATTACAGGCGTGAGCCACTGTGCCTGGCTAATTTAAATTTTTTATTTTATTTTCCATAAGTTATTGGGGTACAGGTGGTATTTGGTTACATGAGTAAGTTCTTTAGTGGTGATTTGCTAGTAGTATATGCTGCACCCTATTTGTAGTCTTTTACCCCTCACCCCCTCCCACTCTTCCCCACAAGTCCCGAAAGTCCATTGTATCATTCTTATGCCTTTGCATCCTCATAGCTTAGCTCCCACATATCAGTGAGAACATACAATGTTTGGTTTTCCATTTCTGAGTTAGTCCACTTAGAATAATAGTCTCCAGTCTCATCTAGGTCATTGCAAATATTGTTACTTCGTTCCTTTTTACAGCTCAGTAATATTTCACTATATATATAATATATATATAAAATTCACCATTTTATATATATATAAATTTATATATATATATAAAATTCACCATTTTATATATATATATAAATTTATATATATATAAAATTCACCTTTATGCTGAATTTAGTGATAATTATTCACTTGTACTTCATTGTTTTACCAGAGATGTCCATATTCCTACACAAGATACTGTTGGTTTTCCCTGTCTTTGACTTTATATCAATGGAATCACACTGTAGGTATTTCTCTGTGATTTGCTTCTTCCTCTAGAGATATATATATATATCACAGTTTCTTTATCCACTTGTTGATTGATGGGCATTTGGGTTGGTTCCACGATTTTGCAGCGGTGAATTGTGCTGTTATAAGCATGCATGTGCAAGTATCTTTTTCAAATAATGATTTCCTCTGGGTAGATACCCAGTAGTGGGACTCCTGGATCAAATGGTAGTTCTACTTTTAGTTCTTTAAGGAATCGCCACACTGTTTTCCATTGTGGTTGTAATAGTTTACATTCCCACCAGCAGTGTAGAAGTGTTCCTTGTTCACCGCATCCATGCCAACATCTACTGTTTTTTGATGTTTTGATTATGGCCATTCTTGCAGGAGTAAGGTAGTACCACATTGTGGTTTTGATTTGCATTTCCCTGATCATTGGTGATGTTGAGCATTTTTTCATCTGTTTGTTGGCCATTTGTATATCTTCTTTTGAGAATTGTCTATTAATGTCCTTAGCCTACTTTTTGATGGGATTTTTTTTTCTTACTGATTTGTTTGAGTTCGTTGTAGATTCTGGATATTAGTCCTTTGTCAGATGTATATATTGTAAACATTTTCTCCCGCTCTGTGGGTTGTCAGTTTACTCTGCTGACTGTTCCTTTTATTTTATTTTATTTTATTTTTTTTTAGACGGAGTCTCGCTCTCTCACCCAGGCTGAAGTGCAGTGGCGCCATCTCGGCTCACTGCAAGCTCCGCCTCCCGGGTTCACACCATTCTCCTGCCTCAGCCTCTCCGAGTAGCTGGGACTACAGGCGCCCGCCACCACGCCCGGCTAATTTTTTTGCCATGCAAAAGCTCTTTAGTTTAATTAGATCCCAGCTATTTATCTTTGTTTTTATTGCATTGGCTTTTGGGTTCTTGGTCATGAAATCCTTGCCTAAGCCAACGTCTAGAAGGGTTTTTCCAATGTTATCTTCTAGAGTTTTTATAGTTTCAGGTCTTAGGTTTAAGTCTTTAATCCATCTCGAGTTGATTTTTGTAAAAAGGTGAGAGATGAGGATCCAGTTTCATTCTCCTACATGTGGCTAGCCAATTATCCCAGCACCATTTGTTGAAAAGGGTGTACTTTCTCCATTTTATGTTTTTATTTGCTTAGTCGAAGATCAGTTGGATGTGAGTATCCGTCTTGCTCTGCTGTCCAGGCTGGAGTGCAGTGGCATGATCTCGGCTCACTGCAACCTCTGCCTCCCAGGTTCAAGCTATTCTCCTGCCTCAGCCTCCCTAGTAGCTGGGGCTACAGGCGTGCACCACCACACTCAGCTAATTTTTGTATTTTGAGTAGAGATGGGGTTTCACCATGTTGGCCAGGCTGGTCTCGAACTCCTGACCTCAAGTGATCTGCCCTCCTCGGCCTCCCAAAGTGTTGGGATTACAGGCGTGAGCCACTGTGCCCAGCCGGCAGTATGATCATTTTCACAATATTGATTCTACCCATCCATGAGCATGAAATGTGTTTCCATTTGTTTGTGTTGTCTATAATTTCTTTCAGCAGTGTTTTGTAGTTTTCCTTGTAGAGGTCTTTCAACTCCTTTGTTAGGTGTATTCCTAAGTATTTTATTTTTTTTTGTAGCTATTGTAAAAAGGGGTTGGATTCTCGATTTGATTCTCTGCTTGGTCACTGTTGGTGTATAGAAGAGCTACTGATTTGTGTACATTAATCTTATATCCAGAAACTTTGCTGAATTCTTTAATCAGTTCCAGGAGCTTTCTGGAGGAGTCCTTAGGGTTTTCAAGATAAACAATCATTTTGTTAGCAAACAGGGGCAGTTTGACTTCCTCTTTACTGATGTGGATGCCCTTTATTTCTTTCTCTTGTCTGATTGCTCTGGCTCGGACTTCCAGTACCATGTTGAAGAGGAGTGGTGAGAGTGGGCAGCCTTGTCTTGTTTCCGTTCTCAGAGGGAATGCATTCAACTTTTCCCCATTCAGTATTATGTTGGCTGTGGGTTTGTCATAGACGGCCTTTATTACATTAAAGTATGTCCCTTGTATGCCGATTTTGCTGAGGGTTTCAATCATAAAGCGATGCTGGATTTTGTCGAATGCTTTTTCTGCATCTATTGAGATGATCATGTGATTTTTGTTTCTAATTCTTGTTCAGGTGGTGTATCACATTTATTGACTTACACATGTTAAACCATCCCTGCATCCCTGGAATGAAACCCACTTGATCGTGGTGGATTATCTTTTTGAAATGCTGTTGGATTCAGTTAGCTAGTATTTTGTTAAGGATTTTGCATCTATGTTCATCAAGGATATTGGTCTGTAGTTTTCTTTTTTAGTTGTGTCCTTTCCTGGTTTTGGTATTAGGGTGATGCTGCCTTCATAGAATGAATTAGGGAGGGTTCCTTCTTTCTCTGTCTTGTGGAATAGTGTCAAAAGGATTGGCACCAATTCTTTGAATGTCTGGTAGAGTTCTGCTGTGAATCCGTCTGGTCCTGGACTTTATTTTGTTGATAATTTTTAAATTACCATTTCAATCTTGCTGCTTGTTATTGGTCTGTTCAGGGTATCTAATTCTTCCTGATTTAAGCTAGGAGGGTTGTATTTTTCCAGGAATTTATCCACTTCTTCTAGGTTTTCTAGTTTATGTGCATAAAGATGTTCATAGTTGCCTTGAATGATCTTTTGTATTTCTGTGGTGTCAGTTGTAATATTTCCTGTTTCGTTTCTTAGTGAGGTTATTTGGATTTTCACTCTTCTTGGTTAATCTTGCTAATGGTTCATCAATTTTATTTTATTTTATTTTATTATTTCTTGTGACACGGTTTTGCTCTGTCACCCAGGCTGGAGTGCAGTGGTGCAATCATGGCTCACTGCAGCCTTGACCCCCCAGACTCAAGCGATCTTCCCACCTCAGCCTCTGGAGTAGCTGGGACTACACACACATGCCACAACGCCTGGCCAATTTTTATATTTTTGTCGAGATGGGGTTTCACCAGGTTGCTAAGGCTGGTCTCAAACTCCTGGGCTCAAGTTATCCTCCTGCCTCAGCCTCCCAAAGTGCTGAGATTACAGGTGTGAGCCACTCCCTCTGACCCACTGGGGACCATTTTACAGGCTACCTGCCACAGGTTCTGGGCAGATAATACAATAAAAGACCACTATGCTGAGCAGTGACAAGTTGAGTCTAAAAAGTGATCATTATAATTCAAACCAGACAAACAATACAAACAAGCTGAACCTGTAGAAAAATCTTGAGATTATAATCATACCACAATGAGGATGTTAATATCAAATGTGCTAACAGATGGCAGTAATGCATACAGGTTTTAAAAATATGTTTTTATTAAATACAAAACAGATAAAAATGATATTTATAAAATATATGTTAGCTCTAAAGACGAGTAGTAAAATTAACATACATGAATGTGCTATCCAACGTAAGAGAAGGCTCCAATGCTACCCTCTTCTGTCCTCCTCTAGAGGTGGTCACCATTATGCTGAATTTTGTGATAATTATTCACTTGTTCTTCATTGTTTTATCAGAGATGTCCATATTCCTACACAAGATACTGTTGGTTTTCCCTGCCTTTGACTTTGTATCAATGGAATCACGGTGTAGGTATTTCTCTGTGATTTGCTTCTTCCTCTAGAGATTATGTTTCTGAGATTTATCCACTTGATGCTTTCATACTGATGTTTTTCAGTTCCAATCAAACTTCACCAAGCTCTTCATATATTGTCCTAACACAGGAACAAACTCAGTTTTATCATTTGAGCCACCAGCTTTCTCTTGTACAACATGGTATGACTATACTATTACACAACTCATCTATGTATGGATGGATGGACATTTGGGTTAGTTCCATCTTTTTGCTACATAAATAATTCTGCTGTGAACATCACTTTACTTTTTTCCTGGTACACTTGTGCAAAACTTTCTTCAGGGGATACACCCGGGAAAGGAACTGTTGGATCACAGGCATATCAGCTTTAAGAGACAATGCCAAATTGTTTTCCAATTTGGTTACAGTGATTTACACTCCTATCAGCAGTTGTTCCAAATCCTATCCAATATTTGATAATGTCTTTTTTATTTTTGCCAATCTGGAAGGCATAAAATAGAATTTCATTGAGGTTTTGATTTGCATTTCCCATGAGTTGTAATATGTTTTACTGCATTGCTAAATGCTATCCAATGATCAAATGAGACTCTGAACTCTGTACTGAAGTTTTTGCCATTATCCATGCAACTATTTACAAGTTGTTGTTACTTTAACATCACACCTGTGCAAATTATTTGGTTAAAAGTCAAATACGTACCTGTGAAACACAATAAAGCAAAAAAAAAAAAAAAGGCAAATGCAAAGAATCAAAACTTGTGATAACTTAGTGTCATGCCTGGGTTGCAAGGTGGGATAAGACACAGTCAAATGTGAATAAAGCAAATAATTTTCATGGACATTGCACTCCTTATATATTTATTTGGGCATATTATGTGAAGGTGGAAGGTGTTGTAAAGGAATTAAGGGGAAAGTGAGTCACGTGTATCTAGTTTATGTATAATCTTTACTGCCCTAAGGGATGTCCAAGGAAAAAAGGGGTGGACCATTGGGAGTTGGACACATTTTGTTTCTGACGCAGAGCTCAGCAGATGGTGGTGCTGTCAACATCATAAATAGAATTTGCATACTCGGACATCAACAGTGAGGTGGTAATAAAGGAATTACTTCCTCTAGATGTTACTCTTTGTTGTCAATTTTGGATTGCAAACACAGTAAAGTTGGGATTGATTACAATGTTAAGCTTAGTGAGATCTTGATTGGACAAGAAACACGTTCCAAGACAAGGCAAAGGTCCTAGTGTAAAACCAGCTGCAAATGAGCAAGAAATCATGTGATCAGTGTCAGCTGGCAGCAGTCTGTTCTTGGAGGCGGAGCTGAAGAAACGGAACCTGCCAAGAATTTGGGTTCACCACGGGATCAGGCTGGATCCCTGGTGTCTGAGTTGGCCTCATTTGAGATGGAGTTGAGTGTTGACAGAACAATCAGTGGGAGCTGGGTGTTTCTAATGTTGCACTTTAAGTTTCTCTGTCAAAGTTAGCACAGACGATAGATCAAGATGACGTTTACTCATGAATTGTTGGGATATAAATTTATATTTTTCAAAGGAAATTTAAGATATCAACAACTTAAATATGTTCCTATTTTTGACCATGTAATTCTACCCGTAAGAACCTGCCCAATCAGTTGGGTTACTGTAGATGAAAGTAAAATCATTCAAATTATCTCAAGAAACATTAAGAGGCTATACAGACACAGAAACCCAGGAAAGTCTAAGCACCCCAGCCTTAAGTGCACAGACCTGGGAGCAGCTATGGGTTTGGTCACCCCTGGGACGGCATGGGTTTCTCAGTGTGCTACCTCTATTCACAGGACTTGGTTCCCCTCCTTTCCGCTCTAGCTTTTCTTTACCATAGGACTGTCTTATTTCGTTTCTACAGCCCAGTCACCTCCTGGTAACACCACCTGTTGACTCTCAGCATTTCCTTGTTTGAACTCTTGATTGGTTAGATTATCTTTCCAAACGACGCAAGTAAGAGGTCTTTGGCCAGTTTATGGATTGGCTGCCCTGGGATCAGATGACCTCCCTGGTCCAATCAGCTGAGGCTAAGGCTAAGAAGGGACAGCTCACCCATAGCTGCTCAATGGGGCGGTTTCCCTTGCAAAAGACGAGCGGCGTGAACGAGCAAACACTGTGATGGAAATCTCTAGAAAAAGACTCGGAAAAGAGTCAGAGATAGGGACTAGGAAGTGCCTGAAAGTGCGCTTGCAGCGCGAGCGCGCACACACGATATCCAACCACAAAGTACAATGACTTGCTGCTTAGGTGTGCCACAATGAGCAGCGAAGGCACTGACTTTGAAGGCTATTGGAAAACAAGAGCAAATGCTCACAAAATAATATTCCATGAAAAAGGGCTATAAAACCGCATATATCGAATGATCAGAATTTCCAAAGAAAAAAATTGCATATTTTAAAATTTGGACGGGAAAGCTAACAGGCTAGTGGTGAGATAACTGGCGGTATAAAAGTGCTTCTTTATTTGGTCATACAGCTTTCAAATGTTGCTTAACGAACAGATAGCATTTTTATAATCAGAGGAAAGACTCAGTATTAAAGTGCGCGTCCCATCATTGCAACCGGGCCCTCGGGCAGCCAGCTCTCTCTTGCCGCGCGCCCGGCTCTCAGGCCCTGGAGCTCGGCCTGCCCACCTTCTCCCGGCGCGGGCCCTGCTCCTTTTCCGGCCGCCCTCGCTCCGCCCCTTCGCCTCTCTCCGCGCTCCCTCTCTCGCTAATGGAAGGCGCTTTTCGTGAAGACCCGGGTTTTTACAGCACTTCGCTTTTCTAACCACCAACAGTGCACGTTTGTTCGCAGGGCCAGCAAGGAGAGCCCCGTCCGCCGCCTTCCGAGCCTGCGGACTCCACCCGGCCCGACCTCCCCAGGCATGGCGCCGCTGCGCTTCTCCGCCAATCTGTCCTGGCTATTCCCCGAGCTCCCCGGCCTCCCCGCGCGGCTGCGGGCCGCGGGCAGCTCGGGCTTCGAGGCCGTCGAGGTGGCCTGGCCCTACGCGGAGCCGCCTGAGGCGCTGGCGCGCGCCGCGCGAGAAGCGGGTCTGCGGCTTGTACTGATCAACACGCCCCCGGGTGCGCCGCGGGCCGGGAGGGCTGTGGGGAGGGGGCCGGGGAGTGCCCGAGCCGGGGGCTGAGGCCCGTTCTCTCTGCAGGAGACCAAAAGAAGGGGGAAATGGGTCTGGGGGCCGTCCCCGGGAGACAGGCGGCCTTCCGAGAGGGACTGGAGCAGGCCATGCAGTACGCCAAAGCCCTGGGCTGTCCCAGGTACCCCGCTCCACCCCACCCCCACCCCCTGTGACCCATGACCCTGCTGCAGGTTCAGGGAGTCGAGGACGCCAGATCTGAGACGCTCAGAAGTCTGAGCCCACTGGTTTATCTCTGCCTTTGCGGTCCTGGTCCTTTGTAAATTGCCTTTTGTATTTTATCTGTCTTATGCCAGTCTGTCTGCCACTCTTTCATGCTCACCCCATGCTGGGATCCCATGCTGGGAGCTCAGTCTGCCTAGGGAGATAGGAGAGTAAATATATACGGTGATCCATTTGAGGACAGGCCTATTCCAGGAAGCTGTGGGAGCAGGGTAGGCACCTAACTCTGTCTGGATCAGAGAAAGCTGCTTACAGGTAGTGATGCTTGGACGGTCTTCAAGGAGTGGGCATTGCTTGATGGGCAGGAGGTAGAGTATTCCTGGCAAGGGTGCTGTGGCAAGAGGAGGCCTGGTATATTTGGCAGCGTTCCTGAGGCTGGACATGTATGTAGCCTGTCGGGGTGGGGAGGCCTGGAATGTCTGCTTGGAGCTGAATGTGGCTGATAAGATCAGGGGATGATGGGAGGAGGTGGGCTGATTCAAATGTCAAATCCTGCAGAGACCAAACAGGCTCAGAAGGAACTGGCAAGAGGGGATCACTACTGGTCAATCATGGGGACAGAAAACAGATGGGAAGAGGCTAAGAAGTAGATGCTAGGAGAGGAAGTAGAGACAGCAGCTTGGAATACCTGAGAAGGGCAAGCAAAGGTCAGGACAATTTTTAAAGGTGAGAATTTAGCAGGTTATAGGTTGAGGAGAAGGACTGAGGGAAGGAAAGGTTTTGGGAAGTACTGGAGGCAGGGGGCGGTGGGTGGACGCTGAGGTGTCTGGGAAAGGGCTTGCCCCTCGGCCGTCACTGAAGTGTCTCTGAAAGTGCCGGGATACCTGGGCATCGTGACCCAGGTGCCATGGACTGGAGACCTGGGGAGACAGACGAGGGCTGGCACAGTCAGGGAATCCTGGAAGAGGTGCAGAGAGAGCCAAGGGAGGCAAGGCCTCCAGTCCATCTTCCCCGCAGGATCCACCTGATGGCTGGCCGAGTACCCCAGGGGGCTGATCGAATAGCAGTCAAGGCTGAGATGGAGACCGTTTTTCTGGAGAACCTGAGGCATGCAGCTGGGGTTTTGGCTCAGGTGAGAAAGGTGGAAACACACGTGTACTTACATGTCTCTGTGGGTGTGCGGAGGAGGGGGTGCACAGTGGGGACAGCATGTGAGGCTGCCAGCCTAGGTCAGAGGGACAGGTGAGGGCCTTGACCAGACTGACTGATGGGGGACAAACTTGGGAAGGAGCTCTATTCACAGCACCCGACATGCTGCTAGGAGGACCTCGTGGGACTGCTGGAGCCCATCAACACCCGCATCACTGACCCCCAGTACTTCCTGGACACGCCCCAGCAGGGTACGACCCCAGCCCTGTGTCTCCTTCTGTCCCTTTTGATTCCTGTGCTCTTGAGGCTCACGGTCCCCTCCCTGGCTTCTCTTACAGCAGCCACCATCTTACAGAAGGTGGGAAGACCCAACCTCCAATTACAAATGGTAAGTGGAAGGGGGTACTTCGCAGATTGGGAGGAGGGCAGGGCCTGTGGTCTCGGACTGTAGTATCCTCTTCCCTAGGACATATTCCACTGGCAGATCATGGATGGGAACCTGACAGGAAACATCCGGGAGTTCCTGCCCATTGTTGGTGAGAGGACCTTCCTTTGCCCTCCCACCCTTTCAATCCCCACATCTGTCCTTCAGGCCCCGGCAGGAGCCTGGACCCCACATTTGTCCACATCTGTCCCCAGGGCATGTGCAGGTGGCACAGGTCCCAGGCCGAGGGGAGCCCAGCAGCCCCGGAGAGCTGAACTTCCCCTATCTGTTTCAACTGCTGGAAGATGAAGGCTACAAAGGCTTTGTGGGCTGCGAGTATCAGCCTCAAGGTGAGACGTGGCCCTGGGGAAGGGAGCTCTGGAGGGACCTGGACAGGGGCTGTTTTCTCCTTGTGGGCTGAGGTGCCGAGGCCTCCCTCTCCCTGCAGGAGACACAGTAGAGGGCTTGAGTTGGCTACGTTCATACTGGGATAGGCGGGGCCACCCAGAGGCTGGCCAGTGAGGGCCTGCACAGCACCCACGTGCCTCCAGACAGCGAGTGAGATCCCATCTCCTCCTCTGCATTAAAGATGACCTGCTGAACATTGTCATATGTCTCTCTTATGGGGTGGTGGGACACATAGTGTCTAACACTTCAGTTTTTCTGCTGCTTCCCTCCCATTGAGAAACCAGTGCCAGGGTTGCTGTGAAGATGGGAGAGCTTCTGAACCCACCTTCTCATTAAAGGATGAGAAACCCAGGGTCCGAGAGCAAAGGGACTTGACGGTGGCCACAAGTGCTTCAAAGGCAGAGCTGGGATTGGAACCCAGGTGTCATCTCGATGGGAATGTCCATCAGTGACGTCCAAGTGGGAAGTGAAGACCCAAGGGCTCAAGGGATACAGGTGGCTGACAGTGATCAAAGGCTAGGGGGCAGGATTCAGGCAGAGGAGCTCTAGGGGGTGAGTGTTTGCCACCCTGTGTGAACTCCCGAGACTCTACTGGGGGTCCGAAAGGAGTACCCCAGAAGGGCCCAAGGGGTCCTCGGGGTTGACCTGACCCTCTGGAGTCCTGGATGGGTCAGTAGCTGTGGGTGTTTGGGAAGGGCGGTTCCTGCTGCCAGGCTGGGGCAGCAGACCCCCAAGACACAGTTACAAAGCCTTTGGTGTCACTCAGTGTCTGGCTTGCCCTGGAGCCCAGAAGGGCTGGTCAGTCCTGCCTCTGGCAGGCAATCTTGTAGGCCCATGATTCAAGGAACAGTGACATTCAGTGGTCCAGTCCACTCCCTCAGAGGAGGCGGGTCCAGAGGGTGAAACAGGCTGTGTTGATGACAGACTCCAGGTGGTGGTAGGTGGAGACCAGTTGGGCAGGGGGGCTCTCGCTGTCCTGGGGCTGTACTGGGAAGGGCTCTCGGAAAACCACTGTCAGAGACTGGGGAACACAGTGGGGGTACACTGGTGAGAGGAGGGCATGGGTGGGGACAGGAGGCACGGCTCAGGGTGGGCACCCCAACCTCAGCAGGCTCCGAGGTGGAGTATTTGGGGTACGGCCTCCCATGAGGCTGACACAAAGCCCCCCACTCATTCTCACCGTCTTTCCTAAGTGGGAGTCCAGAAACACTAGCACAAAGCAGTCAGTGAACTTCTGATTCAGCACAACCTGCAGTGAAAGATGAGGAGGGGCCTGAGGTCTGTCGCCCCTGAGGTGACACAGACCCTACAGACCCTCCCACAGGGCATCCTGAGGTGAAGGGAGGATGAGGAGAGGCCTACTTCCATCTCCACATCTCACCCCGCCTGCACCCTGAGGTCACATAAGACCATGTCTCCAAATTGAGCCTCAGTCCTCATCCTCGCTGGCTTGCCGGTCAGCCTGTCTGAGCTGCGTCAGAATGAGGGGTAACAGTTGATCCTGGAGGCCCCACACAGAGCCTGGCACACTGAAGCCAATCAATGGAGAGTGCTGTACCCCTGGCACAACCTCCTTGCCTCCTGTCCTGGGACTCCTCTCTGACCACCCCTGGGATTGTCCTGTCGTCCCCTTATGTCGTCTGCTCCCTAACACTCTGCTTGGTGATCCACCCCGGGATGATTTGCTCTCCCAAGGCTTCAGTTACCGCCTGTTCACAGAGCTGCTGCCTAGGACTCTCCTGAGCTCAAATTCCTGATGCCCACAGACCTTGCAGACAGTGAAGGGCCTTATGGACCCCAGACTCAGCTTGCCCCAAGCTGGGCTCGTCAGCCTTCCCCAAAACCCACTCCTGCTCCAGCCTTCCGATCACCCGCAGGGGCACCCCCCTCTATTCACAGCCGCCGACACTACTGCAGCCTCATCCTAACTGACCTCAACTTCTCTGGGAGACCCTTCCTGCACCCTGAAATGAATCCTCTGCACAAGCACTGTGCTGCAGGACCCCTCACCTGGCTCCACCTCCTACTTTCTCACTTGAAGTCTTCTCTTGTATTGCCTCCTCTCTTGAACCTCAGCTCTGGCCGGGCCCATCTCTGCAGGCTCCTTAATGCCCCATGCTCGTGTCCACCATGACAGCTCTCTCTACCTGTCCTTTACAGCAGTGCTTTCATGCCTCAGTGTGCACACGAATCACCTGGGGAGACTGTCAACCTGCAGATCCCGAATCAGCAGTCTGAAATGTGGCCAGAGAGCCTGCATTTCAGCAAGTTCCCAGGTGCTGCGGCTGCTGGTCTGTGGACCACACTTTGAGTAACAAGGCTTCAAAGCCCAAGGGGTCCTTTCTGGGGCTCCAGCCTACTGACGAAGTTCTGAGAGCTCCTTGGGTTGTCAGTGCCAGAGCCTAGCCCTCAGGATCTCAAGCCAAGGCTTGTATTCTTGGTGAGTCTTTGAGGGCAGAGCTGCTCAGAGAATCACATGCTGTAGCTCGACGCCCAGTACTGGAAGGGTTTTACATGTATCTGTGTAGTCCCATTCTGTCTAGGCCTCCCTCCAGAGCAGAGCTTGTTTGGTCAGGCTGAGGGGTGCATCTATTTGGTGAGGATTTCTGCTGTGTTTCCCTTTTCAGAGGAAGCTCAAGGGGACTTACCAGGTACTGAGTTCCCAAGTCTGGGCTTTGGAAATGGCGACAGCTCTGGGGGAAGCGGCTTAGGAGAACTTTGATCAGGCTCTGGTACCAGGAGACCGTCATGGATAGGAAGCAGTCCTGGGGGAGGAGCCACAGGCCTGAGTCTTCTGTGCCAGTCACCTCAGATTCGTGTGCCCTCTGCCCTGGCTGCCAGTGGAATTCCTGGCACCTATCCCAGCTCTTTCGGGAGCCCACAGTTCCTTACCAGCTGGGGGTCAATGTCCCCAATGGATTTGGCATGGACTGCTTCTAGGAGTTCCTCCAGCTCTGCCAGGGCCAGGCGCCCCCCTAGCCGCAGCCGATCAGGCCCTGGTGGCTCCAGCAAGAAGAGGCGCTTCCAAAGGGTGTCCCGACGGCAGTGCCCTCCAGCCAGCCGCACCAGCTGAGCCAGCCGTGCTCGTGCCATGCCCACCTCTGCAGCCAGTGGTGGGAACAGAGGAGCTGGTCCAGGCGCTAGAACAAGCCCTGAGGCCTCCCCAGGGCTGCCAGCTGAACTCCCAGGAGCCTCTGGCTCAGGGGGCAGTCTGGGTGGCTTCCGGAAGCGGCGCATGTCAGCAGTGAGCCTGGGGAAGAGCTCTCGCTGGCTGGTGAGCACCACGAAGAACTGTAGCCTGGGGTGGGGAGCAGGGCAGGAGAGTGGCGGTTATAGCAAGAGACACACAGGGCAGGGTGGGGCAGGCTGGGAAATGGGCATGTTCAAGGTAGGGGATCTGCTGACCGCAGAACGTGCCGCTCAGCCTCTCCTTGCTCCTCAAAGGGTGCAGCACAGTGACAGACAAGCAGAGACACATCAAAGTCATCCTGGTGGCGAAGTCCCTCAGAGTCCAGGTAGGAGCCAGAGCTGTGCAGGACAGGTTGGGGAGATGTCAACTCTGGGGTTCTAATGAAACAAACCTCACCCCTGCCCAAGAAAACACTGATCTCCCTACTGCAAGTATGTCCCAACCCCAGCTCCTGCAGTGTGCATGCTGGATGCCCCTCCCAGCCTTTTACCTATGCCATGCCGACACCAGGGCATACTCATTGTGTTCTGGGCCCCCTGGCCGCGCCATTCGCAATGGCTTCATGTGGTAAGAGCTGGCATGGTCAGCCACGTAGTTGTACAGCTGGTGGGCAGCAATGAGTGGTGTGGGGAGCTCCAATGTCCCTGAGGGATAAGTAACAGGAGACAGCAGACACTAAGCCTAGGAGAGACACACTGATCTGGTGGGGCACAGGGATGGGAGTCTTTAAGGCTCTGACTGGCAGACAGAGTGGGTCTGCTTTCCTTAGGAGCTCCTGCATTCCTGTGGAACACTGAGACGGGACAAAAGTGAGCAGGGGACATGTGACATGGGGTCCAAATTCTGGTAAGAAACAGACACAGGACAGAAACATGGGGACATGGTATGTGTGACATGAGATGATTAACAACATGGGACCACTTGTCCAGGGAGGTGGTCCCACCAGCCCTGACCCGGAGGCACCTGTGGCCTGTTCTTTTTTGGGTTCACTGGCTTGTCCTTGGGCACTGACCCTGGTAAATGTGATTGCGGCCGAAGTGGGGTCCGTCAGGGTGGTGGGCCAGGAAGTGTCGCAGGAAGGTGGTGAGGTGGTAGCCGTGCCGCAGCACCAGGTGGGCGCCTAGCACGTGCTGGTGCACGAGGCGCAGATGGAAGTCATAGCTGAACGAGTGCACGTGCATCAGGTCCCGCACCTTGTCACACTCCTCTGTGAACAGCATGGACAGCTGGGGAGGCAGCAGCAGGAGACAGGGTTAAGGTGTGGCTGCACTGGCTGCCCAATACACATTTTCCTCCTTCCGTGGGAAGAAGCGCAAGATTTCCCCTGCTGCTGTGGCCCAGTGGAACGCCCTCTGCCAGAATGATTTCTGTGGGAAGGCCTCCCCATTCTAGCCTCCCTTTTTCATACTGTATTTTAACTATTTCCATGAAACTAGGGCCATTGTCAGAAACTGGGCCATTTTGCTCTATCCCAGATTCCACCAGGGTCTGCCACAGACTCTAGATGACTACAGGCCAGACCAGGCGCTGTGCTGCCTCAGGGCTACAGCTGAACACGCTTTGGATGACCGATGGGGTCAGCCTGGTAGTGAGTGCAGTCACGGCACCAGGATGAGCACTGACCTAGCCAGGCCATAGCAGTGGATCAGTCACTGGGGCAGCCCGCCCACTGCATTACTCTACTGCCCAGCAAATGGGACATGGAGCCATGCTGCCCACAGCACACTGGGGTGCACTGACTGTGCCCGCAGCTCATCCACATACCTGTGAGTTGACAGCCTGCCCCATTGGGATTCGGGAACATTCCAGGGCAAACTGTTTGACACAGAAGTAACAGCCCTGGAGGGAAGGTGAAGATGAGATCAGGAAGGTGAGAGACAGGTGGGTCTGGTTGTCTCCACTCAGTGCTCCTCCTGCTTACCTGGAATGCCAGTTCCATGAGGATGATGCCCCCAGGCAGTGCCCGCTGCAGGTGGTAGGTGGTTACTGGAGAGCTAGTGCTCTGAAGAAAGGAAAAAGGGGGCAAGGTTTGGGGGCTCACCAGCCTCGAATCAGTAGGGTGGAAGTCCCCTGGACCCTGACTTTAATGGTGTCAGTCTGGGATCAGTGACCTCGGTACATCACTCAGGGTCAATGACCTCAGGCTGTGGGAAAGTAATTCAGCATCAGCAACTTTACCATTACATGACAAGTTACCTTGGGGCTCCCATCAGTCTTGGTTTTAGGGCAGGAGAAGGAGCCTCGACCCTCTGTTCCAAGGACAGCCATGGCCCGTGGCCGGCTGGTGCTGTAGAAAAGGAGGGATAAGAGGATGAGGCAGGCTAGTGGCATGCAGTCATGGTGATCAGATCCAGAATCCGTTTTATATGGAATCATTTTGCAAGGGAGGAAACAGGCCCACAAAGGTGCCACTGTGAGTGGCAAGGCTGGGCTCTCTCCATAGCAGCTGCTGCTTCAAGGGAGGCAAAAACAGTGCTCAGTGGGGAGGTGGAGACTAAGCCTCTCTGCTACTGAGAGGGTGCGTGCTGGGCAGGCGAGAGAAGGGGGAGGGTGATGCCTGTCTACAATTTGATTAGGAAAATTCAAGGAGATGCTTGATGCCTGCTTAGGTACTTTCCTCTGAGAGGGCAAAGCTGCTGTCTTTTGATTGGGGGATGGCAGTTCCAGGCTTTCAGAGGCCTACTGCTCGTCACAGTTTAGTGCAGAGGATAGGGGAGAAGGGAAGCAGGGAAGGGACTGGGAAGAAGGGACAGAACAGAAGGGGTTGGGGGGACCCACTCACGCCAAGGGGCTATAAACTGCCAGAATTCTTGCTGGTGGTCAAAACCTCTGGTGGAAAAAATGTCCCACTTAAACCTCAAGGAAACTGGGACAAGACTTAGTGATTGGTGATTGTTAAAGATTGGTGGGAAGGGAAGGCCTGGCTTTAAATTTTGCTGTAGAAACATTTTTTTTTTAACCCAGTGTCTAAAGGAATTCAGATTTGGGGGGAAGAGCATAACTGATGGCAAGTGTGCAAACTAAAGTCCTTTAGAGAAGCTCCTAGAGCTGGGAACTGGCTGTCAAGGTAGCAAGCTGGGCAGCTCCTCCCCAGGGTAGGAGGGGCCAGCCTGGCCTCTGAGATGGGATCACAGGAGGGGCAGGCACGCCTTCTCTTCCTAATGCCTGGAAGAAAGGGAAACCTGGGGAGTGGAGAGCTGGTCACAGAAACAAGAGAGAGTTGGAACTGGCATTTCTGGACTACTGGCTTGAAAAGGTTCTAACTGAAAACAGAGGAGGGAGAACATGCCTTGATAAACTCACAAATCTGGAGATAGGAAAGTAGCTGTGTGTAAGGTGAACAGCTCATTTTTCGCATACAGCCACTGGGAAAGGGCAGAGAACACAGAATCTGGAGAGGAACATAGAGCAGGGGCCACAAACACGGGAATCTGAGATTTGACGGTAGATGAAAAGGTGGCTGCAGAGTTGTCCCTGAGGTCAGGGGAGATGGAGGTGGCAACAGACAGGCTGCTTACTTCCCAAGACTCAGACCTGTCAGTACTGGCCAGTGGGTGAACATGACCAAGAACAGGCCAAGGACAGTGATGCAAGTAGGCCTAGCACAGAGGTCCTTGGTGAGAAAAGGACTTCCCTGGGCTGAGAACCACATCAAATCTCAGGAGAGGTCAGTGGGATGATGAGGACAGGAATCACTAAGGCCTAGATCCAGAGGCTTAGGAGCATGTACAAGATTCACATGTGCAGGCCAGGCGTGATGGCTCACACCTATAATTCTAGCACTCTGGGAGGCTGAGGTGGGCAGACTGCCTGAGTTGAGGAGTTCAAGACCAGCCTAGGCAACATGGTAATACCCCATCTCTACTAAAATACAAAAAATTAGCCAGGCAGGGTGGCGTGCACCTGTAATCCCAGCTACTTGGGAGACTGAGGCACAAGAATTGCTCGAACCCAGGAGATGGAGGTTGCAGTGAGCCGAGATCGCGCCACTGCACTCCAGCCTAGGTGACAGAGCGAGATTCCATCTCCAAAAAAAATTCACATGTGGGGATGTATGCAAGCGTGTAAGTGTACAAGATGTGTGTGGGCATGAGCTTTGTGAGAATGGATACAGTTGTGTACGAGTGTCATGAGTTCCACAAAGCATACAACTCTGCAGGACACACATGAGGGCTGTGTGAAAGTATCCAAGACCCTCACATGTATGTGAGCCTGGTGGGATGAACATGCAAGGCCCAGCCCAAATTGTCAACATAGGACCTTGTAAAGAGAGGAAGGGCCTATGGGGCCTCACTTGCACTGCAGGAGGAGAAGACAGAAGGGAAAACAGGGACGGGCTTACCTGCGGGCGGGTGAGGGGGGCCGCAGTGGCACCAGCACAAAACCTATGCTCTGCAGATACTGCACATACTGCTGCAGGAAAGCCAAGCTCAGCTCCTTCAGCCAAGGCTCCTCACGGGCTCCCGGGGGCGACACATCCAGGGATTCACAGCTTGTGGGGGCCTCTCGGCTCCCAGACCCTGACTCAGGGCGATGGCGCCGCTGTGAGAGTAAAGATCAGGGAAGACTCTCCCCACTATCAACCATCCTGCTGGGGATGGAGGAGGGGGGTCACTGTGGGGTAAGCAAAGGTCTGCTAGAAGTCTGGGAGTCAGCCTCACCTGCCCGTCAGGGGGTCCAGAGGTCTCTGGGGGCCCATGCAGCCAGGCAGCTGGGTCAAAGAGCATGGCTGTTGCACAGTAATGCACCAGGCGGGATGACTGCTTCAGGGTCTCCAGCTCTCCAGCCTGGGGAAACGGCAGTGAGCATGGAGCAGTGACGGGGCAGGATCACAGATCCTCGAGGAAGATGCAAGCTGGGGTCACTCACACTGATGGGCATGGTGGCTGGGGTGGAACGCTGCTGCCAGGTTACAAACAGGTTTTCCATCTTCATCTGGCGCTCCAGCTCTGAGGGTTGAAGGCACTAGTAGTAGCCCCAGGCATTGTTACCCCCTTCCTCCCAGACTCCACAGATTTCCTGTCCCCGCTGCCTGGCCCAGTATCCTCACCTCTACGCTCTGCCATCTTGATCTCTAGGAACTGTTGTCCATGGTAGGTGACAGGATCAGGAGGTCTGGGCACAGGACCAAGTATGGAGCTGGGGCGGGCAGCCGTGATATCCCTTAGGGCCTCGTCAAAGGGGAATGTGTCCAGGGGAAGAGGACCCCCACCACGAGAGGACCCACTCAGCCGGCCCTGCTCACGGCTCAGAGGGGGACTTGCACTCCGGATGAGGGTCTCCACTTCCATGGTCGGCAGCAGGAATGGGTTTGGCTCCTGAGAGATGGAGCATTGCAATGGGTTCATAGCCTTTGCCCTCGGACCCTCTCTCCCGTCCCAGGGCTTCCTCTCTCAGACCCTCCCTCCCCACGACCTCTGCCCTCAGTCTGTCCCATCTTTCCGGCTTCTGAGATGGTTTTTCCTTTAACTGACCCCTCAGTAGCCAAAACTATAGGAAGAGCCAGAGCAGCAGGCACCTTTTCATCTCGCACGGGGAAGTCCAACTGGCCATAATGATGGAAGAGTCCAAGCTTCTGGCTGAGTAGGCAGAAGATGAGATGTGCTCGTGCATTCTGCCACTGCACCAGGCGAACCAGTGCTCGGCCCAATGCTGCCCCCAGGTCTGGAGCCCAGTTATAGGTCAGCAGCTGTAGCTGGAGGTCAGGGGTCAGGGTCAGTGAGATCATGGAACCCCTCTTCCCACCCAGTCCCTGGCCCCATATTTACCTTCTTGTCCACCACCTCTAGTAGCAAGAGCCTCTGCCGGGGAGCATTTCGCCCTGAGTTCCCATCACCTCCTGGCTCGAAGCGCTGCATGGCTTTGGCAGCTACAGGGTAGGGGAGGGGCATAATAGGGGCCTGGGAACAGATCCCCCTTGATCCCACCCTCCCCTCTGCAAGGTTGGAGACCCCACCAGTTACTCTTAGCCTACCCGCACCCCCGGCCATGCCCTCACCCTGCTGTGTTGGTCTCCTCCACTGCAAGAAGTTCCTTCCCAGAAGCAGCAGACGCCGCTCAGCTGCGGGGCGGGGAGAGGGGCCCAGTTGCCCAGGGGAACAAGGGCCGAAGATCTCTGGCTCTGAACCCCTATTGAAAGGGAGGACAGACAGAAAGGCCATCCATGACACCACTCCCTGGCCTAGCCTTCACCTCCCTGGGCCTTGTTTCCACCTCTCCTAGCTCAACTTCCTCAGGTTTGGCTTCCTATAGGCCCAGCTTTTAGGAAGTCTAGGGGAGTTCCCTTCAATTCTATAGGATCTACACTCACAAATGCTGCTCAAAGATGCGGACACTGGTGTCTCCAGCCATTGAAGTGACCAGTGTGGTGAACTCAGACAGGATGGATGGAAGGAGGAACCGGGACACCATGTGGGCGGAGCTTCTGGACACTGAGGCACAACCTGGGAGACAGAGGAGTCACTGTGGAGCTGCAGGATGGAGGCCAGGCTGGGGTTGGGGGACGGGAGGGGAGGCTGGGGTCTCACCAATCTGAACCATAAACTCCATCCAGCGCTGAGCAACACGGGCAAACACAGGATGAAGGGTCCCCACCTCACCCTCTTCTAGCTGTGTTGTCCGGCGTCTGAAGACAGTGGGAGTAAGAGCCTCATGTCCATACATGACACTTGTATGTTTATACAGACCAAGGCCCATCTGACTTCACAGCCATATCCTCCCAGGGTACACCACCACCACACACATACCTTTGTCTCTGGGCTCCAGAATCGGAGCCTGGTGCCCGCTCAGCTCCACCAGGAGTCCGAACACTCTCGGTTTTGTGACGCCTCCGGCCCCGAGTGTCTTCTGGCCGATCCAGGACAATGTCATCAGTTGTTTTGGGGGAACCCAAATCCCCACATTCTGTTTTACTCTGGGGGCAATGCAGTGAATGAGGAAGGGCTACTAGGAAGAGGAAAGGTTTGGGATGGAGGCACTATGGAACAGCAGTGAGCTAGGAGGATTCAGAGGTCTGGGTTCAGACCCTGGCTTCCCCAGGGGCTGGCTAAGGAGCCTTGGGCAGGTTACTCAACTTTCCTGAGCCTCACCTTCCTCACTGTAAAAGCTCTACTTATCTTGCAAGCTGTTGTGAGGATCCGACAAGAAAAATGGAAGTGAAGGCACATAGTAAGTTAAGGCTCCCTCTACATCAGTGAGAACTGCCACATTCTACAAACTCCAGTCCAAAAGACAGAGCAGTTTTTGTTTTGTTTTTTTTTGAGACAGTGTTTGTGTGTTGCCCAGGCTGGAGTGCATTAACAGGCATGATCACAACGTACTACAGCCTTGAACTCTTGGCCTGAAGCAAAATCCTCCCATTTCATCCTCCTGAGGAGCTGGGACTAAAGGTACATGCCATGGTGTCTGGCAGGACAGAGCAGTTTTATATGAAAGGACACTGTGGCAAGGCCTATGGGGGACTGGGAGGCAGGAGGGAGTGTAGGAGGAGCTAGGAGGCAGGCAGAAAGATAGATGCCCACTTCACCACTTCCTCCCATTACCAGCATATCCCAGAAGCTACGCCGGCCCGCTTTGCTGGGTGGAGTCACAGGCTCCCCAGGGACAGGGGCAGGGGGAAAGGTGCTAGCTCGGCCTGCAGAGCTCTTAGTTTCCAACGATCCGTTCCTGAGACTTCCTGTGGACATCAGACATTACAGACACCCATCACTGATTATCAATCCCCATTCTAGAAAACTGAACCTCAAGAGTGGTATGACAGTGACTTGCCACCTACTCTACCTGTCAGTAAATGACAGTATATACAACTAACTGATAGTGTGCTGCCGCATGTGTTTGTGTGAAGTGAGCCTCTGATGCAATAGCCCTCTCTAAGTGGGTGAGCAGCTGCATCCGTTCACTGCTGCCAGTGTAGCACCTGGATGAGGCACAGACAAGCTCACGGACAACTGTGAATAAGTGGTTCTGATGTAGTAGTTCTCTGTCATGCTTCCCCTAAACCCCACCTTTGCACCCTCACCTGCCACACTGTCCTGCTTGGATCTGTGACATTCTCTGGGCCTCCTGACTTGCATACCTGTGGGTGTGTCCTCTGTACACAGTGAAGCTGGCAGCAGCTGAAGCTCGATGATGGCATCGGCCAGGGCCTGGCGAGCTGCTCCTCGGAGTTTCTCCTCCAGCTGCACAATACTAATGTTCCCCTTTTCCCACACATCCAGTCGAAGCCGTGGGGCCCCATTCTGAGCTGGAAGGAGAACGGGGACACTTGAGGGTGTCCCTAGATCCCACTGTACTCACCACCCTTACCTCCCACAGCAATAACTGAACACCTCATCCTCTGACCAAGCTGTCCCACCTGAAGCACTGTCCAGAACAACCGGGCAGCGGATGACCTGGGTCAGTTGCTCAAATTCCTCCTCTCGCAGTGGGTCTGGCGGCCCCGGAGAGGAGGGGGGCCACAACGCCAGTGACAAGGGGGCCCCTCCTTCATCCACAAAAGCTAGAGTGATGCAGGCAACCCCTGGGTAGAAATCCATAGGAAGGCTCAGCTTTGAGACTTGCAGACCACCCCTCCCAAGACCCTCCCCTCAGCTGCAAGCCTGGGAAAGGTCCTCTCAGCAATAGGATGACAAAAGGCTTTCCCTCACCTGGTGGTGCCACAGGCCCGTGCCCTACACCGTACCTTTGCCCCCAGTGCCCTGTCCACCAGGCTTGTTATACAAGTAGATGTCCAAGTCAGGGAGGCCACCCTGTGGTGGGAGTGGATGCTGGGGAAAGAACAGCCACAGAGCACTAAGACCAAGCAAATGGACAAAACCCTCAGGGATGGGTGCCCACAGTGGGGAATGTGGTGCAGGTAGACATGGGAGCACAAGAAGACACAGGCGGGTAATAATGGTCCCCGGGGGGGCATGGGTGTACCCAGGTCCATGGGCAAAAGTACATATAGGGGTATCAGTAGGAAAAGAGTAAGTAAGGGTGTGCGTGGGGCAGGGGGCAGGGGTGCACGAGTGTGGAAAGAGATGAGTGCAATCTCACTTGGAAGTGGTTCCGGCTGTTGCTATCTGTGTACTTGGGAGAGTGCAGGAAGATGAGCAAGTTCTGCCGTAGGTACCATGCCAGAGCTGGAAGCCAGGGCCTGCAGGAGGTGGGTAGGGCCAGATGCAGCACCTCTGAGGGGAGACTTCCAGGGGGCTGGATGAACTGCAGAGTGGGAAGAAGAGGGCAGAGCTGAATGCAGAAGTTCCAGCCTAGACTGTCCCGGCACCTGTGGCTGAGTCTGGGAAGGATGCTGCTGCCTGGAGGGGGGCTGACCTCCACATCAGCTGGTGTCAGCTTGCAGTTCCGAACAAGCATAACTGTGATGACGTCCAGCGTGGCCTCATCCAGGCGCCGACATAGAACTCGCACGAGCTCATCCGTGATCTCAGGACCTTGACACAGCCATGGTGGGAAGGTGGGGACACTGGTAGAGGATCCAGCTACCCCCATAGCAGCCCTAATATGCCAAACTCAATCCCCTGTATACTAGAGGCAGTGTTAGGAGTGCTGGCTCTGGAGGTAGCCAGCACTAGGTTCCAATTCTGCCAAACTACTCGCTATGTGACTGTGGACACTTGAGTTTTACTCTCAAAACCTCTGTGCCTTCATCCATAAAATGAGAATTATAATAGCATCGCCCTCATAGGTTTGTTGCAAGAATTACACTAGAAGTTATTTAATAGTCTCAGCCCAAGACCAGCACATGTTAATTGAGCTATAAATATTAGTTGGAAAATCCAGTTGCCTACTGGACACCTTGGACAAAATATATCCCGAATAACCATCCTCTTCACCCCGAACCCAGTCTGGTATCAGGCCGGTGGCACCACCAGTTCTCCAGCCACCCCAGCTCCGCTTCCCCAAGCTGTGCCTCAATCAACTGCAGTCCTAACCCTGAACATGGCAGAAGCCAGTCCCTTCCCATGCAGCTCCCGCTTGAGGAAAGCCCCGAGCACAGCAGGAACTAGAGGAGGGGCCCAGGACAGAGTAATAGGAGGTTCTAAGGGAAGTCCCAGAGGGTCTGGAGCCTCCAGCTAATATTTATGGCTCACTTAACATGTGCCAGGTCTTGGGCTGAGACTGTTACATAACTTCTAGTGTAATGCTTGCAAGGTTCTAAGAGAAGTCCTAGAGGGTTCTGGAGCCTCATGTGGCCACTCCCCTACCCCCTCCTCAGACCTTACCTGCCTGCCCAACACCATGGACCAGCAGCTGGATATGTCTGTCCACTTGGCCCACAGGACGAGCAGCATCTGAACTGCGGCTGGAGGCCATGTCTAAGGGAGAACGAGGACCCTACAAGGAAAACTGTGGTCAGGGCCCCGGCTCCAGAGAGCAAAGGGCAAGGGGCACACAGGGGCATCAGGGAGTGGGAGTGATACATGCCGAGGCTTCCTCAGAGTAGATGGGCTCTTGGCTTCGGGACAGAGCGAGGGAAGGGGGCAGCGCATCCCCTTTCCATGGCCGGTCACTGCAGGATGTCTCTAGGAGCCTGGGAAAGAGCAGCATGTCTTTGGACATGCCTCCTCCCATGCCATCCTTAATTCATGCCCTACTCACCTTCCAAAGGCCACATACCGAAGATAGTACACAGCCTTCGTTGCTCGCTCCTGGTAAACAAACATGTTTTTCCGGTTCACCACAGAGAAGGCATTGAGCACAGAGCGCAGGGCCTGGATGGCTGGGGGAATAATATGGGCTCAGGAAACTGCCTTTTCCAGATTCTTCCCATGCTCACCTGCCCTCTCATGCCAATCACATACCCCGAGAAACCCCCATGCTGGGCCCCATTTTGAGGCGTGAATGGACTCGGATCACAGTTCCCCACACAACGTCACAGGAGAAATGGCCAGGGACAAACTGCATTGTGGCTGCCAGGTACCCTCGGGGTGCACAGCTCTCATCAGCAGCATAATCTGGGTGAGGGGGAACAGGGATTAGAAATGGGACACACTGCCCTCTGCCCTCCACAGACTTCTCACCTGGGAACTGGCCTATTTGTCCTCACTCCTCCAGACTCCTCCCTGACTATTGCAGAGAAATGATGAACATTCTGGGTAACACGACAGGGCCAGGCAGACGCATGCTCTTAGGAACACAGGTCATAGCACAAAGCCTTCTGGAACTATCTCAAGGAGACTTAGAGAAGGAGCTAATGAGAGGTATCAAGGCAGGCAAAGCATGAGGAAATCCTCAAGATCATGCCAAGAGATTCTGACCCTGTCACAATATATGTCAGTAGCACTCTATGTCCTCCAGGGAGTTGCAACAGTAACCTCATTAAAACCAAAAGGGTATGGCTGCTTATGCACACCAGCTGCAGAGGAGGGATAAACTGTGTCCTGGGCTTTGGAAGACAGAAACACCAATAAACCCAAAGGGTAGTGTGGCAGTACACAGGAGCCCATAGCTGCAGTACACAGGAGCCCATAGCTGCAGCACACAGGAGCCCATGGCTACAGTACAATGCCTCATTCGACCCTTTTCAGGTTTCCAGGGAGCCTTCCGGTGAATCAAAGTGGCAGTTTTGTTTCTCAGAGAAGCTGCTGTCAAGTGTGAACAGCACACAGGCTACCCAGGAGGCTGCAGTTTCTGTGTTGAGGCAGAGGCTCTGGAATGGAATACTGGTTGCTAAGGGTTTCAGGGAAAAATTCTGGAGAGACTAAAATGAGGAAGGGCTGTGTCTGGGTTCTGACTGGTCTTACGTCTCAGGACGCCGGAAGTCATTTGAAGTAAAAGTGTTCACCTGTCCTAGCTCATCTTCAATTTGCAGAAGATGCCTTTGAAACCATGGGAGTCCACTAATTATGGGGACTCTGCTTCGATAATGGAGGAGATCCCAGGATGTGCTGAGAGATGCATTCTCCTGGAGATGTCAGAAACATTTGTCTACGACTTGCTGAGAATGTTAAAAATAAGGAGTGGTCTGATTTTACTTTCAAACCAGAGGAGAACTGCAAAGGAATGTTATGGTTCAGCTTTTCCTCTATCCGTTTGGGTGAGAGGTCTTTAGGAGTAAGAGAAGGGAGAAGTGTTGAGTCTTCAGTTACCATCTCGAGTGGATTATCATGTTCCCTTACCATGACTAGAAATCCCAAAGCAGTCCTGTGGCTGCCTGTCTGGAGGAACAGCCAATCAGAAGGCAATTCTACTGGCCTTCAGGCTCCTCTCCTCTGGATTTCTCTTACTTGGGAACTGGCCTGCTTGTCCTCACTCCCCCAGACTCCTCATTCCTGTCTATTTCCCTGCCAGGGAAAGATGGTCATTCTGGGTAACAAGACAGGGCCAGGCAGAGGCAGGCTCTTGGGAAGACAGATCATGGCCTGGTGCCCCTTCAGTGATCTCTCCTCTTCTGTATTCTTCAACCTCTCCCCCCGCCCGGCTCTTTCCCTATAGAATATAAACATGCTCAAGTCTCTATTTTAAAGCTCCTTCCTTGCCCCCATCTTCCTTTAGTTACTGCCATATCTATTTCCTCTGTCTCTTCACTGCCAAGCTACTTGTAAGAGTAGTTATTCTCTGCCCCACTTATCACCCTCTTTCACTTTTCATTTCATCTGCTTTCTATTCCCATCTCTCTACTGAAATTACTTCCATGAAAATCACTGATGAACTCGCAGCAGCAGCCAAGTCCAGTGATCCTTTCCTGTCCTATCCTCCTTGCTCTCTCTCTAGTACTTGGCACTGATGACCAGGTAATGAGGATTCTGCCCTCAGCTTTCACCGGAGTATTTGGTAAAAGAAAGGGCGGCAGCACTGCTTTGTGAGGGAGGCTGCTGGGTGGGATCTCACCATCACTGGGCAGTGGTGCCCGCTGACGGGAGTGGAAGGGAGTCTCACTGCGCCACAGATCTTCTTCACTCTCGGCCACCAGAAGAGAGTTACACACGTGGCTGTCATGAAGGTCTTGAAGAAGCAGTCGCTAGGAGAAGGAGCGCGAGGTCAGGGAACTGAAATATCTCCTCCTAAGTGGGTGGTGGTGGTCAGGGGTGATCAAACGCCAGAGAGAACGACCACTATCACTGGGGATTGGAGGTCAACAAGAGTATCAGTCATCACAGAGAGGTCAAAGCTCAGGCCTCTGAGAGTGATTGTCAGGAACACTTGCCCCTTTGGTGCCAGAATCTGTTCACCATCCGTTGAGTCTCAGCTTAAAAATCACTTCCTCTAAGAAGCTTTCCCTGATACTTCAGATGGTCAGATCCCTGTTACATGCTTTCATAGCAGCTACTACTGTTCCTTTTAGGATTCTTCACAATTGTAATTGAAATAAGTTGTGTAATTCAGTTGTTCAACTGTCCCCCATTCTACACAAGCTCCACAGAGTTACAGCGTACCTCTGTCTGGGTCACTAGTATATCACTAATGCTAGCATAGTGCAATGAGAGGGAGTATCTCACGGTTACTGGGAAGGTATGAGAGAGTAACCCAGTGTTACTGGGGGTGGGTTGTGGAGCACTCCCAAGGCTGTGGGGGGCTGGGGGAGAAACAGCATCCTACTAACTGGGGAAGTCAAAGACTTTCCATAATTATTGATTCTGAAATGGACCAATAGCCTCTGAAAATCAAGTTCTTAGAAATTTGGTTCTCATCTGCTCTGTGTCTCCGGGCCTGGAGAGTCCTGCCCCTTACCTGGTTGACCTCCCTGCAGATCTCCCCAACTCGCCTCACCAGGAGCTGCTGCAGGTGGCGACACTCAGTGCCCGGCCCCCCATCCTCTCGAATCAGGCTCCTGGGAAGGAAGGATAATCTGACCAGAACTACAGTGGCGAGGAGTTATATGTAATGGCATGATATGTATATGATATGACATAACTGCAGTTATACGTATCAAAAAGGGGAGAGAAAGTCATGGAGGTGGGGCCAAGAGAAACCAAGAAAAGAGAGCAGGCTTAGACAGAGGTAAATCTGGTGGGAAATGGAAGAGACAGAATTCTCAAGAGCAGTTCTGGATGCCGAGGCTCCACGCTTGCTTCACCAGCTCCCATATGGGCACCACACTGAGGCTCCTTTATGCTGTGCACCTCTTCTTTCTTCTCAAGTCTTCTTCAGAATGGTGGTCTTCCTTTCTTCTCAGCCCCACCTTACCCTGCACATGCCACCCACCCCTGAGATGAGAGCAGTAGTGAACCGATGCCTACGCAGGAATCCTGGCTCTATCACTTACTATGGCCTTGGGCAAGTATTTAACTGACCTGTGCTTCAGTTTCTTCACCCATATGATAAGGATATTAATACGCCCTAGGGTTATGTAGATAAATGAGTGGATTCACGTAAGCGCCAGAACAGTGCCTACCACATAGTATGCACTTGATAAATATTAGCTATTATGCCTTTTATTATTATTATTATTATTATTATTATTATTATTTGAGACAGTGTCTCGCTCTGTTGCCCCAGCTGGAGTGCAGTGGCACAATCTCATTCACTGCAACCTCCACCTCCCAGCTTCAAGATTCTTCTGCCTCAGCCTCCCAATTAGCTGGGACTACAGGCGCCTGCCACCACACCGAACTAATTTTTGTATTTTTAATGGAGACGGGGTTTCACCATGTTGGCCAGGCTGGTCTCGAACTCCTGACCTCAAGTGATCTGCCTGCCTTGGTCTCCCAAAGTGCTGGGATTACGGGCATGAGCTACCATGCCCAGCCTTATTATGCTTTATTTTTATACACGAGCTTCTAAAGCTGCTCTGATCCTTAGATGTCGTTAATGCTCAGCTAGAAGCCAAAATCCCCATCAGCTTTTCGACTCTCATCTATAAGACAGTTGAATGTGACGTGCTTAGCTGTAAGATGTGGGAAGTGATCGGGAGCCACCAACCTAAGAATACAAGTTGGATCTCTACCCAAGCTCTCAGTCCCAAGTCTTACTTCTAACAACACTGGAGAGAGGTACTGTGGGAGCAGAGAGAAGAGGTTAACGGGAGCATGAGGGTTCAGGCCCTGGCTTCTACTTACCGTGCATGTGCATACACTTCCACACGGTCCTGCAGGACCCGGACAATGAGCCAGAAGTCAGGCAGGCAGGGCCCAGGGAGGCCTGAGAGTGAAGGCTGTGGAGGTGCTGGCCCAGGTGGAGTCCGCAATGTGAAGGGGGCCTTCTCACCAAGGGTGTCATTGGGACCCTCACTGTCTGAGCCACTGCTGCCACCATCATAACCTGTGTCAGATGCACTGAAGGTCAATCCCACCCGAAGCTGGGCCTGACTCATCTGATCCTCCAGGTGCATCTGGCTTGACGCACTTCAGATTAGTCCCTTCTGATGCCTCCTGCCCAGACCTTTCCCGGTACAGCCCTAAGCCCACCTCCCATCAGCTTAGAGTCCTTCACCCCGTCCCCCCAGCTTACCTAGGTGGTCTGAGTCCACACTGCCCTGACTGGACATGAGACTTAGTCCCCGGCTGGGCCCAGGCTGACTCCCTGGATAGAGAAGGAAAATGCCTGGAGTCTCTCTCAATCCTGTCTAGGGCCTCCCTCCAAAAATGGAAGCATGGTCAGGGATCTGGTCCTGGCCTCCTGACTTTGCTGCCCAAGTCCTCTCTTACCTCCCTGTGGCACGCTGGGCAGGCTGATGAGGGGGACACCCTCAGAATCCTCTGGGGACCCAGGTGCTTGGGGGCTGGCTGTCAGGGTCTGAGGAATAGGAAGTCAGGACTGAGGTATAGGCCCTACACACCCACCACCCCCCTCCATTCCCAGGTGAGACTCACCTCCCCTTCGATGCCTTCAGCCCTGTCCTCATGACTGTGCCAAGCCCAGGCCGCTGAAGAAGGCTCCCCATGGGACCCACCTGGCTGTTGGCCAGCTGCCACAAAGAAGAAGCCACTGTCAGGGTCTTCAAGAAGAACATGGCCAGGGAGATGGAGGCGGCGGAACTCCTAGAGAGCAGGAGCCAAGATCACAGTTCAGGCAGGGCAGCCCTCCCTACACACGGTGAGCTACGCTTCCTCATGAGACGCTCCTAACTACCTGGTAAAGCAGATGCTGGCACCCCCACTGCTGAGGTAAGAAAAGATTCGGTGACTTGCCTAAGGTTCAACAGGTTCAAGTGGGAGCTGGGTTTCCTTCCACTGAGTTGGGCTGCCAAGCACAGGGGTTAGGGCAGACGATGTGAGTAGGGAGACAGGAGGGATAACTCTATGAGCTCGAACTAACAGAGGGCCTTCCAGTCCTGTACCTGGGGCCCAGGGAAGGACGGGCCCCAAGGTGACCCTGCAGTGTTCGGAGGGCAACTTACCTCCTTGAATTGTGTGAGGGAACGCTCTGGCCCAAATACAAAACTCAGTGGCAGAGTTTGGCGAAGGCAGGTGGAGCGTCCAGGAGAGCTATGGATATGGGCAGCTGCACGGTGCAGGGCAGGGCTCTGTGGGATGCCCCCTCTTCGGAGTGCCCCTACCATCTCATCTTCCAACAACCAGCGGATCTACGGTTAGACAGCAAGTGACAAAGGGCAACTCCCTGGCTTCCTTGGGCATCCCCTTACTCCCGGACTAGAAGATACTTTACCTCACAGACTGAGAGGCCTCACTTCTATCCCAGAACAAAGGGGGTACCTTATCTCACTCATACGATGGAAAGGCAATCAGTTACAGTGTTGGGGGTGGGGGGCTCACCTCATTCATGGTGGTCTCAATAGCCAGTCTGTGGGGCGTGGCCAAATTGGATAGTCCTGGGTGCCTAATTGGAAGAAAGGTTAAGATATTGGTTTCCAGAAAATGAAATTGAAAAGCAGTAATGAACTCTGAGAGGGAGATAAGGAAGTACCTCTCTTCTTCTGGGGGTGGCAGTGGGGGCCCGAGGCCATCATCTGACCTTAAAGATGATGGCTGCCCTGGGGATCGTGGGAATGAAGCACTGCTTTCAGATGTTGACCTGAACAGGGTGGGAACAAAAGTCAAAGGTCAGGAGTTACTATCCTACCAGGGCCTCCTCCTTACTCCTTTCTTGGATTCCTCAAGGTCTCCTTAGTCCCCAAGTGCTCTAGATTCCCTTAGTGGTCCCCCTACCCTAACAAGGTCCCAAACCCCCCCACCAAACTTGCTGCCACACCGGTGGTGTTGAGCGTCCGAGGCCGTGGGGAGCTCCACTTCCAGGGGCAAAGTCAGCATGAAGACATCCAGAGTCACACTGAGGTCCCTCAAGGGAACTCGGCCTCCAACTGGGGGGCCCTCCAGACTGGAAAGCACCTGGCCTGGGAGAGGGGGAAAGTTAGCGGTTGCTGAGACAAGCACAGACTCCAAGTTCTATGTGTTAAAAGACATAACCCCTAGGCTCCCCTCCACTCCCACTTAGGCAGGCTGTTCCAGGACCTTTGGCTTTCCCTTGGGCTGCCTCCAACTCACCCAGGCAGGTAGGCAGGCTGCACACAGGTACTGAGCTGTGTTGCCCACGTAGCCGCACGGAGCACGTGAGGTGCAGGAAGAGCGGTGGCAGGTCATGAAGGAAGCTCTCAGGTCCAGTGGGTGAGTCGCCCCCCAAGATACTGAAGGAGTCTTCATCAGGATTCACAGTGTCTACGTCTGACAGCGAGGCAGAGTCTAGCCCAGCAGGCCCCAGGTCTGATTCACGGCTCTCCCGGTATTCCACCTCTAGCTCTGGGTCACTCTCAGTGACCACACAGCAGGCAGATGTGTCTCCTAGTAGTGCATGTCACATGGTCAATGAGAGGCTGGCAGTGGAACCCTTGAATCTTGGCGTGAAGCAACCTTCCCCACCTTGACTCACTTGCCCACACACCTTCTTCTCCCATAAGCTCAGCCTCTGAAAACTCCAGGTCACTGATTTTTCTGTCTACTGTGTCCCGAGGTCCCTCATCCTAGGCAAAAGAAAGAGATGGCTTTGATCTAAGGCAAGACAAGAGCCACATTCAGGCCTCAGGGAACCAAGAGTCAAGAGGGTCTGGGTGGGCCTCTGGGTTGAGGGCATGAGAGAGGTAAGGAAGAGAGCCACTCACTTCTCGCCTGCTGGATGGAGGGCAATAGAAGAAGTAGTGGGGATTGGAAGGCACTGTGCGGAAGTGGAGACGACTGATCTCTAGGAACTTCTCCTGTTGTGGGGTTTAGAAGGAGGTTAGAATGTCAGCCACCCCTCAACAGGACACTACTCTCTACCCTAGAGCAGGACACATGCATACCCCCAACCCAGGAGAGAATCCTGTCCCTCTGCACAGGCAGGACTCTACACCTCTTCTGCCCTCACCCAAGCTTCCCACCTGGATAACGTTATGAAGGGCACCATGGGCCTCTCCTCTGAGCTGGCAGACATCTGTCAGAGAGATCTCTGGCCCAGGGTCTGGAATGCCAGGGACACGGGTGCTCTGAAACTCAGGCTCGCTTAGGTCCTCGGTCTCTATGCTGAATGGTTGGGGTAAGGATGTTGAAGTGTTAAGAACCATCAAGTTCTGAAGTAGCCTGCCTCCCAACTGGGGAGCAGCACAGGAAGCCTTTTTGTCCATAGGAAGAGTACTTAGCGTAATGTCATGGGTGGTGAAAGAGGCAAAGAGAACCAACCTACACATTTTGGCTCTAACCTCCATATTTCTTTTTCTTTTTTCTTTCCTTTTTTTTGGGACAGAGTCTTACTCTGTTGCTGAGGTAGGAGTGCAGTGGCGCCATCACCACTTGCCCTCTGAGTAGCTGGGACCACAGGCATGTGCCACCATGCCCAGCTAATTTTTAAACTCATTTGTAGAAACAAGGTCTCCCCTGGTTGCTCAGGCTGGTTTTGAACTCCTGGGCTCAAGTGATCCTCCCGCCTCAGCCTCCCAAAGTGTTGGCATTACAGGAGTGAGTGACTGCACCCAGCCTTAACCTTCATATTTCTTAACGGATGGGGATTTCTATGAAACAGAGTAGCAATAACTCCCAGTTTTCTGACTTGGATCACTAGATTGAGGGTGATATTTTTCACCATGAATGAAGAAAAATCAAGGGTTAGTGGGAAGAAAATGCATTCATTTGGGGGGCATGAAAAGTGAGTATCTAGAGCTCCAGAGAGAGAACCAGACTGGAGTTCTAACCTAGGAGTCATCAGCATATCCATCCTTCTGGTTCCTCTGTTTCCCCAACGCTAACACACTGCAGATGCTAGACCCATAGCTGTCTGTCTGCTTGCCTTTCTCCTTCTCTCCTCCCCTTCCTCCCTTCAACAGGGACCTGTTGAGCCCCTAAGGTGAGCTGGGGACTTAGCAGTGAGCAAAATACAGTTTTGGCCCCCATGAAATTCACAGATTAGTTGGGGAGATTCCTACTATTGTGTGGATGTCCTCAGAACAAGTCTCTACGTTCACGGTTAGCACCAGGGGACTCCCTATCCCTGACTTAGCTCATCACTCAACACCAAAGCAGGGGAGATGGGGAGAGCCTGGGAGGGAGACTGCTGCCTGTGCCAAATCGGGGAGGAAGGCTGCATGGGAGTCAGGGAGCCGGTGACAAAGCACTACTGCTTCTCAGGTGCTTAGATACTACCTTGCACAGTCATTCCCCTGGACTGGAAGGTCCTTGTTTATAGGGATTTGGTCTGTGTACCCTCTTATCCATCATTCAAGTATAATCCTAACCTGGATTCAGAAGCTAGGATAGCTTGTTCCCGAGGCTCAGCACCCTCCTCCATGCTGCTGCTGAAGGGCCCAGGGCTGAGAGGCCCAGGACTTGGGGGTACATGAGGCAAACCCCAAGTGTGGCCACACAATGCAAGGAGAAATGGGGTGATGTCTATTTCTTGTAGTAGCTCCTCACAGGCATCTACTGCTGTCAGCAAATCCTGGGAGGTCACACTCTGTGCTTGCTGCAAGCTGCGGAATAGCCCTGATGGAAGTGGAAGGGGCCATGAGGCTCAAGCTCTGGAATGGCCTCTCCAGTCCCCACCCTGTAATCCCTGTATCTCCCCCAGGGCCCCACTCCTCCCTCCCACGGCCCTCCTGCTCACCACGGACATAGCACCGCTGTGCATGCTCCTGCAGCAGGGCACAGTGGTTAGCTGCCTCCTTGTACCGGGGTTCCATCCAGGCTGAGGATGGGGAGGGGTGGTCGAGGAACTGAGTCCTAGGAAGGGGAGGGAAAATGGAACTTGACCAACTCCCTTAAGTGATACCTCAGACTCATTAGCCATCCACACTCCAATGGATCATCTACAGACACATATCAAGTGTATTCATGGCCTAGCAAGTTCAAGGGTTTGCTGAGGGAAATCAAGCAAGGAGCCAGCAGGATATGGTAGCAACTTACCTGCCCATGCCTGTTAGTGTGTACTTACTTCTTGGTTGGGAGCCATGGCCCGGCGAGGACACAGGTCAACAATGAAGGCACTCACCGGAAGATGAGATCTCGGGGCGCCTGAGGGGGCTGCATGCCAACCATTTGTTCCCTCAGCGCTTCCAGTGAACAGTTGTAGATGTAGACAGGACACCGGGTCCGGGGCCCATCTGCACTCTCTGTCTGGGAAGCCTGACGCCCAGCGTAAGCCTGTAAGTCTCGACGGAAGGGTGGGCTTAGCTCTCCTTGATTCTGGGCGTTGTCTGTGAAGAAAAGGTGTCACGTGGTCTTCCAGCCCTATCTGTTTCCCACTCCCACTCCTGCCCACCTTGAGTCGGCAGCCTTACCACTAGCCAGAGTCACACTGAGGACAGGGACTTGGGACTTTGTAGCTTTGACCCCAGTTCCTCCTAGATCTTTCAGACTGGGAGCCCCACTCCAATCCCCAAACTTAGGCTTTGTCTCCTCTTGAGGGTGTCCCTCCAGGCCACAGGCAGCCAGACGCTGGACATCTGAAGAGGATTAGACATAAATCAGAGCTGCCTGGTGGGCCAGTGAGGGAGCTCAGGGGTTTGTATCTGAGGGGGTTCGTGAGGAGGTCAGCAGCTGGCACCTGAGAAGGTAGCTGGGAGAAAAGTCAGAAACACATGCTGGGGGTTCACAAGCCTTGCATAGCAGCGCCACTGAGGGGGCTGGGCAGAGATGAGAGGCTTGAGAGTTTCAGGAAGACCTACACTCTGTAAGAGAAAAACAGAAATTAGAGCAATCTATAAGGGAATGTCCAACCCCTGTTCCCCTCCTCCACCCTAGAGCTGACTCATCTTAGGTATAGCTTGAAAGATCCAGGACAATGGAAAATGACGGCATTGTGTCATTGGCAGATGCCATTTAGTCTCAAGGGCGATAGAAGGTTGGGGCCTGAAGATGTGGTGCTGGAAGGAGGTCAGTGTGACAAGGGCTCAGGGAGAAGAATCGGTGCTAACCAGGGAAGTAAAAGTGGAGTCTCCTGTGGCCTGGGTGCTGCCGACTGCTTGCTCCTTCGGGATCCCATGAACCCCCAGCAGTGGCCCCTCGGCACCTACAATGGGGGTAGAGATGGGTGAAAGAGGGCAGGGCCAGCAGAGAGGCAGGACTCTGGGTTGAAGAAAGGGGGAGGAAAGGGAAAGCCAAAACTCAAAGACAGAAACCACCCTGTGAGGGTGGGGGAAAAGGGCTGGGCCAGGTCTGGTGTCAGGAGGATGTGGGGAACTCACCTGGAACGTGGCAGGTCCGCCGCAGCACCTCACTCAAGAAGGCAGCCTGGTCAACGGGGGTCAGTGGGATCTCCCGGTCACTCAGCTCCTGCCCCAGGCAGCTGTGCAGCAGGCACAGCACCATGTCGTTGGCGGGACAGGACCCCTCGGCGAAAGGGACACCCTCTGGCTCTGCCCGACACACACTCTGCTCAGCACCAAGAGCCTCCTGTTGCCCGGTGCCCCCGGCTCAGCCCTGACCAGCAAGGCCCCTCCTTCAGCCTCATGGGCTCCTCCTGCCCCCGCCACTCATCTGCTCACTTGCTGACCCATCTGTTTGTTATTCTGTAATACTTCCAGGCTTGCTGGCCCTTTAGGTGTGGGGTGAAAGGGTACCAGGTTCACCTACCTCTGGCAAGCAAGAAGAAGAACATCTGGAGCTGCTGGCACTGTGGCAGCAATCCCATTAGGTCAAAATGGAAAGGGATCTCATGGACACAGGTGTCTCCTCCCTGATCCAATCCTACGAGGGAGGAAAGACAGGACACAGTGAGACCCAGATTACCCTACCCATTCCCCTGCTCCACCAGTGGGCCGCCTGCCCCACTCACCATCAGAGACCCTCGGCTCTGGGGGCAGAGGACCCCATTCCTTGCTCTGGCACAGCTGTATCAGGTATTCAAAGCTCAGCATGGAGCCTATGCAGGCAGCATCCCGTGGGTGGAGCTACAGGAAGAACATCAGAGGTCAGGAGTCAACCCCTCTTAGCCCAGGATACCCTGGGTTCCAGCTCTTCAGGAAGCTTCAACAGTCCCAGCCATTCAGAGGGACCAGGAAGCCCATAGACTGCAGTACTCCAAAAGAGATGGCACCCCAATCCAGTGAGAGAGGTGCGGGTACTGTTCTGAGGACACTCACAGCTTGCGGGATCTCAGAATATGTGAGGTCCTGGAGGTGCTTCCAGCTTCCAGGGCCAGGTCCCACTCGCCCATACTGTGGCTCCACCCACACCTCAGTGACCAGATTGAGCTCTGAGTCTCCCTCCAGGGCCTCCACTTCCACATCATTGTCATCATCTGTCGAGAAGCTAAAGGAGGAAGGGCTCTGAGTCCAATGCACAGCCTCATGGCAGGGAGTGAACCTCATGGAGGGAAGGAGGCAGGCACAGAGGACAGCCACGAGTCACACAAGGCCTTCCCAGACCAGCGTCTGCCTGATGAAGCATCTAAACACCGCACCCCTCCCTGACTTTGGGATCAAGATCATCTCAGGATATGGGAGCCAGACCTCTAGGGGATAGTGGGTAGAAGGCTGACTCTGCAGAGGTGGCCCTCACAGATGGCCTGTCTCACCTGTCTTTGGTGGAGGTAGAGTGTGGGGGGAAGAGGATGTACTGGACAACACAGGTGTGCTTCTCTTCAGCTGCAGCCTGCCCTGATGGTTCATTCTGTTGGCAAAATGGGAGATCTTGGGCAAATCCCAGCCAAGGCAGAGATCTGGCCTGGCCTAGCTCTGGCCCTCAGAATTTCAGTTTCCTCACCACATTGTCCTATGACTGCAGCCTCAGACCTTGAGCATCCTCTGGCCACATGGTCCCTCTGAGGCAGTTTCCAGTAGTCCCAACCCAGCTCAGAGGTGAGTGTCCCTGGGATTATGACAGACCTTGGCAGGGAGGTGTCATGGGGGATGGCATGTACCTGAATTGGAAGCTCCAGAACCATGTTGATGATTCCTTCTCCACTGCAGGCGAAGTGGAATCCTTCAGAAAGTCGGACTCTGAAGCCCCATAAAGGCCGGGGCAAGGCCAGGATAAGATAAGGGAAGAAGAGACACTGAGTCTACAAGCTCTCCCCAGATACACCCACCTCCCAGCAGTCCTCAGGGAGCCAAGTCTGCTGGTGGCCCTGCTTAGACTGGCAGTCCCTCAGGGTATAACAAGTCCAGTGAGGATGAGAGAGGACAGAACAAATTGGGTGATGGGAGGAGACAGGGAGGGCAGTAGCAGATGCTGCTCTATACTTCAGACTGGGAATTAGAGAAGGGAAGTGTGTGCTATAGGCTTTTTGCTAGTGTCCCAGTCTACACTTGCTCTCTCCTTGCCCTGAGTGGCCTGGCAGGCTTGGATGACATACTCAGTGAGGATGGAGAGGAGCTGGGCAATGGCACTGAGAGGCAGCGCAGGGGCCAGTCCTGACGGGACACTCCAAAGCCAGCGCTGATGGTAGAGGTAGCGGGATAGTGACGCCAGGCTAGAAGAGGCTGAGCGGCCTGACACCAAGGGCAGTGGACCTGGTGGCTCCAGTGTCAGCAAGAAGGGTGCCCGGTAGTCCAAGGGTAGCTTCTCATACCTAGGAAATGGGACAACTCCCCAGCGATCTCTCTCATCCCCGGCTAAGCCACGCCCTTTCACACCTCTGTATTACTCATACCCCGCTAAGCCACGCCCTTCACACCTCTGTACCACTCATACCCGGCTAAGTCACGCCCTTCCACACCTCTGTACCACTCATACCCGGCTAAGCCACACCCTTCACACCTCTGTACCACTCATACCCGGCTAAGCCATGCCCTTCACACCTCTGTACCACTCATACCCGGCTAAGCCACGCCCTTCACACCTCTGTACCACTCATACCCGGCTAAGCCACACCCTTCACACCTCTGTACCACTCATACCCGGCTAAGCCACGCCCTTCACACCTCTGTACCACTCATACCCGGCTAAGCCACGCCCTTCACACCTCTGTACCACTCATACCCTGCTAAGCCACACCCTTCACACCTCTGTACCACTCATACCCGGCTAAGCCACACCCTTCCACACCTCTGTACCACTCATACCCGGCTAAGCCACGCCCTTCCACACCCCTTACCACTCATATCCCCCTAAGCCACACCCTTCCACACCTCTGACCTACTCATTCCTTGCTAAGCCACGCCCTTCCACACCTCAGTACCACTCATACCCCGCTAAGCCACACCCTTCTGCAACTCTGTACCACTCATACCCCGCTAGGCCAGACTCACACCGGGCTAAGCCATGCCCTTCCACACCTCTGTACTACTAATATCCTGCTAAGCCACGCCCTTCCACACCTCGGTACCACTCATACCCCACTAAGCCACACCCTTCCACACCTCTGTACCACTCATACCCTAAGCCACGCCCTTCCACACCTCTGTACCAACCTGATGAGCAGTTTGTCCAGTGGCTTATGCAGGACCACAAGGCAGGGCCGGTCAGACAGGGCCTGCTGTGGCCCCAGCACCGGGGGTGACTTGGAGGGAGAGCTGCCCCCACCAGCGCCCCCTAGCCCTTTTCGTTTCACCTTGGGCGTTGGCTCCTTGCTTTGTACCCGGTGGGGGAAACGCAGCCGCAGGATCTCTTCCCTCAAGCCTGACACAATCTGAGGGGAAAATGTGGTCACATCCTCTTACTCCCATCTCCTACAGGTCTGGGAGAAGGGGCTCACAGACAAAGTGAGACACAGCCCTCTTCTCCAGGTCCTCCTTGGTCTGGGGGCTCCTCCCTCTATTAGACCTGGCCCTGTGGGGTTTGGGGAGAGGGAGCTAGTCTACACCCTAGGACTCCTTGGTCAGAGTCTGTCAGGGCCCAGCTCACCTTGTGCCGGGCAGGTGCTGGTGTGCCAATGGGAAAACCCAGGCGAAGAACCATGCATGGGGCCTTGGAAATGATACGGACCATGTAGAAGGAATTGGGGGGCTGGTCTGGGGCACTGGGGAGAAATGGGAGTCAGTGAGCAGCCCAAGGTTGGCAGGAAGTAGGAGTGAGGTCTGGGGTTAGAGGGAGACGTGGGATGAGGTTGGGGGGTGAAGGGACATCACTTTGCCCACCTGGAAAGCAGCTTGACATAAGAATAGCCCTCGACTAGTACGAAGCTGCTCCAGTCCCGAAGCAGAGAGGTCAGGGAGGAGTGGGAGATCCTGCACTGGATAGTGCTGTAGCGCCCATTGCTGCCCGGGGTGTGCAAGTGCTTGGGGATTGGTCTAGGAAGAGGGGTGTGGACTGAGGTTAGACCTCCCCGCCCCAGTCTTGGAGAAAGGGAATAGACTACTATCACTCTCTTCTAGGCCTTGCCTGAGGTTATGGGGACTGAAGAACAGGGAGGCAAGTAAAAGGCTGTAGTTTTTCCTTGTCCACAGTTGGTAAGAGCTCATCTGCTGCTCCCCTTCCCATCATTCCCTATCCCCCTGACCCCGATACTCCACCCCAACTATGGCCCAGCCCTAAGGGCACCCACGTGTCGTGCTCCAGGATTAGCACCAGGCGATGCATGTGCAGCCATCGCTGCCAGGAATTTGCATCCATGGACAGCACTGGCTTCCAGTAGGCAGCAAACTGGGCATGGGATGAGTCAGAACCACTGGGCTGGAGGGAGAGCACCTGAGGACAGGAAGGACAGCACTATAGGAGCATTTGTAGAGGACCAGGGTACAAACTCCAAAGAGCAAACAAAACCATGAGTGGACTCCGTTCAGAGAGTCAGAGACAGCAGTGGTTTAAGGCTACAGCCCAGCCTGAAGCACAGGCAAAAACTGTTTCCGCTATGAAGGCTAGATTTGGATGACTGGGCCCAGGGACAGACTGTGTAGCCCTTTAAAGCTGAATCCAGGAGAAGGATGGAACCATGAGCCCAGCTTATGTCACCGACTTGGGAGAAAAGCCCCTAAATGGTGGCAGGACCTCATGATGTGGCCACTCCACACTAGCATAAGCCACCTGCCCGTCAGTGTTAGGGTGACAGCATGGACTGAGTGTGGAGATAGCACAGGACCAAGGAAGCTGTGGTCTTCAGGGAGTACACAGTTCATGGTGGCTGGTGGTGGATGCACACAGGTGAAGGTGGCTGGAGGAGCCAGAGTATGCCACATGGAGATGGGGGCAAGGGCTCACGGTCTGCTGGGACTGGGATACCACCACCTAGACACTGTGTGAGTCTTTGCCTCTGCCACCTGTGCTCTGTTCAGGACAGCCTGTCTGTATAGATCCTCCTCTTCCCCGGGGCCTTAGGGTGAGGGAGAAGAGAAGCTCTCAAGGTTAAAGCTTGGGCTTCTGGCTTAGGTGCCTTAGACGTGAGAGAGAAAGGAATAGAAGGTGGTGGTCCTGGGCTCCAGATGCTGTGCAACCCAAGTTGGCATGAAATGGGGCTACTACACTTCAGAGCTACTCACCGGGGTGGTGGAGCCTGGAGGGATGTAGAAGAGTGGCACTCCGCTCTTGGTGCTGTCAGGAAGCGTGAAATGCTCAGGCACTGAGGAGAAGGACTGAAGGTGGGCAAGCATCTGGTCTGTCTGGTTGATGCTGTAGAATAAGGGCCAGGCCTGAGCCATATCTGACTCTGCTGGGTGCAGATGAGGGGAGCCTTAGGGGGACATGGGACCCTGGATATAAGCCTGGTTCTCTGGGTGATGCTCCCCAGCTCCCACTTTCGCAAATCTGTCCCTACACACAACAAATGGGGCAGCACTCATTGAGTGATGACTTCACTGACCTCTGCAGCGTGTTCCAGAAACGCCGGATAACATGGGTACGATACAATGAACGAATGGGCTGCCTTAGTGCACAGGACACATCATGCAAAATGTCGTAGCCGCCTTCCATCGTCACTTCCACCCGTGTTACTCGAGGGCCCTCAGGCTCCAGGGGCCAGGGTGCCATAGCCACATACTCAATGCGCATATTGTGTTTCCACAGCAGCACCAGCTTTACCTCCAACTGGGACCCTCCTTAGGGAGAAGCGGGAGGGCCAATTAGGAGAAGGCATAGGACTCTAGGCCTGGGATGGAGTTCTATCTGAAATCCCCACCTACTTCATGGAACCTAGCCCTGCCAAAGGTTCCAAGCATGGTTCCACAGGTTTCAGGCCGAGAGCTGGCCAACTGACACAAACACGTTTGCAGAAACAATCTGAAAACCAGGCCAAGTTCATGACCCTATACCACCCTCAGCTGGTTCACCTTGGGCAAAAGGAGATACAATTGGGAAGCTCTATGCTAAGAGAATCAAGCCCTGATGACAATTCAAAACCCACTGTCTCAAGCGATAAGGTCTTCACTGTGACACTCTTTCATGTGTGATACATGTGGGTCTTCCCACACACAAATTCTTGAGAGATCTGTGGGATTACAGCAGGGCCTAATGACCCTTACCTTTGGCCAGTGTGACCTCTCGGACACTGTAGCCCTCTCGAAGCCGCACGGACACGGTGCTGACCAAGTCGGCTGGCACCTCCTTCTCAGTGTGCTTCTTCCGGCGCAAGGCCAGGGCAGGATTGCTGCTTGCAGAGACCAGGTGCTCATTAAATAGGCGGTGCTGAGAGCCTGGAAGACCAGTGGAGATGGGGAAGGAGAAACTGGTTATCTGCCAACTGACAGATCTGTAGGGGGAAGGGGCTACGCTGAAATCACTGTGAGGTAACAGTGCCAGCAGAGCCAGCCCCAGTTACACTTTCAGTCCTCCAGGGCCCCATGATCTCTGGGCCCATTCTATATTCCCTCCTTCCCACACCCACCTCAGTGTGCCTCTCACCGCAGTAATATTCAGGGTTCAGTGCTTCCCCACTGCGCAGGAAGGAATAGAGGAGAAATGCCCGGTGGTAGACAGTCAGACCCAGGTTGCCTGGCTCCGGCTCAGGACAAGTGGACAGGTAGGAACCAAATGTTGCCATTGCGATGAACTTCATTAATTCCACATTGGGCACATGGCCAAAACTGCAGTCATAAGAGTAAACTCCTCCCACCTGGAAAAAGTGAGCAACTGAAGACCTAGCTCTCTGACAGAGGCATAGGAGAAGGAAGAACAGGAGAGAAAGAGACTGGGCTAGGTGGCTGCTCCCATTCCCTGGACCACAGAGTGGGAAGTAGGCCAGTGTTTTCCCAGGACAGACCACTGTCTGTGTCTTTCCTTCCTTAAGCCCTTCTGTCTGATGCCCATGCTAACCGGCCACAGCATCCTCTTTGCTTCCTCCTCGATACCTAAAAGGCCCACCACCTCCTTCACTAAAGATTTTGGCAACTGGTTCACTGACTTCCTGTCATCATCCTGAGAGACTTCAACACTTCTCAACCTTTAGGGTGTATGAAAAACACCTGGGGATTTTGTTAAAATGCAGTAGGTCTGGGGTGGGGCCTGAGATTCTGCATTTCAAACAAGCTTTCTGCTGGTCTGTGGACTACATTTTGAATACAATAGCTGTAGGCGGGAAATTAGCAAACTACATATACCCTGAGGGCCAAATCTAGTCCATCACCTATTTTTGTGAATCGAAGTTTTATTGGAACACAGCCACACACATTCATTTTGTATTGTCTGTGGCTGCTTTCATGCTTTAACAGCAGAGCTGAGTAGCTGTGACGGACCAAGTGGCCCACAAGGCTTAAAGATTGACTGGCCTTTGCAGAAAGTGTTTGCAGACCTGCTCCAGATTACTCATTCAAGTCTCTGCCCTCTCAGTTCCTTAACTCTCATCTCCAGTAACTTTCTCTATTACATTCACCTGCCTATAGGCTACACGCTGGCTCTTGGCTTCAGGTGGAACAAATTCATCTTTGCAATTTCAAATTGCCATAACCCACTGATTACATACAGCACTATTCCCGTAGCTTCCTCCCACCCTCCTCCTGCTGCTGCTCTTTGACCTCACTGAGACTGCCAGGCCTTGAACCTCTGCTCTCTCCAAATCTATCCACATTGTCCTGACCCTCCTTTCTTGACCCAGCTTGGACCCTACATTCAGACAACTTCATAAGCATCGCTCTCAAATCCCTGGCCCTCTTCACTCTCATCTGCTTCTTTGAAACCCCAACTAGGATGACAGCCTCTATTCTTGGCCAGTGGTGCCCAAACAGAGAAAACTGACAGTTGTGTAGGTTGGCACCACATCAAAACATATGACACCCAACTCAGCTAGTCCTTCAGGGCAGTCCTCAATACTGTTCCTTCTTCCCAACTCTGGCCTCTCTTCCTTACAGTACTCGGCTTCACCTTTTACTTCAGAGAGAAATCGGAGGCCCTTCACAGACATCTTCACTTCTACTTTCTATTTTCAAAGAAAGAAACGACACTTCCCTGCTCCAAAAGAATCCCTCAATCTGTTTCTTAAGACAATGCCCTCCTGTCAATTTAGAGACTTTACTCCACCAGCCTCCCTTTTCCTTCCTTTATTTTCAAACTCTTCTTCACTACAGATCCTTAGAAACATGCTTAAGTCTCTAGTTTTAAAAAGAAAACAAAACACTCCTTTACCCTGTACTTCCCTTTGGTTACCATTCTCTCTCTTGCTCTGCTCTTGATCTCAACAGCCAAATTTCTTGTGTCAACACTTGTCCCTATTTCCTTCCTTCTATCCACTCTTCAATCCCCTCACCACCTCTTCACTAAAATGGCTCTGAAAAAGATCCCCGTGACCTCCTAATCACCAAATCCAAAGGGCACTTTTCATTCCTCATTTTACTTGATCTTTTTGTTACTTCTCACAGTGTAGTTACCATTGTGAGAGGCAGCAGAAAGATCAAGTAAAATTTTCTTCCAAAAATTCTGACTTCTCTGACACCACAATCTTCTGGTTCCTGGCTGATTCTTCATTCCTTGCTGGACCCTCTTCCTACGAAAGACCTTGAACACTGGTGTTCGCCAAAGTTCTTCCTGGACCCTCTTCTGTTCTCAATGACCATCTGTACCCTGATAAATCTTAAATCTCTACCTCTCAAGCAGTGTTTGTCTCCTGAATATCAGGATCTGTGTATTCAACTGCTACCTGCTACAAATAGCAGCCATTTCTTAAGTGATTATGTACAATGCTACATACTTTAAATGCATCTCACCTCCCAGTGAGATAAGTACTTTTACAATCTCCATTTACAAATGAATCTGACCTAGAGGTGAAGTGATGTGCCCAATGTCACACAGTTAGTAAGTGCAGTCAGGATTTAGACCAGCATGCCTAACTCCAAAGGTGATGTTCTTAACTGTCTGTGTTGAACCACAGGCACCTCAAACACAACATACACAAACTTGCATTCATCATCTTATCCTCACTCTACCACAACTGCTTCTCTTCCTTTTGCTCTGCTGCTACCCAGTCATCACTGGAGTCAGAAACTTGGAGACACCTTTAAGCCCTCTTCTCTCTCATCTCCTACCCCCATCTTGCTAATCATGAAGTCAAGTTGACTCTGCCTCTTCATTTTTCTCAATCCTCTTACCCCTAATTTAAGCCCTGATCCTCTCACTGCAATTAGTAGCCTCCCCGACTTTCCCCCGTCCTTCACCCAGCAGCAAGAGTGACCTTTATAAAACATAAACCCAACTAATGACTTTCCTTCTATCTATCTGCATCACCCACAGAATTATGCTTAACCTCATTAATAAAGGAGAACCAGATTTTCATGTTCTGGCCTGTGCCTACCCCTTCAGCCTTGTTTCCCATAGCTTTTTACCTCCTTCCCTACAGTCCATCAATCCAAATTAGCTGCAGTCCCTGACTATGCCTTTTCCCCCTTTGGTTAAGCTAGTTTGAGCGGGGTTTTCTGACCCTTGCACTCAAAACAATAATGACTAATCTACAGGCGGAGGTGGGACTGGAAATGACTGTCAGATTTCAAATTCTGCATTCTTTTTGCTTAACAGCTATTTCCAAAATCCTAAGGAAAGAGGAAAAAAATGGGAGTCCTCTCCCACCATGCTACCTACCTTCTAGACATGACTCCTTCCCCCCATATAACTAAGTAATTGACTTTACCTGGGAAATCATTGCCTGTAAGAAAGTAATCAGCCATCCCAACTTTGTGTGAGATATTCCATTTCTCTCTTGTCCTTTCTAAAAAGTCCTCACCTGGACAAAGGAACAAGCCACAGTGCCACTGCGAAGCTGGTTCAGCAGCGTCTCACAGACAGCAACATCAGGTACACTGGTCACCCCATCGGTGATCACGATAATCCCTGGGGCAGGAAACACCAGATCAGACCTGGAGACACTGGCCAGACCAAAGTCACAGGGAGACGCCCAACTGACAGGGTCCTTAAGGGCTCAATGTCTTCCCACCAATGTGGGCAGTTTCATAAACTGTGAAGTTTTATAAACTTCAAACACCTTTCCTTCTCCCTTACCCTCCTGCTTCTTCCTCTTGAGTGCCAGATCATAACCTCCCCTAAGTGATATCCTTGGAGCTCTACTCCTTCTAGGGTCTCTCATGGTTGTCAGAGCCAAGGGTTCCTGATACACACTAATACAGACTTACATTTTGCAAACAAGGAAACAGATCCTCTTCCCTGGGGCCCACTGATTCCCTCGAACTGCTATCTTTGTTAGCAGTCAGCCCCACCCTTCCTGTATGCCTGCTTCCCCAGTCCCACCAATATTCCTTCTACTGACCTGCACTAGAGTTTGAGGGTAGTAACTGCAGCGCCAAGATGCCCTGACGAATCATACTGACCAGCCCCAGATCAGCTGTCACCATGGAGACGCCTACCTTCCGGCCCAGTAGGTCCCCTGAGTCTGGGGACTGGTCTTCTGCCTGCCCCAAGTTACAGAAAAGACAGAACGGGGCAGATGGCATTGCTGCCCCATCCATAGCAAAGCCAGAATTTACAGCCCAGCACTTCTCAGGCCAGACAGGCCGAATCCTGTGAGAACCTCAATTCCCCTACTATGCGGCTGAGTCTTGACTGTGCTCCCTCCCTGTGTGTGCTCAGATACTGAACCTCAGAGGTGAAGGGAGTTCGGCACCAGGTGAAGCTTCAGACTGCACTGAAGTAGGGCTTCTCCATCTTTTGCCAAGAAGGGCCCCTTTCCACATTTTTCCATCACTGTTACGAAATATTTTATACCTCAATCAAATTACATGACCAGTCATCAGGCACACAGAACTGCCATTTGCCTGGCTACTTCTGGGGTACCCAAAGGGATGAGACAGGGAAGTCTAGTGGGCCCAGACAGCTTTATCCCTGATTGTACAAAATGCTACCTAGAGGTCAGAGCCACGCACAATCACCTTCTCAGATCCACTGGAGGAGAAGATCTGGGGCTAAAAAAAAAATGCAAACAAATGGATTTCACATTTTCTCCCTGAAAGAATCTGTGTTTTGGGGAGTATATCTGAGTCCTGCTCCAACAGGGAGCGTGTCATGAGCATGCCTATCCTTGTCTCACTTTGCCCCAGTTCTTAGCCCTTTTTTGCCCTATTTGGACTATTCCTCCTCTCTGCCCTCTGTCCTTAGCTGCTCCTCTTTCTAAGTTGCCTCTGCCCACTTTCTCTCTTACATACCTGGCTCTGGGGATCGTACTGCTGCTGCAGCATGGTGGCCACCTTATCCTCAAAGAGGCAGAGCTGCTCATATATCTGCTGCAGGAACACCTCCCGCTGGGAAGGGTCCAAGAGGCAGCCCTGTACCAGCACCTAAGAAGCACAAGGGAAAGACTGAGACAGGACGGTCAGGGTGGCACAGACCACTACACTTCTGCTCTGTTTATTCTTCATAGCTCCATCTAGGCGATCCTGACTTCCTACCCAACCAGGGTCTTAAGGTATGACTCCACAGCCAATTTCCCCCTTATCCAATCTCCATCAGTCCTCAGCCCAGGTCCCCAGTCATTAGTCATCTTTATCTGGGGTCACAACTTCCCTCTGCTTAGGGTCCTCCACACTGGGCTTCCCCAACCCCCCACATGGGGGCACCATAAGATCTTCTATTAATAGCTTCTTCTACCTTGGCCTACAGGATGTCTTATGAGCTGCCCCTCCTCAGCCTGGCAAAGCCTTTTTTATTCTCATACTTTTTAATGCTTTTTTATTTCTAAGCATACTGACCAGCCCAAGATCAGCTGTCACCATGGAGACTCCTACCTTCTGTACACACAGAGGCTATTCTGGACCTTTTCGATTTTACAAAAATTAGCTGGGCATGGTGGTGGGCACCTGTAATCCCAGCTACTCGGGAGGCTGAGGCAAGAGAATTGCTTAACCGGGACCTGGAAGGCGGAGGTTGCAGTGAGCAGAGATCACACCACTGCACTCCAGCCTGGGCTACAGAGCGAGACTGTATAAAAAAAATTTTTTTTATAAATTTTTGTGGGTACATAGAAGGTGTATATATTTATGGAGCACATGAGATATTTTGATACAGGAATACAATGTGTAACAATTGCATCATGGTAAATGGGGTATCCACCACTTCAAGTTTTTTTGTTTGTTTGTTTTTTGAGACAGAGCCTTGCTCTGTCGCCCAGGCTAGAGTGCAGGTGCGATCTTAGCTCACTGCAACCTTCGCCTCACGGGTTCAAGCGATTCTTGTGCTTAGCCTTTCTCAGCTGGGATTACAGGCATGGGCCACCACACCCAGCTAATTTTTGTATTTTTAGTAGAGACGGGGTTTCACCATGTTGGCCAGGCTGGTCTCAAACTCCTGGCCTCAAGTGATCCACCCACCTCAGCCTCCCAAAGTGCTGCGATTACAGGCATGAGTCACCATGCCTAGCCCACCTTAGGCATTTATCCTATTTTTTGTGTTACAAATAATCCAATTTTACTCTTTTAGTTATTTTTAAATGTACAATAAATTACTGTTGACTGTAGTCAGTCTACTGTGCTATCAAGTACTAGATCTTATTCATTCTTTCTAACTCTATTTTCGTACCCATTAACCATCTCCCCTTCCACTTCCCCCAACTACCCTTCCCAGCCTTTGGTAACCATCGTTCCACTCTCCATCTTCATTAGTTCAATTGTTTTAATTTTTAGCTCTCACAAATAAGTAACATGCCAAGTTTGTCTTTCTGTGCCTGGCTTATTTCACTTAACATAATGTCCTCCAGTTCCATCCATGTCATTGCAAATGACAGGATCTCATTCTTTTTTATGGCTGAATAGTATTCCATTGTGTGTATGTACCACATTTTCTTCATCCATTCATCTGTCAATGAACACTTAGGCTGCTTCCAGATCTTGTCTATTGTGAATAGTGCTGTAATAAACATGGGAGTGCAGGTATCTCTTCCATATACTGATTTCCTTTCTTTTGGGTATACACCTAGGAGTGAGGATTGCTAGATCATATGGTAGCTCTATTTTCAGTTTTGTTTTGTTTTGTTTTTTGTTTGAGATGGAGTCTCGCTCTGTAACCCAGGCTGGAGTGCAGTGGCACTATCTTGACTCACTGCAATCTCCGCCTCCCAGATTCAAGCAATTCTCTGCCTTAGGCTCCCGAGTAGCTGGGATTACAGGCATCCGCCACTACGCCCAGCTAATTTTTGTATTTTTAGTAGAGACGAGGTTTCACCATGTTGGCCAGGCTGGTCTCAAACTCCTGACCTTGTGATCCACCCACCTCGGCCTCCCAAAGTGCTGGGATTAAAGGTGTGAGCCACCGCGCCCAGCCTATTTTGTTTTTTGAGGAACCTCCAAACTGTTCCTCATAGTGGTTGTACTAATTTACATTTCTACCAAGAGTGCACAAGGTTACCTTTTCTCCACATCCTCACCAGCATTTGTTATTGCTTGACTTTTGGATAAAAACCATTTTAACTAGGGTGAGAGGATATCTCATTGTAGTTTTCATTTGCATTTCTCTGATGATCAATGATGTTGAACACTTTTTCATATACCTGTTTGCCATATGTACACCTTCTTTTGAGAAATGTCTATTGAGATCTTTTTTAAGAAATAAAAAAAATCCCATTTTAAAATCAGATTATTAGATTTTTTTTTCTTACAGAGTTGTTTGAGCTCCTTATATATTCTGGTAATTAATCCCTTGTCAGATGGGTGGTTTGCAAATATTTTCTCCCATTCTGTGGTTGTTTCCTCATTTGTTGATTGTTTCCTTTGCTATACAGAAGCTTTTTAACTTGATGTGATCCTATTTGTCCATTTTTGCTTTGCATGCTTGTGCTTGTGGGGTATTACCAAGAAATCTTTGAGCCAAGCACAGTGGTACACATCTGTAATCCCAGCACTTTGGGAGGCCGAGGCGGACAAATCATGAGGTCAAGAGTTCGAGACCAGTCTGGCCAACATGGTAAAACCCCATCTCTACTTAAAATACAAAACATTAGCTGGGCGTAGTGGCAGGTGCCTGTAATCCCAGGTACTCGGGAGGCTGAGGCAGGAGAATTGCTTGAACCCGAGAGGTGGAGGTTGCAATGAACCAAGATCATGCCACTGCATTCCACCCCAGACGACAGTGAGACTCTGTCTCAAAAAAAAAAAAAAAAAAAAAAGATAGTGGATGAACTTTTCTGCTCTATCTTGTGGGCAGGTGATTTTGCTTTTGTTTTTGTTTTTCATTCTTCCCCCTCCACAAGCCAAAGTCATTTCACATGGTTTCCACTGTGTGGACAGTGCTGTAGCTCAGCACTTGATGGGGCTGGATGAGCCCTAGGTTGCAGACATGGCAAAGCAGAGAAACTGTTCTTCTGGTTCCTGCCCAATCTCAAAGGGGCTAAAGCCCTTCCCAGGGAGGAGGGTATTCAGGAGCCAGACTTTTGAAGAGGAGGCAGTTCCCAGTCTGCTGGGTGACTGTCATTCTGCATGTGTTCCCTGAGCTGGAAAGGGCTGGAAGCTTTACGTATGAACCATGGAGAAGTAGTCATCACCCCTGCCATGGGTAGAGGGGATCCTAACTGGGCCCCCTGGGTCAGGCTAGAACCAACACTGCCAGCTTCCCCCTCTGGCCTGCTGGCAATGCCACAGGTGCCCAAGAAGATGGGGGATACCTGTGCCAGAAGCCAACCTGGTCTTCCCAAGGGGCAGTGCCCCCCATGAAGACAGAAGTGAGAGAATAAAGTTCCCTGTAGATCCTCTACTTTTGGGTTGTGTTTTTCTTTTTTTTTTTTTTTTTGAGACGGAGTCTTGCTCTGTCGCCCAGGCTGGAGTGCAGTGGCGCGATCTCGGCTCACTGCAAGCTCCGCCTCCCGGGTTCACGCCATTCTCCTGCCTCAGCCTCTCCGAGTAGCTGGGACTACAGGCACCCACCACCACGTCCGGCTAATTTTTTGTATTTTTAGTAGAGATGGGGTTTCACCGTGGTCTCGATCTCCTGACCTCGTGATCCGCCTGCCTCGGCCTCCCAAAGTGCTGGGATTACAAGCGTGAGCCACCGCACCCGGCCTGGGTTGTGTTTTTCAAATGTTGACATTTCAGAGGGGACCCTACAGAAGCCCAGCTGGCTTCCCCCAAGGTCTCCCCCTTTGCTGGGAGTGGATTTCCACATGTGCCTTTGATTTCATATAGATCAGGCTTTACCGTCACCAATTCAGCTGCCAGAGTCCCTGGACTGGGGGTTGGCGTTTTCTACAGAAGAGGAATGGCCTCCCTCACCCTGCTCCCCACCCAGGCAGGGCAGCACAGGATCCAGCAACTCAGTGCTATCAAGATCCCCCCAACCCCCAAAATACCCCACCTCAGAGGCCTTGCCTGAGCATCCTCAAGCCCCCCTGTTCCTCGCCATACACTGATGCCTGGCAGCTACAGCAAACGACTCATGTTCTTTGTCAAAGGCCTGTAGTGAGATGATTTTGTTTCCTTTGTTTTGTGAGTTTGTTTAAAATTGAAATTAGTTATTTCCTTCTGTTGAACAGTATTAAATAGAGCAGGATATTGAGTTAATCTGCTAGATTAGACACAGAAAAGAAATCTTTGCCCAGTCCAGTGTCATGGAGCGTTTCTCCAATGCTTTCTTTTAGTAGTTTCAGTTTGAGGTCTTAGATTTAAGTCTTTTTTTTTTTTTATTTTTTTTATTTTTTTGAGACAGAGTCTTACTCTGTCGGTCAGGCTGGAGTGGAGTGGCATGATCTCGGCTCACTGCAACCTCTGTTGCCTGAGTTCAAGCGATTCTCCTGCCTCAGCCTCCTGAGTAGCTGAGATTACAGGCACCTGCCACTGCAACCCAGCTAATTTTTTTTGTAGTTTTTTAGTAGAGATGGAGTTTCACCATCTTGGCCAGGCTGTCTTGAACTCATGACCTCATGATCCACCCGCCTCGGCCTCCCAAAGTGCTGGGATTACAGGTGTGAGCCACTGCACCTGGCCAGATTTAAGTCTTTAATCCATTTTGATTTGATTTTTGTGAGATAGGAGTCTAGTTTCATTCTTCTGCATATGAATATCCAGTCTTCCCAGAACCATTTATTGAAGAGACTGTTCTTTCCCCAATGTATGTTCTTGGCATCTTTGTCAAAAATGAGTTCATTGTAGATATATGGCTTCTGGGTTCTCTATTCTGTTCCATTGGTCTGTGTGTCTGTTTTTATGCCAGTACCATGCTGTTTTTGGTTACTACAGCTTTGTAGTATAATTTGAAGTCAGGTAATGTGATTCCTCTAGTTTTGTTTGTTTTGCTCAGAATACCTTTGGCTATTCTGGGTCTTTTGTGGTTCCATATAAATTTTAGGATTGTTTTCTCTATTTCTATGAATAATGTCATTGGTATTTTGATAGGAATTGTACTGAATCTGTAGACTGCTTGAGGCAGTGTGGGCATTTTAACAATACTGATTCTTCCAATCCATGAACATGGAATATCGTTCCAATTTTTGGAGTCCACTTCAATTTCTCTCATTGACGTTTTATAGTTTTCATTGTAGAGATCCTTCACTTCTTTGGTTAAGTTAATTCCTAGGTATTTTATTTTAAACTATTGTAAATGGGATTACTTTCTTGATTTCTTCTTCACATTGTCTGCTGCTGGCATATAGAAATGCTACTGATTTTCTGTATGTTGATTTTGTATCTTGCAACTTTATTGAATTTGTTTATCAGCTCTAATAGTTTTTTGGTGGAACCATTAGGTTTTTCCAGATAAAAGATCATATCATCTGCAAACAAGGATAATTTGACTTCTTCTTTTCCAGTTTGGATGCCCTTTCTTTCTTTCTCTTGTTTGACTATTCTAGGTAGAACTTCCCTTTTCTCTCTTTTACGCTCAAAATCCTCTCCTTATCCCCCTAATGAATGCTCCTTCCTTCCCTTTACCCTCAGCAGATAACTCCTGCCCTGTGCCCTCTTCAAAGAGAAAGGAAGTCAGTCAACAGGAATGCCCTGCTTACCCCAAACTGGAGGGTACACTACTCTCTAACTCTCTGAAAGCACCCCAAAGTCTACTGAATGTTTACATCTGTGTCTTGTTCTTCCTTCGAGGTGCTGAAGAAAGGATTCCTCTTCCTCCTCTTTTTCCCTGTAGCTAATCTGTCCATCTAATCTTGAGCCTTTTGTCTCTCTAATGTCTTCATTCTTTCTCCACGGGCTCCTTTTCTTCTACTTCAAACGTAAGTGTCCCCATCCTAAAATTGTATATAGACCCAGCAGTCCCTGCGGTGGCCCTCAGGATCTCACCCCATCACACTCGTACAACCTGCCCCACATGCCCACTTCTCCCGGACCCTGACCCCATGGAACAACTACTTTTTTACTCCCTGTTCCCAGCCGGGTAAGTGGGTGGGGCGAGCCAGAAGAGGGAAAGTGGGACATTGTCTCACTCTACAGGCCCATGGGAAGGAAAATGAGCAGAAGTGGAGCCATAAAAAGGTGAGAAAGATGTTCCTATTCATATTGTTTAGAATAATGAAAATTGGGACAACTCAAGTGGCCAAGAAGGGGCTGGCTAAACATATGGTAAGATATGATGAAACAGTAAGTTAACAGGACATTAAAAATCACATTTTCAAAGAATATTTAGTGACACAGAAGATTGCCCATACTATATGTTAAAAAAAAAAAAAAAGCAGGACAGGCTAGGCACAGCAGCTCGTGCCTGTAATCCCAGTACTTTGGGAGGCTGAGGTGGATCACTTGAAGCCAAGAGTTTGAGACCAGCCTGGACAACATAACAAGATCCTGTCTCTACAGAAAAATTTAAAACAATTAGTCAGGTGTGGTGGCACGCACCTGTAGTCCTAGCTACCTGGGAGGCTGAGGTGGGAGATCACTTAAGCCCAGAAGTTGAAGGTTACTTTGAGCTATGATCATGCCTCTGCACTCCAGCCTGGGCGACAGAGTGAGACCCTGTCTCTTAAACAAAACAAAAAACAGGACATAAAATCATGTGTCTAGAATGAGACTCTTGATTCTCCCTTTCTCTTTGGGTAAAGAGATGGAGGTGAGGGAGGATAAAGACACACAAAATTAGAAGAAAGTTCCATAAAATGTTGGAATTTAAGCCAGGCACAGTGGCTCACGCCTGTAATCCCAGCACTTTGGGAGGCCGAGGCGGGCGGATCACAAGGTCAGGAGATCGAGACCATCCTGGCCAACACGGTGAAACCCCATCTCTACTAAAAATACAAAAAATTAGCCGGGCGTGGTGGCGGGCGCCTGTAGTCCCAGCTACTCGGGAGGCTGAGGCAGGAGAATCGCTTGAAGCCAGGAGGTGGAGGTTGCAGTGAACCCAGATTGCGCCACTGCACTCCAGCCTGGGTAACAGAGCGAGATTCTGTCTCAAAAAAAAAAAAAAAGGTCAGAATTTAATACGATACCCAGAAGCAACTACTATTGTTTGCACAACTCCTGTTGTTTCTGGGTATTGTATTATAGATGGGTTTTGTTTTTTTCTTTATATTTTAATGTATTTTTCAAATCTTCGTGGACATGTATTATATATGTGAATTAACTTTTTTCTTTTGAGACAGGGTCTCACTCTGTGGCCCAGGCTAGTCTCAAACTCCTGGCCTCAAATAATTCTTTCACCTCAGCCTCCCAAGTAGCTGGGATTACAGGCACGCACTGCTGTGCTGTGATTTAACAGGATGTATCTTGTTTTTTTTTTTGGAGACAGAGTCTCACTCTGTTGCTCAGGTTGGAGTACAGTGGCGTGATCTTGGCTCATGGCAACCTCTGCCTCCCAGGTTCAAGCAATTTTCATGACTCGGCCTCCCAAGCAGCAGGGATTACAGATATGCACCACCATGCCCAGCTAATTTTTTTTTGTTGTTGTTGTATTTTTAGTAGACGGGGTTTCGCCACATTGGCCAGGCTGGTCTCAAACGCTTGGCCTCATGTGATCAACCTGCCTTGGCTTCCCAAAGTGCTAGGATTACAGGCATGAGCCACTGCGCCCAGCCAGGATACATTTTGAGGGAGCCACAGAGAAAACGAAAAGGCTGGCTCACGGCGGCCAAGTGGCCCTGGGGCTTTAACTGATGAAATCCTCTCCTTCCCTATAACTGCTGTCCTTATGCAGGCCTCCTCCTCTCTCCCATGCTACAATAATCCTCGTCTATTCTCCCATCCAGACTTTGTCCCAAATCCATCCTCCATATTAGCCACAAAATACTGTGATCTTCCCAATGTACACATGTGATCCTGTTACTGTCCGTTTAAAATTTTCAATAGTTCTCCACTACCTATGGCTAATTATTTTAATAGCTAATATTTGCACATTTTGTATGTGGCAAGCACAGTTCTAAGTGCTTGACATGTATTAATTCAATCACCATATGATATAGGCAATGTTAATATCCCCTTTGGAAAAAGGACACAGATGCACGGAAAGGTTAAGTAACTCGCTCAAGGACATACAACCAGTAAGTGGTACAGCTAGGAAGCAAACACAGGCAATGTGATTCCAGATCCAGTGCTCTTATCCTCCACACTGAACTCCCCCACAGAATAAAGCACAAAGTCTTTAGCGTCACATTCATGGCCTTTCATAACCAGCTCCCACTTATGTCTACAGTCTCCTCTTTACCATCCCTTTCCACATTCAAATTTTACTCTGTTGACACTGAATAATATGTAGTTCCCTAAAACACCTGTGATTGAGAGTACAGGTTCATAGTACCACGTATTTGCTTTTGCTGGTCCCTCTGTCAGAAAAGTCCATTTCCCCTTCTTTGAATGGTTAACCTCAATTCTTTCTTCAAAACTCAGTTCAAATGCTGCTTTGGGCCAGGCACAGTGGCTCATGCCTGTAATCCCAGCACCCTGGGAGGCTGAGGCAGGTGGATCACTTGAGGTCAGAAGTTCAAGGCCAGCCTGCCCAACATGGTGAAACCCTGTCTCTACCAAAAAAAAAAAAAAAAAAAAAAAAAAAATACAAAAATTAGCCGGGTGTGGTGGTGGGCTCCTGTAATCCCAGCTACTTGAAAGGCAGAGGCAGGAGAATTGCTTGAACCCAGGAGGTGGAGGGTGCAGTGAGCCGAGGCTGCACCACTGCATTCTAGCCCAGGCAACACAGCAAGACTCTGTCTCAAAAACATGAAAAACAAATGCTGCTTTGTCCGAAAGACTTCTCTGTTGTGGCCCCATGCTTGGTTGGGTGCTCCCTCTTGGTGCTCCCATAGCACCTGAGTCATCTTATCGGTGTCCTTATCACATTCAACTACAATTACCTCCCTTTAATATCTATCTCCCCCACTAAAATCTCAACTCTTCCCATCAGGAGAAAGACAAGGTCTGATTCATCTGTGTCTTCAGGACCTGCTCAGGCCTGGTATAGATCAGGCTTCATTAAGTGTTTGCCAACGTGAACCAAGTTTTGAGTGATTACCTAACATCCATGCTCTCCCTGCCTTGGCTATCAGTGCCTGCAAAACCTGGCCCACATCTGGGGATGCAGCCCACAACTGATAGTCCTAACGGCTATACTAGGAAAGCACTTTAAACTAGGGCAGAGGGCTGGCAATCCCTGCCCTGGGATCCAGGTATGCACCAATTTTGTTGCTGTATGTTTCAGACCCTTAGATCATGTTCCCAATATCTTATCTCTCAAATCCAGTTTGATAGCTAAGGTGACAATGCAGCCATCAGGGACAGTTTCAGGGAAAGCCTTTACCAATAAGTTAAGGGTAGTTAAAAGCAGATTAGGGGAAACTGGGTCAATGCTTATCTAAGTCAAAAACAGATATTCCAGTAACAGACTTGGCCATTCTCCAAAAGGAGTGTCTTGTGATAGCCTCCTTGAATGCTGGATAAGCCCTGTAATTATCTGTGTGGTCAGCATTATACCCAACAGTTCACATGGCCCTCAAAAAAAAATGACCCACGCTGGGCACAGTGGCTCACGCCTATAATCCTAGCACTCTGGGAGGCCGAGGCGGGCAGATCACCTGAGGTTGGGAGTTCAAGACCAACCTGGCCAACACAGCGAAACCCCATCTCTACTAAAATAAATAAATAAATAAGCTGGGCCTGGTGGTGAGTGCCTATAATCCCAGCTACTCAGGAGGCTGAGGCAGGAAAATCGCTTGAACCCAGGAGGCAGAGGTTGCAGTGAGCCGAGATTGTGCCATTGCACTCCAGCCTGGGCGAAAAGAGCGAAACTCCATCTCAAAAAACAAAAACAAAAACAAAAACAAAACAACAAAAAACGACACTCCTCTATCCTTGAAACCAATTTCTGGGTTATTTGCTGTCTTTCAAAATCACAAAACTATTCCAAAAGACCATCTCCTGAGGGTACTAGCCGGAGCCAGGACATCAGGAAACCATCCAATAGAACTAAAGGAGAAGAGGGGAACGGAGAAAACAGACATCCAGTGGCCAGAACCAAAGAGATTTACAGGAGCGGTGAAAAAGGCAGTTGTCCAATCAACACCAACTGACCCGAAGTCTATAGGAAAGCCCTTTAAGTCCAGAGGAACTGGTTCTTCTCAAGGGCAGAGAGACTCATGAGGATGACTAGAAAACAGGTTCAAGAAGCCAGCAGAGCTCAGGACTTTGGGGACAAACAGCAGAGACAGGATAAGGACTTGGTCAGAGGACTAACAGAAATTTGGTCTGAGGGTACAAACTTGGAGAGATGATGCAATACCTGGTGGGACTGCAGTCCAATGATGGAGGAGTAGGCCTGGATAGTTACGTAGATCTCAGGCTGGAAGTCGATGCAAGATCCAGGCACTCGGAAGGGCCGAAGCAGCCCGCCTAGGCAGCGGGACAAGGCATGGAAAACTTCATCAAACAAGATCTCCCCTGTGGAATCATCCTGCGGGCAGAGAAAGAACACTCGAGGGGGTCCAAAGGCAGCCCTAACCAGAGGGCAGAAACATGCAGCTTCCATGGGTCAGTAGGACACTTATGGCTGATCGCACATCCAAATACAGTGCCCCACACGGAACAGTTTCTGGGGTGTTTTTTGGAAACAAAAACAGCAAAACCAGGGTCTTGCTTTGTTGCCCATGCCAGAGCGCAGTGGCCTGATCCCAGATCACTGTAGCCTCGACCTCCCGGGCTCAAGCAATCCTCCCACCTCAGCCTCTTGAGTAGCTAGGACAGGTGCATGACAGCATGCCTGGCTAATTTTTGTATTTTTTATAGAGAGGGAGTTTTGCCATGTGGCCCAGGCTAGTCTCGAACTCCTGAGCTCGAGCAATCAGCCCGCCTTGGCTTCCCAAAGCACTGGGATTGCAGGCATGAGCCACCACAGCTGGCCCAGTTCTGTTTTTAAACACCCACCATTCCTTTATGAGCCTGTCTTCTCTCCAAAGTGGTAGGCTGGGACCATTTTTCACTTCCCCGCAGGCCTCTCCCTCTCCTCACACCCCACCCCATTCTTTCTTCCTACAGTCTCCCTTCAATCCTTTACCACAATGCCAGTAGATGGGCTAAGGTCCAGCTCAATGACAAACCGATACTGCCAAGCCAGGAAGGTGACCCGGGTGGAAGGTACAATGAGGAATGGCCTTGGGACCACTGGTTCATCTGGCTGCCACCCAGGGGGCAGGACACTGAGGACTTCCAATTCCTGTTCAGACTGAAGCTGAAAATTAGGATGGAAAGAAAAGGAAAGGATCAGGGAAGTACCCCTTTCTTCCCAGGACCTGCCTTCTATATCCCAAATGACACATCATTGGCTCTACCTCCCTCAATCTAACCGTATACTCTTCCTCTCACTCTCTGGAAAAATTATTTTTTAAAATTTCCATCATCTTGTAGGCAGTCCCTTGCCCTAACCAGACTTAAGAGTTAGTCTCCCTCCCTATCTGTCTCTAGCACTCTCCTAAAAAACAGATCCTTCTGGGCTGGCCCCTCACATCTTTTGTGTGTCTAGGCCTCACCAGCATCTCCTGGGGTGTGGCCTGCACAGTTTGGTGCAGATGACTGAGGAACCAAGCCAGGCGAACATTTCGGGAGATTCGATAATCCTTTTTCATTAACAGGAACACCTGCCCAGCTTCTTCCACCTGGGAACAAAGAGACATTAATACATCTTTAAAAAATGGCACCGAGTACCTGGAACACACAGATCACTGTGCAAATAATTTGCCCAAGGAACTCACCATCTGTGAGAGGGAAAGCAGCAGAAGTGAAAAGTTTACCCCAACCTCCATGCAAGGTGTTCCCAGGGAGTCAATTCTCAACTCTCTGTTCCTGTTTGCCCGATACAGACCTCCATATAGATGAAGTGACCTTTCCATATTGTTTCCACAAAGTTTATGTGAGTTTCACCTATAAACTATAAGCTTTTGAGGGCAGGGGCTGTGTCTGATTCTATTTTTGTGCCCCTGTGCTTGGCAAACTGCTACAAACAAAGCAAATACCAGGACAAGTCCCTAATACATTACATGAATGCCAGTCAGTTACTCCTAACAAGTCTTGACAACAGCAGGCACTGAAGAAATTTTCACCGAAGGAATAGCAAGCCTTCCGAATACCTCAAAATCAAACCTCTGTTGGGTCATAGTCCCCACCCCCGCACTTCTCAGTTGTCAGCCCTCTAGTTCTTGCCTCCACTGCCTCATAGGTGGCCACTTCAACAATGCTCTAACAAGCATCGGTTCCCTTGCCCATGTCCTTGTCCTTCCACTACACATGTCCTGTCAAATCTTATCTGGGGATGAATCTGACATTTTCCCTTATCCAGACATATACTATGTATGGCAGCTGCACTTGGACAGAAAGAAACTTGTCGCCTTGCCAGCAGTGCCCACTCTAGCAGGCCTTTACCAGTCCTCTGAATTCTCCTGGCCAGCAGCCTTTCCTGTTCCCCACAGGAGGTTTTCCAATCTCTCAATCCCCTCCCAGCAGATAAACTTGCCCACAGTTCACCAAGGAAATAAAGGTCAATTGGTCTGAACTCCCCCATGTCTCTTCCTGATTAATCCTTATCTGTCACATTCCTTACTCCCTTTCTCTTGTCTGTCCTACATAAATGGCAAATTTCTCCTGTGTCCCTGATTAATGAGGGGAAGAACACCAGGCGGCAAGAACTGAAGAGCAAGTAGTAGAGGAGAAATGAACAGAAGTTAATAACTGCCTGTTGAGAAACATGATGTTGAAAGAAAGTGAAGAATTATTTTTTCCAAAATGGGGAAATATGCACCGAGAGAAGACTGAAAAAGCCCTGGAAAAGCAATAATGAAGAGTTTCTAATGTCAAAGTGTGGAGAACAGACACGATGGCTGTGAAGTTGTAGTCTTTCTTCTGCTCCAAGACAGAAGGAAAGGGTAAAAAGATACAGAAAGAAGTACTGGAAAGTGATAAGGATGATAGCAGAAGGCAAGAAGGAGGAACTCACATTTATTGAGCATCTAAAATATATGCAAAAGTACTATGTAAAAGAAAAAAAAAAAGGGCAGGGTGCAGTGGCTCATGCCTGTAATCCCAGCACTTTGGGAGGCCGAGGCGGGTGGATCACCTGAGGTCAGGAGTTCGAGACCAGCCTGGCCAACATGGTGAAACCCCGTCTCTACTAAAAATACAAAAATTAGCTAGGCGTGGTGGCAGGTGCCTGTAATCCCAGCTACTTGGGAGGCTGAGGCAGGAGAATCGCTTGAACCCAGGAGGCGGAGGTTGCGGTGAGCCGAGATCATGCCACTGCACTCCAGCCTGGGTGACAGAGTGAGACTCCATCTCAAAAAAAATAAAATAAAATAAAAAGTAAGAAAAAAAAAGTACTCTGTAGAGGCCAAGTTCAAGAATTTCAGTTTCAGAAAGTCTGGGTTTGAATCCCAATTCAGCCACTTATTAGCTGTGAGACAGTGGAAAGGTTGTATCACCTCTTTAAGTTTCAGTGTCCTCCTTTGTAAAATAGAGATAATTCTAATACCAGTCTAAAGTGCTGTTCTGTGGATCAAGGAATATCATGCATATGAAGTGCTCAGCACAATGCCTGGTAAGAGTAAAAATTAACAGTAACAGCTGGGCATAACGGTTCAAGCCTATAACCTCAACACTTTGGGAGATTGAGGTGGGCAGACCCTTTGCACCTAGGAGTTCAAGACCAGCCTGGGCAACGTGATGAAACCTCAACTCTACTACAAAAAACACAAAAATTAGCCAGGCGTAGTGGCTCGTGCCTGTAGTCCCAGCTACTCTGGAAGCTGAGATGGGAAGATCACTTGAGCCCAGGAGGTCGAGACTGTAGTGAGCCATGATGGCACCATGGCACTCCAGCCTGAGCAACAGAGCGAGACCCTGTCCAAAAAAAAAGTTAACTATTTATTATAGTTAACTATTACAACACTATACTAGGTTCTTTTTTTTTTTTTTGAGATGGAGTTTTGCTTTTGTTGCCCAGGCTGGAGTGCAGTGGCACGATCTTGACTCACTGCAACCTCTGCCTGCTGGGTTCAAGTGATTCTCCTGCCTAAGCCTCCCGAGTAGCTGCGATTACAGGCATCCGCCAACAAGCGCGGCTAATTTTTGTATTTTTAGTAAAGACTGTTTCACCATGTTGGCCAGGCTGGTCTGGAACTCCTGACCTCGGGTGATTCACTCGCCTTGGCCTCCCGAAGTGCTGGAATTACAGGCGTGAGCCACCACGCCCGGCCTATACTAAGTTTTTTACATAAGTAAGCTCATTCAGTATTCACAACAAAACATTTAACAGGAGAAAACAGAGGTCCAAAAAGTTAAGTGATTCAACGTAAGTAGTAAGTATAGGCTCAGAAGTCAAACCAAGGCCTGGTGAGCTGCAAAAGCCCATCTACTGAGAGTGACAAATGGATAAAACTGAGGGCTTATGAGCAGAAGAGATTTTAAGTCACGAAAAGGAGCACAATGGGGGTAATGAGCAGAAAGGATGTTTTGACATAATCAGAAAGATAAAGAGAGAATTTAAATATCAATATGTTGCGATTGCGTATTATATTCTCTCTGTAACATCTAAAATCACATCTTGCGGCTAGGCACTGTGACCCAGACTTGTAATCTCAGCACTTTGGGAGGCCAAAGCGGGCAAATCACTTAAGCCCAGGAGTTTGAGAGCAGCCTGGGCAACATGGTGAAAGCCCATCTCTAAAAAAAAAAAATACAAAAATTAGCTCGGCATGGTGGTGAGCACCTGTAGTCCTAGCTACTTGGGAGATTGAGGTGGGAGGATCACTTAAGTCTGGGAGGTTGAGGCTGCAATGAGCTATGATCACACCACTGCACTCCGGCCTGGGCAAAAGAGCAATATTCTGTCTCAAAAAATAAGTAAAAATAATAATAAAATGAAATTACACCTTGGGAGATACTACTCTCTACTACACTGCTTTCCAATACAGTGTTGAGACAGGCCCTGGCTAGGATTTTGGATTCATCGTTTGAGTGAGTTTAAGCTACTAAAGGGATTCCACAAGACAGTAACATTATATCTGCATTAAAAAAAATTCCCTCTGGTGGCCGGGCGCCGTGGCTCATGCCTGTAATCCCAGCACTTTGGGAGGCCAAGGCAGGCGGTTCATGAGGTCAGGAGATCGAGACCATCCTGGCTAACACAGTGAAACCCCCTCTCTACTAAAAATACAAAAAATTAGCTGGGCGTGGTGGTGGGTGCCTGTAGTCCCAGCTACTCAGGAGGCTGAGGCAGCAGAATGGCGTGAACCCAGGAGGCGGAGCTTGCAGTGAGCTGAGATCATGCCACCGCACTCCAGCCTAGCTAGACTCCGTCTCAAAAAAAAAAAAAAAAAAATATTCCCTCTGGCTACTGTGCGATTTAGAAAGCACCCCTGCACCGCCGGCTAACAACTAGGGGAGATGACAGTGGCTTAGACTAGAGCTACTCAAAGTAGCCATTCTGTTAACTGTGTGAGACTGGGTCTTGATGAAATAATGCCAGGATGCAAAACCACCACTATCTTTCACTGTGAAAGTCTTATCATGGAAAACAAAAAGTCAGCTGAACTAAACAGTGAACTTAGTTGCATTTCAAGGGATCTTTAGAACGGGACAGAAAAGAACTGGTGATTAATTATAAGTCAGGACATAGGAGGAAAGTAACAAAAAGGAAGATGTCAAGGATGATTAAAGTAGCATTGGAAACCAATATGCTGCAAAATGATTTTTTTTTTTTTTTTTTTGAGACAGAGTCTTGCTCTGTCGCCTAGGCTGGAGTGTAGCGGCATGATCTCGGCTCACTGCAACTTCCGCCTTCCCAGTTCAAGCAATTCTCCCACCTCAGCCTCCTGAGTAGCTGGGACTACAGGGGCATGCCACCATGCCTGGCTATTTTTTGTATTTTTAGTAGAGATAGTGTTTCATCATATTGGCCAGGCTGGTCTCGAACTCCTGACCTTGTGATCAGCCCGCCTCCACCTCCCAAAGTGCTGGGATTACAGGCGTGAGCCACCGCACCCAACCTACTGCAAAATGATTTCTAAGTTAGCTACAAAAATTAGATAGTTATTCCTGACTACCACATCCCATCGAAAAGTCCCATCAAATTGTACACTCTTATTGCCATGCTCCTAAAAACAGAAAAGGGGTCTATTTATTGGCAAAGAAGGAAATCACAGCAATTACTCACCCTTTCTTTCTCTGATCCTTGGTTTTAGGGTGGGATACTAAACCAGGCAACCTCTCCTTCAGGTTTGACTTAGCTAGTGTGGGTGGGATATTATGTGTTGACTATGCTGGATACTGCCAAAGTTCTTATCTAAAAAAGGATGTACAAGAGACTTACTGGAGTTTTAAAAAAGAATTTTTTTGTTAAGGGATGGTTTGGGGCTCAGAGCATTATCAGAACAGGAAGGCTATCCTAATTCAGCAGTCATTTGTTTATCACTCTATCTCCAGAGCCCAGTGCAGTGCCTGGCACATAGGATGTTCAATAACATTTCGCTAAATAAGTGAATTCGCTATGGTTTTTTCTCCCCACCACCACCTCTTCCCCTCTCACTATCTGTTCTAAGCATGGCAAACTGGACATTTAAAACTAATCATAATTATTGCAACTTTTCTCAAGATGAGATCATCTTAACACTAGTGTCAATACTACTTTCCTTTTGTTCTTTGGTATTAAATACTTTTTTTTTTCAAATGCTAGCCTGTTTCAGCTATGCAAGGAATAACCAAGGAAAAGCATTTTGGCCCACATAAGGCTAGGGTTAAAAGGGGAAGAGCACGTGGCCGTGGGTCAGCACTATAAGGACAGAGTTGGGCACGTGGTCACCTCATCTTCTAGGACTAAAATCATGGCAAATCTAGGTTTAATAAATGAACCTTTCCATGACTGTCTGCAATAAGTTAGGGCCCTATGTTGGGCATTCACACAGCACTCTGTATTTTTTCTTCATGACACCTGCCAGAGTTTATAATTAGGAATTTGTAGGGGCCGGGCATAGTGGCTCACACCTGTAATCCCAGCACTTTAGGAGGCCGCAGCGGGTGGATGACCTGAGGCCAGGAGCTCGAGACCAGCCTGGCCAACGTGGCGAAACCCCACCTCTCCCAAAAAGTACAAAAATTAGCCGGGCATAGTGGAATACATCTGTAGTCCCAGCTACTTAGGGGACCGAGGCAGGAGAATCGCTTGAACCCAGGAGGTGGAGGCTGCAGTCAGCCAAGATTGCGGCACTGCACTCCAGCCTGGGCAACAGAGCAAGACTCCATCCATCTCTCCATCTCAAAAAAAAAAAAAAGAATTTGTATACTTTAATGTTTGTTTCCTGTATAAGTCTGAAGATCTAGCGAGGTAGAGGCCATGTCTACATATTGTTTCTTTTTTTTTTTTTTTGAATTGGAGTCTCGCTCTGTCACCCAGGCTGGAGTGCAGCAGTGCCATCTGGGCTCACTGCAACCTCCGCCTCTTGGTTCAAGTGATTCTCTTGCCTCAGGCTCCTCAGTAGCTGAGACTATAAGCACGTGCCACCACACCCAGTTAATTTTTGTATTTTCAGTAGAGACAGGGTTTTGCCATGTTAGCCAGGCTGGTCTTGAACTTCCACCTCAGGTGATCCACCGGCCTCAGCCTCCCAAAGTGCTGGGAATACAGGTGTGAGCCACCACACCTGGCCTATACATTGTTTCTTGCTATAACCCTAGAGCCTAGCACAGTGCCAAGACATACTAAGTGTTCTAATAATAACTGTTGAATACATGTATGAACAAGGAAAACTAATCTCACAAGCTGTATTTATTCTGTTTCCAGCTATTCTTAATTTGTTACCAATAATTTCTAATTTTTCACTCTTCTATCAACATGGTTTTTGTTGCTGAAGAGTTCCTGTCCTTTATTCACTTCACCTTTCAATCATTTATGGACAAAGTAAGCTATTCTATTTTTGGAGTTTTTCCTTTGCTTCCACAAACATCGTTTTTACCATGTTTTTACCAGTATCTTCTTTTTTATTGTTCCTGGAACCCTGGGGGAGTGCAAATGGGGATTCCCACAGATTTGCTTTATGTTCCATTAGCTTTGTTTTAGAAAGAACAGTGTTACGGAAAGAAAGTGTTGTGATTTGATAGCTAAGACTGTGGGTGAGCTTCCTCCTGTATAAAAATACCAGCTAGCCCAATGATGTGTGAAAGCACCTTGTAAAAGGTAACGTGTATAAATGCACAGATTAGTAATAACAAAGTGTTGCTGTTTACCTCTCTTCTTTGAGTCAGAAGTCCTGCACAGCCATTCACTTGTGTTGTTTTTTTTGTTTTTTGTTTTTTTTGCCCATACCTGTTTAGTTGGCAGAGTTGGGAATGTCCTGACATAGAGCCAGAATCTGTCTTTTTGATAATATCTTGACCTGCTCTTAAAATCTGTTGTCTTGAAAATATCTAACCCACTTTTTGTTTTACCTTCTAAGGCCACACAGGGAGAATCTGACCCTCTGCCAAACGAGAGTCTATTAAACATGGGATGACAGCCCTGAGTCTTTGCTTTTCTAAAACAAACATCTTTGGGTTCTTTAAGTATGCCTCAAATGGCATGGTTTCAAGTTTCCTCAGTATTTTATATCTTAGATTATGTGCCCATGAATGAATTCTGGCTGATCTACTTTACAACTTAAAATGTGGGGACCAAAATGGAACATAATACTCAAGTGAGGTCATAGATTCAGATTCTCCTAGGTTATACTTGCTCAGGAAACCTCCATGACTTTCTCACTTGTGCTGCTGTCCAAACACATCTCCCATTTTATCCTTATTCAGCTGGCTTTTTTGGACACATACGATCATTCAATTAGTCCTGTCACTTGGATAAATTCAGCCTATTATTTTATGGTGAAGCTTAAGAGTGTTGTTTCTTCTTCTACTAAATCTCTCCAGTTCGATTTCCATGCTAATTTGTTCAGGGTGCCATCATGTCCTCACTGAACTCCAAAAAGAACAAAGGCAAGGTAAGCATGCGTGCATTCACTCAACAAATTTATGAAAAGCCTGGTACATGCTAGGCACTGGGCTGGGTCCTAATGATACAATGAAAAGCAAAAACATGCATTCCCTGCTCTCATAAAACGTACTCTATAATGAAGGACAAAAACATTGATCAAATAATCACTGTAACTGTTGTATAATTACACACTAAGTGCTCCTAAGGATAAGAATGTGGTTCTACAAAAACAAGTAACAGCCACGTGCAGTGGCTCATGCCTGCAATCCCAGCACTTTGGAAGACCAACGCGGGCGGATCACTTGAGCCTCAGGAGTTTGAGACTAGCCTGGGCAACATGGCAAAACCCTGTCTCTACAAAAAATTATGAAAATTAGCTGGGTGTAGTGTCATGTGGCTGTAGTCCCAGCTTCTCAGGAGACTAAGGTGGGAGGATCGCCTGAGCCCAGGGAGGTTGAGGCTTCAGTGAGCCATGATCGTACCACTGCACTCCAGCCTAGGTGACAGAGCAAGACCCTGCCCCACTCCCTGACCTCCTCCTCCTCCCAAAAAAGCAAGCAAGTAACAAAGTAACCTGATTCAAGCTAATACCTTAAGAGAAAGTGATGCTGAAGGTTGAGCAAGGCTTGTTAAGTGAGGAGAGAATGGGGGTAAACGAGACGGAGGGCACAGACTATTAGAAAGCTTTCTTCCGATTACCAGTTAGTAGGCCACTAAGTTTTACTACTGTACAGCTTCCATTTTTTCCCACCTTTTCTTGAAGGTTATTTTGAATGATGGACTGACTCTCCAAAGGCACAATGAGGTCTAGCTCATCAATCAGTTCTTACAGAATCCACCTTCCTGAAATCAGGAACATTTGCTGAACATTTGCCTAGCCTTCTTGCAACATCCCCCTTTATATATGATCCTTCAAAGTCAACAACTATATTTTCTTTTCTTTTCTTTTTTTTTTTTGAGATGGGAGTTTTGCTCTTGTTGCCCAGGCTACAGTGCAATGGAATCATCTCAGCTCACGGCAACCTCCACCTCCTGGGTTTAAGCGATTCTCCTGCCTCAGCCTTCCAAGTAGCTGGGATTACAGGCATGCACCACCACGCCTGGCTAATTTTGTATTTTTGGTAGAGACAAGGTTTCTCCATGTTGGTCAGGCTGGTCTCAAACTCCTGACATCGGGTGATCCACCCGCCTCAGCCTCCCAAAGTGTTGGGATTACAGGCATGAGCCACCGCGCCCAGCCCAACAACTATATTTTCAAAACATCATTTCTAAGTTCTCTTCACTTTCAAGATGTAATTTATCATAACTAGAAGACTTAAATAATTTAAGCAGCTAGAATGGTATTTTTCAAAGTGGGATCCAAGGACCAGCTGCATGAAAAATCACCTGAAGTGCTTATGAAAATACAGCGTTGAGTCCCAGGCACCACCCCAGACCAACTGAATTAAGAGTTGATGGGCTCCAGACTGGGTGCTGTGGCTCACACCTGTAGTCCCAGCTACTCGGTTGGCTGAGGCACAAGAATTGCTTGAACCTGTGAGGCAGAGGTTGCAGTGAGCCAAGATCACGCCACTGCACTCCAGCCTGAGTGACAGAGCAAGACTCCATCTCAAAAAAAAAAAAAAAGAGTTGATGGGCTCCAGAATCTACATTCTAACAAGGTCTCCAAGTGATTCTTCCACATTAACATTTGAGAATCCCTGAATTAGTTCTCAGAGCATCCCACCCACATGGAGATTCAAGTCCTCATATTAATCCTCCTTGAGTCTGAAGTTCATTACTCTTGGAGTAGTCTGACAAGGAAGACAAAGTAGAGTTTCGGGGTCAGGGACCTGGATTCAAATCTGATTCTATCATTTGCTATATAGGTGACCTTGGACAAGTTACTTAATTTTTCCAGGCCTCAGTTTCTTTATTGATAGCATGTGGATAAGAATATCTTCATAGGGATGTCGTTGCAATTAAACAGGAGAGGAAGGCTATCATTCTTTGGAACATTTATTGAGGCCTACATACCATTTATACCAAGATGAATAAAACATTACCAGGCACTGTGCTGCATACCATGTATACCAGGATGAATGAGGCATGGCCCATCTCATTAATTTGTTGCTTTGTCTTTTTGTACCTGTCCCTTTGTGATTAAGGTCTGATTTGTTCAGCCTTTTCTAACCCTTGTGCTGTCTTTTGTTAACACATTCCCACAAAATAATGTGGATTATTTCCCCCTCTTAAACTGGCTAAAATCTTCTTACCACTATACATCAAAGTCCTGAGCCTCTAGCATGGCCTCAAGCTGCATCTTCCCCAGCCTTATCTCTCACCAATCCCCACTCCGTTAAAAGCATGTATTCCAGTGCCAGAGCACCTAGGATAAATTGCTTGTTCTGCTGATTATTAACTATATGGCTTTGGCAGACTTACACTCTCTATGCTTCAGTTTCCTCATCTGTGAAACACGGATAATAAAAGTGCTTATTTTCAGATAATTTTTGAGTATCAGATGATACTCAGTAAGCATTCAATAAGTGCTAGCTATTCTCATTGTCATACTGCATCCACACTAGGAGTTGCTTCCTCTTAGTTCTCTGAAGGCTCCACTGGGCTCCTTCTCACCTGAAGATCTTCACTATTCCCTTTGCCTGCAATGCTGTCTCTTCTTTTAGAAAACTTCTACCTATTCTTCAGGCTTCAGCTTAAATGTCATTCTTCTGAGTCTTCCTATTCACGACCCCTTGCCTCCCCATTTCTTAACAAGGTAGGTTGAGAACCACTGTTAAACACCCTAATTCTCTCCTTTACAGCACTTATTATCCTAATTCAATCCTTGTTTACTCCATAAAGATAGGGAGCATGTCTGTCTTACACTGCTCTGTATCCCCGATACTCAGCACAATTCTGACTCCTACCAGCACTCATAAGATATTTCAAGAGTGTGATGAATGAACGATTTCCTAAATCTGACTATACCCAATCTTTCTCTCTTGGGATCCTAACAGCCTCTAAAAGTCAATAACTTTATTACACCCAGGGGCAGAACTCTTCAATCTCTTTACCTTCTGATAAAATTTTCAGAAATGCAAATCAGGAAGTTAAAAAATGCTTAACTTAGGCCAGGCGCAGTGGCTTACGCCTGTAATCCCAGCACTTTGGGAAGCTGAGGCGGGTGGATCATGAGGTCAGGAGATCGAGACTATCCTGGCTAACACGGTGAAACCCCGTCTCTACTAAAAATACAAAAAGTTAGCAGGGCATGGTAGCGGGCGCCTGTAGTCCCAGCTACTCGGGAGGCTGAGGCAGGAGAATGGCGTGAACCCGGGAGGCGGAGGTTGCAGTGAGCCAAGATCGTACCACTGCACTCCAGCCTGGGCAATGGAGCGAGACTTCATCTCAAAAAAAAAAAAAAAAAAAAAGCTTAACTTTTGGCTGAGACTCCCAGGATTGTGTGTCTTGACTTGAAATTACTTTAGCTCTGTACTGCTCTATATGGTAAAGACTACTATATGGGGCTACTGAGCACTTAGAATGTTGCTAGACCAAAACGGGATGTGCTATCAGTGTAAAATACAACACTAGATTTTAAAGACTTGGTACCAAAAACAATGTTAAACATCTCACGATGTTTTGTATTTTATTACATTTTGAAAATTTGGGGAGTTTTGGGTTAAATATATAATTAAAATTCATTTCATTTGTTTCATTTTTTTATGTGGCTATCAGAAAATTTAATATTACACATGTGGCTGGCTTTAGATTTCTACAGGATGGTGTTGTTCTAGACTATCTGCCTAAAAGGTATGCTGTATTTCCCCACATCCCTCCACCTCCTTTCACTTTAATCTATAATGAAACATCCTCTAAACTGTTTCATAGTTTTTCTTGTATTAATATTTCTGATTGATCTTGATTGATATTTCTGATGCATGGGCTATTCTACCACCTCTGTGAACATGACTATTTTAAATAAGGCATGGTTTCCTACCACCATATTCAATGTTGGGTCTTACCACACCAAATCCCAGTGAACTGGAGATTTACCATTCTGTGGCTACTTTATTATTTATACTATGAACAATATGGTTAAGAACACAAGGACTGGAGCCTGGCCATCTGTTTTGGAGTCCTGACTCTAATACTTAATAGCTGTGTAACTTTGTTATTTATTTATTTTTTTTTGAGATGGAGTTTCACTCTTGTTGCCCAGGCTGGAGTGCAATGGCATGATCTCAGCTCATCGCGCAACCTCCACCTCCCGGGTTCAAGCAATTCTCCTGCCTCAGCCTCCCGAGTAGCTGTGATTACAGGCCTGGGCCACCATGCCCGGCTAATTTTGTATTTTTAGTACAGACAGGCTTTCTCCATGTTGGTCAGGCTGGTCTCGAACTCCTCACCTCAGGTGATCCGCCCACCTCGGCCTCCCAAAGTGTTGGGATTACAGGCGTAAGCCACTGCGCCCGGCTTACTTTGTTACTCTTAATATCTCTGTGCCTCAGTTCCTAAACTAAAAAAAGGAGATGATAACAGTGTCCACTTCATAGGGCTGAGGATTAACTGATACTGGTAAAGAGCTTAGAATGGTGCCGAGCATGCAGTATGTATGCAGTAATGAATACTATTTGTATCATTATACACATCTCTCACCCTTCCCACCTACTAATATATCGGCACCTTTCCTGGTGGTGGTGTTTTATCCAAATCTGAGATTTTAAGCTCAGATCTTCTAACTCCAAACTGCTACTTCCTGGATGAGTGGCATTTGAGTAAGGTACTAAATCTTTCTCATTTTTCAGTATTCTCCTCTGTGAGAATGCCATCTTCCTTGCACAAGTCTGAATGACACAACATATATAAGGTTCCCTGCATGTTCCTTAGCATTTAACGAATATATCACATGACCTTTCTGGTTTATTACATGTGATCCTCACAAAACACTATAAGACAGATATTTCATAAAGAAGGAAACAGGATCTGCGAAGACTCGCCTGAGGTTGCACAGATTAGCTACATGACAGCGCCAACATTGGAACGAGGTCTCAGTCCGACTCAAATGTTTTTTTCATGAAATTAAAGCTGTTTTTCTAAAAGCATGAGCCCTAGAACTAAATGAATCCATGCTGTTTACGGCATTCCAATGCCTAAAGAAATGCAAAAACCGGCAAAGTAAATCTACTGCCGTGTTGCCCACTGGAACTGCAACAGAAAGTCAAAATACAAGTTTTGTTAATACCACTATTAAGTCAAAGAGTCGACGACGCGGATGACATGTCAGTAAACAAAACAAAGCGAAGAGTTACTTCTTTAGCTCCCCGAGGAAACTGCGGACCGCGTCCCATAGTCCGCAGCGGTGCCACAGTCGGGCCTTCCGGGCTGGGCTGGTCCCTGCCGAGGCTACGCAGCCCGGCCACCCCCAGACCTAGAGGAGGCCAACGCCACGCCTGCCCGCCGGACCCTCCCCCTCGGATCTCCGGGCCCAGTGCTGCGCCCGCCCGCCCGCCCCTCACCTCCGGCTCGGGGCGCTCCGAGGCCATCACACAGCCCTCCAGCGCCGGCCCGGGCCAGTGAGGGTGTTCCACTCTTGACCCCTGACCTGGCTATCTCGGCACCCAGAAGGAACCGGAAGTCGGTGGGAGGTCCGAGTTCCAGTTTTCTGATTGGTGGACGAAGCCTTCTCTTAGGCGTTTGCTGACTGGAAAACCGGAAGTGGAAATCGTTGCTGCCGCCTGGGCCGCCGCAATGCAGGTGAGAACTGCGTTGGGCGTACTAGCGGCTGGCAAGCTTCGGGTACGGGGACCGAGAGTGGGCTGGCTAAGGAGAATGAAGAGTTGGGACTGAGAAGAGAGGGCAGAACCCACGGCTGATAAGGGAACGTGGGTTGGGGGGCGAGGCTAATTGGAGAGGGAGCGGCGGAGATCAGAGGTGGGGGTGGAGCTTGCCTGACCGGAGACAGTCGGGCTAAATCCGGAGGGAGGAGGCAGCACCGATTTGCTTGGTGTGGGAAAGGATTAGGTTGTAATACGGGGAGGCTGAGATGCAGTCTAAGGAAGACGGCTCAAGAAGGTGGTGGGGTGGCTCAGGCCCTGTCCTAAGCTGCTGGATGGAGGCTGTTGGATGCCGATATAGCAGGGGATCTAATTGGAAAGAAGCCCAAGCAGTGAGGGAATTGTGGGCCGCGGTGGCCGAAAGCTAAGCAGCTTATAATCAGAGGCCATGGTGGAACCCAGGATCAAGTTCCTGTCAGGCAGGTTCGCAAGACAGTTTTGCATCACTCTTCCCAGCCTGTGCCCTATAGTTGTTAAGGGTGAAGAAATGGAGTAAAACAGGAGACCACCACCGATGGGAAGGAAATGCGTTGCAGACCCCCAGCATTTTAATTTGTTTGTCCAGTGCTTAGAAGCATGTGTGGTTTTTGTTTTTCATTTGTCACTTAGTTTCTTGCAGCTAGTAGTCTCAATAAATGTTAATGGGTTGACCGAGCTTGTGAAAGAGGCACGGAAATATTGACACAGAGATAGATGAGTGCATATGAATTCAGCAAGGAGAAGGTTGAAACAAAATGATGAGAGCAGATGGAAAGCTGGAGTCGTTGGTGCGGGGAGGGAAAGGGGAGAGCAGGGCTGGTATTCAGAAAAGTCTTCATGAGTAGGCAGATTTCCCAGAGACTGACAAGACAGCCAGGCTCACAGATGCTAGGATGGAGGAAGCTGGAGTGCATGTGCTACAGAGGTGCACATGAGAGAATGATCTCCTGGCATTAGGTCTGTCGAAAATGTCTCAGTGAGGGAATGTAGGGTGTACCTAACACAGAGAAAAACGAGGCATAGATTAGGAGGTGATGGGGAAAAGGAATCAGTTGGTGGAAGGACTTGGGGTCAGGCAAAGAGGTTGAAAGGTCTCAGGGTTGATGCTGTCTATAACCCAAATACCAAAGATAGAAAACAACCTGGCTATCCTATACCAATGAGATCCTGTGTTACCTGACTGGTGTTGCACACCATCTCCTTGGCTTTTCAGCCCTCCTTTCTGTGTGTCATACTCGTTTATCTGGGTAACCAACCTGTTCCTATTGGTGCAGAGAGAGGAGAAGCAGCTTGAGGCATCATTAGATGCACTGCTGAGTCAAGTGGCTGATCTGAAGAACTCACTGGGGAGTTTCATTTGCAAGTTGGAGAACGAGTATGGCCGGCTGACCTGGTAAGAGTTGCCAGGGCAAGCTAGGAAGGGCTTATGCGTGGGGGGGCCTAGCCTCCTGATGAATAGGACATTTCTAATGATGTAACCATTTATCAGTTTGCACACATCTTTTGATTTGGAAAGAGCTGAGTTTCCTAACATTTAGCAAGTGGCTTCCATGGCAAGGAAGTAGAGAAATGCTCAGTTTCCTAACCCAAGTTCTTTCTAGCTTTCAATTCTTACCCTTTGACTTCTCTGGTGAGGAGGTCCTCCCACTACAGCTCTATTTGTGCTGGATCTCTTGCCACAGATGTGGCTGAGTCTTTTAGAGCCAACCTACTCTGAAGTGTGGATACTATTTCCAGGCTGGAAAGGAGGCTTTTACCCGGTTTCTGAAGTTTTAGTTATAACAGTGTAGCCCTGGTTCCTATTTTGCCACTGTTCCTCACCCCATTCAAACAATGAACTGGATTTTTTCTACATCTGTTTCATAAACTGAAACTGCGTCCCTCTTTCATATCCCTGTCATCCCTGTTAGTCTGTTCCCACTTAGGCTAGTCATAGGGCTATGAGACTTTTGGAGGTGAATCCGAGTGTTCCTAGCCTGAAGGAACTAGGACTATTTTACCAAGAACCACCCAGGGAAGGGGTACAACATTCTGACACCTTCTTACCGCCACCAGGCCATCTGTCCTGGACAGCTTTGCCTTGCTTTCTGGACAGTTGAACACTCTGAACAAGGTCTTGAAGCATGAAAAAACACCGCTGTTCCGTAACCAGGTCATCATTCCTCTGGTGTTGTCTCCAGACCGAGATGAAGATCTCATGGTAAGAGGAGAAAAAGAATACAACTTGGGAAATTAAGGGGTTTTTTAGGCTTCTTTAGTATTTAGGGAAATTAAGTTATTAGCTAAGAGCCTAGAAATAATTTTGGAGGCCTTGCTTTTTGTTCTTCTGAAGGCAGGAGAGCCACTCCCAAATAGTGCTGTAATAAGCTGAGGGGTATGTCACCAAGGCTGATACCTTTCTTCTCCAACATCTGTCTCAAGTCGCAAAGTTTGCCCTTTTGTGACTTTGTCTATTCCAGTCTTTGAAGCGTGGCAGACAGTGATAGTTTAATTTGCCCCTAGCTCTGGTAGAGATAGGGATGTGAGAAGACACAAAAAATGAAGGATGGAGTAAAGGAGAGTGTGTCCTAGCAAACTAGATATTATGTCTCAGGTTGTATTTTCCTTGAAAATGCACTGTTTGCCTGTGGATGGGACTGTATATCAGGCCAGATAGAATCTTCTTGGAGTACATAGTAGGATCAATAAAACCTGTGTGTTACAGCGGCAGACTGAAGGACGGGTGCCCGTTTTCAGCCATGAGGTAGTCCCTGACCATCTGAGAACCAAGCCTGACCCTGAAGTGGAAGAACAGGAGAAGCAACTGACGACAGATGCTGCCCGCATTGGTGCAGATGCAGCCCAGGTTTGACTGAGTCACTGCCTTGCTGCCCCATCCCCATCCCATCATGAGAAGCTAGGCATTACCATTCCGGTCTAGTAGGGATGCATAGTTGGTTGCATCTAAGTTGCTTCTGGCAGAACCCAAGGAATAAATTTCTCCATATCATTTCCTCGTTACTCTAATCTCTGCACAAATTTGTGTGTTACAGAAGCAGATCCAGAGCTTGAATAAAATGTGTTCAAACCTTCTGGAGAAAATCAGCAAAGAGGAGCGAGAATCAGAGAGTGGAGGTATGACGGGACTGGTGGTTAAACAGAGAAGGAGAGGTGTATAAGATCACTGGAATGGGAATGGTTGTTTTGGGAGTAGTGAAGTTAGGACACAAGAGTGAACTGCTTTAGGGTTTGCATTCATTCTGTTAGCCTTTTGTATTTAAGGCTAGCACTGAAGCAGGTGGAGGAAATGGGCAAAGTAAGAAGAGAGAATTCTGAGATAGGCTTGGGGGTCCTCTGGCTCTTTTTCTGGGCTGTGAGGGAGTCTCGATGTTGCTGAATTCAGAACTCCAAACCCTGGCACTCATGCTGGTCTTCCAGCTGCCACGTTCAGTCATGCATCAGAAGCATACTTCAGGATCCCCACTTACTTTTTCTTCAGGTCTCCGGCCGAACAAGCAGACCTTTAACCCTACAGACACTAATGCCTTGGTGGCAGCTGTTGCCTTTGGGAAAGGACTATCTAATTGGAGACCTTCAGGCAGCAGTGGTCCTGGCCAGCCAGGCCAGGCAGGAGCTGGGACGATCCTTGCAGGAACCTCAGGATTACAGCAGGTGCAGATGGCAGGAGCTCCAAGCCAGCAGCAGCCAATGCTCAGTGGGGTACAAATGGCTCAGGCAAGTCAACCAGGTAAGGTGGCAGGGGTTGAAATGAAGCTGACTTTGAGCAGGGGAGTGGGAGGGAATAAGCGAGATTATCTGGGCTTCCAGCATCTCTAGACCTAGAGGTTTTCTCTATTTCTCCTTTGCACTGTGACCCAGGAAATAATTTTCAGAAGTAAAAAAATCTCATCTGAGACTCTGCAACAGGCACCAGAGAGTGAGGAAGAACTTTGAGTAACAGAAACTGCTCTAATTTCTCATCCGCATCTCACATCTCTGTGTCAACTATCCTTCTATCCCATTTATTCTGGTATTAGATATGTTGTCAGTGTCTCTTGTTAGGTAGAGAAATCAGCAGTCAGATCTTAAGACCATTTGGTAGGTGCATCAGGAATTGACACGCAGGCCAGTTTTCCAGTCCTACATGTGTTCTTTTCTCTGTATCCTGCCTCTCTTGCTCTTGGCTTCCTGCCTTCTCTCCTACTCATTTTTAGAACGGTCTAGATGCAGGCAGCTAGAAGAGTTGTTTCCTCCAAGCTGTCTAGGAAAAGGGACAATTAAAGAGAGATTCTTCACTTCTTATGATATAAAAAAAGAAGAAAAACAATGAGAGAACATAGTACTCTTTTACCTGTGACATTAAATGGGAGTCACACAGGTTTAGCTATCTTTTCTAGGACTGGATGAACAGACTGTTCTCCCATGTCACTTCTTTCCTCCTGGACACCTTCAGGGAGACAGCTGGGTGAAGAATCATACTTCTGACCTCTGTCAAACAGGGTCAGATGCCACAGAGGTTCTGAGATGATAGAGGAAGTGACAGAGGGAGGCTGAGATACCACATTTCTGATTTGTCACGAAAGTCTTACCTTGCTTGAGATGACTTTTTTCATGTTCCTTTCAGGGAAAATGCCAAGTGGAATAAAAACCAACATCAAGTCGGCTTCCATGCATCCCTACCAGCGGTGAGTGTGGCTGGCAACCTCGACTCCCTGGTGCTCTTTGCAGAGTTGGGAAGTGAAATTACCTTTTGCTCAAGGCTCACCTAGATGGGTACAATAAAAAGAACATGGGCTTTCAGCAGCAGACAAATCCCACTTCCACCACTGACTAGCTGTGTGACCTTGGACAAGTGACCTAATTTTTCTGAGCCTGTTTCTCATTTGTAAATGGTGATAATACCTACCTCATAGGGTTGTTGTGAGGATTCAAATGAGGAAATGAATGTAAAGCACTTAGCACAGTATATGAAATAATGGGTATTCAATAAATGATAGTTTCTACAGATCCTTCTCCCCACCACCCTCCACAGTCCTTGATCCAGAACTTACCCTGATCTGATACTGCCTCACGTCAATAGTGAGCTGATGGACACAAGATCAAATAAGGCTATGCTTATTTTGTGCTGCCAGAAACTGTAGCAACCTCTGTGTTCTTAGAGGCACACTGTCTTTTCAGGCCCTCCTGCCCAGGTTTCATTCTGGCTATCCCTCTAAGGTGCAAGGTGAAGAAGCTTCTGGGCCAGGAAGAAAAAAAAAAAAAATGCCCACCTACAGCTCTGGTGAAGCTTGGGCCTGCTCTCCTTTCTATCCTCTAAGGAGCCAACTTGGCTTTTACCTGGCAAATAGTCATAAAGTCCCCTATCCTTTACCTCACCCTATACACACGAGGCTTTCTCAGGAAGTGGCTCTGCCAGGCAGGACTATGTGGAAAAGGGTTTTTCCTTAGCACATGAAAAAGCCCCTTCCCCTGGACTCATGTTTCTTACTTTGGAGGGAGAAGGGAATTGCACTTCACACTGCCATCAGGGTTTAGTTGACCTCATAATGGTGCCCAGTTTCTCGACTTTGGACAGGATGGCTTTCCTTCATTTCCCTAATCCTGTGGCCCAAATGGTGGACCAGATTGATGGTGGGAGGGGGCAACCCCCAGTAGCTTTGCCTGCTTTTATAAAGTTGAACAAAGTGAATTCAGACATTCAGGCTAACCTGCCTTTCTTAGTACTCCTTTGTTGGCATGCGCAGGGGTTGAGTCAGCAGAAGTGGACCAAAAGATTCCTCTGAATAAAGTTATTTAAATTGATGTTCACTGGCTCAGGGTTGTCTGACAGTAATTTATGAGAGCACTACATAGGGATCAGAGGGGCAGTTTCAAGAGTGCTGCAAGGCAGTTCTAATTTGTTCTCCATAAAAAAATTTCTGTATCTTTAATTAGCTTTGATCTAAAAATCCTGCAACTTCCCTCCTGCTCATACCTTCCAGCTGCCTTTTTTCTGTTCTCTTCTGTCACACACTGGTACTTTGGCATTTGTTCAGTGCCAAACAAAGTTCTGCCAGGCTGTGGCAGCAAAGGACTGGAAAAGTGGTCCCAGATGTCACATCTGTTACCATTCCATCAAGATGAGGAATGGTATCCACAAAGCTCACTGACCACAATACATAGCAGTAGGGGAGTCTGGTCACCAGCTCTAAGGCAGTGCCAGACCTTTCCCCCACTTAAACTGTTCTGGCTCATCAGCCCACTCAGGTGTTCTTTATCTTCTCACCTCTTCCCTTCCCACTGGAAATGTCAGTTAACTGGCATATTGGGTAGAGTTTGAGCTGTGCTTCTCTGAAACCCCTGGAGCATCTTTTGGTGACTGTTGTCCTTTACTCCACCAAAAGATTCCCTCCTATTGAATGGCACCAACCCCAAGTTTTTTTGTGTCCCAGGCAAATACTGACTTCATCCCCACCATACTATTAAAATGGATTCCTTGTCATACAATAATGGAAATATCCTCTTGCCCCAACAGGAACATATGCAGGATGTCACCTACATCTTGTTGCCCTAAGCAAACACTCCTTCCTCTAGAGGGACTCCTCTACATTCATCACTGTAGGAGCACATGCTGTTGTTTTTATCCCCCATCCTCAAATCATCTGGAGTACACAAATCTCAGTAGTGTCTCCCACTTTGGGGTCCATACAGCCTAGTAAATGCCTCAATAGAGAGTATGTATCTCCCACCCCTAACATACTCATTCCCTCAGGAGGGAATACATATACAGTTTTCCTTTGAAGAAGGGGACATAACCTATTTACTGGCTCAGATTTAGGATTTGCAAGAGGTGACTATTGGCCTACTCTGGTAACATTCCTCTGTTTTTGCTGCCCTGTTTTGCTTGGAGATCATGCTTTCTCCTATTCTTGGGTCCCCTGGAGAAAGAGATTAGGCCATTGTCTCCTAGGTTTGTGTCTAGGATGGAGAAAGAAGCAGCAGCTGTGAAATGTCAAAAGCTTACTACAGGACAGAGTTCATCCTGCTGAAGGCGGAAGCTTATCCAATCAATGTCAGCATAAGGCCCATTTCCTAGGACCTCTCCCTCTCCAGCCCTGCCCTGAGCCTGGGATTCAGTCATTGCTGAACCTCTCTTTTGCTCATTGTGCCAGTCACCCCATTCTGTTCCCCTTCTAGTGTTTATTCCTCCCTACTTAGCTGGTGTACCTCATTCAACCCTGTCGTTTTTTGGGAAACAGCCAAGATAGATAGGTTGTAGCCAAGTGCTCCTTACAACTCCATAATGGGTCCCAGCATTAGGATTGAGCTGGAGGGGGTGTAATTGCCCACCTCCTGTTGTGCTGCCACAGAGAAGCAGCTCAACTCTGCAGGAATGCCCCAGTGCAAGGCTGGTCCCTTTTCCCACCCCCTCTCACCTCCCCCAGGCAGCTGGAAACAACCTCTCCCTTTGTCCGAGCTTCTTGTACAGAATAATCCTCCTTATGGACAATGTATTCTCTGTGCCCTGTGGACACAGGAGCTGTGTAAGCTGATCCCAGCACCAGGCAGGACGGAGGCTGAGTCCTTCCAAACGCCCACCCTGGGTCAGCTCCTGATTACTGTCCAGATGAACTACGAAGGGGTGTACATTCTCTTCCATCTGCGTTTCCTATCTGCTCCAGAATTAGGGGAATAGCCTACTGAAGTTTAGCATTGGGCCAAGAGTAGGAACGGGCTGTGGTCCTTTTCTGTTCAGTCTTGAGGGTTCACAGTGCCTGTTTATTGAGGCTCGATGTGGCTCTTGCCTGGAAACCTCAAACACATGGGGACTAACCCTTGGAAAGGGCTTGCCACTGTGCAGATGGGGCTTTATGATTGGAACAGAAGGCAAACTCCAACCCATCTGACGGGACCATGGTGCCCTATCACTTCAGCATGTGTTTTGTCCCACAAGACAAAGTTCCTTTCTTCTTCCCTTTAACCTCTATCTTTTTTTTTTGAGCTCCATGTGTCACTGAGGCAGCTCTTGGGTTCCTGTTGTGGTCTCTCAGTGAGTCACATGCCATTTGGACGTGGCAGCTTCCCTAAGTACATCGTGGACAAGGCACCTCACTTCCCTAAGCCTCAGTTTTCTCACTTGGTGATCCCAGTGATCCTTTTTAGGTCTAAAGTCTGTGGCAATGATTTTCAAACCCATTTATCCCCAGGCATTTTGTTTGGTTTTGTTTTCCTTGGTGCATGACTGTTACATAAATAGGCCAAAATTTTCCTAGATCAGCCCCTAAGTCGCTCAAACTCATATAAACTGTTCCTGAAGTTCCCTCGCTGTCACCTACACCTTAACATACCTACATCCTTCTAGACCATAACCTTGAAACTGTTTTCTAAAACATTTTTCTCTAAGTGAAGATTCATCAAAGAGATGGTAAGTTACCACAAAGTTATCACAAGTTACAAGTTCTGACATACCTTTTGTGTTAGAAGTCACCCTCCCCCTCTCAGACATCTCTCTCTCCTTGGGCAAGATACATGTACCAAAGAGACTCCTCCAGTATAGGCAATAAATTATACTTTTTCCACATGAAGATAACCTTTCCTACTGAATCAAATATAAAGTGCCTTGGGATGCTCGTCTTCCTGTGTTTTCTCTGCCATTCCACTGCTTTCCCTAATTCTCACCCTAATTTCCCTAGTTTGTGGTCATTTTGATTCTTCATCTTTTCTTGCCCACATTCCCCACGTAGATATCCTTTGTTCATTTTTTTTTTTTTTTTGAGACAGGGTCTCACTGTCATCCAGGCTTGAGTGCAGTGGCACAATCACCTCTCACTGTGATCCTGCAGCTCAAGTGATCCTCTAGGCTCAAGTGATCCTCCCACCTCTCAGCCTCCCAAGTAGCTGGGACCACAGGCATGTGCCACCCTGCCCAGCTAATTTTTAAATTATTATTATTTTTAATGGAGACAGGGTCTCTATGTTGCCCTGGCTGGTCTCAAACTCCTGAGCTCAAGCCATCCTCCCACCTCAGCCTCCCAAAGTGCTGGGATTACAGGTGTGAGCCACCACACCCAGTCTATCCTTCATTCTTTTTGCCAATTTCTCTGGGCTACATTTCATGGCCTTAGATAGTGGCATTTTAGTGTCTCTTCCGTATTAAAAGATCCTTCTTGACCCTACATCCCCTCCCACTGACTCACTCGCAGCCATGCTCTTGAAACAAAGTGCTTAGAATCATTGTTTCTTTTACCTCCCATTCACTTTTCAACCCCTGTGTTTGGGCTTCTACTTCCACCATTCCTCAGAAACTCAGAGATCACTGTTGACCTAATGGCTAAATCCAGAGTTTTTTCAATCCTCATAGTAATGTATCTGCAGCATTTAATGCTGACCATTTCCTTCAGTCTCTTTCTCCCCCATGGCTTCTATGGCACACGCTCTCCTTGTTCATCCCCCTATCTGGCCATTCCTTCCATGCAGCTTTTGGACTTTTATACTTCTGCCTGCTTCTTAAATGTTATTCTCTAGGACTTGTCCTTAACCCCCTTTTCTTCTTATTCTACCTGCTTTCTGTGACCACCACTTTTATGTGCATAATATAAGTGAGTTTTATTTTCAGCTCAGACCTCTTTGCTGAGCTGCAGATTCCTGGTGGATATCTCTACCTATATGATCCACACCTGGTTGAATGTCCCAATCCAGTTATTCTAGCCTACACACCTGTTTCTCTTCTAAACCAGGAATATGGAAACCATTCTAAACTATTCTCCCTTTGGGTCCCCAACCCCCTCATACCTAATCAGATACTAAATCCTACCAATTCTGTCTCCCCAGTGTCCATCCACCTTGTCCTACAGTTTAGGCTCTGGGCCTCTCTTACTAAAAGTATTGTTCAGACTCCATATCTCTAGCTGTGCCCACTCTAACTCGTCTTCCAAAAAGCTATAGATAGGTCTTTCTAAACTGCAGATCTGATCACATTACTCCCCTGATTAAAATCCTTTATCTCCAGTCCTGCCCACTTTAACTTGTCTTCCAAAAGGCTGCCAGATAGGTCTTTCTGAACTGCAGATCTGATCACATTATTCCTTTGATTAAAAGCCTTTTGATAGTTTACTCCCAATGTAGGGTGGGTGTGCCAGACATACTGAAAATCACAAGATAAAATCTTCCTGGAATGTTCATTTTAAGGGTAATTTAAAACAGAATACACATTTAACATGTATTATTATTTTATTATTTTGAGACACGGTCTGTCTCACTGTCACCCAGGCTAGAGTGCAGTTGTGCGATCTTGGCTCACTGCAACCTCCACCTCTCAGGCTCAAGCGATCCTCCCACTTCAGCCTCCCAAGTAGCTGGGACTACAGACATGCACCACCATACCTGCTAAAAAATTTTTGTATTTTTGGTAGAGATGGGGGTATATGGACAACATACCTGGTGGGCGAGTTGGTAGGGGTGGGTGTGCCAGGCATACTGAAAATTACAAGGTAAAATCATCCTGCAATGTTCATTTTAAGAGTAATTTAAAACAGAGAACACACATTTAGCATGCATTATTATTTTATTTTGAGACACGGTCTCACTGTGTCATACAGGTTAGAGTGCAGTGGTGCGATCTTGGCTCACTGCAACCTCCATCTCCCGGCTCAAGTGATCCTCCCACCTCAGCCCCCAAGTAGCTGTGACTACAGGCGTGCACCACCATACCAGGCTAATTTTTTAATTTTTGGTAGAGATTGGTTTTGACACATTGCCCAAGCTGGTCTCAAACTCCTGAGCTCAAGTAATCCTCCTGCCTCAGCCTCCCAAAGTGCTGGGATTATAGGCATGAGCCACCACACCCAGCCAGCATGCATGCATTATTAAGAGAAAATAGTCTTCAAAGAATTCCTACTAGTCTGAACAGCTTCAGACTAAGCCACCAGATTCCCTAGGGATATTTATTTGCTCTGTTTGGCCATTACATTTACTTCATTGGAAAAGCTTAAAAAATAGCTCAGATTTTCTGGAAAGGCAAGTAAGATTCTGTGTGATGCAGCCCCCTTCCTCCTTCTTATTGTCATGCCACCCACTCAATTCCCAAGCCATCCACATCGCTTGCAGTTTCCTGAATGTGACAGCTTTTTCAAACCTCCATTCCTTTATTCCCACTGTTCCCTCTGCATGGAACAGTTTGCCCTATCATTCTGTCTGATGAATACCCAATCATCTTTCAAAAATCAGCTCACAAGTCGCCTCACTCTCGCCGGTACAGTGGCTCACGCCTGTCATCCCAGTACTTTGGAAGGCTGAGGCGTGAGGACTGCGTGAGCCCAGGAGTTCGAGACCAGCCTGGACAGCACCGGAAGACCCTGTCTCTACTAAAAAATCGGCCAGGTGTGGTGGCACACACCTGTGGTCCCAGCCATTTGGGAGGCTGAGGTGAGAGGATCGCTTGGGCCTGGGAGGTCAAGGCTGCAGTGAGCTGTGATTGTGCCACTGCACTCCAGCCTGGGCAACAGAGCCAGACCTTGTCTCAAAAAAAAAAAAAAAAAAGTCACCCCTGTGTGAAGTTGTGAAGTTTTCCAGTAACCCACAACTCAATACCACTCCCACCAGGTAAGATTAATTACCTCCTCTTTTATGCTCCACATTTGTACCTTGTACAAACTTATTCTAGCTCCTGGTGCACTTTATTGTCTCCCAGGTTCAAGCATCCTGAACTTTGAATCCAGCTCTTCCACCTGAGAACTGAGTGATCTTAGGCAAGATAATGTGTGTGCCTGGCATACTATAGCATCTAGCCCATCATAAGCACTATAAATGGTAGTGCTACTATTATTATTACTATTATGATTTCTTTGTCTTTGGAGAAGTAGTACAAAATAACATTTTGATTTAAAAAGCAGGTTTTCGTGTCAGACTGCCCCAGCTCAAATCCTAGCTGTGCTACTTACCAGCTATGTGGCCTTGGGCAAGTTAGTTCACTTCTCTATGCCTTTGCCTCCTTATTCCTGGGGTCGATAATAATGGCTATTTCATAGCGTTGCTGTGAGGTTTAAATGGGTTAATACATATAAAGTGCTTAGGATAATGCTGACAACAGTAGAAGCACAATACATATTATCTATCCATAGGGTAACATCTGGGAATCTCTGCTCTCAGTGATTGTTGCTTGAATAAACGATTCAGCAATTCCTCTAAGAGGTCATAACCTCTCCTTCCCTCTGCAGCTCCCCTGTGCTCATGTCTCAGGAGCTTAGCCTCAGGAGACGCTTTTTGTGCATATTTCATCCCCCATGGTATCTCCCTAGTAATGTGCAGAGTAGGTACTGGAGCATTTTTATATTGGATTACCTGACATGTTAAGTCAATTTCAAATCTAGTTTTGTGAATTGTATTTCTCCCACCTACATTGTTGTTGCCTACATTCTTTAAGAAATTGTGTCCTTTTGACTTGAGGCCAAATGATAAGACCTCTCACCTGAAATACTCTTTTTCATGCCTTCTGAACTGTATCTCTTCCCTGTCTAAACTAGCTAACCACTCAGTTCCATAGTTTTTCTACAGTCTGTCCCTAAAGGAGGCCCTTCACCACTCATAGCTTTCTCTGTGCGGTTGTGATGAATTCTTGCCTCGCTTGTCTGTGCTTGCTAGGTCGGGCTCAGTTCTTCGTGGGTGGCTGTGTATAATTCACTGGAGATCAAAACCGGAGCTCTTTGGTGCCATGCTTGCCTCTCTTCCCGCCACATTGACCACCAGTCCTTCAGACTGTTTTGTCATGGCATACTCCATGACTCTTGCCACTTTGCCATAAGTGCTCTCAGCTGTGCCATAAGGAAATAGCTGGGAGTCAGGTGTTGCCTCATACCTCCGTGGCTTACGCATGCTCTGCCCTATGCAGAATACCCTCTCTCTTTCCTGCTCCAACCCCCTTATTCACCTGATAAACAATTCATCCTTCCAGTTCACATGTCACCTACTCCTGTAAAGTCTTTACTACTGCCTCCCCTGTACACTTGACCATTCTTTTTTTTTTTTTTTTTTTTTTTTTTGAGACGGAGTCTCGCTCTGTCGCCCAGGCTGGAGTGCAGTGGCGCAATCTCAGCTCACTGCAAGCTCCGCCTCCTGGGTTCCCGCCATTCTCCTGCCTCAGCCTCTCTGAGTAGCTGGGACTACAGGCGCCCGCCACCATGCCCGGCTAATTTTCTTTTTGTATTTTTAGTAGAGACGGGGTTTCACCATGTTAGCCAGGATGGTCTCGATCTCCTGACCTCGTGATCCGCCCACCTCGGCCTCCCAAAGTGCTGGGATTACAAGCGTGAGCCACCGCGCCCGGCTCCACTTGACCATTCGTAAACTGTACCTCTCCTGTGCCCTGTACGCACTTCCATTCTAGCACCCATAGTTCTATTGCAGTTTATTTTCAAGTTCATATCCTGGTTTGGACACTTACCCATTGTGTGGCCTTAGAAAGTTACTTCACTCCCAAGAACCTCAGTTTCCAGCTCTATAGAATGGGATTATAGTACCAACTTCAAAGAGCACCTTCAACAAAACATATTTAAAGTTAAATTTAAATCTTTAAGTAGCTCTTAATTTTCTACCAGATAAAGTCCAAGCTTCTTAAAAAGGCTCTTCAGGCAAATAGTCAACACTCAAGTGGTAACTGTTAGTCTCTTTTACTTTCTCCTGAGCAATCTCATTTTTATGTGATGGTCTAGTAGACTGGATTGCAAGACATTACAATTAAACTAGCCTAATCAAAATTACAATTAAACTGGCTTAATCAAAAAAAAAAGGAGAACCAGCTGTATTTGGGTTATGTGGATGCCTCTAGGTAGGCTTAGAGGCTCAAATGTTGTCTGGACTCTCTGTCTCTGCATTTCTCCACTCTACATTATTAGAACTCATCTCATGGGAGAGCTCTGGTTTTGCCTGGATTATGTGCCATTAGGAGCTTGGACTGGGAGGAAGTAGGGGAGAATACCAGCATTAATGAGCCAATGGGGTAGGGAATTTCTCAAAGGAAATGAAAGCAAGGGATGGGAAAGTTTCTGAATACCGCCAAAACTAGAGCTACCACACTCTAGTCCACTTTGTGTGGTCTCACCTCTGTATAGAGAATCCTCACATTTTTTTCTCAAGCTCCGTCCTTTCTCCTGAATGCACAGTATTGTGTTTTAGATTGCTTGTTGAATGGGCCATCTCACCTCAAACTCAGGATGTCCCAAACTGCATTCATTTTCTCCATCCTGCCCCACCTGAGTTATCCATCTGGACATCTGCTGTCAGTTCTGGGTCCTCTTTCTGCTATATCCCCTTTTCTTCCTTCTCACTGCCATTCTTCTAGGTCAGGCCTTTGTTATGTCACACCCAGACCTCTGAGCTGGCTCCCAGCTGGTATCCCTGCCTTCTTCTGCTTTCCTCTTGATAATATACCTTACTGTTGCCAAGTTTGTCTTTTTTTCTTTCTTTCTTCTGAGACAGTCTTGCTCTGTCGCCCAGGCTGGAGTGCAGTGGTATGATCTCAGTTCACTGCAACCTCCACCTCCCAGGTTCAAGCAATTCTCCTGCCTCAGCTTTTCAAGTAGCTGGGATTACAGGCATACGCCACCACACCCACCTAATTTTGTATTTTTAGTAGAGATTGGGTTTCACCATGTTGGTCCAGGCTGGTCTCCAACTCCTGACCTCAAGTGATCCACCCACCTTGGCCTCCCAAATTGTTGGGATTACAGGTGTGAACCACTATGCCCGTCCCCGAGTTTGTCTTTTTAAGGTATAGTGGGGATCATATCAGCCTGCCACTTAAAATCTTCAGAGACAGGCCAGGCGTGGTGGCTCACGCCTGTAATCCCAACACTTTGGGAGGTTGAGGCGGGCGGATCACGAGGTCAGGAGATCGAGACCATCCTGGCTAACAGCAAAACCCTGTCTCTACTGAAAATACAAAAAATTAGCCGGGCGTGGTGGCGAGTGCCTATAGTCCCAGCTACTCAGGAGGCTGAGGCAGGAGAATGGTGTGAACCCAGGAGGCAGAGCTTGCAGTGAGCTGAGATCGCACCACTGCACTCCAGCCTGGGCAACAGAGCGAGACTCAGTCTCAAAAAAAAAAAAAATCTTCAGAGACACCTCAATGTAAAGTAAACTCCTCAGTTTTTAAAATTCAAAACATTTCATGATCTGGGGCCACTCATTAACCTTCTATCATATGAAGGCCTTTCATTAGCCATAGCCTTTAGCCCAAGGGTCCCCAACCCCTGGACCATGGACCAGTACTGGTCTGTGACCTGTTAGGAACCAGGCCGCACAGCAGAAGGTGAGTGGTGAGCATGTGAGCAAGCATTAATGCCTGAGCTCCGCCTCCTGACAGGTCAGCAGCAGCATTAGATTCTCATAGGAGCGGGAACCCTATCGTGAACTGTGCATGCAAGGGATCTAGATTGTGCACTCCTTATGAGAATCTAACGAATGCCTGATGACCTGAGGTGGAACAGTTTCCTCCTGAAACCATCCCCTTGCCCCTTGCCCCTTGCCCCCCACATCACCACAAGCCCCCATCCTGGAAAAATTGTCTTCCACAAAACAAAACTGGTCCCTGGTGCCAAAAAGGTTGGGGACTGTTACTTGAGCCAAATGGAATCCCTTGCAATTCTCTACCTGTCCTGTGTTTTCCTATATCCATTCCTTTGTCTGTGCTTTTTCCTCAGCCTGAAACACCTGTATTGCTTTCACCTTACCCAGTCTGTGACCTTAAGCAAAGCATTCAACCTCTGATTCCAGTTTTTTTTTATCTGTTAAGAGGTGATCATAGAACTTACCTTACAGGATGGAAACATTTGAACATAGGGAATGCAGCTGGCTTCATCCTTGCCAGAAAAAGTACTAATAGAATAATAAGCTTCTCATTCCCCTCTTGGTCCTTCTCACGTGTCTTCTGGATCTTGCTAACTCCCTTTCCTCCATCTTGATAGCATCCCCTGGTTTGCCCCCTAACAAAAAGCCTCTCCTTTTTTCTCTCTGGAGCTTTTCCTGCAGGTTCTATCACATCCCTTTCCCCCTTCCTAAGTTTCTTTTGTTCAGTTCAATGAACAGTGAATGATACCCATAGTATGTAGGCACTGGTTACCCACTGATAGATCAGACGTTGGCCCTGACCTTTCAGGGTTCCAGGCCAACTCTCAAATTCCAGAAGATACACAGAATGTTTGCATGCAGTCTTTCCCCTCTGCCAGCCCGATGTCTTTCCAGCCCTGGTTCCTTCAGCCAAGGTCCCAGCCTGCTTCGGAAGAGGATACCAGCTAGCTGGCTGGGGCCCAGGGACGTGCAGAATTATTAACTGGCAAACCCTTTGCCCTCATCTTCACTCTCTCGTCCTCACAGGCTAACCTTCCCATCAGCTCTTCTGTGTGGGTACTGTGTAGGAAGTGTCCTTTGTCCTTTACAGGTTGGAGAATGGAGAAGCTTGACACAGCCCCCAGGAGGCTGCTTCCATCTCCACCTGCCAGTTCTGTTGCCCCTCAATCTGGACCTTCAGTTCCTATTCGTAGCTGATACCCCGTCTCTTATTGTCTTTTCCCTCCACTCTTCCGCTCACTCACTCATGAACATGCAGGCATACCTTTTCCATTTTTTTCCTCATTGCCATTTCTGCTTCTCTATCCTACCTCCATTTAATATTTGTGCTGAAACATATAAAGCCACAAAAAATCATGGGAATTGAGTTCATACAGATAGTGGTTTTCAGGCTGAACTTTTGGAGAAACAACATCCATGGTTTATCTTCTTGAGAAAGAGGATGGAGACGGGCCCTTTGAAGAGCAGTAAGTGAGGAGTGAGTCAGACAGGGTGGGACCCGGAGGAAGTCGCCACCTCATTTCCTATTAGTCAGGAAGGCTCCATGAAAGGGATGGAATTTTAGTTGTTGGACTGGGTTTTCTTTCCCCACTACACCTGGCCTTCATCCTTATCAAATCTATGAGTTCCTTGACCTCTTCAGTTTATCCAGTTCATCAATGTACCCTTGGTTTAGTTTCATCTACTCAGCCTTCACTGAACCCTCTCCCCAAGCAAGGCCTTCCATCTCGCTTCCCTGCAGATCCCAAATGGTCCTATTTCTGCTCTCCTGACTCCCACTCACTTAGCTCTGCTGGAAAACATCACAGCCTTCTAAACTGGTACACTCCTTATGGTCTCCCACCCAGCGGGGCCTTCCACTCTGTTCACCAAGCTTTCCCAGCATTCCATCATCAGTTACTCCAGACTGTACCACTTCCCTACAATTCTTTATCCCATCACCTACCCATCCCTCATGTTCAACAAATACCTAACATCTGACTGAAGGAAAAAATAGACTCCTTTAGACAAAACTCCCTCAATTCCTCCCATTCCACTGACGAACTTACTTATTTCCGTTCTCCTTAGCCAGAGGCTACCCTCTTCATGTGTATGCTGGATCCCATTGTCTCTCTCCACATAGCATATAAACATGCTTCAGCCTCTTCCCATTAAGAATGACCATCTAGCATCAATGTGGAGGTGAGAGCCAGGCACTGATATTTTAAAAGCTCCCCAGTTGATTCTAGTTGCAGCCAGGGCTGAAAAACATAAACAGAATAAAATCCAGTCTTCTTACTGTGGCATACAAGGCTCTTCATAAACTGACTCATGCCTACCTTTCTTGCCCTCCCATATGCCCTCTGAAATGGAGTAATACCAAACTACTTAGTGTTCCCAAACCCACCACATCTCTTGCTTCTATGCCTTCACATACATGCTTCGCTCCGCTTAGAATGCCTTTCCCTGCTTTCTAGAAAGTGTCCTTTTTTTTTCTTTTTTCTTTTCTTTTTTTTTTTTTGAGATGGAGTCTCACTCTTGTTGCCCCGGCTGGAGTGCAGTGGCACAACCTCAGCTCACTGCAACCTCCGCCTCCTGCCTTAAGTGGTTCTCCTGCCTCAGCCTCCCTAGTAGCTGGAATTTTAGGCGCCTGCCACCAGGCCTGGCTAATTTTTGTGTATTTTTTAGTAGAGACAGGGTTTCACCATGTTGGCCAGTCTGGTCTCGAACTCCTGACCTCAGGTGATCCACCCACCTTGGCCTCCTAAAGTGCTGAGATTACAGGCGTGAGCCACCTCACGCGGCCTAGAAAGTGACCTTTAATGCTCAATTAAGTGTCATTTTTGCGTCACCTTTAAGAATTAGCCTCCACACTGAGTTAAGGTGCCCCTGCACCCCAGTGCTTTCATAACCCTCTGGGTTTATCTCTATGGGAACACTCACCACATATATAATTGTTCATCTATATGTCTGTCTTTTCCATCAGACTGAGTGTTTTGCAGGAACCCCAGGGCCATGAAGATGCCATTTGGTAGGATTTGGGGCTAAGTGGTCTATATCAGATATTTGAGCATCCACAAGTATTTGGCAAACATCCATTCACTGTTTGCCAAACTGAACAAAAGAAACTCAGGAAGGGGGAGAGTGGTGTGATAGAACCTGGGACAAGAGCTGAACAACTGTCTTTGAGCATGTTCATTCATGTAGTCTGTCAGCATTTATTGAGGGCCTGCCATGGTCATTTACCAACGTGGTCCAGGTAAATAAAAACACAGTTGAAGTTTCCTGTCACTACTGTGTTTGGCCTCTGGGACAGTTTCATCATCTATAATAGTCCGCTTTGTCTCTAGTGCACTCTTATGATGGACATTTAATCCAAAATCTCTCAATAGTGCTCTCACAACAGTGGTTTGCACACAGTAACTGTTTAGGAAGTGTTATTAAAAGAATGCTCATGAATCTACATATAAGTATGTACCTTCCTGATATTTTGGGCACTTTCCCACCTTGTCCATTAAATATTGAGACAGAAACAGTGCTAAGCACTTTACATATGTTATCTCCTTCAGTCTTTACAACAATCCTATGAGATAGGTACTCTTATTGCTCCAATTTTATAGAGGTTCAGCAACTTACATAAGGTCACACAGGTACTAATTGGAACATTTAAACTCATGGCTTTGGAGTCAGGTGTGAACCCGAAGTCATTAGAGTATACCTGGAACACAGGCTTTCAATAAATATTTATGGACTCCGTGATACTGTTCCCAAGGGAAATGGAAAGGCTTTCTAATTCTCATTGTCCTCTCCACTTGACTCTGGTTCCCTTGGCCTCTCTTTCTTTCCCACGTCATCCCATTCACACTAACATTCATTCAACAAAGGTAGAGGGCCAACTGAGTACCAGATAACGGGCCAGATGCTGGAGATACAGAGATGACAAAACATGGCCCATGCTGAGAGGAGCTTATAGTTTTGCAATGCAGATAAGCAGATAATTACAATTGTGGGAGCAAGAGGAGGGAGTGATTTACTGCCTAGGAGACCTGACTGTTCCTTGTGCTGAGCCAGGGGGCAAGGTTTGAGGGTTGAGGGGGGTATGAAAGATGCTGACATCCTCAGGGAATGGTTAAAGCACCAGGTGGGGCCCAGGAGAGTGTCACAAGTAGAATGAGAGGACAAGGCAGGGACCAGATCAGTTAGGACCTTAGTGTTGGAGCCTTTTAAATAGTGAATTCTTCTGCCATTTCCTTTCAAGGATGGGTACTAATAGGCTGGGTCATATCTGTACTTTGGCTCAGACCTCTTACCTAAACTCTAGGACTAAACTTTCACATAGCTATATCCCACCATTTGTGGAGTCATTTATTTATTTATTTAGAGACAAGGTTTCTATCATTCAGACTGGAGTGCAGTGGCGTGATCTTGGCTTACTGCAACCTCCACTTCCTGGGCTCAAGTCATCCTCCCACCTCAGCCTCCAGAGTAGCTGGGACTATAGGCATGCATCACCATGCCCGGCTAATTTTTTGTATTTTTTGTAGAGCCGGGGTCTCACGATGTTGCCCAGGCTGGAACTTGTGAGCTCAAGTGATCTGCCTGCCTCAGCCTTACAAAGTGCTGGGATTACAGGTGTGAGCCACCATCCCCAGCCTATCCTACCATTTATGAACATCTTTTTTTTTTTTTCTGGAGACGAGTCTCACTCTGTTGCCCAGGCTGGAGTGCAGTGGCACGATCTCGGCTTACTGCACCCTCTGCCTCCCAGGTTCAAGCAATTCTCCTGCCTCAGCCTCCCAAGTAGCTGGGACAAGAGGCGCACACCGCCGTGCCCGGCTAATTTTTTTCTTTTGTATTTTAGTAGAGATGGGGTTTCACCGTGTTGCCCAGGCTGGTCTCCGAATTCCCTCTTTTTTTTTTTTTTTTGAGGTGGAGTCTTGCCCTGATGCCAGGCTGGAAGTGCAGTGGCTCCATCTCGGCTTACTGCAACCTCCGCCTCCCAGGTTCAAGCAATTCTTCTGCCTCAGCCTCCCGAGTAGCTAGGATTACAGGCATGCGCCACCATGCCTGGCTAATTTTTGTATTTTCAGTAGAGACGGGGTTTCGCCATGTTGGCCAGGCTGGTCTCAAACTCCTGACCTCAGGTGATCTGCCCGCCTCAGCCTCTCAAAGTGCTGGGATTACAGGCGTGAGCCACCGTGCCCGACCTTTTTTTTTTTTTTTTTTTTTGAGACAGTCTTGCTCTGTCACCCAGGCTGGAGTGCAGTGGTGCGATCTCGGCTCACTGCAAGCTCCGCCTCCCGGGTTCACGCCATTCTGCCTCAGCCTCCCGAGTAGCTGGGACTACAGACGCCCGCCACCACGCCGGGCTAATTTTTTGTATTTTTAGTAGAGACGGGGTTTCACCGTGTTAGCCAGGATGGTCTCCATATCCTGACCTCGTGATCCGCCCGCCTCAGCCTCCCAAAGTGCTGGGATTACAGGCGTGAGCCACCGCGCCCGGCCTTTTTTTAAAAAATGTGTTTATTTTCCTTGCGGAGCAGGGCTGCCCCATAAGCAGTGTGCCCAGAGTAGCCCAGATTCCCTAATTCTGTCCGCACTTACACCATCCAATCCTACAAGCAGTTATTAGATCGTTGTGTGCCAGGGGCCGCTGGAGGTAGAAATTCCATTTCACTAAAATCTAGTCCGTCCTTTGCCCCCACTAGATGAGTCCAGTTAGTGAGTGTGGAGGTGGGGGCTGGGGGTGTAGAATAGATAAATAAATATATAGCGAGCCAGTCCAGCTGTCTGGAGGAAAGCTCGACATTGTCCGCCTCCTCCGATCCAATCAGTTGCCACATCTTTGGTCAGGCTGGCTTTCTCACCTGGTCTCCTTTGTGTTCCCTCCTCCCACTGGCTGCCAAAGTGATTCAGCCAGATAGACTGCAAGCCCCGTGAGTGCAGGGACGGTGGGTGGTCCATAAACGTCTGATGAACTAATGATACAAGCCTGATAATAGTCTCCTAAAAAATCTTTACTGTTTCTCCTCTACTTCTAGAAAAAAAATCAGATCGCCCCATTTGGCCTTCAAGACCTACTACATTCAGCCACAGTCAGCTTCATTTCCCTTTTTTCCTTTCACTACCTCGAAGGCCAGTTTAGCCAGTGATTCACTATGCTTGCCCCGGGCCACTTGTATCCTCCCACCTCCATTCCAGGCAGCCCTCGCAGCAGATCCTAACGCTTGGGGCTCCTCCAAGTGTACAGGCTCGTGAGGCTTCCCTCCCGCTAAGAGCAGTGCGCCCTCAGCACACGCAGTGTGGTCTCGCCCGCCGCTCTGCGCTCACCCTGCAGGAGAGGGAGCTCTTTGAGGGCAGCCGGCCGAACCCTCCCCCGAGCCCTGAGCTGGGCCTGCCGCCACAGATGTGCAGTCCTGCCGGGGAGCAGTCACCCGGGGACAGGGCCGGGCCCCGGGCTGCACGTCGGGAAGAGACGGCGTGCTCCCGAGTGGCCAGGCCGCTGCAACTGGCCAGGGCGGGCCCGGGCGGCGAGGGAAGGGGTGGGGAGCCCGGGCCGCGGCGCTTCCTGCTGGGACCCGGCGGCCCGCCCCTGCCCCCGCCCCGGCCGAGCCTGCGCTGCCGGCCTCCGGCCCCGCCGGCCGCCCAATCAGCGGGCGCCCCCCGCGCGGCCCGCCCCTCCCCCTCTGGTGACAGAAAGTCGGCCCAGCAGATGAGGAAGTGGCAGGCAGGCAGGCTGGCCCCGGGGACTTCTCTCTGGCCCTGCTCCCTCCGAGCGCTCCGCCGTTGCCCGCCTGGCCCCTACGGGTGAGTCTGGACCTTCCACGGGCTCTCCACGTGCCGGCGCCCCCTGCCTGGCCAGCCCGGCCCAGCCCGGCCCAGCCCTGCCCTGCCCTGCCCTGCCCAGGCTGTGGGCGAGGCTGTTCCCGGGGCCAGTGGGTGGGAGGTCCCAGCTCCCTGGGGCCGGGCCTCGCCAGCACCCTCCCTCCCCCACACCCCCGTCTCTGGCCCCCATTTGCCTACACCCGGGCTTTCCTCCACCACCCCTGCATTTACCCGTCTCCCTCCTCCTCTCCCCTCCGTCTACCCGCTACCCTAACTTTGCCAGGCTCCTTTTCCCTTCCATCCATCTTAAAGGAAGGAAGGGACGGGCTGAGTTCCCCGACGAGGGACACACCCAGATTTTCCTGCAGCCTGGGGAGAGGTCCTCCCAGGAGCCTTGGTCCCTCCTGGCCTGCTGGGTGTGTGGGTTGATCTTGGGGGCTGGTGGTTGAGAGATAACAGGCTGGCTGGCTCCCATGTGTCGGGGAGGAACCGGTGTTGGCGCCCTCTCCTCGGCCTGGGCCCTGCCGGCGATGGGAGGCCAGCAAGCCCGATGGTGGGGGAGCAAGTAAGGAGGGGATCCGAGCGTGGCCAGGCAGCGCGCACACGTGTGTGAGTGGCCCCGCGGGTGAGCCCGTGCGTGTACCTGGGCGGTGGCCGAGCTGCGTGAGGGCTGGGAGCCATGCGTGTCAGCCCACGGAGGTGTTGCGTGGTGTGTCAGGCAGGAGACGTGTGTGCCAGCTCTCGGCGTGGTGCCTTCGCCGTTGAGGGTGGAGAGCTGGGTGAGAGGTGGGTGTGGACCGCAGGCTTGGGGCCTGACCACGGTGGGCCTAAAGAAGCCGGGCCTCCTGGAGGTGAGGGGTGTGCGGGGCGGGGAGGTGTCAGAGATGCGCCTCTTCACTTGGCACCTGCACAGGTGCTTCTCTGGAAGCAGGGAGTCTGGGGCACCTGCTGCCCTGGGCCCTGCTCTGTTCCAAGAATGCCTTGTCCCTGAGGGACTGTCAGTATCATGCTCTCCTGGGTCTGGCCAGAGGCTTTTGTGTCCCTGGGAGCCTTCCCCCGACATTCCTTCAGGCCCTGAGGGGGAGGGGGCCTAGTCCAACGGGGCCCCTCCCTGAGAGAGGGGAAGATTCCTGCGACCTGCCCCACTCCCCAACCCCTTCACATGCCACTGGCTTCCCTGCCCTTCCCAGGAAGGGAAGAGTGATTGTACCCATTCTGAAGTAGGACAAACTGAGCAGTTATGGCCGGCTTAGGAGAGGATGCTGGGTGTGGATTTTCAGCAGTGCTTTGGGAGAGGGCTGGGGCTGGGGCTGGGGTCGGAGGAGGTTTCTGGCTCAGAATCTAGGACCTTAGGTCACCAGGCTGGTCCCACGTGGGTGGATGGGTGGTGAGTCTGGGGCTTTACTTGGCTTTCCCAATCCTGGTGGGTCCTGCTCCCCCAGGCACTGACCTGTGGCCCAGACCCACCCTCCACCCCCTGCACAGTACAGCGGGGGCGGGCAGAGGGCGGGGCTGCTGCCAGATCTAGTCAGACAGGTGGAGCCGCCGGGGCAGGAGTCTGAAAGAGCCAGGCTCCAGGAGAGGAAGGGCTCTGCCAGAGGAGAGAGGAGAGCGCTGGAGAGGAGAGGCTGGAGGTGAGAGCCCCGGGGAAGGCAGAGGAGAAACGTAGGGAGATAAGTGTCCCAGCACAGGCAAGGAGGAATCCCAGGATAAGGTTCTGGAGGGACAGAAGGGCCCAGGGAGGTGAGAGTCCTGGCAGGGACAGGAGGGACCCTGGGGAGAAGAGAGTTCCAGGAAGGGTCCAGAGGGATGGGAAGAGGAGAGGGTAGGAGAGGAGAGGTTGAAGGGGAGAATCCCTAGAGAGAAGAAAGACCCAGAGCTGGGGAGGTGAGGGACTCGGGTGAGGAAGGGAGATGGAGTTCAAGAGCTCCCTGTTGGTGAGAAGGTAAGTCTCCAGTAAGAGACCTGGAATTGAGAGTTATCTTGTGGAGGAAGAGGGGAAGGGAGGCCAGGAGGTAAAACTGTGGAGAGGAGAGGAGAGTAAGGTGTGGAGAGGAAAGGTGGAACAGCTCTTCCCAGGCAGGCAGGATGTGTGGGGAGCAGATGCCTCAACCAAACTGCCTCCTCCCCCTAGTTCCCAGTAATTCCTTCCTTTCACTGTTCTGTCCTTTCTGCAATGAGGCATTGGGAGTTGTCTTGTCTGGTTCTGTGTCTTATCTCTGTGGGATGGGGGTGTGCAGTGGGCTCTGTCTGACATCTGCCCTCTGTACCTCCCCAGAGTCCTTAGCCAGGATGGAGGCTGTTGTGAACTTGTACCAAGAGATGATGAAGCACGCAGGTAAGACGCTATCCACCAGCCCTTTCCTCCCTTCTTTCCCGGGATCCCTGGATCTAGGACTGTCTTCTAATGGAGGGTTCCTATGAACCCCTTGACCCTGTGACCTGACCTCATGTCTGTAGACCCTTCGAATCCTGTGACTCTTCCTGATTCCTTTGACCCTTATTCATAGATCCCCGGATCCAGGGCTACCCTCTGATGGGGTCCCCCTTGCTAATGACCTCCATCCTCCTGACCTACGTGTACTTCGTTCTCTCACTTGGGCCTCGCATCATGGCTAATCGGAAGCCCTTCCAGCTCCGTGGCTTCATGATTGTCTACAACTTCTCACTGGTGGCACTCTCCCTCTACATTGTCTATGAGGTGGGCCCCTGGGATGCCAGGCTTTAATTTCTGTCAGCAGGATAAGGAGTAGGCCATAGAGCCAGAGCATGGCATTTCTCCTTTCCAGAGAGGTTCAGATCCATGTCCTCAGCTAGCAAAGGGGAGGGATGGCTAGGAAGGGAGAACTCTGGTGGTCTAATCCACATCCCTTCCTAGTTCCTGATGTCAGGCTGGCTGAGCACCTATACCTGGCGCTGTGACCCTGTGGACTATTCCAACAGCCCTGAGGCACTTAGGGTAAGTAGGGGCTGGGGCTAGGTCATAAGCAACCTGGTAGATAGGACCAGTTTGGGGCCTGTGCTCAAGGCCCAGTTTAGGGAGGCTCTTAGAATAGTGTATGAGGTCCTAAGGCTATCCCAACTTCTTGCAGATGGTTCGGGTGGCCTGGCTCTTCCTCTTCTCCAAGTTCATTGAGCTGATGGACACGGTGAGTAGTTACATGAGATGTGAGAACTTGGGGGGAGAATGAGGTGGAGAAACCCAGGTTCTGAATCCCCTTCCCTCACTCTTCTCTCAGGTGATCTTTATTCTCCGAAAGAAAGACGGGCAGGTGACCTTCCTACATGTCTTCCATCACTCTGTGCTTCCCTGGAGCTGGTGGTGGGGGGTAAAGATTGCCCCGGGTGAGTGGTGAAGGCCACTATGGGAAAGGGTGGGCACCAGAGGCTGGACTCTGCTGACCCTGTCTTATTGTCCACTCACAGGAGGAATGGGCTCTTTCCATGCCATGATAAACTCTTCTGTGCATGTCATAATGTACCTGTACTACGGATTGTCTGCCTTTGGCCCTGTGGCACAACCCTACCTTTGGTGGAAAAAGCACATGACAGCCATTCAGCTGGTGAGGGGCTTGGCCTGACTTACCTATAACCATCCCCCCACATTCCTAGCCTGGATCCTGCCTTTATCCAGTCTGTCTCACCTTTGACCCCATCTCTCCCTACTCAACGTTTGTCTCTTTCTCTACCCTCTCTTTCCCTCTAGTCCTCTCACTATTCCCTCTGACCCTGGTCTTTCTCTGTCCTAGATCCAGTTTGTCCTGGTCTCACTGCACATCTCCCAGTACTACTTTATGTCCAGCTGTAACTACCAGTACCCAGTCATTATTCACCTCATCTGGATGTATGGCACCATCTTCTTCGTGCTGTTCTCCAACTTCTGGTATCACTCTTATACCAAGGGCAAGCGGCTGCCCCGTGCACTTCAGCAAAATGGAGCTCCAGGTATTGCCAAGGTCAAGGCCAACTGAGAAGCATGGCCTAGATAGGCGCCCACCTAAGTGCCTCAGGACTGCACCTTGGGCAGCGTCCGTCAGTGCCCTCTCCACCTACACCTGTGACCAAGGCTTATGTGGTCAGGACTGAGCAGGGGACTGGCCCTCCCCTCCCCACAGCTGCTCTACAGGGACCATGGCTTTGGTTCCTCACCCACTTCCCCCGGGCAGCTCCAGGGATGTGGCCTCATTGCTGTTTGCCACTCCAGAGCTGGGGGCTAAAAGGGCTGTACAGTTATTTCCCCCTCCCTGCCTTAAACTTGGGAGAGGAGCACTCAGGGCTGGCCCCACAAGGGTCTCGTGGCCTTTTTCCTCACACAGAAGAGGTCAGCAATAATGTCACTGTGGACCCAGTCTCACTTCTCCACCCCACACACTGAAGCAGTAGCTTCTGGGCCAAAGGTCAGGGTGGGCGGGGGCCTGGGAATACAGCCTGTGGAGGCTGCTTACTCACTTGTGTCTTAATTAAAAGTGACAGGAAACCACAGAGGCTGTGTGTATACATATGTGAATGGAGGAGGTGGGGGAACACAACATGCTTAGCCCTGTCCACAAACAAAAGGGATGGATGGTCCAGGCTCCCACAGGACATATCTAGCTCTCTGATCCCAGTAGAGTAGAGCCCCTAGGAAGGCTGCTGGGACATGGAAGGTCATGAAAGAAGAAAGGCATTAGCTGAAACAGATTAAAAAAAAGAAAACATGAAGGGAGACATGACTTTATTAGAAAAATAAAAAACAACTGAGGTGATGGGTTGGTCTTCAGCGGATGCCTTGGTGGATGAGGCTGCTTTTGGCTGCACTGGCCTTCTCCCGCTCCCGCCGCCGCGCAGGGTCCAACTCAAAACAGCGCCATAGCCTCAGGGTCTCATCTGCTGCTGCGGATGCCACTGTGGCCCCATCTGGGCTCATGGTCAGACTCAGGACCCGGGATGTGTGACCTGGAGCAAATGAGAACAGTACATACGAATGCTGATGTGGCCATAGCCCTCCCATAAAGGAGGCACTGGGCCACCGGCCTTTTTGTTTTTTGAGACTTGCTCTGTCACCCAGGCTGGAGTGCAGTGGCACGATCTCGGCTCACTGCAAGCTCCGCCTCCCGGGTTCACGCCATTTTCCTGCCTCAGCCTCCCGAGTAGCTGGGACTACAGGCACTCGCCACCACGCCTGGCTAATTTTTTGTATTTTTTAGTAGAGACAGGGTTTCACCGTGTTAGCCAGGATTGTCTCTATCTCCTGACCTCATGATCTGCCCTCGGCCTCCCAAAGTGCTGGGATTACAGGCATGAGCCACCATGCCTGGCCTCCTCCCTTTTTTTCAATGGTGTTACTGAGATATAATTCACACGCCATAAAATGCATCCTATTAAAGTGTACAGTTTAGTGGTTTTTAGTATATTCACAAAATTGTACAACTGATAAAACTTAAGACATTTTCAACACTTCCCATTACCCTCTCTCCTCAGCCCCTGGCAACCATTAATGTTTTTTTTCCTCTGGATTTGCCTATTCTGGACATTTCAGTCATATATTACGTGGCCTTTTATGTCCAGCTTTTCACCTAGCCACTTACCTTTGAGTTCAGCCACCTTGGCCATGGTTGGGTACTTCCAAATAACTAGCTGGTTCTGTGCAAAGCCATGGCCTGAGATGAGCTCCTTGTAGTGGGGAGACCAGAGGATGGAGCACACCTGTGGAGAGGAGCTGGTATGGGCATGACATATAGCCAAGGCTACTTAAATCAGAACTGAGCCCACTCTAGTGTTAGGCACCCTGCCACATGCTCCAGACTCAGAGTTGAATGATCACAGTCCATACAAAAGTTCCTTGAGAGGCAAATTATAGACACTCCCTGACATAACCATTTTTTAATTTTACAGTGGTTTACTGGGACTTAAATCAGGGAGCATCTGCATTATCCATTGTATAGATGAGGAATCAATCAGAAGGAAGTTCAGTAGGTTGCCAAAGGTCACATTCAAGTTTAGTAGATGGCAGAGCCAGAATTTTAACTTGGGCCATCTGGCTCTAGAGTCCATATCTACAGTGAAGGCTGAATGTGGGGGGAGTGGAAGGAGACAGCCTCAAGTATCTTTCTAATGGATTTGGATTATATGCCATAAGTGATGGGAAGCCATCACAGGTTTAAGGACAGTACAGTATAACAGACCACAACATGGAGGATGCATTGCAGGAGATAACAAAGAATGCTTGACACCAATGAGGAAGCCATTGTAGTGGGCCTCCACTTGGAAGGATGAGGTTGAGGGGAGGGGACAGATGTCAATGATATTTTGAGGTAAAACTGATAGATCCTGGTGAGGAGGATGAAAAATTCTAGGAGGTTTTTCAGATTTCTGAGCAGGTTCTGCCATTCCAAAGCAATGTGAGACAGGAAGGAACACATTTCAGGGAGGCAAGGGGAAGTGACAAGGTTAATTTGGGACAGATCAAGGTGGTGGTGCCTATAGGACATAGGATTGGAGATAGCCACAGACTGCTGGAAATGAAGCTCATGAGTGAGAGCTGAGTTAGAAGTTTGGGAATCACCAGAGCATAGAGTTGGTGAAGCCATTGGAGTGAATGTAGTTGCCCAGTAAGAATGCATGTGGGAGAGGCAGGAATAGGCAAAAGATTACCTGGGAATGGGCATCCACGGCACTCAGACAGGCCCCAGAGCACACGTTCCAGATGCGAATGTGTCGATCACTGGTGCCCCCTCCTGTTGCCAGTACATTGGACTGCCAGGGACACCATGCTACGGCCTAGATGGAATAAAGGTGGGGTCAGCAGGTACTAGGAGCTCTAGGGGTCACAGATTAACCTAACCCAGTCCAATCCTACCATCCCTTCTCCCCTTAACAGTCCCCAGGTTATAGGTGAGGGTCTGCAGAGGCTTCAGCCCAACCCTACTCACCTTGACAGCCCCTTGATGCTGGGTGAATGTCTGCAGAGGAACCCAGCCACCCTCTCCAGGAGCACTAGGCCACACATTGACCAAGTTATCATTGCCACCACTGGCCAAATGTCGTCCATCTGGGGCCCAGCGCAGCCCACACACTTCCTGGCTGTGGCCACTCAGTGTGGCCACATGGTGTTCTGCTACCCGAACATCATGGTGGTGGATGTGGCCAGAACGTGAACCACTGGAGGAGGAAAGAAGGGAATCAGGTTCTGTGGCAGCACCAAATGCAAGCAAGCCAGAGCTGGTTCAGTTCAGGGGTGTACAGTCAAGGGTAGGGTGGGCAAATATCAGACTACCATAGACCAACAAAAACCACTGACCTGGACAGGATATAGCTGTTCCAGCTTAGGGAGCCCACTCGGGCAGAGTGACTGGTCATATTTCGAAGCCGTTTCTGCTGCTGCACATCCCATAGCTAGAGAGAGAAGCCCACTAGGATCAGAGATTGGGACTTGGCATTAATATCCTCCAGCTGTGCAAGCCCATTGGGACTGGTGAGAATGACAGCACAGGACACGTCTCACCTGCACCTCAGCACTGCTGGTGCCCACAGCCAAGTAGTTGCCCTCTTTGATCCAGGCCACAGAGGATACATATTCCCCAGGCTGCTCCATTTGCAAAAGCTGCAGGATGTCACCAGAGCTTGCGCTCCACAGGTAAACACTGTTGTCCAGTGCCACGGCCAGTACATTCCCAGAGCTCCAATCCACAAGGTTCAGGTCTGTCAGAGGCAGAGAGAAGAGCATGAGCTTCCTTGTTTGTGTGGTCCCAGGCCCTCTTTCTCCATCCACGAGGCGAGGAAAAGGATGCACTTACAATAGTCATTTCGGATTTCAGGCGCATCCAGGATACGGTCTGGCAGGGAAGGAATGTAACGGCAGGTCTTCCGGCTGGAGCCAGGAGTGGCCTTTTGGCTGTAGAGTACTTTCAGTCTGTTCTGGTAACCTGTGGCAACGGAGTGAGTCTAGACGCTGGGAAAATCAACACCTCCCTTGCCCTCAATCTTAGGAAGAGCAGACAGATATCTGTGCTCAGCCCTGGAGATGAACTGACACCTCCCTCCAGGAACCAGGAACTTCGGGTCTTACCCTCTGGCGCATTTTGTGGTTTTCCACTGAGCCGAAGGATCTTGGCTTCCTCTACATCAAAACCGTTCAGGTTCAAAGCCCAGGCTTTCTGATGTTCCTGGCATAAAGGGTAGTGGAGAGGCAAGATGGTATTATCCAAAGAACAGTCAGGTCTCGTGCCTTAAGCCCCTCTGGGACACATACCTTCTTGGTGGGCGTCTGGCTGTTTTCAGGCTGGTTCTCCTTGCTCAAGAGGAAGCTGGCCACCTCCATCTGGGCAGCACTGCGATGGGGGATATAGCGGTCACCGCCAGGTTTGCTAGGAGTGGTCTGAACCTTGGAACTGGATTTGCCTGGGGCGGAGAAAGAGAAGACAGTCTGACCAGGCTCCCCGGGGAGAAAGTATGAAGGCTGCTCTCACTCAGTCCCTTTGGCACCTCACTGACCAGGAGTTCGGCCCGGAGTCCTGCCGGCGCTGTGGGATCGGTTGGCAGCCCGCATGGGTGAGGGGGCCGGGCCTGCGGCTTCCTTGGCTTTGCGCTGCCAGCGCGCAGGGGGTGCATTGGGGATGGGTGCATCCAGCTGAAGCAGCGAGTGCAGGTCACTCTCGAACGCGAACTGTGCCATGAGAGCGCCCGCAGGGGGAGGGGTCCTTGCAGTTGGTGCCTACGGAGCCCTGGAGGAAAGGAGGCGACGGTGCTCAGGGGACAGCATGGGACCCCTTCGCTCCTGGCCGGCCACACAATCAGGGCCACCCTCGGCTGCAGCCCCTTCCGGCCTAGCACCCCCTTCCCCCGGCCACGGCCCCACCTCGGCTCAGCCCCGCCGCCTCTCACCGTGCCCTCCGGAGCAATTCCGACCGGCTTTAACACGCCTGGTTTACGCCTCTTAAACTCTCCGCTCCGAGCGCCTATTGGCTCCTTCAAAACCCAACCGTCGCAACCGTTGCCCTCGCCCATTGGCCTCTCCAGCGCAGGGGGCGGGCCTTCCGGGGCAAGTCTCAGCTATCACGAGAGTCTAGCCGCGGAGCGCGATTTGAAGGGTGCGAGAGAGGCTGGGAGCCGGCGCCAGAGGACTATCGCTGGAAAGCCGGCCGGGGCCGGGTGGGGCCGGGTGGGGCCGGGTGGGGCCTGCGCTGCCTCAGCGTCCTCGAGTCGTCTCGGTTCGCCCTTCTGCGTCCCCTCTACCGCCGCGAGCTCGGAATGTCTGGCCCCGGGTGCTTCAGGGTCCGAGAACCTGCAGAAGTTCACACTTAAATCCTACACGAGGGTCGTATTTATGATGCAGAACTCGGTGCAGAACCGGATGGAGTGCCCAAGGCGCTTGAGCCGTTCCTAGAAGGGGAAGGAGAGCCGCGGGCGGCAGCGGGGCAGGGGACGGAATTGGGAAGCTTGGGAGCAGGAAGAAGGCCAGAGCTACTTAGGGTACATTCCACTTTTGCTTGGCGCCGGGTGGGAACCCTGCTAGAAAGGAAGTAACGTGTGTTTGTCTCGTTTGATGTTGTTTTACAAACAGGGAAATGAGGTTGAAAAAGGTGAATGAATTCCTTAAGGTCAAGAAAAAGGATCGGTATTCAAACCTGCCTATCTGGAAGATAAGCTTAGACTACCCTACAGGAGGCACTGTGGCTTACCCCCTTGGGGCTTTAAAGATGTGAGGACTTTAGAGATCCATTAGTCTAACCTGTGCGTGGTGCACCCTCCCCACCCCGACAACAAATCCATATTTTACAGATGGAGAAACGGAGGCCCAGGGAAGGGATGCGCCCGAGGACATACAAAGAAGTTTGTGGGAATCCAGGTCTGACTCCCACTCAATCTAGTGCTCTAATAACGACTTGAGTGAATTGTATGAATGTGCTCAGAGGTGGAGCAGCAATCATAAAAATAATAATGGTACCATTTATGGACCATCTAACTACTGTGTTAAAACAGTTTACAGGCCAGGCGCGGTGGCTCACGCTTGTAATCCCAGCACTTTGGGAGGCCGAGGCAGGCAGATCACGAGGTCAGAAGATCGAGACCATCCTGGCTAACAGGGTGAAACCCCGTCTCTACTAAAAATACAAAAAAATAGCCGGGGGGGAGGTGGGGGCGGCGGGCGCCTGTAGTTCCAGCTACTCGAGAGGCTGAGGCAGGAGAATGGCGTGAACCCGGGAGGCGGAGCTTGCAGTGAGCCGAGATCGCGCTACTGCACTCCAGCCTGGGCAACAGAGCGAGACTCTGTCTCGGAAAAAAAAAAAAAAAAGTTTACATACATTATCGAGTTCAATCCTTAATCCCATAAGGCAGATAGATACTCTATCTTCCCTTTACAGAAAAAAGAAACTGGGTCAGAAAGATTAGAAACTTGCCCAAAGGCATGCAGCCAATAATAAGTAGGGGAGCCCAGGATTCAAACTATCTGACTAATCCCTGCAATCTTAACAATACGCTATACTGTCCCAGAAAGAGGCTGGAAAAATCATTTTCAATCATTAGCCTAAAGTCCACTCCGATGCTGACAGATAATGTTATTATCTTTGACTTGAAGCCTTTGCATTCTCTATTTCCAATTACCTTGGAAAATAAGGAATTGGATATGCTTAGGTTAGAGGTGGGGAGTTCCCAGAAAACATAGAAAAGGTTGTCTCATGTCAAGTTGGTCAGGGTCTTAAATGTTAACCTAAAGACTTTGGACTTCATCTGCTAGGCATTGTGGTACCTGTGGGGTTTCTGTGTAGCGAAGGATCAAATAAAACATCTGAGAGGGGGAATATGGCAATAATTTGCAACTTCTGGTGGTAGCTGTAGAGAAGGATAAAGGGTATAGCCTCAGGGAATTTGTACATTTAAAAATAAAGGATTTGGGCCGGGTGTGGTGGTTCACTCCTGTAATCCCATCACTTTGGGAGGCCGAGACGGGCAGATCACTTGAGGTCAGTAGTTCAAGACTAGTCGGGCCAATGTGGCGAAACCCTGTCTCTACTAAAAGTACAAAATTAGCAGGTGCGGTGGTGCACGCCTGTAATTCCAGCTACTCGGGAGGCTGAGGCAGGGGAATCGCTCGAACCTGGGAGGCGGAGGTTGTAGTGAGCGACATTGCGCCCCTGCACTCTAGCCTGGGTGACAGAGGGAGACTTTGTCTCAAAATAATAATAATAATAAATGAATGAAGGAAGGCAATGGAAATTATCCAGACATGGATCTTGAAGTGGGAGATACTCTAATATATGTAGTCAAGTGGAATGATGACAGAAAGGGTCAGATTTGGCCATTGAAAATCAAATCACCGATGACTTTGGAGAGAACAGGATCAGGAAAGTGGGTGCTTGAGATCCATTTTGGAGGAGTTGCAGAAAGAATGAAATAGGGAGAACAGGAAGCTGGCAGATATAGGCCACTTGCGTAGCCCATCCCCTGATATCCTCTGTATTCGTTTGCTAGAGTTACTGTAACAAAGTACCACAAACTGGCATACATGTACCACAAACTGGCTTACATGTACCACAAACTGGCTTACATGTACCACAAACTGGCTTAAATGACAGAAATTGGTTGTCTCACAATTCTGGAGGTTGGAAGTTCCAGATCAAGGTGTCATGAGAGTTGTGTGAGAACTGTGAGGAAGAATCTGTTCCATGCCTCTCCCCTGGCTTCTGGTGGTGGTTTGCCAGCAATCTTTGTTATTCCTTGGTTTATAGAAGAATCGCCCTGTTCTCTGCCTTCATCTTCACTTGGCTTTCTTTCTATGTGTATATGTGTCTAATTTTCTCTTTTTATAAGAATACCAATCATATTGAATTAGGGCCCTGACCTCATCTTAACTAATTATATCTGCAGTGACCCTATTTCCTAATAAGGTCATATTTGAAGTACTGGGAGTTAAGACTTCAACATCTGGCTGGGTGTGGTGGCTTACACTTGTAATCCCAGCACTTTGGAAGGCCAAGGCCAGAGGATTGCTTGAGCCCATGAGTTTGGGACTAGTCTGGGCAACATAGTATCATCTTGTCTCTAAAAAAATACAGAGCCCTTCCTTCCTTCCTTCCCTCCTTCCTTCCCTCCTTCCTTCCTTCCCTCCCTCCCTCCTTCCCTCCTTCCTTCCCTTTAGGGACGGCCTCCCTCTGTTACCCAGGCTGGAGTGCGGCAGTGTAATCTTGGCTCACTGCAGCCTCCCTGCCTCGGGCTCCCGTGATTCTCCTGCCTCGGCCTGCGGAGTACCTGGGATTGCAGGCGCACACCACCACGCCTGGCTGGTTTTTGTGTTTTTGGTGGAGGCGGGGTTTCACCGTGTTGGCCAGGCTGGTCTCCAACTCCTGACCTCGAGTGATCTGCCCACCTCGGCCTCCCGAAGTGCTGGGATTACAGACGGAGCCTCGCTCACTCAGTGCTCAATGTTGCCCAGGCTGGAGTGCAGTGGCGTGGTCTCGGCTCGCTACAACCTCCACCTCCCAGCCGCCTGCCTTGGCCTCCCAAAGTGCTAAGATTACAGCCTCTGCCCGGCCGCCACCCCGTCTAGGAAGTGAGGAGCGTCTCTGCCTGGCCGCCCATCGCCTGGGATGTGAGGAGCCCCTCTGCCTGGCCGCCCCATATGGGAAGTGAGGAGCGCCTCTGCCCGGCCGCCACCCAGTCTAGGAAGTGAGGAGCGTCTCTGCCTGGCCACCCATCGTCTGCAATGTAGGGAGTGCCTCTGCCCGGGCCGCCCCGTCTGGGAAGTGAGGAGTGCCTCTGCCCGACCGCCACCCCGTCTGGGAAGTGAGGAGCGCCTCTGCCCGGCCGCCCCACCTAGGAAGTGAGGAGCGCCTCTGCCTGGCCGCTGTGCAACCTTCCAAGTGTGAAGTGACAGCCTTCGTTGTAGAATGAATGAAGACACTGGCACTGATTATATAATAACACCTTGGCAGCTATCTCAAGTCGTTGATGGTGGAGGTATTGGAATTATAGAAGAAAGCAAACACACAAATTTGACTAAAGGCGATTTTGTGACTTCTTTCTATTGGCCCTGGCAAACCAAGGTTATTCTGGATGGAAATAGCCTTGAAAAGGTGATATATATATGAACGTATCTGAAAAAAAAAAATACAGAAAACAGGCCTGCGCGGTGGCTCACGCCTGTAATCCCAGCACTTTGGGAGGCTGAGGAGGGCAGATCACGGGGTCAGGAGATGGAGACCATCCTGGCTAACATGGTGAAACCCCGTCCTACGAAAAATATATTAAAAAATTAGCCAGGCGTGGTGGCGGGCGCCTGTAGTCTCAGCTACTCAGGAGGCTGAGGCAGGAGAATGGCATGAACCTGGGAGGCGGAGCTTGCAGTAGGCCGAGATCGTGCCACTGCACTCCAGCCTGGGCGACAGAGCGAGACTCCATTTCAAAAAGAAAATACAGAAAACATTAGCCAAGCTAGCGGTGCACACCTGTAATTCCAGTAGCCCCAGCTACTTGGGAGGCTGAGGTGGGAGGATGGCTTGAGACCAGGAGTTTGAGGCTGCAGTGAGCCGTGACCACACCATTGCATTCCAGCCTGGGTGACAGAGTGAAGACCCTGTCTCAAAAAAAAAAGACAAAAGTCTTTTTTTGTGGTGTGGTCTTGGCTCACTGCAACCTCTGCCTCCCAGTTTCAAGTCATTCTTGTGCCTCAGCCTCCCAAGTAGCTGGGATTTCAGGTGTGTGCCACCACACCCGGCCAAAAAAAAAAAAAAAAAAAAGACTTTAACATGTGAATTTGAGGGAGAGGAGAGGAATAGAATTCAATCCATAATATCCTCCTATTGTTGGAACCCAAGCAGAAACCAAAGCCCAGGAGAATGCTTGGATGCCGGCCATATGAATCAGCCTTCCTAAGCATAGGACAAGATGGAGAAGGATGGAGAATACGTCTGGGTGGGACAAATGGATGACATCCAGTATACCCAGTCTCCGTAATTCCTCCCCAACCACGTGAAAGGCTCTGACTTTACTCCTAGGGACCCAAGACTGGAATGGGAAGAGCATGAAATTGAGCTGTCTGTCCCCCTGGCTGTCTCATTGCCACCTGCCCATAGGTTGGCTGCACCCCTCCACCAAAGAAAGGCCATGACTCCTTCCTGGCTGCCCTGTCTTACAGCTACTCTCTGGTGATCTGGGAAGCACTCCCTCCCTTACCCCTTGATGCCTAGGGCTAGTGCCAGCACCTTGTTGTTGTTAGCCTCAGAGGCACTCGCACTGTTCCTTGATGGTTTTCCCAAATCTTGCCCTCATCTTTGTAAATACTGTGTGCCATTTATTACACTGTCATCATATTACCCAATTTGAGTGTGTCATCTATTTCTGCCAAGACCCTGACTGATACAGTGGGTATGTTTGGAGCCAAAAAAAACAATGACAACAAAACCATTTGCATGAGAATTAGAATGTGTTAGGAGAGTCCATAACCAGAACTGTCTGAGCACATTTACTGCTGCCTATGAACGGTTTAGAGGATGAGGACAGCTGGCATGGGATTAAGGTAACCTTGTCCAGAAAGATTTCATTCACTTAGAAAAAATTTATTGAAGGCCTACTATCATGCACCAAGCACTACTCTAGGTGCTGGGGGAAAAGGACAAATAAATCATGGTCCTTTCCCTCAAGGAGCTCACAATCTAGTAGCAGGGGACAGACATGTAAACAGTTAGTTGCATAAAGCATCACAGTGCTGTAGTAGATGTCTGAGCTAGAGATAAGAACTTTGGAATGGTCAACGTATGGTAAAGGCAGAGAATAGACGGGATTGGAGACTGTTAAGAAATGGAATCTTGAAGGACTGTAATAATTGGAAGAAATGCTAGAAGAGGAGAGTAAGAAGGAATAATTACAACAGTAGTTCAGATGTATTAATCATTTACTATGTCCTAGGGACTGTGCTTTACTTAGATTATCTCAATCCTCGTCACAACTCTATGGGGTGCTGTTATTATCCCTGTTTTACAGATGAAAAAACTAAGGCTCAAAGACATTAAGTTATGTGCCCAAGGTTGCACAGCTAGCAAATGTGAAGGACAGGAATTGAATCCAGCTCTGATTCTAGATCTAGTTTATTCTCTTAACTACTAGTACACTCAGCCGGGCACAGTGGCTCATGCCTGTAATCCCATCACTTTGGGAGGCCAAGGTGGGTGGATCACCCGAGGTTAGGAGTTCAAGACCAGCCTGGGCAACATGGCAAACCCCTGTCTTTACTAAAAATATGAAAATTAGCTGGGGCCGTGTGCAGTGGGTCACACCTGTAATCCCAGCACTTTGGGAGGCCGAGGCAGGCGGATCACGAGGTCAGGATATCGAGACCATCCTGGCCAACATGGTGAAAACCCGTCTCTACTAAAAATACAAAAAAATTAGTCAGGCATGGTGGCAGACGCCTGTACTCCCAGCTACTTGGGAGGCTGAGGCAGAATTGCTTGAACCCGGGAGGCGGAGGTTGCAGTGAGCCGAGATCGTGCCACTGCACTCCAGTCTGGCGACAGAGCAAGACTCCGTCTCAAAAAAAAAAAAAAAAAATTAGCTGTGTATGGTGGTGTGCGCCTGTAATCCCAGCTACTAGGGAGGCCGAGGCACAAGAATCGCTTGAACCTGGGAGGTGGAGGTTGCAGTGAGCTGAGATCGTGCCATTGCACTGCAGCCTGGGTGACAGAGTGAGACCCTGTCTCAAACAAATAAAAAAAACCTACTAATATACTCAAAGAGGCAGGACCAAGGTAGGAAGGAATTTAAAGGAGAAGTGAGTAGTCAGTCTTGACAAATCTCACAGAGAGATCAAAGGAACTGATGATTAACGAGATCCTATTGGACCTTGGAATTAGAAGATTTGAGGTGCACTTTGCCTGGGCAGTTTCACTAGCAAAGTGTAGCAGGGGAACTAATTGAAGTAGTCTCAAGAGTAAATGGGAAGTGTGGGGAAGTGGAGGCTTGTTTTCAAGGCATTTGACGTTAAAGAGGAGAGAGAAAGTAAAGGAGTAAAGTGAAACGAGCCTGCCTGTGGAGAAAGGGTCCTGGTTTCATGTCAGCAGCAGTAAAGTAAGATCAGTGCTATGAAGCCTAATTGTGAGGGCAGACAGAGGGGGATGGAGGTGAGGTCTGGGGTGCTTGTGTTGTGGGGGTAGGGGTAGGGAAGTTCACAGAGAAGTCTCGAGAGTTTAGCTCTGTCCAGGGAACTGGGAGTGAGGAGCCTGTCCTCAAGGCTGCTGCCAATAGCTTAGTGGTAGGTAGGAATGGTTGGCAATGTGGGTGGTACAGCAGGACCCTGACTCAGCCATGGGTGGGCACACAGACAGGGGCATGGTCCCCAGGCAAGAAGGCTGCAATCTTCGGTAGTCCATCTGGGCCTGGGAGGAACACAGGGGCAAAGGAGTCCTCTCTGAGGACTTGGGTAGGATTTCAAGGAGGCTGGGTTCCACTTCTTCACAGGTATCTGAGACTGTGGCCTTGGGCTGGGAGAGATGAGGAGAGGCGCTGGATTAAAGCAGATCCTGTGGGAGGAGGGGCCGGACTGTACAGGAAGGAGAAGGGCTGGGGTAGTGCTGGGGTAGTGCCTGGGGATGGCACACTGGTAGGGCAAGGACCTTGAACAAGTTGTGTTGTTGGGGCGAGGATCCAGTACCAGGCAGGGTTGGTGGTGGGCACAGGGGAGGGAAGCACACTCACCGGACTCAGGGCTGCAGTGTCCCTAAGGTACTGGCCTAGGACCCGGTGCAGGTCTGGAAGTGAGGGCCACAGGGCATGCCTCAGTCTCCTGGGGGAGAAGGAAGAGAAGCAGACTGAGCCATGGCAGTGAATTGGCAGGGAGGAGGACAGCAGTTGGGGTAGGGGAGCAGTGAGGCCAGGGAGTAAGGCTTGGAGATATAAGAGCATGGTCAAGGCAATAAAGTCAGGCAGGGGAGTAGAGTAAGAAGAAAACCTCAGGTAGGGGAGGGAAGTCCGTGGTGGGCAGATTCAACAAAGGGTGCTGCAGTTTCCTCAAACACTCCAATGTTTGTTCTGTCTGGAACACTGGATTCATTCCCTCACCTCATTGTAGGCCTCTGTTCAAATGTCATCCCTGACTACACTGCCTGAAACACAGTAGTCCCCCTTTATCTGCAGGGGATATGTTTCAAGACTTCCAGCAGATGTTTCTTCTATACGTACATGCCTACAATAAAGTTTATAAATTAGGCACAGTAAGAGATTAACAATGACTAATAATAAAATAGAACAATTAGAACAATATGCCAACATCACTACTCTTGTACTTTGGGGCCATTATTAACTAAAATAAGGGTTACTTGAACATAGCACTGCAATACCTCAACAAGTCAATCTGATAAGCAAGACGGCTGCTAAGTGACTATGAGGCAGGGAGCATATACAGCGTGGAGATGCTGGACAAAGGGATGATTTACATCCTGGGTGGGACAGAGTGGCATGGCAAGAGATTTCATCATGCTACTTACAATTTAAAATACATGAATTGTTTATTTCTGGAATTTTCCATTTAATTTTTTTTGGACCTTAATTGACTGCGTGTAACTGAAACCACAGAAAGTGAAACTGTGGATAAGAGGGGACCACTGTAGTGCCACTTCCTTTCCCCATGACAGGCTATCTTCTGCTGTACTTCATTTTTCTTTATAGTACTTGACTTGTTGTACATTTATTATATTGTTATATATATTTCTTTTTGTCTGTCTCACCCCACTAGAGCATATGGTCCCCGAGAAAAGAGAGTTTGTCTATTTATTCACTCCTATATTTCTAGGGTGTAGAATAGTGTCTGACCCCATAGTACATGCTCAGTAAATTAGCTGAATGAATGAATGAAGAAAACGAGTGGAGCTTATTAGCAAGTTACTGGGGAGGGTAGTCTATCTGGGAAGAATATGGATTAAGGTGTGTTGAAGGAGCCTTAATTTTTTTTTTGTTTTTTTTTGTTTTTTTTGAGACAGAGTCTCGCTCTGTGGCCCAGGCTGGAGTGCAGTGGCGTGGTCTCAGCTCACTGCAAGCCCCGCCTCTCAGGTTCACGCCATTCTCCTGCCTCAGCCTCCCGAGTAGCTGGGACTACAGGTGCCCACCACCACGCCTGGCTAATTTTTTTTTGTATTTTTAGTAGAGACGGGGTTTCACTGTGTTAGCCAGGATGGTCTTGATCTCCTGACCTTGTGATCTGCCTGCCTCGGCCTCCCAAAGTGCTGGGATTACAGGCGTGAGCCACTGCACCTGGCCAGAACCTCAATTCTTTAGCCTCATATTTCCATGTGGAGGGAAATCAGTAGAACATTTCAGGCCGCTTCAGTGACCTCACTCATGTCTCTCCAGGGGAGGCGGTGTGACTTACCTGGTAAATTGGGGAAAAGGAACTGAGTATGCCTGGCTCAGCAGACCACCTCCTCCTACTTCTCCAACTTTTTTGTTGGATCTAGCTACCTGCATGGAGGCTACCTTTCAGTCTGCTCATACGTATGGGCAGATTAAAAGTTCAAAGAGAGGTATGTTCAGAGGGAGATGGTAGCCCACGAGAGTGGCACCTGAACCAGCCCAGGACCATCAGAAGACACCATCTGGAGGAGCTGACTTCTGAGCTAAGTCTTAAAGAAGCAGCAGATGAAGGACGGAGGTGGGATGCGTTCTACCCTTCATGTTTATAGCCACCAATGGCATTTCTCCTCAGCCTTCGTCTTCCCACATAAATGAGTCACTCATTAATAACATTTATTTAAGGGCCTGCTTTTTGGCAGGCACTGTGCTAAGGATTTAAAGATGACCAAGTAAGGTATAATAGGGAAGATATATAAAGAAATAAACACAGTAAAACACTACTGGTACTGTATTGGAGCACAAAGCAGCGGCCAAAAGGGGGAGGGTCAGGAAAGGTTTCTTAAGAGTTGGTGAAGAAAGTTATTTACAGATGAATGGGTTTAGTCAGACAGGGAGGCTATTTCAGGCAAAGCGGACGTTATGTGCAAAGGCACTGAGAAATAAAACCTGACTTGTGGAGAAAACCAGTTTGGAAAGGCTGATGCACAGGGGAGAAGAGGCTGAAGTGCTTGCTGGCAGGGGCCGATTTTGCAGAGCCTCGCTTGTCATCATAGGGAGCCTGGACTATAACCTGGGAGCTATTAAAAGGATTTAAGGAGGGAATTGATAGGTTCATGTGCGCATTTTAGAAAGATTATTCTGGTGGCTGTGTGAGGCTAGACCGGAGGGGGAAGAGGTTCTGTTTCAGTGAGTCCGGTCGTGTCTGTAGGGCTAGAGAAAGGCGGCCATTGTTTGGACTAGGTTTAGGAGGTGGGACCTGATGGCCGATTGGATGGGAGTGGACTGGGCAGTTTGGCTGAAGGGTGGACGGTGGCCTAGTCGCCGAGGTGAGCAGCAGGAGGCGGGGCTGTTCGAGGTGTGCGGTATAGTGGGCGTGTTAGAGTGTAAGGAGCAGCGGCGAGTCCCAGAGGTGACGTGCAGGAAGTGGCGAAGCCGTAGGTGCGCACGGGCGGTGGCCGGAGATCTGGGGTCACAGAGCGAACCAAGAATGCCTGTTTAGAGGCCTTCGGCTCCACCCGGTCCACCGCCAGTCTCCTGCCTGGCGGGGGCGGTACCTGTAGTGTGCAGGAAACTGCCACCTCAGCAGCAGCAGGCCCAGGACGGCGCTGAGGCCCAGCACTAGATGCAGAGCGGTCACCAAGGAGATCCAGGCTAGGAGACAAAAAGGGTCAGACCTCGGCCCACCCGGGCCGGAGCCCCGCCCTCAGCCCGCCAGCCCCTGCTCTGGCCCCGCCCCTCGCCGCCCCTGGGCACTGCGGGCACCCGCGCAGCTGTCGGCCCTCAAGGCCAGGTCCCCGCCCCTCTCCGCGCCCCGCCCCCCTCCGAGCCCCGCCCCACTCGCACCGGCTCCCCGCCCTGGCGCAGGCGCTGTGCGGCTTTGGCGCGGCCGGGGCATGTCTCACCGGTCTCGGTGGCAGTCTCCACTCTAGCTGGGTCGGACCACGAGCTCCAGGGACCTTGGTAGGTGGGGCCGTTGAGCCTGGCGCGCAGCTGTAAACGGTAGCGAGATCGCGGGCGCAGCTCCAGGGTCCCTCCTCGGGCCCCGAGAGGCGGCTCCAGCACCTGCGCAAAGAAGCGTGCGGTGGCCCGGCGTCGGGGCTTCGATAGCCCGGCGTCTGTTTGACCCAAATCCTACAGCTCCGAATCCCCAGGCGGTCGGAGATCCCCACAAAGAGCCCCACCGGCAGAAAACACGCTTCCCGGCAGAAACAGGATAGAGCACCCTAACCGAGAGCCTCTCCCTAACGGGGTCACGCTCTGCCCGAGAGAAACACGCCAGGCCCACCTCCTGAGACACAGACCTCACCTCAGAGAGCTACGTATCCTAACACCCACACCCAGGTACACCCTCGGCAGGGATCCCGGTACACACACACCCTGCCGGGTGTTCTCACAACTCCAGGTCGGGCGATGGACACCCCCAGAAACAGATATATTCAGAGCCACACAGACCATGCCACAAATAATACTCATGCTGCAGAGGATGCCAGATTTGCGTTAGGCGCTGGGGTACAAGCATCATGTGTACAAACAGGAAGACAGCAAACGTATATGAACTGTGTGATACTCCAAACATTGGGTTAGGCACTGGGGAGAAAGCAATAAAACACTGTCTCTTACATATCTAATGAGAGAGACATCCAAACAGGTAAATAATCACAATTAATTAGTGCAAGGCACCGTGGAAGTCCAGAGAAGCATTTAATGCTTGGTTTTGTGCCACAGAGTAGTTTAGTGTGCTAAAAGCATGGATGACACGGCTGGATGGTCACAGATGAGTCTAAGGCAATCCTGGTAGGAATTTGAGGACTCTTAGTACGTTATTGCCATGAACTTAGTTGTTGATGAATAAGGGGAAGGGATAAGGGAAGAGCAAGAAGAGTCAAGTGTGCTTCCGGGCTTGGGTACTGGGTAAGTAGCGGTGCCATTGTCAGAGACAGGAAACAGAACAGAAGTAAGTTTGAGGAAGATATACTTTAGGGTTCCATTTTATAGAGTTCAACAACAGTCCAAATGAATCAATGGTAATGTCAGGATGGTGATTACCTTTGGTGGCGGGGGATGTGTCCGAGCATTGGGAGCTTCTGAGGTGCTGGAAATAATTTATATCTTGATCCTGGTTATGGTTACATGGATGTATACAAAAGTACAGACTATATATTTAAAATTTGTACACTCTGTTGTATGTAAGTTTTATCACAATAAAAACGTAAAGCTTCAGGAGGAAGAGGAGTTCCATTCTGGATAGACTGAGTCTGAAATGTCCAGGGGGAGGAAGTTTTGGTAGAACCATAAGATGTTGTACATAGTTGTATATATGTGTGGCAAATGAGAATAAAAGTAGACAAACTAATATTTAAGTAATGTATATTGAGCACCTTCCTTATGCCAGGCAGTATGGTAGGTATTTAGATATAGTATTTAATCTTTACTATAACTCCATAAGGTAGATAGCTTCATCCTCATTTCACCAATGAGGAAACAGACTTCAAACATTTTGGTAATTTGCCTGTGGTTTGTAAATTCCTTTCCATATGGGAGTTAAAATGGTAAAATTACGACTGTTAATGTATGGACATTGAAACTGTGGAGTTAAAGCACTCACCTGGGAAGAACATATTTATTTTATCAGAGGAGAAAAGAGCCTAGGATGAGACTCTAGGAAGCACAGCATTTTGTGGAAGGCTGGAAAGGAGGAGCCAGGAGAGGAGAGTGAGAAAGTTCAGTCAGAGAGGTAGGAGGAAAATCGGGGAAGACTGATATCCCAAAGACAAAGGGAAGAGAAATGTTAAGTAGGAGTAGCCAGAAGTATCAGATGCCCAAGAGAGACTAAGATACCAGTTAAATCTGATAAACATAGATATACTAGCAGAGACTGGATACATATACACTTTCACTCCTGCTAACAGGCATGGCCAACCCCAGGGATCCCCTGCATAGTGAGGTCTGTGGGCATTTGTTGCTTGACCATACCTTCCAGTCCTGATGGCCTTCTCCTGTGTATCGGAGTTGATAGCAGGTCTCTTGGGCTGCCCAGGACGACGGGTGCTGCCACTCCAATTCCAGATGCCCGCTGGAGATCTCCCTCCAGTGCAAGTTTGGGGTGGGGAGGCGCACTACAGGGATGTCAGCAGGGAGCAGCTTAAGTCCTTCTGTGCACGAGGCATCGTGCCACCAGAGCCATCGGTCAGAAGAGTCAGAGTTGGGGATCCTGGGCACAGGGTCAGATTCAGTGAGGGTGGGAACTATGTGGGAAGAATGGGGAAGAAAGTTCTTACCAGCCTGGTGGATCCAGAAAGGGGAGCCCAGGTAGCTGTGAACAGCACCCGGGGCTGTGGTCACCTCCACAAGGATGTGAATAATGCTGTCATTTCGTGACTTGAAGTGGCAGCGAGAGAACTGTGGGGTCTGTAATCCTGGATTTGTTTTCTCTTCCTCTTCGCAGTTCTCCCAGATGGGGTACCTAAGACCCAGCCCCACAGAGTCATTGAATCAGGCCTGCCCCAGAGACTAATCCCAAGGCTTCCCATCCCACAAGAACGATGGCCTGCAGGGATTATCATCTAACTCCTTCCTTCGAGGGGCCTCCAGAGCTTTCCCTCTGTCTTTATGCCATGATGTTTTCTTTTTGTTTTTTCCTTTGTTCATTTGTTCGTTTGTTTGTTTTTGCTATTTTGCCATGATGTTTTCTGAAGTCAGCTTTGGTGTCTGGCCTCTTCCCTTTGAGGAAAGACCTAGCATGATATGTGAAAACAGCATGGGTTTTCACCACGAGTTCAGGTCTTGGCTTACCTTTGTATAACTTTGGGCAAATTACTTGGTTTATCTCTGCTCCAGTTTCCTTCTATTTGTAAAATGGGTTAATGATACCAACCTCACAGGATTGTTTCAAAGATTAAAGAACCCTCATCTTTCTGGAGAAAAATATCCTCTATTTTTAACGTGTTCCCATACGTCATTCCTCCTACTCTGCCCTATGTGTTATTTTGCTATTAGATTATTACAATAGTCTCCTAACTGGCTTTTCTGCTTCTGTTTTTGCCACTACCTTCAAGTTGTTCTCCACACAGCTACCAGAATTTGTTTCCAAAAATGTTGATGTGATAATGTCCAGAATATAATGTCACAAACTATTGATTTTGATCTTTACCACTGCTATGTTAGATGAAGCCACTATTATTCCTTGCTTGGATTAAGGCACATTTCTAACTGGTGATCCTGCTTCTACTCTTATTTATTTATTCACAGAGAAACATATCTTTTAAAAATGTAAGTCAAATTGTCATTGTTTACTGCTTAAAATCCTTCAGCGGCTCTTCATCCCACTTGGAATAAAACCCAAACTCCTTGCCAGGCCTACGGGACTCTGTGATTTGGTTTCTCCTTGCCTCGCCATTCTCATCTCTTACGATTCTCATGCCAGTTTATCACCCTTCATCCGCACAGGCCTTCTTTCTGTGCCACAGATATGCCAAATGCGCTATCTTTGCACTTTGCCTTTGCCCTGGATTGCTCTGACTGTAGGTCTTCATGTGACTCATTCCTTCTTGCCATTTAGATCTCGGCTTATCTGTCACCTCCCTGGTGAGGCTTTTCCTGGCCACTCAGTCTAAATTAGCAACACCCACCCCCCCACCCACCACACGCCCCCCTTTAGTCTCTATTATAACTTTGTTCCTTTATTTCTTTACTTACTTGTCTCCGCCTCCTTTTCCCCTCCCCTCTACTAATGTAAGCCCCAACAATGCTGGAACCCTTTCCATTTTATTTATTTTTAAAAATGTTTTGAGACAGTCTTGCTTTGTTGCCCAGGCTGGAGTGCAATGGTGCGATCTCAGCTCACTGCAGCCTCTGCCTCTTGGGTCCAAGCAATTCTCCTGCCTCAGCCTCCTGAGTAGCTGGGATTACAGGCACCCGCCACCACACCTGGCTAATTTCTGTGTTTTTAGTAGAGATGGGGTTTCGCCATGTTGGCCAGGCTGGTCTCGAACTCCTGACCTCAAGTGATCTGCCCACCTTGGCCTCCCAAAGTGCTGGGATTACAGATGTGAGCCACCGAGCCTGGCCCCTTTTCCATTTTATTTGTTGCACTATTTATCCCCAGTACCTTGCACAAAGTCACCCTCAATAATTCTTTATTGAACAATTGAATCATGTCTCCCTCTTGATTGTCACCCCTAAGGGGCTCACTGTCACTAAAATGGGTATGTTTACCCATTTAATCAACAAATAATTGATACTATGTGTCAATTGGTACTGTGCCAGGCCCTATGAGTGCATAGAGGAATAAGCTTCAAAGAGCTCTAATTTCAGTGGGAAAGACAGAAAAACAAACATGATATTTTTCTGTGATGTGCATAGACTGGCTTGGGAGCATCAAAGGGGAGCATCCAACACAGACCGGGAGGGTCAGGGAATGCTTCCTGGATACGGCAATGTTTAGACTGAGTTTTGCACTAAAAATAGGATAGGCAAAAGGGACAAACAGGCATCCCAGGCACATGGTTGTGCATAGATAAGAGAGTGTGGTGCTTTGGGGGAAATTCTAAGTGGTGCAGATGGTTTTCGCATAAAGGGCCTGGTGGTAAGTGGTAAATGTGAGACTGCAGACCATGTCATGGATGGCTTTATGGCCTTTCTGGGGAGCTTGAACTTGAATTACTACTAACCGTGTAGTAGTTATGTAGACATTTAAGGATTTTAAGCAGGGAAGTGCCATAACTAGCTTTGTACTTTAGGAAGATCATTCTAACTACAGTCTGTAGAAAGGATTTGTGAGGGCCGACTAGAAGCAGAGAAATCCATTACGACACTCTTGTAGTTTTTCATGTGCAAAGTGATGAGGATGTGAAAATAGGGTAGCAGCAGTGAGACAGAGGGAAAGAGATGATTGAAGAGACATTGAAAAGGTAAAAATGAAAAGACTGTTTCTGGTTAGGCCTGGAGGGTATAGGAATGGGAGAAGTCCAGGATGATTTCTATTTTTCAGTCCAGGAAAACTGAATTCATGGTAGGATCGGAGACAATAAAGAAAAAGCAAGTTTTTTTTTTTTGTTTGTTTTTTTTGTTTGTTTTTGAGAAGGAGTCTTCTCTCTGTCACCCAGGCTGGAGTGCAGGGGCACAATTTCGGCTCACTGCAACCTCCGCTTCCCGGGTTCAAGCATTTCTCCTGCCTCAGCCTCCCAAGAAGCTGGGACTACAGGCACGTGCCACCACACCCGGCTAATTTTTGTATTTTTAGTAATGATGAAGTTTCACTATGTTGGCCAAGCTGGTTTCCAACTGCTGACCTCAGGTGATCCACCCACCTCGGCCTCCCAAAGTGCTGGGATTACAGGTGTGAGCCACTGTGCCCAGCAGGAAAAGCAAGTTTTGATAGAGGAAATGATGACTTCAGTTTTGCTACCCTTTAGTCCACTCAGGCATCTCAATCCTATGGATATCTATGCACTTATTAAAAAGAATGAGTTACATCTTTTTGTAATGATCTCTGAGACATGTTTTTAAGCAAAAAGGTGAGTCAACAAACCATATATGTAATGTAATCCAATTTATATTTAAAAATTAAATATTAGGCTGGGTGTGGTGGCTCATACCTGTAATCCCAGCACTTTGGGAGGCTGAGCACATTTGGGAGTGAGGAACACTTGAGGTCAAGCGTTCGAGACCAGGCTGGCTAACATGATGAAACCCCGTCTCTACTAAAAATACAAAAAATTAGCCGGGCATGGTGGCGCACATCTGTGATTCCAGCTACTCGGGGGGCTGAGGCAGGAGAATCGCTTGAACCCTGGAGGCGGAGGTTGCAGTGAGCTGAGATGGCACCACTGCACTCCAGCCTGGGCAACAAAGTGAGACTCCATCTCAAAAAAAAAAAAAAAAAAGTAAATATTAGGCTGGGCGTGGTAGGGGGCTGAGATGGGAGGATTGCTTGAGCTCAGGAGTTTGAGACCAGTCTGGGCAACATAGGGAGACCTTGTCTCTACTGGAAAGAAAGAAAGAAAGAAAGAAAGAAAGAGAGAGAGAGAGAGAGAGAGAGGAAGGAAGGAAGGAAGGAAGGAAGGAAGGAAGGAAGGAAAGAAAGAAAGAAAGAAAATGCCTGTAGTCCTAGCTAATCAGGAGGCTCAGGTGGGAGGATCGTTTGAGCCTGGGAGGTCGAGGCTGCAGTGAGCCATAATCATGCCACTGCACTCCAGCCTGGACAACAGAGCAAGACCCTATCTCAAAAATAATAAAATATAAATGTTGTATAGAGATGTATGTAAGTACATAGAAAAAAAACTGGAAGAATACATTTAGTTAATAGTGTTCAACAATTTTTTACTGGGCACCTACTATTGGTTGGTGAGAATATATTGGTGAATAAAAACCCACTGATCTTGCCCTCATGGATCATATGTGATCAAGATCAGCCTTTCTCAACTGGAGTTCTGAGAGATTTTTTTTTTTGAGGCAAAGTCTTGATCCGTTGCTCAGGCTGGAGTGCAGTGGTGCAATCATAGCTCACTGTAACCTCAAACTCCTAGGCTTACGCCATCCTCCCACCTTAGCCTCCCAAGTAGCTAGGAATACAGGTGCCACCATGCCTGGCTAATTAAAGAAATTTTGTAGAGACGAAGTCTCACTATGTTGTCTAGGCTGGTCTCAAACTCCTGGCCTCAAGTGGTCTTCTCACCTTAGCCTCCCAAAGTGCTGGGATTACAGGTGTGAGCCACTGGCCCTGGCCAGATTTTTATTATCAACCAAATAATCATATTAAGTATAAATATAAAAGTGTGACTGTGATAAGTGCTTAAGAAGGAGAGGTACGGCTGGGCGCGGTGGCTCACACTTGTAATCCCAGCCCTTTGGGAGGCCGAGGTGGGTGGATCACGAGGTCAGATCGAGACTATCCTGGCTAACAGTTACAGTGAAACCCCATCTCTACTAAAAATACAAAAAATTAGCCAGGCGTGATGGTGGGTGCCTGTAGTCCCAGCTACTTGGGAGGCTAAGGCAGGAGAATGGCATGAACCCGGGAGGCGGGGCTTGCAGTGAGCCGAGATGGTGCCACTGCCCTCCAGCCTGGGCAACAGAGCAAGACTCTGTCTCGAAAAAAAAAAAAAAAGAAGCGGTACATGGTACAACAAGAATGTATAATAGTGCTATTGGACTTAATAAAGAAGGCCAGGGGAGGGTCCCTAAGAAAGTGACGCTTGAGTTGAGATTTGGAGGATAAGTAGAAGTTAAGTAAAGACAGGAGGGCTGGGTAAACAGCAGTGTAAAGACTTAGAAGCAGGAGGGAATATGCCAGATATGAGGGGACCACAGAAGCCCTGTGCTGGAACATGGGGATCAAAGGGCAGCATAGCACAAGATGAAGCTGAAGAAGAAGGTAGGGGCTGAGTCTCAGAACTTTTCAAGTCCATGGTAGAGGTTTTTTTCTTTATCCTAAGACTAGTGGGAAGCTATTGAAGATTTTTAAGCAGGGAGTGTTACGTTCATTTTTGCACTTTTAAAAGATCCCTTCAAGCTAGGTGCGGTGGCTCACACCTGTAATCCCAGCACTTTGGGAGGCCAAGGCAGGTGGATCACCTGAGGTCAGGAGTTCGAGACCAGCCTGACCAACATGGTGAAGCCCCCTCTCTACTAAATACAAAAAAAATTAATGGAGTGTGGTGGCACATGCCTGTAATCCCAGCTACTTGGGAGGCTGAGGCAGGAGAATCCCTTGATCCCTGGAGGTGGAGGTTGCAGTGAGCCGAGATTGCACTATTGAACTTCAGCCTGGGCAACAGAGCGAGACTCTTGTCTCAAAACAAAACAAAACAAAACAAAAAGATCCCTTCAGCACCTATGTGAAGAATTACTTGGAAGACTCAGGGTGATCAGTTACTATGTCTTTTCAGTAGCCCAAGAGATAATTAATGATGGGTTGTAGTAGGATAATGGCAGTGATAGACAAGTGGGCAGATTCTAGAGATAGTTAATAGGTAAAATCAATACAACTTGGTTATAGATTTAGATACGGAGAGGATGAAGAATTAATGAGGTGCTTGGTGGAAGTCTTTGAAGGCCAGTCTAAATTTTTTATGGCTTTGATAATGAGAAATTGCAGTACATGTTTGAGTAAGGGGAGACCATGCAAAGTTAGAGCTTTACAAAGGTCATGCACAGTTTGAACTTAACAAAGATCACTCTGTTAGCAGCATGGGGAATACATTGGAAGTGAATTAGACTGTAGGATGTTGCAGTGGTCCCAGTGACATGATTAAGGCTGAACTAAACCAAAGCATTCCCAATGGGAACAGAGGGGTTGAGAAGATAAAATATCGATTGGAGGATGAGAGAATAGATAAGAGAGCATTGAAAGCTGTATGGTTTGGAGACAAAGGAAGGAGAGTGAAGAGGACCAAGAACAATCTCTTCCTTTTTTCTGCAGGATTGTGGCTCACTCCCACGACACCAACCTCAATCAGCAGTTCGGCTCTCACCTGTCTCTGGGGCAGCACCGTGCCCTGCTGTGGTAGAAGAAGCCTTGGGAGCTAGCATGGTCCTGTTGCTGCCATTGACAGGTAACATTCTTCAGGTCCAAGGTAAAGCATTGCAGTCCAATTGCCACTAAAGTCAAAGAAGTAAGTCCCATCAGGGTCTGTGTGCCCCTACTGTATAGGGTGTTCAGATAATTTCTACACATATAACTTAGAACATTGACTCCTATTCTCTCTTCTTTCCCTGAACATAGTTCATCCTGTCCAATGGCAAGTTCGAGATCATCAGGAAGGACCATGGTTCCCAGAGCTTCAGATCCAGCCCAGGCTTCCCTAGAGATATTCTTTTATCTCCTCCCCATCTCCCTATTCCTTTGTTGACTCACCTGCATCTCCAGGCAGGTCCACAGTCACAGGGAGGGACCAGGATCCCCAGGAGCCACCGAGGGAGATCCCATCAGGTTCGCTGCGCAGCTGCAGCCAGTAGGAGTTGCCAGGCTGGAGTCCTGAGATGAGGCAGCTTCCACCCACTGCTGTCAGAGCTGAAGCCTTGGGAGGAAAATCCCAGCTTCACAATCTAGGCCTGCCTGTCAGCTGAGAGAGCCTCCAACCCTTATATTTGCACAGCATTCCTGTGGAGAGGAGCTCAGCTCCTTGCTGGATAGATATGCACACAGACCAGGGGCCAAGTTGGTGGGTTTCAGGTGGTGTTCAGGGTTTTGTTGGGAAATCTCCATTAATTTGGAGGCCTGAAAGCCTTTGCTTTTATCAGTGGGAATGACCCAAAGTAGGAAGCCCCTAAGTAGGCATGGCTCATATCTGAGCCTATACTAACTTTTCAAGGATGAACCCAGGTCTGGAATCCCCAAAGTATGGTCTGTCCTTTCCTGGGGCAAGATTGAAGGTAGGAGAGAAGAGGTGGGGCAGAAGAAGGTCAGCATACTTCTCTACTTGGGGAGGTCTGCTTTGGTCCATCTTGCCAGGGCACTGCGGGCTGAGCACATGGAGACTGGTCCAGAGCAGAGGCTGAGTGTGGCCTCTGCAGAACAGGGCAGCAGGTTTCTGTGGCGATCAGCTGTATGACCGTGGGACCAGTGGAGTTCTTGGGATCTCTGGGGCCATAGCGGAGTTCGTACCTCAGGAAATCACTGATTTCTGGAGCTGGCTCCTCCCAGCTGATCTGAAGTTCCCCTGGCTGGCTCCCACTCATGGCCTTGATGATACTGGGGGGAGCAGGCAGGCCTGAGGGCAAGACAGGGCACATCAGAACTCTGAGTACCACAGTCTATGGCTCAGCCCCTGGACTGCAGAGAGGGGTGCTGGGGGCTGAATTGGGGCAGCTTCTGGATTCAAAAATTGTAGGGTGTCATTCTCCTGGAGGGCAGGCTAGGGAGGCTCCTGATTCTGCTCTTCCCTCATGAGAACAGTGACTTCATTGCAGTATGATGGCTTGCTAGACTCAGTGCTTCTTGGAAGCAGGGATCCCTTTTTCTCTCCATATCCCCATCACCTAGCCCAGTGTCTGGCACACAGTAGGTATTCTGTAACTCTTGAATGGATGAATAAATGATTTGTTGACGATGGGAGGGCCAGGGTGTGAAATGATTTGTGGGGCATTTCTAGCTCTAGATGCCAATGCTGGGAGGAATGACAAGGGAGTCTTAGGGTGCCTCTGGGGGTCTGGTAATAGGGGTATCCGTGCTGAGCTGGAAGGGCACAGGCAAGTCTGATTCCAGGAGCTGGACTGGGGGCAGCAAGTGGAGGGGGCAGGGTGACAGGAGGATGGCTCTTACCTACACTGTCCACAAAGAGGACTCGCTGAGTCCGATTCTGGTTTAGGAACACATTCTTCACCCAGAGGTGCAGCGGAAAGAAGAGACGCACTTCCTCCTGGTCTGGAAACTGGCACACGTATCGGGTTCCAAAGTGGGGCACACTCTGGGAACTCAGGGGGCAAGCACGGGGCTTCTCCCTGTTGGCATAGAAGAGGTCCCTCCTACACAGCCACCATGCGGAGCCCTGAGGACCCAGACCTGGGCCCATGCCCAACTTCTGTCTCTAGTACTGCCACTTTTCTTCTCACTGCCTGGGATAGGTGGCATTAGGGGTTATGTAGGGCTGGAGCTGGGGCCCACATACATCCAAAGCACATCTGTTCGAAAAGTAGGTACTTAGGGCTTGTATTCAGAGTGGTGCTCGGACAGGCAGGAAAGCTGCTGAAGTGAGACTCAGCTAAGTGCAGGGACAGATATATGGGGAGTGGGGCACAGTCCAGCACCTACCCCGGGTAGGCATACAGCAGCTGGTATGTCCCATTGGGCGCTGCCTCTTCCTCATCCCAGAAGCAAATGAGGTCCTCAAATGTTCGGGAGAAACACTTCAGGGGCTCTGAGTCTGATGCCAGCAAGGAGACATCTAAGGAACAGCTGGTGAGTTGGCCCTGGGTCCTCCCAGGCATGTTTATGTGGAAGGGGAGGGGACCAGCAGGAGAGCCTCTTACTCTTCCTCCCCTCCCAGGGCCCTGCATCACCTCCCAGGGCTCCCTCTTCCTGGGCATAGGTGATTTCCACCCTCTGTGCACCTCACCTTGGCTGCTGACTTGGGCCAGGTTTTGAGGGGCCAGGAGGAGGCAGGAGGTGACCATGAAGAGGGCCCAGGAGGGCATCTTCTCTGCCACTGTGTGCCTGCCTTAGCCCATCCTCCTTTCAGGAAGCCGGGCCCCAATCCCCTCCCAGGCCAGCCCCTCAGGTTCCTGTCAGATACAGCCCCACGTCCTGTCCCTGTCCCTGCCCCTCTGGGGCCCATCCAGACCACACTGGGGCCAGGGGCCAGGGGCCAGGGGAGGGGGAGTGGGCAGGAGGGAAGGAGGAATTTGAAAGAGAGGACATAGGCCTTTTGGTGGGAGGGAGATGGGGGTTGTATATTTGACCATGTACCAAAAGGCAAGTCAGCCTCTGTATCTGTGTTAACGATTATAGAATGGTATAATAGCATCAGAATAGCAACCTTTACTGAGCACTTACTATGCTGCCACGTGTTAAGCACTTTATATCCATTTGCTTAGACAATCCTCACAATAGTCTTGTTATTTCCATTATAGAGATGAGGAATCGGAGATGCAGAGAAGTTAAAGATTTGCCCAAGATTACATACTAAGACATAAAGCTCAGGGGGTCAACCTTCAGAACCCACGTGCGTAACAACCATGCTGTGCTATGCTCTTGGAGGCTAATCTGCTGAGAAATGACTATCTGCCCCACAACCATGCCAAATGGTGGGTATTTCCACTTTAATAGTTCTGTGACTTTGTGCATGAATAAACACATTCTCGCTGGAACTGGACATGCCCTCTCCATTATGGGCGGCCTCCACGGCTGCCTCTAATCCCTTGCTACTCAAAATGTGGTCTGTAGACCAGGAGCAACAGCATTAGGTGGGCACTTGTTAGAAATGCAGAATCTTAGGCCCCGCCCCAGGCCTATTAAAGTTGAACCTGCATTTTACCAAAATCCCCAGATGGTTTGAATGTAACTTAAAGTTGGAGAAGCAATGGTCTTCAGTACTTTTATCCTGTTTGCTCAGATTGGAGATGGCTCACACTCCTTACCCTGCCCCCTTGTCTTGTATCCAGTAAATAACCAGCCTGGCATTCGGGGCCACTACTGGTTTCCGTGTCTTGGTGGTAGTGGTCCCCTGGACCCAGCTGTCTTTTCTTCTATGTCTTTGTCTTGTGTCTTTATTTCTAAGATCTCTCGTCTTTGCACACGGGGAGAAAAACCCACCGACCCTGTGGAGCTGGCCCCTACGAAAATAGAATCTGCATTTTACCAAAATCCCTAGATAGTTTGAATGTAATTTAAAGTTGGAGAAGAAATGGTCTTCAGTACTTTTATCCTGTTTGCTCCGAATCAGTGGATGGGGCTGGGTGCAGTGGCTCACACCTGTAATACCAGCACTTTGGGAGGCCGAGCTGGGTGGATCATCTGAGGTCAGGAGTTTGAGACCAGCCTGGCCAGTATGGTGAAACCCTGTCTCTACTAAAAATACAAAAAAATTAGCCAGGCGTGGTAGCGCTTGCCTGTAGTCCCAGCTACTCAGAAGGCTGAGGCATGAGAATCTCTTAAACCCAGGGGGCAGAGGTTGCAGTGACCCAAGATTGCACCACGGCACGCCAGCCTGGGTGACAGGGTGACTCTGTCTCAAAAAAAAAAAAAAAAAAATTCAGTGGATGGCTGGTCTCAGCTCTTCAGCTTGTGCTCATCTCCTGTCACTGAACCCCAAGCCTCCTCCTGGGATTGCTCTGTATGTGGATTTTATGCCAATTCTAGGAGCCTTGACTCTTGTGTGGGTGGAGGTGGGGACAGGAGGTGAGTTGTGGGGAGGGTGCATAGCCACATCAACTCCCATTTTTAGCCCCTTAGGCCTCAGCTGGGGCTCCCATTGCTGGCTGTATAGACTAAGTATCCTCAATATCAAGGAGGAGATGGAACTCCTTCAGCCCTCCTGTGAAGTCTTAGTTTCTCTGGCACCATTTCTCTGCAAGCAGTCCCTGACTCAGATTTGTCTTTAGCTGTACCTGGCTCTCACATTACGAGGACTGATGGTAATGACTTTGGATGCCTTCCCCAGTCCCCAGGCAAGGGCTACCCAAACTTCTGTGAGATAAGTGAGAGGGGAAACTCAACTTTAGTGTTCATGCAGTCCCATGGCTTTGATTCTCTGTGTATGCTGATGACTTCAAATGATATCTCTAGCTGTGACTTCTTCCCTGGGCTCCAGATTTGGATAGCCAACTGCCTACTTGACTTCTCCACTTACATATATAAAAGCATCTTATACTTTTTCTTTTTTTTTTTTTTAGACGGAGTTTTGCTCTTGTTGCCCAGGCTGGAGTGCAGTGGTGCAATCTCAGCTCACTGCAACCTCTGCCTCCCGGGTTCAAGCAATTCTCTTGCCTCAGCCTCCCGAGTAGCTGGGATTACAGGCACCTGCCACCATGCCTGGCGTGTATTTGTATTTGTATTTGTATTTTTAGTAGAGACGGGGTTTTGCCGTGTTGGCCAGGCTGGTCTCGAACTCCTGACCTCAGGTGATCCACCTGCCTTGGCCTCCCAAAGTGCTGGGATTACAGGTGTGAGCCACCACACCCGGCAAGTATCTTCTACTTAAGGTGGTCAAAATAAAACTCTGGATTCTCATTCCCACCCCTAACCCTGTTTATTTTGTTTTCCTCTAGCCTTGCCTACCTCTGTAAATAGCATTACCACCTACTCAATTGCTCGAACCAACACCCTCCATACTCGTTGATCTCTGTCTTTCTCTTACTCTGCATTCTACATCCAATTAATTAGCAAGTCCTGTCAGACCTTCCTTCAAAATGTACACTGAATCTGAACACATTTAACCACCTCCACCCTTATTGTCCTAATTCAAGTCTGGGTTACTGTAATAGCTTCCTAACTGGTGTCCTCACCTCCATTCCCACCCTTGCCCCCCAGGCTGTCCTCCACACAACAGCATGATATGTTTAAAATGCACATCGGATTTCTTTACTCCCCTCTTAAAATCCTCCAAAGATTTCCCACTTAGAATACCACTCAAACGCCTTCTGATGGCACGCCTGGCCCTGCCTGACCTGGCCCCTGCCTACTTGAATCTTATCTCCTACTTTCTTTCTTCCCTCTCAGCCAGCCACAATCATCTCACTGTGTCTTTCATCTTAATCCTCTTCGTATTCAACCTTTCTGCAACACTTGATAATCTTCATCCTTCCAATGTCACATTCTCCTGGTTTCCTCCTACCTCCTATCATGTCCCCACTCAGTTTCCTTCTGTGGTTGCTCTTTCTCTTAAATCTTGCTGCCTCCAGGTGTCCCTGCTCAGCCTTTTCTGTTGCCAGAGTGATCTCATGGCTTCAACTCTATCTACACACTGGTAACTTGCAAGATCTCGTCAGTTTCTCAAACTTCAGATTCTCAATCGGACATCTCTATTTGTTGTCCCATAGGCACTTCAAATTCACCAAGCCCCAAATATAACTAACTCCCATACACCCTTTGGGCCCTCTCTTCAAGCTCTGTTCTGCATCTCTCATGGACGACCTAGGCTCCTAAGCCTGGCGCCTGAGAGTTATCCTCAAACCTTCCTTCTCCCTCTACACCTATGTCTAAGTCCTGTGTCTTCTACAGGGAGGCAGTATAATAGCGGCTAAAGGTGTAGAGATTGCAAGGGGCTTGTGTATGACTGTCAAGAGAGTTGAGACAGGGGCTTTCTGCTTCTGCATGGGAGGAGGTCCACTCTCTGTCCCTGTCATTTTCCCATTTTCTTTTGCTTGCACACAGCTGAAAAAAAGCTGTCTTCCCCAGGCCTTGATTTCTCGCTCTCTCTCTCTCTCTCTCTCCCCCTCTCTTTCTTGATGGAGTCTCACTCTCTCACCCAGACTGGAGTGCAATAGCATTGTCTCCGCCTCCCAGGTTCAAGCAATTCTTCTGTCTCAGCCTCCCGAGTAGCTAGGATTACAGGCGCCTGCCACAACGCCTGGCTAATTTTTTTTTTTTTTTTTTTTTTTTGAGATGGAGTCTCGCTCTGTCTCCCAGGCTGGAGTGCAGTGGCGCGATCTCGGCTCACTGCAAGCTCCGCCTCCCTGCCTCAGCCTCTCCAAGTAGCTGGGACTACAGGCGCCCGCCACCACGCCCGGCTAATTTTTTTTGTATTTTTAGTAGAGACGGGGTTTCACTGTGGTCTCGATCTCCTGACCTCGTGATCCGCCCGCCTTGGCCTCCCAAAGTGCTGGGATTACAAGTGTGAGCCACCGCGCCCAGCCACACCTGGCTAATTTTTGTATTTTTATAGAGAGAGGGTTTCACCATGTTGGCCAGGCTGGTCTTGAACTGCTGACCTCGTGATCTGCCTGCCTTGGCCTCCCAAAGTGCTGGGATTATAGGCTGAGCCACCACGCTTGGGCCAGGCCTTGATTTCTTTAGAAAATCAAGCAGGAACTGGGATATCTAGGAGAAAGGAGGCCATATAGGTCTGCCTGCTTTGGTGAAGGAGTCCGGCAGGATCTTGAAAGTCCAGTGCTGCTCAGCAGGCCTAGGCTTTCCTTTTGGGATGTAAGGCCAAAGACCTGGCTTATAAAACTGGTACTTGATCTCTGGGTAGCCATTGTTCAGAGAACTCAAGAGGTTGCTGGATGAGGATTGGCTCAGGCTGTAGTGTGCTGACAAACTGGCCGCGGTGAGGTAGGGTGTTCTGTTTGGTAGCATTTGCTGCTTTTTGTGGTGTAAATACTTCCGTCATGGCCTGTTTCAAGCTACTAACATGATGTCACTAAGCAGTGAGCTGGGAAGATACCTGGCTTTTGGCTCTCGTGAGCCTGTACCTGTGCACTTGCCCTTTATCTCCCCATGTTTCCAGATTTCCCAGCACCTGCCAGTTTTTTCCAGTTAGAAAGTTTGGGACAGGTAGCTTTAGGCACTAGGATTCTCTATCGCCTCATCTCTTTCTCAACATTACTAGTTGTCTCTCTAAAATGATGGTTCCAGCCGGGCGCGGTGGCTCACACCTGTAATCCCAGCACTTTGGGTGGCTGAGGCGGGTGGATCACCTGAGGTTGGGAGTTCGAGACCAGTCCGACCAACACGGAGAAACCCCTTCTCTACTAAAAATACAACATTAGCCGGGCAAGGTGGCACATGCCTGTAATCCCAGCTACTCGGGAGGCTGAGGCAGGAGCATTGCTTGAACCCGGGAGGCAGAGGTTGCGGTGAGCCGAGTTCATGCCATTGCACTCTAGCCTGGGCAACAAGAGTGAAACTCCGTCTCTAAATAAATAAATAAATAAATATGATGGTTCTGTTACTTAGCAGCGTGTTAGGGTGCTGTATTTCCCCCACATCTTTGTCAACTTTTTTTGTTTTTTGTTTGTTTTTGATTTGACAGAATCTTAACTCTGTCGCCCAGGCAGTGGTGCGATCTCAGCTCATTGCAACCTCCGCCTCCCAGGTTCAAGCGATTCTCCTGCCTCAGCCTCCTGAGTAGCTGGGATTATAGGCGTGCACCACCATGCCCAGCTAATTTTTGTATTTTTAGTAGAGACGGGGTTCCAACATGTTGGCCAGGCTGGTCTCAAACTCCTGACCTCAGGCGATCCTCCCGCCTTGGTCTCTCAAAGTACGGGGATTACAGTCATGAGCCACTGCACCCGGCCAGTCAACGTTAAGTTTTAAGTTTGCCGTTCTGATAGTTGACAAATGGTATCTCCTTACTCAGTGCTTTTTCTGAGGTTCAAATGTGCTTTTGTTTATTTTCTTCCTGCTGAAAATCCTTCTGCAGCTCCACAAGATGAGGAAGGCTCATCCCTCAGTGCTGGAGCACAAGACCCCCATTGCTGGAATCTCCCCCTCAGGACGCTCCATTCACTAATCCCCATACCCAATCCCCTTTCTAGGCACGGGGACTTGTTCCCATTGCTCCCCCAGGCACAGACCCTCCCCCACTTAGCCTGTTGGAACTTCCTTTGTGATTCTGCCTGCCCCTAAGTCACTATTTCTTGGGAGTCTTTTCTTATCCCCACAACTATATGCAACTTGGGGAAAAGGCTAATTAAAAAAGCAAAATACAACTTCACATTCCTTTTAGAGGCCCTGTAGCTCTTTTGTGATCAGAAACAAACTGGATGGGCCTTTGGGCATGGCCTTGATAGGAAGCATTAGAGAGCTGAGTTTGGGGGAAATGAAATGGATGGGAATTTTAGAATGTCCTGTGGTAACTCCAGAGAAAACGGAGGAGGGCCGGTAAGTGAAAGATGGCCACCTGAGGAGAAGAAAGGTCAACCAGTGAGAAATTCCAGGTAGGACTGTCTGAGGAGAATTCCAGAATGATGATGCCAAATCCTCAGTATGCTCCCTATTCTGTGAGTGCTTGGCTTCCCTACAGCATGCCCAGACATCCAGTAAAGTGTCCTGTACACAAAACCCTCCATTCATGGTGCTTTCAGAGCAAAGTAAAAGAGGTAACGACACCTGTCGGATGGAAACCCTTGGAGAGTCCTGGTAGAAACACGGAAGGCATGTGCCTCCCAAAGGATGTGGAACAGGCACTGAGCCATAATAATTAGACACAAATCAAAAGGGTGACCCCAAAGGGTACCCCTTGAGGTCATTTGGGTGCACACACATAACCTTTCCTCCTCTGAGTTCCCGCAGAAACTTGAGCCTCTGTTGGGGGGTTCTTATCTATAAAATGACATGCTGTGCCCCCACCCTAGCTAGATAAGAAGTGAATTCCCAAGTAGGGACTGTCTTTCTTTTTCTCCCTGCCGAGTTAGAGTCTTGCTCTGTTGCCCAGGCTGGAGAGCAGCGGCGCGATCTTGGCTCACTGCAACCTCCGCCTCCTGGGTTCAAGCAGTTCTCCTGCCTCAGCCTCCAGAGTAGCTGGGATGACAGGCAGGCACCACCACACCTGGCTAATTTTTGTATTTTTAGTAGAGACAGGGTTTCACTATGTTGGCCAGGCTGATCTTGAACTCTTGACCTCGTGATCCGCCCACCTCGGCCTCCCAAAGTGCTGGGATTACAGGCGTGAGCCACCGCACCCAGCCCAGGGACTGCCATCTTAAGGCCCTCCTCCTGGGGTAGGTGCTGGGTGGGAGTGGGCCTGCCCCCTCCTCCCTGACTCTCTCTCTTGCCAGGATCCTGCCACCTAGCAGTGAGGCGCACTTGCTGTTTGCCAGCACTGTGGGAATGCATTGTCTCATTGCATCACACAAGCACCCTGTTAGGTGCCCTTGTCCTCACTTCACAGAAGAGAAAGCTGAGGCTTAGAAGGAGTCAGTGAGTTCAAAGTCACTATCAAAGGATGGAGCTGAGATTTGGATTCAGGTCTGTTTGACTCCAAAGCCTGTTCTTTTACCTACTGCACAGATACCTCTGACTAAGACCATGTTGTGGCTGTTTCCTCCATTTAACTCACTCATTTAACCTTATGAGCCTGGCACAGGGCATGGTGTGAGTCTTGCGCTGGATGAGTCTAAGTTCAAAACAGGCATCTGGAGAGGTTTAACTCAAGTAAATGGAAACAGGACCAGTAGTTGCCCAGCAGTAACCCCAAGGGAGAGAGCTGCAGAGAACCCAGTTTTGTCACCCCTCTGTCCTCTGCTCTCCATGAGACATCCTGGCTCTTTAAGCTGCTAGGTCTCTTCCTGACCCCAGAATCCAAGGCCCGCTGAGGAAATACGAGGACAGCCCCACTGCAGCCAGCTTCTGGTTTGCCTGCCCTGCCCCAGGAGAGGGCCTTGGGTGAGATAAGAGGATGCACAGCCCCTGGGAGGAGCCTGAGCTGCCTGCAGGAAATCACCCCTTCCCTGGGGGCGGGAGGGGAATGAATGACTCAGGGCTAACTGGTGGGAGTTCTGTTTTTGTGGCCAGGACGGGTTGTAGGGAGGTTCCTCGGATGAAGTACTCACTGGGTTCGCCTTTCCCAGCTGCCTCCTAATGAGGCTTTTCCTCTGGCCTTTTCCATTCTATCCCTGGAAACAAGTTTGTGCTGCTGGGCTGGTCTTTTGCTCCAAGCCCCACCCAACCCAGGCCATCTCCTGTGAGAATATGGCTGTTGAGTGAAGCAGTGAGAACTGAGGCTGGAACAGGTGCGGACAGGTGAGGCTGAGCATTTAGGACTGTGCTCTGGACCTGCAGTTTGCTGGCTTGCTTGTATTGGGGTTCTGGGTCTTCAGTGCTACAGTGGAAATGGGGAGACCTTCTGTTGGGGCAGGGTATCTTTGGGGCCCACAACCTGGAACGTGGTGTGTGATTGATATATTTGTGGTGAATTTGGAAGTGTACTATATCCAAATCTGGCCCTTTCTACTGTGCCAGAGAAGCGGCATAGTACTGTGGCTAAGAGAGGGACTCTGGAGCCAGAATATTCAGGTTTAAATATCAGCTCTTGGCCAGGTACAGTGGCTCATGCCTGTAATCCCAGCACTTTTAGAGGCTCGAGGCAGGAGGATCGCTCGAGCCCAGGAGTTTGAGACCAGCCTGGGTAACATAGGGAGACCCTCTTTCTACAAAAAAATTTTAAAAAATTAGCTGAGCATGGTGGTGCATGCCTGTAGTCCCATCTACTTGGGAGGCTGAGACAGGAGGATTGCTTGAGCCCAGGAGGTTGAGGCTGCAGTGAGCTGTGATTGAATCACTGCACTCCAGCCTGGGAGACTAAGCGAGATCCTGTCTCAAAACAAGAACAACAAAAAACCCCACAAAAAATCGGCTCTGCCCCTTACTAGCTATCAGATTTTAGCCAAGTTACTAGCCTCTCTGGTCCTGTTCTCTGTAAAATGACAATAATAATGGTACCTACTAATAGGGTTGTTGAAGACTGAATGAATTAATACATGCAAAATGCTTGGAATGGTGCCGGGCAATTAAGTACTATGTAAATATTAGCTGTTTTTATTCTTTTAGTGACTGGTATCACCACCCACCCATCATATAAACAGAAGCTTGGCAGTGATCCTAGACTCTTCTTTCAGTCCCATATTCAACCCCTGTCCATTCTTTCTTTGTGTTATTTCTTCCAGTTTGCTACCACCACACCATCATTTCACCCACACTACTATATATAGTGGTCTTTCACTGATCTCCTTGCCTTCACTTAAAAAAAATACCCAGCTTGGCCGGGCGCAGTGGCTCATGCCTGTAATCCCAGCACTTTGGGAGGCCGAGGTGGGCAGATCATGAGGTCAGGAGATCAAGACCATCCTAGCTAACACGGTGAAACCCTGTCTCTACTAAAAATAAAAAAAAAAATTAACCAGGCGTGGTGGTGGGTGCCTGAAGTCCCAGCTACTTGGGAGGCTGAAGCAGGAGAATGGTGTGAACCCAGGAGGCAGAGCTTGCAGTGAGCCAAGATCACGCCACTGCACTCACTCCAGCCTGGGCGACAAAGCAAGACTCCATCTCAAAAAAACAAACGAACAAACAAACAAACAAAAAACAACCCAGCTTTATTGAGATATAATTCACACACCATACAACTCACCCATGTAAAGTGTACAAATCAGTGGTTTTTAGTATATTCACAGATATGTGCAACCACAGTCAAGTTTAGATCATTTTTATCACCTCAAAAAGAAATCCTGTACCTTTTACACTCATCCTTATATCTCCCCAACTTCCTTCTAGTCCTAAGCAACCACTAATCTACTTTCTACCTCTATAGATTTGCCTAGTATGGAAATTTCATATAAATGGAATACGACTACCATATGTTGTCTTTTGTGACTGGCTTCTTTCACTTAGCGTGGTATTTTCAATGTTCATTTACAATATAGCATGCGTTAGTATTTCATTCACCACCCCCTACTCTTTTTTTTTTTTGAGACTGGGTCTCACTCCATTGCCTAGGCTGGAGTACAGTGGCACGATCACAGCTCACTGCAGCCTTGACCTCCCAGGCTCAGGTGATCCACTCACCTGAGCTTCCCGAGTAGCTGGGACTACAGGCATGCACCACAACTCCTGGCAAATTTTTGTATTTTTTGTAGAGACAGGGTTTTGCCATGTTGCTCAGGCTGGTCTTGACCTCCTGGGCTTAAGTGATCTGCCTGCCTCAGCCTCCTAAAGTGCTGGGGTTACAGGAACAAGCCATCATGCCCAGGCTTCATTCTCTTTTCTTGGCTGAATAATATTCCACTGCATGGATATACCATATACCATTTATCCATTCATCAGATGATGGACATTTTAGTTGTTTCTACTTTTTGGCTATTATGAATAATATTGCTATAAACATCCATATATGTGTGCACATATGTTCTCATTTCTCTTGGTATATATGCCTAAGAGTGGAATTTCTGGGTCTTCTGAGAACTCTATGTGTAGAGTTTCCACATGTTTAAGGAACTGCCAGACTGGTTTCCAAAGAGGCTGCACAATTCTACATTCCCACCAACAGTGTATGATGGTTCATTTTCTTCCTTGCCAACACTTGTTATGTTTTTGATTATCGCCATCTTAGTGTGTATGAAGTAGTATCTCACATTGGTTTTGATTTGCATTTCCTGATGACTCATCCTGTTGAACATCTTTTCATGGCTTATTGGCATTTGTTTATCTTCTTTGGAGAAATGTCTATTCAGAGCCTTTGTCCATTAAAAGATACTGGGTTATCTGTCACTTTACTATTGAGTTATAAGACTTCTTTGTATTAATATATTCTAGATACAAGTCTCTTATAGGATATGTGAGTTGCAAGTGTTTTCTTCTATTCTGTGGTTTTCACCTTCCTGATAGTGTCCTTTGATGCACAAAAGTTTTCAATTTTGATGAATTCTAACTTATGTATTTTTGATTTTGTTACCCATACCCTTGCTGTCATATCTAAAAATCCACTGCCAAATCTGAGGTAATTATGATTTACTTCTATGCTTTCTTTAAGGGCTTTATAATTTTTGTTCTAATATTTAGGCATTTGACCCACTTTGAGTTAATTTTTGTATGTGGTGTTTGGGTAGGAGTCCAAATTCATTCTTTTACATGTGGCTATCCAGCTGTCCCAGCACCATTTGTTGAAGACTATTCTTTCCCCATTAAATGGCCTTGGCACCTCTGTTGAAAATCAGTTGACCATACTGGATTCTCAATTCTGTTCCACTGATCTCATATGTCTCTCCTTATGCCAGTACCACACCGTCTTGATTTTTGTTCTTTGTAGTAAGTTTTGAAATCTGGCAATGTGAGTCCTCCAACTTCATTCCTCTGTTTCAAGATTGTTTTGGCTATTTTGGCTGGGTCTCTTGCAATGCCATATGAATTTAAAATGTTTGCCAATTTTGGCTGGGCGCGATGGCTCACACCTGTAATCCCGGCCGAGGCAGGCAGATCACGAGGTCAGGAGATCGAGACCATCCTGGCTAGCATGGTGAAAACCCATCTCTACTAAAAAAAATACAAAAAATTAGCCAGCATGGTGGCAGGTACCTGTAGTCCCAGCTACTCGGGAGGCTGTGGCAGGAGAATGGTGTGAACCTGGGAGATGGAGCTTGCAGTGAGCTGAGATCACGCCACTACACTCCAGCCTGGGCGACAGAGCGAGACTCTGTCACAAAAAAAAAAAAAAAAAAAGTTTGCCAATTTCTTTCTTTTTTTTTTTTTTGAGACAGAGTCTCACTCTGTTGCCAGGCTGGCGTGCGGTGGCACAACCTAGGCTCACCGCAACCTCTGCCTCCCAGGTTCAAGCGACCCCCCTGCCTCAGCCTCCCGAGTAGCTGGGATTACAGGCACCCGTCACCACGCCCAGCTAATTTTTGTATTTTTAATAGAGATGGAGTTTCACCATGTTGGCCAGGATGGTCTTGATCTCTTGACCTCGTGATCCACCCCCCTCAGCCTCCCAAAGTGCTGGAATTACAGGCGTGAGCCACCACACCTGGTCAATGTTTGCCAATTTCTACAAAGAAGCCAGCTGAGATTCTGATAGGGACTGCATTGAATCTATAGACCAATTTGGGAAGTATTATCATCTTACCAACATTAAGCCTTCCAATTCATGGACATGAGATGCTTCATTTTTTGTTTATTTATATTTTTAATTTCTTTCAATGATGTTTTATAGTTTTCAGAGTATAAGTCTTTGATAATTTTATTCTTTTATTCTTTTTAAGGCAATCATAAATGGAATTGTTTTATTTTCATTTTTAGATTGTTTATTGCAAGTATATAGAAGAAATTGCTTTTTTCATTTTGATCTTGTATCTTGCAACTGTTCTGAACTCATTTATTAGTTTTTTAGGGGATTCCTTAGGATTTTATATATATACTATCATGTTATCTGCAAATAGAGTTTTATTTCTTCCTGTCCAGTCTGGATGTTGTTTATTTCTTTTTCTTGCTCAACTGTTCTGGCTAGGACCTCCAGTATGATGTTGAATAAAAGTGAGGAGAGCACATATCCTTGTCTTATTCCTGATCTTAGGGAGAAAGCATTCAGTCTTTTACTAGTAAATATGATGCTAACTGTATTTTTTTTTGGTAAACATCTTTTATCAGGTTAACAAAGATTCCATTTGCAATTTGTTAAAGCTTTTTTTTTTAATCACAAAGGGTGTTATATTTTGTCAGATGTTTTTTCTGTGTCTGCCGAAATGATCATGTAGTTTTTGTGTTTTAGTCTATTGATAGAGTGTATGGATTTTCAGATGTTAAACCAACCTTGCATTCTTGGGATAAATTCCACTTGATTATGATGTATAATCTTTTTTTTATGTTTCTGGATTCTTCCTACTAGTGTTTTGTTGAGAATTTTTGCATCCATATTCATAAGAGATATTGGTCTGTAGTTTTCTTTTCTTGTGCAATCTTTGTCTGTTCTGGGTATCAGGGTAATACTGGCCTCACAGAATAAATTGGGAAGCCTTCTCTCCTTTTTTATTTTTTGGAAAAGTTTGTATAGAATTTTTGTATTTATTCTTTAAATGTTTGGTAAAATTCACCATTGAAGCATTTGGGCCTGGGCTTTTTCTTTGTGGGTTGTTTTTTTAAAATTATTATTACTAATTCAATCTCTTTATTTGTTTAAGTCTATTTAGATTGGTGAATTCCTTCTGGAGTCAGTTTCAGTAGTTTGTGTATTTTTAGGAATTCATTAATCTCATCTAAGGTTTCTAATTTATAGCCATGCTCCTCACCTTTACTGTTTTTCCTATATAATCTGTTCTCCACAGGGTAGCTAGAGTGACTTTAAAAAAATGTAAATCTCATTATGACTCACCCTTGCTTATAGCTCTTCTGTGGCTCCTCTGCTCTTAGGATAAAGATTCATAGCCTATAAGGCTCAGCACAGCCTGGCATCCATCACCTCTCTGGGTTCATTACCCTGTTCTCCCTTTGCTCCAGCCACAGAGAACTATTTGCAGCTCCTGAACATGCCACATATCACAGGTGTTGTTTCCTGTGCCAGGGTCTCTTCCTTTGGTGAAACCTTGCTTCCTTTTCATGGTCCAGATTAAAACATCACTTTCTCTGGGAAACTGTTCTGACTCCAGTTCCTGTTCAAGCCTTCCCCAGCTTCCCCCGCTCTCTTAGAGCATACACCACTGTATTTTATTGCTTGTTAACATAGCTGTCACCTCACAGAGGCATCCTTGTTTACATATTGGTCTCCATCAAAGACAACAGTTTAATCTCCACAGCCTGGACCTGGGAATATCCCTGCAGTGAATGTGGATCTGAAATGAAGTTTTATTCTAGCAGTTCCCATCTCCCTCATCCTATGTAGCCTCTCACTTACTCCAATTAATTACTTGCTCTTAAATTCATCCTCCTCCAACCATCCAAGTATTTTCAGAATACAGATCCTAATCATTACCTCCCTGCAGCTTCCTGCATTTGTATATAATGATATCAGCTGACACTGAGTACTTACTATGGCCCAGGCCCAGTGCTGTGAAAGATGGGCCTGTGTGGTCTCATTTAACACAAACAACGAGGTAGCTATTACTAACCCCATTAATTAGATGAGAAAACTGAAGCTCAGAGACTTGACCAAGGCCACACAGATGGTAAGTGACATAGCAGGGACTTGAACACAGGTCGGTGTGATCCTAGAACCTGTGCTCTTCATCGCAGTGCCACACCATGTTATGCCTTCTTTGATGTCTTCTGATTCACTGAAAAAATGTGTAAAACACAATCAATCTTGTTTCTTAAGGACCAATAGGAGAGAAATCTAAGGCCAGCCATGAGCAATCCAAAGAGTAGGCAAGCCCAGAGGCTGCACAGCATGGAGTAGTGTGGGACTCACTTTCAGGACCAAGAGAGAAGCACCTCTCACAGCACTATGAGACCCTGAAGATGGCAAAGGAATCCTACCATGGCTGGCTGAAGTTGGGAGTGGTCTCTGCCCTCCTCCTTTTGGGCTCATACATTGGGCAGTAAAGTGGCTACCAAGCCAGGGAAGGCTGCCTGGAGGCATAAGGAAAAGGAGAAGGCACCTAAGGAAACTCTAGACAGGCCAGGATCCGTCTGGCACTGAGATGCCAGGCAGAGTTGAGGCTGGCTATAGCTGATCCTGGCATGGACTATTTGGACAGAGCAAAGAATCCTAGGCTGGCTGCTACCTAGAGATACACAGGGAGACACGTTAGTGATGGAAGCTGGAGAGCAGGGAAGGGACCAGGAGAAAACTGGCCTTCTGATCAGGACAGAGGTAGGGGCTGGTGGTGTTTGTGTAAAATGGGTCTTCTAGAGCACCTCCCATCCTGGACAGGCAACCTCAACAGAGGGCTGAGGCCTCAGACAGTGTTTCTTTTCCTAGAAAGCCCAGTTTCTGTCTCTTTTTTTTTGAGATGGAGTCTCGCTCTGTCGCCCAGGCTGGAGTGCAGTGGTGTGATCTCGGCTCACTGCAAGCTCCGCCTCCCAGGTTCAGGCCGTTCTCCTGCCTCAGCCTCCCGAGTAGCTGGGACTACAGGTGCCCGCCACCACTCCCGGCTAATTTTTTGCATTTTTAGTAGAGACGGGGTTTCACCATGTTAGCCAGGATGGTCTTGAGCTCCTGACCTCGTGATCCGCCCACCTCGGCCTCCCAAAGTGCTGGGATTACAGGAGTGAGCCACTGTGCCTGGCCAGTTTCTGTCTCTTGGGTTTAACTACGCCCCTCACCCCAAGATTGACCAGCAGTAAAAGGTAGACATTGAATGGAGCTTATTAGAACATTTATTTTTTTCTGAATGACAGGCTGGGAGTGAGAGTAGCTGAACAGGGCATGTTAGTGGTGTGAGTGCTGGCTTAAGCGAAGGAGCTGGAGTGGGGGTTTGTGTTGGGGGAGCAGCGGGATGGGAAACACACCTGTGGGGCAGCTGAACTAGAAGGTAGGATGCCCAGGATAGCTATGAGACACCTACAAAGCATGGGGACCCAGTTCCCCTAAGCCCACCCCATCCCTGGATCCCTTTTTTTCTCCCTTAAGTTAAAAAAATTCCTTGAGGCAGCTTAAGTCAGAGGCTGTAAGGGTCAGACTGGTCACGGGTTAGACAGCAGAGATTGCTCCGGCCAGCAGAGCCAGGTTCTGGCTGGATGGCAGCTCAGGCCTCCTCAGCTGTGGCATCAATGCCCGCGTAAGTGAAGTTCTCAAACAGCGACATGTTCACATAGGCCTGGGGGCAGAGCAAGCTTTAGTGGGGGCCAGGAATGGGGGTGCAGCTGGCCTAAAGCTCTTTGACTTCCATGTGGTGGGGGCATTTGAACTGACACTGATTTGTTCTGGAGACCTAAGAGTGGCCTTTACCAGCCCAGGGCAGTGAAGGCATCAGGCCACAGCTGGGGCCTCAGGTGAGCGGCTCTCAATGCCATTGTTAGAGGAGGGTTTTTACATGCACTCTTTCAATGAATTCTTGGCTTATGCATTCATTCATTCAGTAACTTATCTGTTCAAAAGCCATTTTAGACAACTCATCCATTTATATGGTTATTTGATCATTCCTTCATTCTTAAGATGGTTATTTAATCATTAATTTACTTGAAGAACTCTTCATATTTACTAATTTTGATATATTTTTCATTATATTTATTTGATAATTCACTTATTCACATGGTTAGTAGATTCAGTTATCGAATTACATGTTCATGTGATTATTGTATCATCTATCCACTAATTCCATTCATTCATTCATACTGTTACTGTATCACTCATTCACCCATCCATCCATTTGGTTAGTGACCATTCATGCACTCTGCTCTGGCTCTGGCAGGTGGGGAGAGGTGTCCCAGATGAGGATGGGCTGATGGCCTCAGCAGAGGACAGGCAAGCAGTCTGGGACTTGGGGCTTAAGGGAGGGATTTGCTGTTGGGGCTAAGCAGTAGCCTTGGAAGAGTTTTGGAAGTGCCTGGTGTCTAACCCAGTGAGGGCTGGAAAGGCAGGCTGCATCCTGGGGCCCAGCCTAGCCGTGGTGACAGCTCCCACTGAGGGAGTTTGGGCAGGCAGTGTGGTTGGGACAGGGGTCATGGCACCTCTGAGAGGGCACTCTGGAGCACTCTGTGAGCCCAGCCCGCCACCTCAGCCCCAGTCTCCTCACCTTCCTGGCTTCCAGCATGCGGCCTAGCTGTAGCGCAATCTGGGCAAAGGGGGGTCGCTCATAGGGACGGTCCCGCCAGCACTGACGCATCAGCTCGTACCTGCAAGGGGGCATTGCTGAGATGAGGAGTCAGGCCAGCCTGGGGTATGGGGTCACAGGGATCAAAGCTGAGGTCACTCATCACAGAGATAGGATCATGGAGCTCAAGGATGGGGTGACTCACACTTCATCGTCACAGTTTCGAGGCTGCTCCATGCGGTAGCCCTGGGGCAGCTTTTCATAGAGCTCGGCACAGGTCATCCCACAGTAGGGTGTACCTCCTGCAGGAGGGGACAAAGTGCTCTCGGTCCAGGGCTCCACATGGGGTAAGGTGGGGCACTCTGGGGGACGGGGATCAGGAACTCACCAAGGCTCACTATTTCCCAGAGAAGGACTCCAAAGGACCAGCTGAAATAAGAAGGATGAACTTAGTTACCTTCTAGGCCCTGGCCCCTAGCAGTTTAGCTTCTACCTGCCTAAGATGTGCAGCGCCTCCCAGCCCCCGTGTATGTGTCTACTCTGTAAGTATCTGGCCTTGGCCAGGTGTTGTCTCTGTGCCAATGAAGCTCCTTCATACTGCCCCCATCCTTGGGCTCAACACAATTAGAGCTAACTCTCTTTTTTTTTTTTGAGACAGGGTCTCACTCTGTCACCCAGGCTGGAGTGCAGTGGCTTACTGCAGCCTCGACCTCCCAGGATCAGGTGGTCCTCCCGCCTCAGTCTCCCTTTTAGCTGGTGTGTGCCACCATGCTCAGCTAATGTTTTGTTTGTTTGTTTGTTTGTTTATTTATTTATTTATTTATTTTTGAGACAGAGTCTCACTCTGTCGCCCAGGCTGGAGTGCAGTGGCGAGATCTCGGCTCACTGCAAGCTCCGCCTCCTGGGTTCACGCCGTTCTCCTGCCTCAGCCTCCCAAGTAGCTGGGACTACAGGTGCCCGCCACCACGCCCGGCTAATTTCTTTTTGTATTTTTAGTAGAGATGGGGTTTCACTGTGTTAGCCAGGATGGTCTCGATCTCCTGACCTTGTGATTTGTCTGCCTCGGCCTCCCAAAGTGCTGGGATTACAGGCGTGAGCCACCACGCCCGGCCATGTTTTGTATTTTTAGTAGAGACAGGGTCTTGCCATCTTTCCCAGGCTGGTCTCAAACTCCTGGTCTCCAGTGATTTGCCTGCCTGGCCTCCCAAAGTGCTGGGATTACATACGTGGGCCACCACAGCCAGCCGAGCTAACATTTTTATTGAGCACTTACTGTGTGGTCCAGGCACTGGTCATTTAATAGACATGTTAATTCATTTAACCCTCACACTAACCCTATGATACAGGTTCTATTAGTCTTGCCATTTTACAGATGAAGACACTGAGGCACTGAGAGGTTAGCTAGATTGCCCAAGGCCATACAGCTAGTTAGTGGCAGAGCAAGCGTTCAAACTCAGGCAGTCTGGCTCCAAAGCTCTTACTCTTGACTGCATCTCACACTTTAACAGCCTCTGTGTAGTGTGCATCAGCCCTGAGACCAGGGGAGAGAGTTCAAGGGGGTGGAGGGAATCTAGGGAGTGTTGGGGCAGAAGCAGGAAGTAGGCATGTAGTGGTCAGAGGAGCAATCAGTGTGGTAAGCAGTGAGCCATGCAGGCAAGGCCAAAGGGCTTGGGGCAAGGGGTAGGTTCAGACCAAGATGGACATTCCTGGAGAGACAGGAGGAGTGTGCCAAGAGGGCTGTCTGCAGGGGAGGCGGCACAGAGAGGGAGACTTGGGGGTCATGCTCTGGTAAGATCCTCAGGTGGGCATGACCTTGGCCCTTCAAGGAGGAAGATGAGAGCAATTCCTGAGTGGCCTCTCCATCTACCTCAGGAAGCATCCGCCAGCATTCCCAAACCTCTCCAAGGCATCCCCCAACACTTACACAAACATAATCCGAAACTACCTTTACCCCAGTCCTATTCCTGAAACACCTTCCGAGACTCCTTCCAGCAAGCCCCACCTTGGCTGGGTACTTTATACCCAAAACACACCTGTGTCACACCTGGAACACAGCCCAGGTCATGCCTTAGACCACCCATGACATTTCTGAGATATGTTTAGGTCAGGCCTGGGTGATTCTTGGGGGCCAAGCCCTCCTGCGCCCTCTCATCTCACACTCACACATCACTCTTGGTGGTATAGACACTGTAGTTCAGGGACTCAATGGCCATCCAGCGCACGGGGAGACGCCCCTAGGAGAGAATGGGTTTGAGGGGCTGAGTGTGGAGGAAGGGCCTGTTTGAGGCTCCTGTGGGGCAGGGCCAGGCATAAGCCCTAAGGGTGAGGGTTGAATGAGACTCACCATCGTCTTCTTCACATAAACCTCCTCTCCCCGAGAAAGGCCGAAGTCTGCAATCTTGGAGGCCAAGTTCTCTCCAACCAGCACATTCCGGGCAGCTAGGTCCCTGTGGATGAACTGTAGGCGGGGTCAGAAGTCAGGAGAGACTGGGGATGAGGGAGCCCAGGACAGTCGGGCCAGTAAGGAGTCAGTCTTCATGGGTACCCTCATTACCTTCAATACCCCATACTCCTACCCTCCTGGCTGCAATCTCGTCAGCTGACTCATATCTGAGAAAGATCAGTGTTGGCTCTCACCCGCTCCTTCCTGGGCCATGGCCAAGTTCAGGCTGGATCCCTTTTCCTGAGACAGTGGTGGCCATACTGCACCTTCTCCTCTTTCCGTGCTTCTCCCCCTCCCTCTTCCCATCCCCTGGGTTCCAGTTTCTCTCCCTTAGCCCTCCAGCTTCCCCAGAGACCTCTCTCCACCAGCCCCCTCCTCTGCCCCTCTGCTTTCAAACATACTCAAAACTTTACTGTCTTTAAAATGCTGGCCAGGTGCAGTGGCTCATGCCTGTAATCCCAGCACTTTGGGAGGCTGAGGCGGGTGGATCACTCGAGGACGGGAGTTCGAGACCAGCCTGGCCAGCATGGTGAAACCCCGTCTCTACTAAAAATACAAAAATTAGCTGGGTGTGGTGGTGCATGCCTGTAATCCCAGCTACTCAGGAGGCTGAGGCAGGAGAATTGCTTGAACCCGGGAGGCAGAGGTTGTAGTGAGCCAAAATTGCGCCACTGCACTCCAGCCTGGGCAAAAAAGTGAGACTCAGTCTCAAAAAAAAAAAAAAAAAAAAAAAAAAGATAAAATGCCTTCCCTCAGTCTCACATTCCCCTGGATGGTCATCCCCCTGTCCTTTCATTCAGGCATGAGCTGACTTGGGCTTGGATCTCTGCCCTTCCCCCCTCCGGCAGATCGCACCAGGCCCATTGCCATTAGGCCCCATCTGTGGGGTGACAGCTCACACACAGATGCTGTCTCCAGCCTGGGCCTCTCTCCTGAGTTCCAGGCTAGCATCTAGACCTGCTCACTCAACACCTGCACCCTCCATACTGGAAGTCCCCACCTCCTCCAGACCTGCCCCTTGGCCCTGCCTCCTTGCTGTGCTTGCACCCACCTACCCACTTGGGCCAGGAACCTCAATCCCCACATACAGTGAGGGCCAGCTGACTTCTTCCCCTGACACCAGCCCAGTGGCTTCCCCGTCTGGCCTCCACCCGCCCCCACTCACACACCTGCTTCTCACTCAGGTACTGCATGCCATTGGCCGCATCACTGGCGAAACGCAGCAGCTGCCGGGAGCTGAGGGTAGAGGCTGTCCCATGCTCTCGAGCAAAAGCTGGGTCAGTCTCTAGAACCCGGCTTTTCCGCAGAAAATCTAGCAGGTTCCCGTAGGGGGCATATTCAATAGCGATATACAAGTAACCTGAGAGGCAAAGAGACAGACAGTGGTGATTTAGACACAAGCAACCTAGGGTGGGAGCAGACACCCGATGGTAACCAACAGGGATGAAGGAGGATCAAGGGTGATGCACAGGTCACCAGCAGCCCCTGGCAAGCTACTCATGTGGTGGAGGTGATGGCTGAGGATGGGGGTTTTGAAGAAGGGGTAGGTGATGAGCTGGGGGCTCACCTCGGTTCTTACAGGCCCCCAGGAGGTTGATGATGTTGGGGTGATGCCCCAATTTGCACAGAACTTCCAGTTCTCCCGCAAAGTCACGATGGTCATTTTCAGAGGCATACTCTGTGTAAAGAATCCAATATTACTTTTGCCAGAAATAACTCTGGAGAAAGGGCTGGCAAGGGCTGGGGTCAATTGCTGGAGGAAGCCAGGTAGGGCCTGGGATTTGTGGGACAAAGGAGAGCAACAGGGCTGGGCCAGGGGTCGCCCCAGTGGACCTTTCAGCATCTTGATGGCTGCATTCATCTTCAGCCCGTCCTTCTTGATCATGGCCCGGATGACCTGGCCGAAGTTCCCCTCCCCGATGAGGTCCTCAAAGGTGATGTCCTCCCACTCCAGCACTGGGTAGCTCAGGGGCTCGGGCTGCAGTTTTGGCCGCCGGGTCAGTGTCAAGGTCCCTGAGCTGAACTGCAGGATGGTCTCCTCGCCCTTCACAGGATGAGACAAGAGGGTAGACGGTCCACACAAGAGTCAAAGGGGGCAGAAGGAGGCACAGACAGGCACACGAGGAGGTTTCAGTGTCAGACAAGTGGGCAGAGACCCAGATGGAGGGCACCCTGGTGGTCAGCCAGGGACAGATAGGCAGACAGAGGACATAACTGAGACAGAATCATAGGTAACAGGGCCACAGGTAGGCTGCTGGGTGGACAGATGTCCAAGGAGAGAAATGCAGAGGCTGCAGCCAGGGGATCTAGTGTACGGGACTCTGGAAGGCAGAACCAGGGCTTGTGGGTAAAGTTGCTAGAAGCCATAATGTGAGTCAATGGAAGGAGGATATTTCTAATATTTCAAACAGAAAAGGATCGGAATGAGTTTCCTGTGACTGTGCTAATCCCACAACCAGGCTTTTTTTTTTTTTTTTTTTTTTTTTTGCGGGGGGTCACCAGGGACGCTCTGGAGAAGATTCCAGCCTTAGGGAGTGGGCTGGGGTACATTTATTGAGCACCTACTACATGCTCAGCCCTGAGCTGCTGGGAGCCAGTGGAGGGGTTTTCTCCACAGTAGCAGAAGCAGAGATTACCCTGTCCACACACTTGGCTTCTCTCCATAGCTCTAAAATCAGGCCAGGACCTGAAAATAGCAAGACTATAACAAAGAGGAATGTCCAATTCCCTCACTCAGTAGGAGGAGGCCATCTGGGCAGGGCTAATGGCAGGAAAAGGAAATAAGTGAACAGGACCAAAGAAGCTGCCAATATGAGAACTGGAAGCAGGGTTAAGACAGACCTTCTGGTGGGGCTTCCTAAGTGCACTGAAGCCCAGCTTGATGGGCAAGGGCTGAGGACCTGGGGCCCAGGGATTTGCACGAAGCACTGGTGCTGACGGCACACAGCAAATGCACATGATGTTCTTGGGCAGCACCATATGTAGGTGCACCATGTATAGGTCCATACACACACGCAGGCCTGAAGGTGCACAGGCATAAGGACACGTGCATCTGGGACACACGCATTTAAACATGCGACACTCACAGGGGATGCACATGTGCACTCATACATGGAGCACACACATTTGTGCACACACATTTCCTATCCATATGCAGGCACATGTACCAGGGATATATCTTTTTGTTTGTTTTGAGACAAGGTCTCACTCTGTTGCCCAGGCGGAAGCGCAATGGCATGATCTCAGCTCATTGTAACCTCGAGCTTTTGAGCGCAAGCAATCCTCCCACCTCAGCCTCCTGAGTAGCTGGGCCCACAGGTGCACACCTCCATGCCCATCTAATTTTCATATTTTCTTTTATTTAGAGATGGGGTTTTGCCATGTTGCCCAGGCTGGGAGGATAGATCTTGATATATAGTATGACACCATTTATGTTAAAGACTGCTTTCCCACCTCCTGCCCTCAACATCTGTACCCATTACCCTCCCCCACCACAGCAGTGAGGGCTTTCTGTGTGCACTGACCTCAGAGGAAGGGCCAATGCAGCTTGGAACAAAGAAGCCAATTGAATCTCTGAATGGATTTTTTTTTTTTTTTTTTTGAGATGGAGTCTCACTCACTCTGTCGTCCAGGCTAGAGTGCAGTGGCGTGATCTTGGCTCACTGCAACCTCTGCCATCCGGCTTCAAGCAATTCTCCTGCCTCAGCCTCCCTAGTAGCTGGGATTACAGGCGCCTGCCACTGTGCCTGGCTAATTTTTGTAGTTTTAGTGGAGATGGGGTTTCACCAGTTGGGCAGGCTGGTCTTGAACTCCTGACCTCAGGATCCACTCGCCTCAGCCTCCCAAAGTGCTGGGATTACAGGCAGGAGCCACCGCACCCGGCCTCTGAATGGATTTTTTAAAGGCATAGCAGAGACACTAGCCTTTCTATCACAAGGATCAGCCCTTGAGAGAGAAAAGGGTTTTCTTTCTTTTTTTATTTTTTATTTGAAATGCCAAAGCTTAGCTCTAAATATCAAGAGTCCAGGCCTGGAAGGCCAAGGACAGAGTTCAGATCCTAAGTGACGACAATGAAGAAGCCCTCAGAGGAGACAGGACCTGCGGATGGGCGGTTAGAATATGGCAGGATGAAGTGACAGTGGGTCCCCTCGCACACCCCACCTCTAAGCAGGGGCCTGAGGGACGGAAGGGTGTGGGCTACAGGAGGACAGACAACTCAGGCAGGATTACAGGGAAGCCAGGGGGAGTGGAAGTTTGTGCTTCCTTTTTCAAGGAGCGATGGGTGAGGTTGCAGGCCAGCACAATTCTAGAGTGGTAGAAACAGTCGTCTAAGTGGGAAGGGGTTGTGGCGGTGGTCTGAGGGCCACAGAATATGCCTCCCTCCATAAGGTATAAGGAAGCCCCTACAGTTCTTTAGTTCTGTTTCTTTTTCTTTTTTAATTTTTTGAGACAGGGCCTTGCTCTGTTGCCCAGGCTGGAGTGCAGTAGCAACATCTCGGCTCACTGCAACCTCTGCCTCCCAGATTTAAGCAATTCTCCTGCCTCCGCCTCCCGAGTAGCTGGGATTACAGGCGTGCGTCACCATTCCTGGCTAATTTTTGTATTTTTAGTAGAGACAAGGTTTCACCATGTTGGCCAAGCTGGTCTCAAACTCCTGACCTCAGGCAATCCACCCGCCTCAGCCTCCCAAAATGCTAGAATTACAGGTGCAAGTCACTGTGCCCGGTCCCTTTCTTAAGTCTCCAAAAGGGGGCCCTGGGATTTGCAAGAATGGAGGTTAGGATGAGAGCTCACAGCATGACTGGCCTACTGGCAGGTGGCCAGAGCAGGGCTAAGGACATCAGCCAAAGATGTGTGCAGGCAGAGGCTGGCTCCCAAGCCCCGGAAGGCCTGCAAGGACAGAGGCCAGCATGAACCCAAAGTGCCCTTCCAATTGATCACCTTGCTGTCTAGGCCTAGATAACCACTAGGGAGAAATAAAAGAGGGGAGAGGAAAATCTCCAGTTGACGGAGCCCAAAACTGGAATGTCCTTTGTGAAATATGGTCATCACGGAATTCTTTTGAATTGGGAATATTAAATAGTTCACCACTGATATAAATGGGCTTATGAGCTGAGTTCAGTTTTAGAGAAATAAAGAAAATTGTATTTTGTACCCTTGAACATTGTTGAGTGTAATCTTATACCTGCAACACAAACACACGCACACACACACAAAGTGTCCAAGGTCTTGTGTGTACACAGGTAGAAACAGAAACACGGGCTGTGAGCATGCACCCGGGGGCGGGGCGGGCCACTGACCGAGCCTGACTGGTAGGTGAAGGTGCGTCTCCGATGCAGGCAGCTTCTGCGGATGCACACCAGGGTTAAAAGGGCGGCCAGGATGGTGAGGCAGGTGGCAGACACGGAGCCCACCACCGCCAGGATCAGCTGCTGATCCAGGCCCTCTTCAGCTGCCCGGCTCTCTTGGACTGGGCCCTCAGCCTGCAGCCCTGGACACAGTGAGAGGGGCAGATTGTGGGGACACCTGGGTCAGGGAACCCAGAGGCCACCATGGGGTTACACAGAGGGAGAGGTGAAAGATCCCAGTGCCAGGACTGTCAGGAAATCACTTGGGCCACATGAAGGAAGGGATGAGGGGTGTCAGAGGGGCAACATGATTTTCCCAGCCCTGGGACAGTGGATCATGAGAAGGGAAGGCTGAGTCCCCAGGACCGGGGCTGAGTCTTTGTCGGGAGGGGCCTGGGATGCCCTAGCTCCACAGTAGGGGAAGATGTGGAAGGGGAGCATGCTGAGCTCTCCTGGCTCAGAGCCCGGGGGTCCTGCGGGCCCTGCCCTCTCACCATTGCCCAGGGTGGACTCTTCTACTGTGTTGCTCCAGTCCCCGAGCCCCTGAACGCTGGCCCGCACGCGGAAGAGGTAGCGCGTGCTGGCGTTGAGGCCACGGATGATGGTGCTTGTCTCCTCAGGCCTGTCCACGTCTATCCACAGTGGGTCTCCTGCACCCCCAGCCACCTGCACCTCCACAACGTACTTGGATATCGGCCCAGGCAGAGCCTCCGGGTGCTGCCATGTCAGCTGGATCTCGGAGTCTGAGAGGGCCTGGGCGTGGAGGTGTCGGGGGGCTGGAGGCCCTGGGGAGATGGGTGGGGGAAGGCAAGGCTCAGATGGGACTGGGCTATGTAGCTGTGGGGCTGGACACATCTGCTCTAGCTGTGCTCCCTGCTCTGTGGGTCCAAGCACAGGAGCCAACCTGCCAACTTCCTCCTCCCCACCAGACTGAATTCCTCTCCATTCCCCCAGGCCACTTTCACCCTCAAGCTTCTGCTTCTCCTTGTACTTCTTGTATCCCAAGTCCTCTCCACATCCGCCCATGCCCTGTGCTCCCCAAGTCTCATGCCCTCCCATGACCCTGGTTCTCGCCATGAACCCTGACCTCCCCATGCTCTCCCCACATGCTCCTGGTGATCTGTGTCCTCCTGGTACCCTGGATCTTCCCCAAGTCCCATGTCCCCGCTGGGGTCACGTCTGCCTAATACCCTATGTGTGTCCTGTGTCCTCTCCATGTCCATTAATCTCCTATGGCCTCCCGTGTCTCCTAGGTCTTATGTGTCCCTGCGTCCCACGTCGTCCCCCAACCCCCAGCTATCCCTGCGCCTTGCACATACCACTGGGGGGCAGAAGCACGTGTGCAGGGGGCGAGGCCGGGCCCAGGAGGGTGCAGTGGTAGAGCTGCACATCCAGCTGGTAGTGGGTGCCAGGCGTGAGTCCCGTCAGGAGGGCGGTGCGGGCCTGGGGGGATGAGATGTTCTCCCGCCGCTCCTGCCCCCGTGCCCCGTCCCACAGGCGCAGCAGGAAACCGTCGCCCACCAGTGGCCCAGGCACCAAGGGCAAGGACCAGCTCACTCGCAGCCGGTCAGGGCCTTCCACATGCCAGCCCTCCAACCACGGCTGCAACAAAGGCTCTGGGGCCAGAGGTCAGGGGTCAGAACTGTCCAGTAGGTACTTGGGGCTGGACAGGACAGTGATCCCCAGTGAATAAGGAAGAACAACCTCCAATGGGAAAGGCAGGGGTCCCCAGGGTCGACAGGACAGTAACCCCCGGGGGGACAGGAAGGGATGACTCTTGGCCTCTCACCAGGACAGTCTGTGGTCATGAGGGTGGGAGGTCCCCAGGCCCCCTCTCCTCCTTCCCCTGGCCGGCTCAGCTGCACACAAACACTGTATCCTGTCTTTGGCCTCAGGTTCATTAACGTCACGTTCTCACTGGGGTCCACTGGGCGTGGGGTGTAAAGCACACATCATTCAGCCCCCACCTCTTCTAGAAGCTGCCATGCTCCCTTCAGCCCCCTCGCACCATTTGCCCTCCCTCTCCTGCTCACTGTATCCCTTCACTATTACCCAACACCTCTGTCCTGCCCCAACTCTCTCCCTACTCACCCACAATGGTCGACCAGTCCATGGTACTCTCCTGGGGCCGGTAGTGCAGGCGGACAGAGGAGATGGGTCCATCCCCAGAGAACGAGACCAGCGGGGAGACCACAATCTGGCGGCTCTGCTTGGTCAGGAGCCGAGGTGCAGCCAGGGGCACAGGGGGCACTGCCAGGAGACTCAGGGTAAGGCATGGGCACACAGCCTATCCAGTCCACTTCTGCATGTTTATTTCGAGCTGGGGACCCTCTGGGCTTGAGGGACACCAAGTTCAACAGGTGACCATAGTGGCCAGGGCCCAGGGAGGACAAAGTTCAGGCCCCTGGGTAGCTTGGGGCACAAGGATTAAGCAATAAAGGCATGAGAGTGTCCCAAAAGATGGTAGATGAGGAAGTGACATGGCCAGACATGGTTTGGGGGTGCACTCTTCCCATGCAGTGTGGGGGTAGACAGAAGGGGCCAAAACCCAGGGCACAGAGACTACCTGGGCATCATTCTGCTCTCTGCCCCTGCCCTCATTCACCACTCTCTTATTAAAAAAAAAATGGCACCGGCACTGAAGCATCTGCTCCCCGCCACATGCTTCACAGCATGACCTCTACTTCTCACAGCCACCTTTCTGTCAGGGCTCATTACCCTGCATTATGAAAACACGAGACTCAGAGACACCGAATAACTTACCTAAGGACACACAACTAGGAGATACAGCCATGTGTTGAACTCGCTCTGTCTGCGCAGGCCACCTCAGATCTATCCAATTCTACTCCAAAACAGCCTCTTGTTCCTGCCCCACTTCCTCACCCCATGATTGCTGCTCCTATTCTGGCCCCAACTTTTTCTCTCCAGATTATTGCATTAGTGCTTTTAACAGGTTCCCTTGACTCTTACAAATGTTTACCAGATTGGCTTTTTGAGAGGAAAGGAAGGAAGGAAAGAGGGAGGGAGCCAGGGAGGAAAAGGATGCTGCGCTGTAAGCTGAGGGAGTGTCAGGCAGCAATGGGCATGTCAGGAGGGCGGTGCTGATTTGGGGGAGATGAAGGTCCGTTTTGGGTGCAGAGAAGCCCTTGGTGCCTTTGGCTCATGCAGGGGATTAGATGTCCAGGAAGTGGCTGGATATAAAATGGGCCTCTGAACCATACAGCAGCTACTTTCCACACCAACTTCAAAACCAGACTTCCAGAGAAGATGCCCCACTTCATGGAGGCCCCACCAAATGATCTGGAGTCAGAAGAGGGGGCCCGGCTGCAGATCATATGTGAGAGCTGCCAGAGAACAATAAAAATCTAGGGACTAGGTGACATTTTAAATAATGACAATAATAATTATCGACATACATTGAGCACACACCCTGTATCGGGCACTGTGCTAAATGCTTAAATACATCATCTAATTTAATCTTCGTAACAACCCCATCAAGTGCTAACTATCCCCATTTCACAGAGAGAGAAACAAAGTAAGAGAGGTTAAGTACTTTGCTTAAGGTGATGGGGCAAGGAATTTGTGGAGAGAGGATTCAAGCCCAGGTTGTCTGGCTCCTAAGCCTGGGCAGAGTGAGAAGAGAAAGGCGGAAGGTGAGGCTTGATGGCAGGGAGGCATGCATAGTCACAGGATGGGGAGATGGCCAGGACGTGGGAGGCAGAGTGTGGCAACGAGAAAGCAGAAGGTGAGAGAGGGGCCTTACATGGGGTGGCAGGAACAGAGGGACAGCAGGGTCAGGGGGTGGCAGGGGTGTGAATGGTTAAGGCTTAGGGTGCTGGAGAAGGCGAAGGAAGCCTTAGAGCAGGGTGGGGGTGCTCTGGTCTGAGTAATTTTGGGCACTGGGAGGTCCCTCCTTATTTACCTGGCAGATTTCTAGGCATGCACCACTTCTAGGAAGCCAAGCTGGTCACCCTCTGAGCTCCACAGCCCCATATGCTCCCCTGGGCTAGCACTGAGTGTCTGTGGGGTGACTCAGAGATGGGAGGCAGCATCCCAGAGCAGAGTTAAAGGTATACTTGTGTGTGTGTGATGGTTGGTGGGGGACAGCATGGCTGGGCAGGAGGAAGGGCGGGGCTGGAGAGTGTCCCCAGTTTCTGGGGCACGGGATGTCCTTTCCAGATGGGTCTAAGCTGTACTCCAGCCTTGACACTGCCCAGCTTGGACCTCTGGTTGACCACAACCCCTCTTTTTGTCTGGTGCTAGGCTATGACCCTAGATGTCCTTGTCCTTCCTGCTAGTACCTCCAGCCTAAGCAGCATCAGCTAGAGCCTACTCTGCTCACCGTCCATCCCCTGTGGACCTAGGACATCTGACCTTTCACACTGACCTTTCACATTGACCTTGAAGCGCCGGCTGTCTTGGCCACCAGATGTGGACACACGGCACTCCCAGAACCCACTGTCCGCAAGAACCAAGCGGGGCACCTCGAACTCAGCTGTGGTCTTATCTGGCTCCACAATGGCCTTGGTGGACTAAAAGAGATGGGAGAAGGGGACAGGTCACAGGGAATGAGCACCCCTGTGGCAGGCACCCAGGTGTCCGTCTGGACTGATGGCAGGACGGAGGCCCAGTGGCAGCCCCTCACCAATCAGCCTGACCTCATGTGAGCAATGGTCAGGCAGGCCAAGGGGTGGGCCCTGCAGAAAGTTCTGAGGGACTAGGGGGTCTTAGGGATCAGCTGTAAAGCAAGTGGCCTGCGGGGCTGGTGGGTTGGGGTGATTGGGGCTGACCAGGAGCACAGTGCCATCTGGCTTGCGTAGCTCTATGCTGCCCCGCACTGGGAAGGGATTCCCTGCAGCTGCACAGTTGATCCGGGGCATCGTCTCTAGGTTGAACTCCAGTTCTGAGGCCATGTTGAGGATCTGGGGGATCCGGTCTGGGGAGAAAGGACACTCATCCTGGAGCTCCCACAGGGGCAGACACGTGACCACCAAAGTGCCCCTCATCCATGTTCTGTTTCTCAATGGAGGTATCTACCCAGTCCCTCCAGCCTGAAAACCAGCAAAGGCCCGCATGACTCCTCCAGCGTCCCAGCCCCACATCCCATCAGCTGCAGTCTACTTGCTAACCACCTCCCCACTTCCCGATACCGTCTAATACCTGCCAGCAGGCCCCTCACCATCCTCCCAGCCAGCGCACTAGCTCAGGCCTCATCATTGCTGGTCTCTAGGTACAGACTCCTCCAGGGTCTCCTGCTCCCGCTCCCCGGCCAGCAGCTAGGGGTCATTTCTCCAACAGAGATCTGACCACCTTGTTCCTTTTTAAAAATTCCCTCTTGCCCCATCATATGAAGTGCAAACTCTTTGGCCTTCATTCAAAGGCCCCACGATTTGACCTCTTCTGACCATTTCCCCAATCTCCCACTCCACCGTCCTGGTACCCAAACCTGAGTCCCCAATCCCTGGGTCCCCTACTCCACTGCCCTGGCACCCAAGCCTTAGTCCCTAATCCCTGGGTCCCCTACCCCACTGTCCTGGCACCCAAACCTGAGTCCCCAATCCCTGGGTCCCCTACTCCACTGTCCTGGCACCCAAACCTGAGTCCCCAATCCCTGGGTCCCCTACTCCACTGTCCTGGCACCCAAACCTGAGTCCCCAATCCCTGGGTCCCCTACTCCACTGGCCTGGCACCCAAACCTGAGTCCCCAATCCCTGGGTCTTTGCTCTTGTTCTTTCCTCAGTTATTTCTCTCTTGTCCTTCATATCTAATCTCAGATCACACCTGCTTCCAGACCCTTCTCTGACCTGCTCAGTCTGCCCAGGGGCATCCTCTGGGCTCCCACATTCTCTGGGCTGCTGCCCTTTCCGCTATGGCTGGCTGGCAGTGAGTTCCCTGCTGGACTGGCTCCCTGCTGGATTGACTCCCTACCAGACTGACTCCCTGCCAGAGCTCCCTGCCCACCAGACTCTAAGCTCTCTGAGGGCAGGACTTGGACCCTTGTAGGAAAAGGAGGGACCAGTCTCTTCCACCAGGGAGATGTGTTTGGTAAAGGCCGACTTATCTTGGGGGGCTCTCAGAGGTCATAGTGCTTATACCTGACTTTTCACAGTGCACTCCATGCCACCCAGAGGGACAGACACAGCCACTGAACCGGTCACAAGTGCCACCATTCTGACACTGGCACTGGAGTCGGCAATCAGCCCCAAAATGACCAGGGGCACAAGCTGGGAACAGAGGAGGTATGATTAGAGGGGCACGGGACAGGGGGCAATGAGGGCACAGATGAGGGCGCAGATGGGGCACAGGTTATACAACAGGCTGAGGGTAGAAGGACTGGTCAAGTGAGCAGGGGGGCTTGCTGCGTAAGTCAGAGGCAGAGTGAAGGGTCCAGGTCAAGCTCGTGGCCAGCTGTCTTGGTCAGGGACCATGAGGGTAGGTTAGGCATACCTTCCTGGCACTGGCTTCCTCTCCAGCCAGATCCACAAGAACAGCCATAGGGGTCTGGGAGGCAGAAGGTGAGGCCCCGGCAGCCTGATATGCCTGGGCACTGCTCCTGGCAGCTCTGCCCAAAACGGCCCTCTCTGCAGGCTAGAAAGAGAGTGTGTGGGGTGTATGGGCCTCTGTGGGCCCCTGGGCCCAGGACCTGCCAGTCGCCCTCACCCTCCAAGCTCCACCCACATGGTTCTAGGGTCTTCTCCCAGTCACGGATCCTCTCCTGCCTGGGTCCTAGCTCCCCTCCTCCTTACCCTGTTCACAGCGGGTGCCGGTGAAGCCAGGGGGGCATACACATTCGCCGTCATGGTCGTGGCAGACACCTCCATGTAGGCAACCTGGGCACTCCTTGGTACAGCCTGGCCCCCAGCGCCCAGCCACACAACCTGGAGGAAGGTGTCTTCAGCAGCTGACCCTCACCCACCTGACCACTGAGGACTGGAGATCCAGGGGCTCCAGGGGACCCACAGGAAGTACCCATAGGGCTCCCAGCCTCCCACCCTACCCACAACCTCTGCCCTCTGCCTCTGACCCCGCACGATGAGCCGAAAGAAGGCGCTGCCCAGGGGGCTGGCTTCCAGGTAAGTGGCACTGTAGATGCCGCTTGATAGTGGCTGCACATTTGGGAGCTGCAGCAGGAACCGCCCATCCTGGGCTTCATGCCAGTCCAGGTTGTAGAAGTAGGATCCTGGCGGACATGAATGGGTCAGGGGCCTCAGCACTACATGAGGGTTGTGTCACCTCTCTCTGTCCACCCCTGCTCAGGTCACATCAATGGGCCCCACGCACAGTGATGAGACCTGGGCCCAGCACCACGAGAGCCTACGCCCACGCCGGAAAGCTCAGAAGCGCCCTCTTCTTCCTGCTCCATCAACCACCCAGTAAATCACCAAGTCCTGCTCAGTCCACCTCCTCCTCATCCGCTAACCCAGTCCGATTCTCCCCACACCCACTGCCACTGCCCTGGTCCTAGCCTCCAGGGCCTCACAAGCCTCCTCTGCCTCCAGCGTCACCCTTTCTTGTCCCTCCTCCACCCAGCAGCCAAGGTCATTTTTTACAACAGACTCCTCTCTAACTCCTCTCCAACTCCTCTCCTGAAACTCTCCTGGTTCTCCAGTGACCTCAGGACAAAAATCCAGCTCCTTAGACATCATTTTCACCAATTTGGCCGTGGCCAAGCCATCCAGCCCCATTTGTCTTCACACCCTTCTTGACTCCTAACATTCCTGAATTCCTGAATGGATTGTTTCTCTTCTAGAAACACCCTTGTGTTTCAGACCCCACTGCTCTTCTCAGTCCCTCCTCCTGGAATGCCCTTCCTTCCTTTTCTGCCTTCTTTGTCTTCCCACTTCTCCTCTGAGCACAATTCAAGTGCCGTCTACTCTGGGGTCTCTCCTCTGAGCCTCTCCCTCTTAGAAGAGTGCCCCAGTCGCTGCCCCACCCGCTTCTTGCCTCTTTGCTCAGGGCTGAACAGAGAGCCTAGAGACCCAGGTCTGCCTGTGCCTCTTCACATTTCCTGTCAATTCAAGGGGTCCAGAGCTCAGGAGGCAGCCCCCTTGGCCAAAAGGAAGGGTCTTCCTCCCTCAGGAGCCCAGGTATGCAAGAGTCAGCCAAGGGATTGTGAATCTGAGGACTGAGGCAGGAATCTTGGGGCCACACAGGAAAATAGCTTCCTTCTGTGGGGTGGCCAAAGGGTCAGGGTGGAGGACAGGCCTGGGACTGAGATCCCACGGGTCTACCCAGGCCTCAGCATGAGGCTGTCTTGGGCATCAAGGATCTGGGCTGGACCGATCTTTGGGAGACGCTAGACCCTGCCCTGCCTGTGTTAGGCATGATGTTACCAGTTCTGTTCTTCCTCAGGGGGACGGATGTGGTCCGCCAGGTGGGCTATGTGACAGCACCTGCGAACTCCCAGGGGAGAGTCAAAGATGAGAGTTTAACATCATGCTCATTTGGGGCTAAGAGGGAAGGGGCAGCTGACCACAGGCTCCTGGCCCTCTGTGTACAGTAGGAGGGCAGCTCAGAACTACAGAAAAGATGGGTGCAGGCGCATCCCATGGGACCTGGTCCACTACAGAGGAGAGGCCCTGGAGGTCGGGTGTGTCAGGGGCCAAAGCTGAAGGTTCCATGGGTGATGAAAGTGTCGAGGCCTCAGAACCATGGGTCTACCCGCCGCACCAGTTCAAATGCCCCTCTCACCGTTGCTTTTCCAGATCACGTCTGTCTGCTTCTCCTTGTGCACACGTGCAGAAAGTACAGCGGTGTCGCCTTTGTTCACAGTGTGTGTGACCTTGTCTGGAAGCAGGTGGGCTGCGGGGTGGAAGGTGGGTCAGCGGCCTGGTTTTCCCCGCGCCATCCCCCCGCCTGCCAGACTCACCTCCAGGGCTGTTGTGCACGTAGATGACGCGCGTGCGCCGCGCCCCGGCGCCGCCCACGCAGGAGAAGACGCCCACGAGGTCCGAGGGCTTTGAGAAGCCGCGAAGCGTGACCTGGTGCGAGCCGTTGCGCGCCAGGCGCAGGGGTGGCCCCGGCGGGGTGCGCACGATACGGTCGTCCTTCTCCAGCAGCAGGGGCGGGCCCCAGGCGTCCGAGCCCCTCCCTGCCCCGGCCTCGCCAGACACGCAAGTCAGGAAGAAGCGCTGGGGGTCCGTGAGCCGCAGGTTGGCCAGCAGCGTCAGGTCCACAGCCGCGCCTGGGGCCAGGACACCAGTGACTCTATTGTAGTCCCGGCCAACCCTAGTGCCCCACAGCCCCCAGCCCCAGCCCTGTGGTCTTACTGATCCACCGTCCACTCAGAAGAGGGTCTCCAACCTTCACCCCTCTTCCTTCCCCTGCCGGGTTCTTCAGACCCCACAGGCCTCACTTTATTATGCATTCCCATCCCCCACCTTTCCCCTTCCATGCGCACTGGCCTCTCTCCCTCAAGTCTCTTCATTCTAAAAGAACAAAAACAAAACCACGAATCCTTCTCTGGCCGTGTCCCCTCCCTTCTCCTGCCAGATGGCTTCCCTTTCGCCCCAGCTTTCGGAAAGAATTATCTGTGCTCCGTGTCCCCGTTTCCTCACTTTATTTCTATCAGTCCTGTTTCCCCACTCGTCTCTAAAACTGCCCTGCAAAGGTTGCTGTGAGCCACTTTTCCCTGCCTCCACCACGAAAGTGCAGGCCAGGAGAGCCAGCCAGAACAGAAGTGTCCCATGGGTCCCCCTCTCTGTCACTATGGAGATCTAGAAATGTCTGGTGGGCTGGGATTTGAGGTGGGAGAGGCTGAGTTTTGCAGCCAGAAGGTTGTGGCACAGAAATGGAGCTAGGGCTGGGTGCGGTGGCTCACGCCTGGAATCCCAGCACTTTAGGAGGCAGAGGTGGGAGAATCCTTTGAGCACAGGAGTTTGAGATCAGCCTGGGCAACATAGCAAGACCTCCTTCTCTAGAAAAAGAAAAACAAAAAGAAATGGAGCTAAGCTTGGGGCTGGGCCCAGAGTCAGGGAGGGCAGCCCCAGGACAAGGCCTGGAGCCTAGACAGACACAGACATGAGTGGGTCTTGGTCTTTGTTTGCCTTCCAAAGAGCTCACGCCCTAGTTGGAGGAACAGTCATGAACACAGCTGCCAAATGTAGGGCGCTGTGCTTTTGAGCACAGAGAAGGGACCCCTGATCCAGCCTGGGGGAGCTCAGGGAGATGAAGAGATGCTTCCTGGGAGGTAAAGTTGGAGCAGGGCACATTGGCGTGAGGACAATGGGGAGGGAGAGAAGTCAGGGGCAGGGAGAGGGCATCCTAGACAGAGGGAACAGCCTGGACAAAGGCCTGCAGTGGCAGTATTATGGCAGGTGGTGGGGGCTCTCCAGGTTTGTGTGACTGGAGTACAAAATGTGAGGCTGCGGCAGGAGAGACCAGGTGGAGTCAGAGTCCAGGCTGGTCGGTGGAGAGCCTGCGAGCCTGCCTTAGCTCCAGGACCAGGATCCCCTCCACCAGCCAAGCCCTTCCTTCTCTGTCTCTGCTAGCTGACTGTCAAGCAGTTCATTAGTTAAATGCCACCTAGCTTATCAGTGTTTGAAAGGCTACCATGAGCAAACGAAGCTGGCATTTACTGACCGCCCACCACATACCAAGCCCCCATTTTCCACTGGATCCTCACAACCAGTGAAGTGGATATTCTTTCCATTTACAGAGGAGGATCCTGGTAATTATTCTACTGGCTTCTTTGAGCAAGCTCGCCCACTCCCCCGGTTTTAACCATCACCTCTGAGTCAGTAACTCGGGAACGGTCTTTCAGCTTGGACCTGCATTTCCATCAGCTTTTCCCAAACCTGCTCCTCTCCAGTGCTCCCTGACTCACTGGACAGCACCCGCCACCTGAGACACAAACTATGGAGTCGTCTCTACTCCCGTTGTCATGATAATGAGTGTTTATTGGCAGCCGGTTATGCACCAGGCACTTTACTGATGTTGTTTCATTTTACCATCCCAGCTATCCTGGGAGGTGGATGTTATTATCCCTGTTTTATAGCCAAGAAAGGGAGGCTCAGAGAAGTTAAGTAACTTGCCCAAGGTCATACAATCAGTGAGTGGCAGGGCCAGGTTGTCTGATTCTAAAGTCCACATCTCTGAGCATTGTGCTGCCTGCCCCATCACACAGAATTCTGCACATTGCTTCCTGAACGCTTCTTGACTTCATCCCCATCCCTCCAGCCTGCCTTTGTTCAGCCCTCATCCTTACTCACCTGGACCATCCCAACAGCCACAGCCCCTCCTTCTGCAACTCATCCTCCACAGTGATCTAAGACCAAATCTGACCTTGTGCCTTTCTTGCCTGTGACCTCCCATGGCTCCCTATTGCCTTCAGGATAATGTTAGTGCTGCTGAGCCCCGCGCTGCTCCCACGCTATCCCTCCTGCTGTGTTCCCAACAGGCACCTTCTCTCCCATGCACCTCCATGCCTCTGAGACTTGCATTTTTTATGTTCTGGCTGCCTGGAATGAAGACCACCCCTCTTAGTGAAATCTTCCTTGACTCCCTTTTTGTCTCCTACCTGAGGCAGTATAAGCTGACTCCTCCTCAGTGCTCCTCTAGAGCTCCTGTGTCTGTCCCTGTTTAGCCCTCTTCCCCTGTCCTGTGTTCTGCACTAGACCATGAACCACTCAAAGGCAGCCTCTGTGTTCTAATCCTCTGACCAGCAGACTGAAGGAATCAGCTGCCACTTACTCAGAAATCCTTACCAAGCGCAGTGCACTATGCCAACTGCTCTGCATCATTTTCTCATTTAAACCCCATAACAACCATAGGAGGCTGGCATCATTTAATCTCATTGTACAGACTTGGGGGTTGCCAGCCTCTCAACTGATGGCCCAGCACTCAGCACAACTCCTGGAATATTGTTGGTGCTCAATAAATGTTTGTCCAGTGAACAATTGAATGAATCCAACACAATGACCCTATGAACACCCCCTGAAAATGGCCCTCCACGGATCCTCAGATCCAACACAGTCAGCGGCTACTCCTCACTCCTCCCCGATCCCAAGTGGCAGTGATTTCTAGCACTTGCCTGTGTTTTCCTGGCCTTGATCTCACTTTCTAGTGGATCAAAGTGACGGCAGTGATGATAGGGCTTGTTTTCCCAAGTTTTTTACTGTGGTGAAATGCATGTAACATAAATTCTACCATCTGTTTTTTTTTTAGATGAGTCTTGCTCTGTCGCCCAGGCTGGAGTGCAGTGGCGTGATCTCAGCTCACTGCAACCTCCGCCTCCCAGATTCAAGCGATTCTCTTGCCTCAGCCTCCCAAGTAGCTGGGATTACAGGCTCCTGCCACCACACCTGGCTAATTTTTGTATTTTTAGTAGAGATGGGGTTTCACCATGTTTGCCAGGCTGGTCTCGATCTCCTGACCCTGTGATCCGCCCGCTCAGCCCCCCAAAGTGCTGGGATTACAGGCGTGAGCCACCACACCCGGCAAATTTTATCGTCTTAACCATTTGTAAACAGCATATAACCCAATGTGATTAAATATATTCCTAGTGTTGTCCCACCATCACCACCATCCATCCTTTGTTTTTTTTTGGAAAAGAAAAAAAGTTTAAACAAAATGGAGATGGGGTCTCACTATGTTGACCAGTCTGGTCTTGAACTCCTGGCCTCAAGTGATCCTCCCGTCTCGGCCATCCAAAGTGCTGGGATTACGGGTATGAGCCACCGCACCCGGCCTCATCTTTGTAACTCTTTTAATCTTGTAAAACCGAGTAAAACTCTTGTAAAAACTCTGTACCCTTTAAACAAAATTCCCCATTTCTTCCTCCCTGCAGCCCATGGCAACCACCATCCTACTTTCTGTCTCTACGATAAAATAGGGTTTCTTGGGTAGAAATCAGGGCCTCAGGGCCTAGAAATGGGGTGAGGGACTCAGGGGAGACTTACCCGCATGAGAAGCCAAGAAGAGGATGGGGAGCAAGAAAGGGGGCACCCGCCAGACCATACTCCAGAGGCCGACCCAGGCCAGCCAGGATGAGCTGGGCCTGGGGTCAGATGCTGTGGGCCTGACTGCTCAGCCTATGCTGGTCAGTGTGGGTCGGTGCTGGGGAGGAAGAGGAAATGAGGTGGCTTGGGTGGGAGGGGTGGCAGGGTAGGGGGTGGGAGGACTTATTCTGCCTTTGAGCCTCTAGGCCCCCCAGTCTGGCCCCCACAAGGCTGGGGGTGGGTGCGGCCTGGGAGGAGTCACTTGAGGTGGGGGGAAGGTTATGGTAAGGGCAGACCTGGGGACAGTTGGACTGATTTTTCCCATCCCCTGTCTCCCTCCAGTCCTCAGTCTTGCTGGCACAAAGGAGGCAGGAGGCAGGAAAGGGAGGAAGCCAGTGGCTTCCGCCTATTGAGGAGGGGGGTGGGGTGGGGGACATTGTTCTGGGGTCTCCCCTCCCCCCAGCGCAAACACACAATACGGCCCACATGAGTCCTCATGTATGTGCCCCAGGACACAGACAGTTGCATGGGTTTCCTAGAGAGCAGTTCACATATGAAACACAATGTGGGCCTGAGAAGCACATACACTCAAAGGAACGCAGGGCTCCGGCAACAAACAGCCTTCGAGTCTACCTTGTGTACCTCTCTCGTTGTACAGACGGGAAAACGGGCTTGCTGTGCTCGCGGGCACCCTGAGCCTGTGGCAAGGCTGGGACTTGAACTTCTAACTTAGTCCTTGCTTTCTTGGTCCCAATCGCTCCGCAAGGGCTCATATTAAGCAGACCCAGGGGAGCACACAGGGAGTGTCAGTTGCATAGATAGTCCTCAGCTTAAGCTGCTAATGAAAGCTTAAGCTTATTGTCTGCCAGGTGTCATTCATTTTGCAGCAAACCCCTGCCTATCCCTGGGCACTGGGGCAGCAGAAGTCTGCCCAGGGAGGTGCACTCACTCTTGACGGCTGACAACAACCTGGGAGCAGTCCCACTGCCTTGGCAAAGTCTCTAAAGCCCCATGGATCTTGCCTCTGCTTCCCTCCCAGACTCACCTCTCCCTGCCCTGGCACCCGTTGCTCCACCTCTTGCCACCACTGGCAGTTCCCAGAACAGAACAAGACCTGTAGGTACAGAATGCCCACGAGGAGGCCCTTCCAGGGAGCAGAGGGAGCAACCGTCGGATGGGCAGCCTTGCTGGTTAAATCGATGACCCCTCTGACCCGGAATGGAATGGTTAGGATGGATAAGACCTGGTGTCAGTTTAGGTGACTTAGGTCTGGAAGTACAAACCCTCCCCCTGGGCCTGGGACATCTTCCCAGAGTCTGTTCTGGGTGAAGGCTTCATTCTCCTCTGAATGCACTGGGCTCACATTCACTTTTCGCAGGAGGCTGGGTCCCTGCAGCTTGGTGGAGCTGGTATAGGCCCAGGGCTCTTCTGAAGCGCCCCGAAAAGTCCCAGGAGACGCTTTGACTCCTGGAGTAGCATAGAAAAGGATCAGGAAAGACCTCCCTACCGATGTGTGACCCACAGAGACTCCCATTCCTGGGCCTGAGGCTGGGAGGAGATTTCTCTGGACAAGGCTTTGGGTGGGATGGGAGTAGGAGCAGGGGGAGAGTGGTGGATGCCTTAGATTTCAGCTCATCCTGGTGCCAGACCTTTGAATCTGGAACGAAAAAGGAGCTGGAAAATGCTGGGACTGTTTGTGTGGCAGGATTCACTTTTGTGGAACTTTTCCTTTGGTTCTTGGAAGACCTGGGGGGCCTGATGTCATTTTGCAAATGTATGGAGAGCACTTAGGCAGCATTCATTCTTCTTGGAAGTGACACAGATATTGGCAGAGGTATTTGCTTTGAATGGGAAAGTTTGAGACTGCAGGATCCTGGCACATGCAAAGACTCTGAGCCCATCTGCCCTCCCCACTCTCAAATGGGAAACAAAAACTGGTAATAATGATCTGTACATAAATAAAATGTTAATGGAGTTTGTACACAAGAATTTGTATTATAAAACAATATCCTACAAGTGTAAAAGTATTTTTACATGTGTTGAGATTATGCTGCAAGTAATTTAAATAGCATCAGTTTACAAACAATATGTCCCAAATGAAATATTACTGCGCAAACAAATTTTGAGTGGGTTGTGTATACATCTGCTGTTGCAGATGCATAAGAAGACTTAAGCCATAATGCACATCTTGAAGTCTCAGTCACTGGAAAGTTATAGGCCAAAAATAATGCAAATATGAAGTTCTACACATTGGAGGGCTAACCTCCAAACCCAAAACAAACTCAACTGATAATGATAGAGTTAAACTCAAGGCGCCCGGTCAACTCAAGGTAATTTATTTTTTAACAGCCGGGCTCAGTGGCTCACACCTGTAATCCCAGCACTTTGGGAGGCCGAGGCAGGCAGATCACTTGAGGCCAGGAGTTCGAGACCAGCCTGACCAATGTGGTGAAACCTCGTCTCTACCAAAAATACAAACACTAGCCGGGCGTGGTGGCGCATGCCTGTAATCCCAGCTACTCAGGAGGCTGAGGTAAGAGAATCGCCTGAACCCGGGAGGTGGAAGTTGCGGTGGAGCCGAGATCACGCCACTGCATTCCAGCCTGGGTGACAGAGCTAGACTCCCTCTCAAAAATAAAAATAAAAATAAAAAAACTCTTCCTCACTACCATACTCACCTATCAGTTTGGCAGAAGTCTGGGAGTTTTATAACACGCTGTCTGGAGAAGGTTGTAGGGAAACAGGCATGCTCTGTGTAGGCATGTTGATGTAACTCTGATGGAGGGCAACTTGGCAATATCTGTCAAATTCATGAACACATGTATCCTTGACTCACAATTGCATTCTTGGGAATTTATCCTGCAGATATACTCCTACAGTACAAAATGTCATGGTTATTCATTGTAGCATTGTATGTAATGGCAGGAGATTAGGACCAATTCCTGTGTCAATCAATGGGGAAATGGTTAAATAAATTTTGATGTAGCTATACAGTAAAATGTAACAGCTGTGAAATTAGTTGAAGAAACTCTCCAAGTCTATGTATTGGTTTTTAAAAGCTATCCAAGACATACTAATTAGTAAGTGATAAAAAGAAGGTACAGAAGTGTATACCGTATGTTAGCGTTTGCCTAAAAAAGAAAAAAATAGGAATATATATTCATACTGCTTGTACAGGTTGAGTATCCCTTATCCAAAATGCTAGGGACAAGAAGTGTTCAGATTTCAGATTTTCTGAATTTTGGGATATTTGCATATACATAATGAAATATCTTGGAGATAAGACCCAAGTCTAAATATGAAATTCATTTATGTTTCATGCATACCTTATGCACATAGCCTGAAGGTAATTTTAAACGGTATTTCATATGATATATATGACCCATCACATGAGGTCAGGTGTGGATTTTTCACTTGTGGCATCACAAAGTGTTCAAAAAGTTTCAAATTTGGGAGCATTTCGGATTTCACATTTTCGGATTAGGGGTGCTCAACCTGTATTTGCACAGGGTGAATATCTGTTGTGGTATTAAGTTCCACTTTGGAGGGAGTGCGCATTTGGAAACCAGTCAAAGAATTTTTTTTTTTATTTTTCTTTTATGTTAAGAAAGTAAAGATCCCCTGTGGCCACCCCAGCGGGTTGGACTCACTGTTCTCCAAGTGACCATCCTGATCAAGAGGGACAGGAAAGCCTGACTCTCCAAGTTCCACTCATTTCCCTTAACAGGTGGCTCAGACAACAAACTGCTTTGTGCCCCTTAGAACATTCATTTGGGTCTTTTGTGTGGCTTCTTACAATGCCCTTAGGGTTTTAGACCACATGTAAATACATGTGGAAACATTTGACAGACTCTTAAAAATGTCTATGAATTTGATTTAATTTTCTCTATAGACAAACTCCACAGTCTTCTTGCAGAAATGATGCTCAGTTGAGATCCATTTGGGTGAAATTGTTGTGCAAATTATGCATAAAAAAGCTGGTGAAATTTGGGACTGGATCAACAGAGGATGAGTCAGGGGGAAAGAATGAACCTTTCCAAGTTGCTCCCCAAAAATGAAGTCAGGGCTATCTGAATTAAAGTGTCAAATTGGTGCTCTTCTAAGTAACAGAGACCTCTCCCAATTAAACTTGCCAGACTGGGGTGGGTTACATGGGTGACCATGCAATTATTTTTCAAAATAAACAGTGAGGCCGGGCGTGGTGGCTCACGCCTGTAATCCCAGCACTTTGGGAGGCCGAGGTGGGCGGATCACAAGGTCAGGAGATCGAGACCATCCTGGCAAACACAGTGAAATCCTGTCTCTACTAAAAATATAAAAAATTAGCTGGGCGAGGTGGCGGGCGCCTGTAGTCCCAGCTACTCGGGAGGCTGAGGCAGGAGAATGGCGTGAACCCCGGGGGGCGGAGCATGCAGTGAGCCGAGATCGCGCCACTGCACTCCAGCCTGGGCGACAGCAAGACTCTGTCTCAAAAAAAATAAATAAATAAATAAATAAATAGTGAGAGGCCCGGCATGGTGGCTCATGCCTGTAATCCCAGCACTTTGGGAGGTTGAGGCAGGCAGATCTCCTGAGGCCAGGAGTTCAAGACCACCCTGGCCAACATAGTGAAACCCCATGTCTACTAAAAATACAAAAAGATTAACCGGATGTGGTAGCACGCGCCTATAGTCCCAGCTACTTGGGAGGCTGAGGCACAAGAATTGCTTGAACACGGGAGGCAGAGGTCACAGTGAGCTGAGATCATGCCACTGCACTCCAGCCTGGGTGACAGAGTGAGACTTTGTCTCAAAAAATAAAAAACAATAAATAAAAAATGAACAGTGAGAGTCCCATCTTGGCTTCCTAAAGTCAAACTATTATATATAAACTATGTAAAGTCAGTATGTGAAGTAGAATGCTGCTTTGTTTTGCTCAGTGATTTTAAAGCGAAGGGGTAGTTGCAATTTTCCTCCCAAATTACATTCCTGTGTTCTCCTGAAGCATGCCCTTGTGGCTTGGCTCCTAGAATATTTTGAAAAGTATTTAAGATATTTCTTTGTTATGTGCAACTCCAAATGCTGGCATCTTTTTATATGCCGTAAGTGCCTTAACTCTCTGTACTGTTTGTCACAATTGCTTTTCGAAGAACCAAGTAAATGCTGCCCAAACAAATTAGAAAGTTTTCTTTTGGTTGAAATAAGCAACACTTTAGCCCAATTCCTAAGTTCTGCCTTTGCCTGAAATTGACTTTACTGATAAATCATTCTTCCTACTGATCAGCAAAGAAAGGAAAAATATCTTTTTGTTGTTGTTGTGGTCCAAAAAAAAGAAAAGAAAAAGAAAGTAATTCTTTTAAGATTTTGTTTAGGTTAATAGTAACAATGGTACTTTCACTTAACTTCAGCAGCAACTAAAGCCATATTGTCAATTCAAAAACAATTTTTGTTGTTCTTCCAGGAAATAACTCTGTAGTGAGAGGAAGTTTGCAGTAAATGCTTTTGGAGCATCAGGCTGAGGCTGCGTCCCTGAAGCTAGTGTGTGTGTGTGTGTGTGTGTGTGTGTGTGTGTGTGTTCACTCTGGTCAGAAAAGACGTGCCAGGTGTTTGTGACAAGCTGTGATGAGGACTGGAGATTACTTGGAATCCATTGTGTTCTTTTCCTTGTTGGAAAAAGAAAGCTTCTAAAAACAAGCCCTTATTTAAAGGAAGCCCCAGTTAATTCAACAAGGCTCTGAAAGAAGTCCCTTTTGTAGAAACTGCTTGACAAAGGCCATTTGGCCCAGAGGAGTCCTGTGAGGTCAGAAACTGAAATCAACCCCCACATAGGGTTCAGGCAGTTAGAAGCTCAGAGCGTACTTAGTAAAGCATAACAAACTTTTACCCACTTTGGTCAGAATGGAATTTACCCAGCAATGCAGAGTCTTATGCTAGAACACCAACAAACCTCAATTATAATGGCTAACAGTTGCTATAGGTTTACAGGTGCCGGGAAAAGGTGTTGGCTACACCCCATGGACTCTCAGCCTTTTGAGATGGGTGTCACTATTATTACTATTATTATTATTATTATTTTGAGATGGAGTCTCGCTCTGTCGCCCAGGCTGGAGTGCAATGGCACAATCTCGGCTCACTGCAACCACCACCTCCTGGGTCCAAGCCATTCTCCTGCGTCAGCCTCCTGAGTAGCTGGGATTACAGGCTAATTTTGTATTTTTTTTAGTAGATACGGGGTTTCTCCATGTTGGTCGGGCTCAGGCTCGTCTCGAACTCCTGACCTCAGGTGATCCGCCCTCCTTGGCTTTCCAAAGTGCTGGGATTACAGGCGTGAGCCACTGCACCCAGCCGGGTGTCATTATTATTATCCCCATTTTGCAGATGAGGAAACAGATGCATCCTCGGGTTAGTTTTTTGTTTTGTTTTGTTTTGTTTTGTTTTGTTTGTTTGAGACGGAGTCTCGCTGTTGCCCAGGCTAGAGTGCAGTGGTGTGATCTCCGCTCACTGCAGGCTCCGCCCCCTGGGGTTCACGCCATTCTCCTGCCTCAGCCTCCCGCGTAGCTGGGACTACAGGCACCTGCCACCTCGCCTGGCTAATTTTTTGTATTTTTAGTAGAGACGGGGTTTCACCATGTTAGCCAGGATGGTCTCGATCTCCTGACCTCGTGATCTGCCCGCCTCCCCCTCCCAAAGTGCTGGGATTACAGGCATGAGCCACCGCGCCCGGCCTCCTCTGGTTAGTTAAGTGGTGGTGTTCAGCTTTGACCCCAGACAGTTTGATCCACAGCCAGAGAGCTTAACTATGCCCAAGGCCTGTTAGACTACACTACCTAGACAGGAAGAAAGCCAGCACACCCAGGGAGGCTGCTTTCATCTGCATGTCATCCCTCAAACTCTTAAAAATGATTTAAGAAAAACAATCCTTTTGTATCCAGCATGCATCTGAGATTTTATTCTGGAAAACAATGAGCTCAACTCTGTGCTGTGCGATCATGGAGTGGCGCCCTTTAAAAGGCAAGGACTGACCAGGAGAGATGGGCAGGCATGAATTTTAAGGATGTCTTTGCCTTTAAGTTCCATCAGGTCCTTGCTTCACCCCAGGTCACTCTGAAATCCTAGAAGAATAGCACACCCAATAGCACACGACACAAATGACTCATTGTCCTTCTGCCTCAAACAACAGCAGCCTACTTAGCATACAAAACACATTCTATGAGACAAAGCTGCCTCGGGCCACAGCCATGCATTCTTTGCAGGAGCCGCACATGGGGGCTGCTTTCTGGTTGTTCAATCTTACTTTGTTTATTTTTTATTATTATTATTACTATTACTTTAGAGACAGAGTCTTGCTCTATTACCCAGGCTGGAGTGCAGTGGTACAATCATAGCTCACTGCAGCCTCGAACTCCTGGGCTCAGGCAATGCTCCCACCTCAGCTTCCTGAGTAGCTGGGACTATAGGTGTGTGCTACCACCCCCGGCTTCAGTCTTACTTTGAGGATAAGAGGTAGTGACAACACAAGTCCATTAGTGCTCATGATGCATGATTTATTTCGTGATGACACAGGGATGACAAGGAAGGGCTTGAAGGCAGTGTCTCAACTCCTGTTTCCCTAGCCCTTTCTCCCTGAAGGCATATTGGTGCTTTGCAGCTCCACCCTTGCCCGCACCCTAAGGAAGGGACACTGGTTCCCACTGGGGAGTTGGAGTGAACTATGGCACCAGCACACAGGCGTGGGCTTCCTGCTCCCCTGGGGAGAGACCTCTCCTACAGGCCTAAGTGCTGCCTGCCCCCAGAGGATTTCCCCATGGGAACTGCTCCAAGACCCCTGGAGTCTCAGAGCTGGGGTCTCAAGTGGGCACCAGCTTTCCTCCTTTTCCCTTTCTAACAGGGCCCCCATGAGAAAGCAAGAATGTGGCAGAAATGACTGTTGGTATTGCTGGGGCCCGGGGAGGCAGGGCTGGGAGGGGCAACGTGGTGGGGCAGCTCTGTCCAGTGGGTCTACGGCCTCCAGCCAGCTGCATGGACAGGACATCCTCAAGAGAGGGTGTGGTAGTCCCTGGCAGGCCTGCTGAGCTCTGTTCTTGCGAGACCTGGCTACCCCAGAGATAATAACCAAGGGGATTCGTAGACTGCCATCATTACACCGTGCATGTGTGATATCTAATTATCTTCCTAGGTCAGATGTGGTGAGGTGGAGCTGGTGGCTTGGGAAGAAATTATCCCATGAACCCGAAGTTAGGTCCGATGTGGCAGCTCCATGACATAATCACGCTGGAGTTTCAGGGTGGTGTGACTGGTGATCCATGAGGCTTGGTGAGCTCTCCCCCTCAGGGTTTCATGGCTTACATGGCCCTGGATAGGCTGGTCTCCCCCTGAAGAAGTGAGGAAACCTTAGAAGTTGTGTCTCGAAACATTTCCTGGTCTCAGTCTCCTGGGAAGCTCCACTGAGGATAGATCCTTTGAGCTGACTCAGGGAACTGTGACTTCTTAGGGATAACTGGGTCAGAGGGCTCATTTTCACCAAGCTTCAAGCACAGCCCTCAGCGGGACTTCCAATGCCAGCACATGTCTAGGAGGTCAGGGAGGGCAGACTAGGAATAGGGAAAGGCAGCCTTCTGGGAAGGTGGAGCTTGAATGAAGGAGGAAGAGTGTGGTGTCCCTAAGGACAGTCCTAAGTCCCAAGAGGGGGCTAATTCCTCTCTGGGAGGCCAGGGCTGGAAGAGGCTGGAAGCCTGGGAAATGGGCAGCCTTTCTCCAGAGGCTTACAAAGAGAAAGAAAGTGTCCTCTACTGAATCAAAAGGGGCATCTGCTTACAACAGAACAGAGGTCCCTGTACACAGAGTGGAAAGTGTTAACACCAGTTCCTTTTTTTTTTTTTTTTTGAGACAAAGTCTCATTTCCAGGCTGGAGTGCAGTGGTGCGATCACAGCTCACTGCAGCCTCGACCTCCAAGGCTCAAGTGATCCTCCTACCTCAGACCCCTTGATAGCTGAGACTACAGGTGCATACCACCATGCCTGGCTAATTTTTTTTTTTAATTTTTTATTTTTGTAGATAACGGGGTTTTGCCATGTTGTCCAGGCTGATCTCCAGCTCCTGAGCTCAAGTGATTGGCCGGCTGCAACCTCTCAAAGTGCTCGGATTACAGGTGAGCGTCACCGCGCCCAGCCCATAACACCAGTTCTTAGTCTGGAGTGAGCAAGTGAGTTGCCTGGAATTCTAACCATTCATTCATCCAATAAGTTTTTACGGAGCATCTTATTAGCACCCGGCCTGTGAGCATATCTGTGATTGGGTGCACACGTGCATTTTCCTGCATTCATCGGCTACTCAGAAGGGCTCTGTAGCTACCCTGAGGCGAAGGCCCTCAAGCTAGAAGTCCCATCTGCTGCAGGGAGGGCTTGTGTCTGATGCGGAAGGGAGCAGGTGTGGGGAGGGGCTAGGGCACCTCGGTTTTTTGCTTGCTCAGCACCCATTCCCTGATCTTCTGGTGGCAGCACCCTGAGTTTTCTTAGGAAATACAATCACATTTTTTTTAAAGGAAGTGATTGCGATCTGTCACTCCAAAGATTTTGAGGAGTCCAACACCTGGATGGTCAGTTTTACTCACAGGAGCAGAGGAACTTAACTGCTGCGCCACTGAAAAGGTGCTGGACTGAGAGTCCTGAGTTTGGATTCTAGCTCTGCCACTGATTAACAGAGTTTTTCAAATGTTATCTATAGACCTCTGATTTTGAAGGTTGAGTTAATCGTGTGCTTTGGGTAAGAGCAAAACCATCACTGGTCTGTAGACTGCACCTTGGGACCACTCCATCGTTAATATCCTAGGACTTGTCTTTGTCAACAACTGCATGCAGCCAGGCACGGTGACTCAGGCCTGTAATCCCAGCACTTTGGGAGGCTGAGGTGAGAGTATAGCTTGAGGCCGGGAGTTTGAGATCATCCTGGGCAATAAAGCGAGACCCTGTCTCCAAAAAATAAAATAATTAGCTGGGCGTGGTGGCACATGCCTGTAGTCCCAGCTACCCGGGAGGATTGCTTGGGCCCAGGAGACAGAGGCTGCAGTAAGCTATGATCGCGCCACTGCACTCTAGCCTGGGAAAAGGTGAGACTCGGTCTCTTAAAACAAACAAACAAACAGATAAAACCTGCAGGCCAAGCACAGTGGCTCATGCCTGTAATCTCAGCACTTTGGAGGCCGAGGTGGGCGGATCACGAGGTCAGGAGATAGAGACCATCCTGGCCAACATGGTGAAACACCGTCTCTATTAAAAATACAAAAATTAGCTGGGCATGTGGCACGTGCCTGTAATCCCAGCTACTCGGGAAGCTGAGGCAGGAGGATCGCTTGAACCAGGGAGTCGGAGGCTGCAGTGAGCCGAGATCACGCCACTGCACTCCAGCCTGGTGACAGAGTGAGACTGTTTCAAAAAAAAAAAAAAGCCCAAAAAACAAAACAAAACTGCATCCCTCGTGTAACTTCAATTTCCTTCTGCCACCATCTGCCCACCACCTCCTGTTTATCTATTTTTTCTACTCCCTCTCTCTAGTACACCAGCAACCCATCCTAAAATCCATCGATCCTACCACCTTTTTGGGTTCTCTGCACCCCTCTGTATCCACTTCCCCCTTTAACCTGACCAGATACTGTGGGCCATCGCTACAACCACTCCCTTGTCTACAGCTCAGCTCCTTTGCCCACTCCCTTCTTGCTTTATCATATTTGCCCAGCAAATCCCTAATTTTGGTGAAACCCCTCTTTCCATCTTCTCCCCACCTGCACTTGGAGGGACTAGAAAAGGAAAAAACTCAGACACCCTAACTGACCATGCCCATCGACCTTAAAGGAGGCCTGAGGCTGTCTGGCAAGCCCATTACACGGCTGGGCCCATTCTCTCTGCCATGCTCTGGGGTGGTGAATTCACACCTCTTCTCTTCTTCAGCCTCAGCACCCCCTTCCTGCTGTTCAGTCAGCTGAGGACACGGCTTCTTATTTCTCTGGAAAAACAGAAGGCATCAGGGGAAAGCTTCCTAAGGCTCCCATCACAGACCTAGTGCATTTTACCTGTCTAAGGCACCTTCCTCCTTTGACTCAGAGGGACTCTGCTGCTCCCGTCCATGGCCAACCCTCCCCATGCACTTGACCCTGCCCTTTCGATTCCTCAGGGACTCCACACTTGCCTTGTCCCTTCTCTTCCTTCTGCATCATCAATTTCCAGGCTCTCTTGGCTTATTCTGGCCAAGAGACCAGACCACACATGTTCTAACAGCCCCTCCTCTTAAAGCAAAATCCTCCCTTAGTCCCACACCCCCTCCAATGTCAGTCCCATGTCCCTGCTCCTTTTATAGCAAAATTCCTTGCAGGTGTGGTCTCCACTTCCTCTGGTCCCATACTTATGCTTCACTCCAATCAGGCAGTTGTCCCCAGAACACTCTCTTGTCTCTTAAAACTGCTCTTGGCTGGGCGCGGTGGCTCACACCTGTAATCCAAGCACTCTGGGAGGCTGAGATGGGCAGATCACGAAGTCAGGAGATCAAGATCATTCTGGCTAACATGGTGAAACCCTGTCTCTACTAAAAATACAAAGAAAGTAGCCAGGCTTGGTGGTGGGCGCCTGTAGTCCCAGCTACTTGGGAAGCTGAGGCAGGAGAATGGCATGAACCCAGGAGGCAGAGGTTGCAGTGAACTGAGATCACGCAACTGCACTCCAGCCTGGGCAACAGAGCAAGACTCCATCTCAAACAAAACAAAACAAAACAAAACCTGCTCTCATTGCTAGGCACGGTGGCTCGTGCCTATAATACCAGCACTTTGGGAGGTCGAGGTGGGAGGATTGCTTGAGGTCAGGAGTTCAAGACCAGCCTGGCCAACATGGTGAAAACCCGTTTCCACTACAGAAATTAGCCAGGTATAGTGGCACATGCCTGTACTCCCAGCTACTTGGGAGGCTGAGACGGGAGAATCGCTTGAACCTGGGAGGCAGAGGTTGCAGTGAACTGAGATCATGCCACTGCACTCCAGCCTGGGCTACAGAGCAAGACTCTGTCTCAAAAAACAAAAACAAAAACAAAGAAACCCCTACTGTTGTCAAGGTCACTGGTGATCTCCACTTCACCAATTTCAAAGGTCAATTCTCACTCCTTATCTTCACAAACCTTCCTGCAGCATTTGACTAACCAAGCTAGCTAAGCCCTTGCCCTTGAAACGCTTTCTTCCCTGGCCAGGACTGTCCTGTATTTGCCTCCTACCACGTGGGCCCCTCCCTGGTCTCCTTTCCTGCTTTTCCTCCCTACCCTGACCTCTACTCCTGGCACATCCCAGGGCTCTCCTCTCTTTATACTTATCCTTGAGGATCTCATCCAGATGCCTGGCTTTGAAAATCATCTACATTTTGTTGGTTCCTAAGTGAATGTTTCTAGTCCCCACCGCCTGTTGCATCCAGGCCACTCGATGCTACACTCTACTTAGGATGCTACCAGATAGCTCACAGGCATCCAATGTGTCCAAAACTGAAGTCCTAGTTTCCCTCCCAAAGCTTCCCTCCCAGACTTCTCCCACTTCATTAAACGACAGCTCCAGTCTTCCAGTTGCTCAGGCCAAAACTTTGGAGTTATTCTTGAATCCTTTCTTTTTCTCAAGACCCACATTTAATCAGCCAGTCATGTCAACTTTACCTTCAAAATATATCTGGAGTCTGAGCACTTGTCCCCACCTCCACCAGACTTCCCGGCTGCCACATATCCTTTCCCCTAGATGATCACAGCAGCCTCCTAACTGGCCTCCCCTGGTCCGTACTTCATGCAGAAGACAGACAGGTTCCTTTACAATGCAAACAGCAGTCCTCTGCTCAAACCCCCGGTGGCTTCCCATCTCCCGGAGGGATCTGATGAGGCCCCTCAGGAATAGCTCCTGACATGCACCTGGTGTAGCCCCTTGGATCTGCCCCCCTCTTTCTGCACTCCATCAGGCAGCCGCCTTGCTGTAGCTGAACAAGCCAGCTGTGCTCCGGCATCTCAGCATTTGTGCTGGTGGTTCCCTTTGCCTGGAATGCTCTGCCCCCAGATACTGGCACAATCGCTGTCTCACTCTTAGGCAGATCTCAGCTCAAATGTGCCCTCTTCAGTGAGTCCCCTCTTCTGATTAACGTAGCACCTGCCTCTCATGTTCACATGGAGCTATCATGAAGCTGTTTTCTTCCCAACACTTACTGTTATCTGAAATAATCTTATTTATTTCTTTGTGTATTGTTCGTCTTATCCACCAGAATGGAAGCTTTATAGTGGCACAAATTGTCCCAGAAGCTAGCACAGAGCCTACTGCATGGTTGTCAGGGCTGCCACAGAAGGTTGTAAAGGTTGTTCACTGCATCAGAGCTCCTGGCTGAGGAGCCGCGGGTGCTGACACCTAGTCTGCCCTCTGTTCTCCACGATGTGGGGCCATTCAGCAGATAGCCATCTGCTGTTTAGCAATGTGTGACATATGGGCTGGCTGTGACTCTGGTGGCCATTCAAAAAATATTCATTGAGTAAATTACTGAATGATGGATATGCAGACCCTCTGCTTGTTTTCCTCTGCAGGACTTCATACCAATTACCTTCTCACAGCCTCAGTTTCCTTTTCTGTTAAGGGGACAGTTAACATCTATCTCATAGCATGGTTACAAGGATTAAGTGAAATCGTTCATTAAAAAGCTGGCACAAATATGATTCCATTTATATGAAATATCCAGAACAGGCAAATCCATAGAGACTGAAAGCAAATTAATGGTCATGAAAGGCCGGGGGAAAGGGACATGGGGGATACTGCTTAACTGGTCAGGGGTATCCCTTTGGGGTGATGAAGATGTTTTAGAACTAGAGTGATGGTTACAGGACATTACGAATGTACTAAACACTACTGAACCGTGTACCTGGAAATGGCTAACATGGGGAATTTTATGTTATATGAATTAGGTTATGGTATATGAACACCTCAGTTTAACAAAACCTGGCACAGTGTCTAGGACTCGGTAGGTGCTCAATGAATATCTGTTGAATCTCATGACTTCCTTGCTTCAAAAATAAAGTAAAACCCTAAGCCCTCCTTGGCACCGCATTGCCCCATCCAGGATAATCCTTTCTTTCCTCAAATTTGTTTCAGAAGGGTATACTGTTGCCATTTTAGCATATTATATGGGGGATATGACGGAAACGAGACAGATGCAGAGTCCATTCCCAGAGTTTACAGGTTGGCAGGGAAACTAAAGAGAAAATCACACCCCACATGTTCAGGGATATAGGGGAGAAGGGTCACCATCTGCAGGGGTGCAGTGGAGAGTGGGGAAGGCGGGAGTCCCAGGAGAAGGGAACAGAGCCTGGAGAGCCAGGGAGATGAGAGGGCATGGTGGGTTCTGGGAACAGAAAAGAGTTTGGTGGCCGGGCGCAGTGGCTCATGCCTGTAATCCCAGCACTTTGGGAGGCCGAGGCGGGCAGATCGCTTGAGGTCAGGAGTTCGAGACCAGCCTGGCCAACATGGCGAAAACCCGTCTCTACTAAGAATACAAAAATTAGCTGGGTGTGGTGGCACATGCCTGTAATCTAGCTACTCGGGAGACTGAGGCAGGAGAATCGCTTGAGCCCAGGGGCTGGAGGTTGCAGTGAGCTGAGATCGCACCACTGTACTCCAGCCTGGGTGACACAGTGACTCTGTCTCAAAAAAAAAAAAAAAAAAGAAAAAAGGAAAAAAAAAAGAAAATAGTTTGGTGTAGCTGCAGCAGAGGAGGCAGGAAAGGTGGGAAGGGATGGCCCTGAGGGTTCAGATTTCATCCTAAGATCTTCAAGGCCAAGTGTGAACTGGCCTCCACCTTCCAGCCACAGTTCTACCATGCCTTGTTTGCGTCCCCTCTCTGTACCCCCCTTTTATTTCTTTGAGACAGGGTCTTGCTCTGTCGCCCAGGCTGGAGTGTGATGGCGCAATCATGGCTCACTGTAGCCTAAAACTCCTGGGCTCAGGCAGTCCTCCCGCCTCAGCTTCCCCAGTAGCTAGGACTACAGGTGAGCATTACCACGCCCAGCTAATTTTTGTGTTTCTAATAGAGATGGGGTCTCCCTATGTTACCCAGGCTGATCTCCAACTCATGGGCTCAAGCAATCAACCCGCTTCGGCCTCCCAAAGTGCTGGGATTACAGGCGTGAGCCACCATGCTTGGCCTTTCTGCAGCCCTTGCTCCCACTGTGCCCTGCCGATCCTTGTGAATTTGGGGCCTCCAGGCCTTGGCACGTGCTGTCCTTCCTCCCTTAGGTAGTTACGGGGAGTCTGCCCTGGGTCAGTACTGTGCTGGGAGCCGCAGGCTGTCAAAGCCTGGCCCCACCCTGGGAGAGCGAATAATCACAAGATTATGAGGAATGCTGTGACAGTGGGTGCTCTGGGCATGGAAGGGTGGGGACTTGCAGGGTAGAGGGAGGGCTCAGGGAAGGTGATTCCTGAACTGGAGCTTGAAGAACAGGGGGCACCAGGCCCAGAGACAAGGAGTAAAGCTAAAGGGAATCAGAGAGCACCCAGGAGAGGTTCAGAGCCTGGCTTGTGGGGTCACAGGATCCTGAGATCCAGATGAAGGCTGAGCCCCCATCCAGATCCACCCCTCACCCCCTACACAGTTACACACACATGTGTAGGCAATTTGGGAGCGTTCTTGGTCCTTCTGGCTTTGCCTGGAAAGAATGCCCTCCCCACCCGCTCTGGTTCCAGCCCACCACCCTTACAGGTCTGCAAAGCTCCCTCTTCAACTCTGGACTTTGTACCAGTCACCGGACGTTCAGTTGTTTATCAGCCTGAGCACCTGCCTGCTGAGGTGTCTGCCCCTCTAGGGCCCGCTGGACCCTTCTCTGGATCCCAGCTGTACAAATCCCCAGCACTGGGGGGTGAGGGTGAGGTCTACACCCATAAAGTTCTTGGCAAAAGCTTGGGGGAGAGGTAGAATGATCCCTCCCCACTGGAGGCGCTGCCGCAGCCCGCCCCCTGCCCGAACCTGCAGCTTCAGCCCCGCCCACTGCCTCCGCAGGTGAGTCAAGCTCGGCCTTGACCCGCCCACCTGTCCAGGTTCTGCCGGCCCCAGCCGGAAGCTTACTCCGCGGATTGTGCACAGTTCTTGAAGGTGGGAACAGAAGAGAAGGCCCGGGGGGGCCGGGGAGGGGGTACCCAGGCTCTGCACAGATCCCCAAGGGGCTCCTGGCAGCAGGAAAGAAGCTACACATCAGAGTTGGGGTAGGTGTCTGTGCATGTCAGAGGGGGTGTTTGTTGGTGGAGGAAAGTGCGACCTGGGGGGAGGGGCTGTGCGTATGGGGGATGGGCAGGTCAGTGTGGGCTGTGAGTTCAGAGGCCTGTTGGAGAGTGTATATGCACCCTTGGAAGGTTAGTGTGTGTGTGTCTTCTTGGGAAGAATTCACAGGGCAGGGAGGAAAGGAATAGGAGTACAACCTTAGAAACGTCAGATTGAATTCAGTTCATTCCAGTGTAACACATTCTCATGTTTTGCGGACCTAGTGCTAGGATGAGGCCCACAGCAGGCTGAGGAATGAATGAGCAGCTGACCTCTCCTTCCCAGGACGTCTCTCCCGCTCCCACCTGTATATTCACTCTCACGCTCCCCTCGTTAATTTCACAAGCACCACACTGAGGGGCTGAGCGCCCAGCTCCCTGCAGCACCAGGGTACAGATCCGTCAGCCAGCCCTTGCCCACGGGGGGAAGCTGCTCGCCTAGCAATGACTGGTTCTGACTGGTGGTTGACTGGGCAGGATGGTGACAGGTCACCCAGGGTAGGTCCAGGGACAACCTCACAGGCAGGTATGGTCTGATTTGGCCTTGACAGACTGGCGCCCTAAAAACTGAGGAGGGCGTGGCCAGGGAGCAGGAGGGTGGCTGAGTGGGAGGAGGCCGTGTGTGTCTGTCTGAAGTGCTGGGGAGGGAACTGTGGAGAAGAGGAAGAAGAGTTTGGCTTGAGGGCCATATGCTGGATTGCAAGGCACTGTGGGGCATGGGGAGTTTTGAAGGGATTTTAACCAGGCTAGTGATGGGGTCAGATTTGGGCTGTAGGCCCATCACTCTGGGGAAGAGACCAGAGGTGGGGAGCCCAGTTAGGAGATTATGGCTAGAGTACAAGAGGAAGGTGGCTTGGACTCAGCTGTGGCAGCGGGGTGGAGAAGAGGGTATTGTCATTCCAGAGATGTTTAGTGGAAGACATGATGGGGCTTGATGCTAGGTTGGACGTGAGGGGGTGGCGGGGAGGATTTTGAAGGCACTTGTATCAAAGAATATATTGGGGTACTCCCCTCAACTTCTCTCCTAAGTACTTCCCTAGCCCGGCTACTCTGCCCCCAAGGACTCCCCTGGTTCAGGTGCTCCACTGGCAGATATGCTCCTGCCCTAGCTGTTCATCTGCCAGGTACTTCTAACTTTCATGCTCCTCCTCTAGATACTCCCCAGATTCAGGTGTGCCTCCTCCAGACACTCCTTTGATCCAGGTGCTCCTCCGACAGGTGCTTCCATGCCTGGATGATCTTCCTCCAGCTACTCCCCTAATTTGAAGTGTTCCTCCTCTAGGTGTCCCCAGCCCTGGGTGATAATTTCCTCACTCAGGTGATCCTCATTTGGATACTCCCTGGCTTGAGCCTCCCTGTGGGGGCAGAGCGTGGGCCTCCTGGGAGTAGAGGTGAAAGGACAGGGGTTTGCTTGAAGGGCTGAGGGTAGAGGTGGGCAGCAGCGGCTTTCAACTTAGAAGGGCCAGGGCCGCTCTGGCCGTGTCCAGGGCCCCTGTCCTCAGTAGGAACTTGCATCACCCTCCCCATGTGTGGTCTCTGCTTTGGCTGGGTAGCTCAAGCAATTGCTGTTTTCTGGCCTTTGGGAGCCAGGACCCACCTCTGCCCCGTCTCCCATCCTCAGCTTACCAAGCAGTGCAACAGACTGGGCTCTGGGTTCGAATCTGAAGACTTTGGTTGAGTCAGTTCACCTTTTTCAGCCTCAGAGCCCTCATCTATAAAGTGGGGATAATGTTTATACCTACCTTACTGGGTTTGGTGAGCATGATGCCTGGTGCTTGAATTATAAGGAATGCTCAGTAAGTTCTACAATTTATTATTTTTTTTAGCAGCTTCCAGAGCCAAACCCTGTGATGGTCCCTTACAAATAGCCAGTTTCTCTTCTGTGGACAGCTGGTGTGGTCAGTTGTCCAGTCCCCAGAGTTTGTGCAGTGCTACCATGGCTGTGAGTGTGACCTGGAAAGTGCACCCTGTGACCGTCCCTGACACCCATACCTGTGTTATTTTCTAGGACTTGTGCCCTGGGGCTGCCTGGCATCTGGGGGCCTCCTCAGAGCCAGGGCTCTTTCTGCTTGAGGCTGAGACTCACTGGTGTCATCAGGCCCCTCCATGAATGAGACAAACAAAAGTGAGTGACAGTGGGAGGATGATGGGGGTGGGGAGCCTCCCCTTAGATGCTGGGGTTGGGGGAAGGACCCTACCTGCAGCCCTCTTGGTTTCTCCAGGGAGCCCCCTCTGGGGCTCACCTATAATGCTGTCCCTTTCTCTGCAGCACTTGTGGGGCCCTCGGAGCTCCCCACAGCGTCTGCTGTGGCCCCTGGCCCAGGCACTGGGGCTCGGGCATGGCCTCTGCTGGTAGGATTTGTGCTGGGGGCTGTGGTCCTCTCGCTCCTCATCGCACTTGCTGCCAAATGCCACCTCTGCCGCCGATACCATGCCAGCTACCGGCACCGCCCACTGCCTGAGACAGTAAGGGGGGGCCGCCCACAGGTGGCTGAAGATGAGGATGATGATGGCTTCATCGAGGACAATTACATTCAGCCTGGGACTGGCGAGCTGGGGACAGAGGGTAGCAGGGACCACTTCTCCCTCTGAGCTCCCATCTTTGGAGCCTCCCCACTCCCTCCATGCCTGACAGCTTAAGGACAGTGGTTATGACATGGGGGCCTCGAACCTCAGGGACAGAGGTGGCTGGGGCTTAAAGGTTGGCCAGGGATGGAGTAAACCCCACTTCCCTGACACTAGCCAGCAAAGTGACAATGACCCTGTCTTGCTCAGTAACTCTCAATGGTTCCCTGCTGTTCTCAGGATAAAGCCAAACAAAGGCTTGAGTGTGGACATAAGGCCCTCTGTGATCATGCCTCTGGGCCTCTTGGTTTCTTTTCTTGCCTTCCCCTACTTTACTCTCTAACTAAATATTATTCTCCCTCCCACCACTTCCCACGCAGTTTCCCCAGGCACCTTTGCTCACATTGGTCCACCTGCCTATGCTACTCTTCTCCTATATCCTCTATGACCGTGATGGCCTGCCTACCTGCCAGCATTTCAGATATGCCCAGATGGTAACATTTGTGCAGGTGAAAACCAGTGCCAAGCTTCATTTTTTTTTTTTTTTTTTCCTGAGACGGAGTCTCACTCTGTCGCCCAGGCTGGAGTATAATGGCACATCTGGGCTCACTGCAACCTCCGCCTCCCAGGTTCAAGCGATTCTCCTGCCTCAGCCTCCTGAGTAGCTGGGATTACAGGTGTCTGCCACCATGCCCAGCTAATTTTTATATTTTTAGTAGAGACGGGGTTTTGCCATGTTGGCCAGGATGGTCTCGAACTCTTGACCTCAGGTAATCCACCTGCCTTGGCCTCCCAAAGTGCTGGGATTACAGGCGTGCGACACTGTGCCCGGCCAGGTTCTTAATGAAATATTTTGCTATAAATAAAGTGGGTAATCTGGTTATAATATGTTTTTCACAGGAATTAATAAATCTATTTTCATTTTGAATAAAAATAAAAAGTTGTCACTCATTTTTATTTTTCTTGAGCTGGGCTTTATCACCCAGAGCTAGAAGACACTGTTCAGATGTTCCCCCTTCGAGGACACCTTCCATGAGTCCTTCTCTAGTATTGTCCTGTCCACATTTTGTTTTCATCTTTTTGTTTGTTTTGAGATGGACTCTTGCTCTTGTTGCCCAGGCTGGAGTGCAATGGCGCAGTCTCGGCTCACTGCAACCTCCACCTCCCGGGTTCAAACGATTCTCCCACCTCAGCCTCCCGAGTAGTTGGGATTACAGGCACCCACCACCATACCCAGCTAATTTTTGTATTTTTAGTAGAGATGGGGTTTTGCCATACTGGCCAGGCTGGTCTCAAACTGCTGACCTCAGGTGATCCGCCCTCCTCGGCCTCCCAAAGTGGTAGGATTACAGGTGTGAGCCACCGCACCTGGCCATTTTTTTTTTTTTTTTTTTGACACAGGGTCTCCTTCTGTCACCCAAGCTGTAGTATGGTGGGGCTATCACAGCTCATTGTAGCCTCGACCTCCTGTGCTTAAGTGATCCTCCCATCTCAGCCTCCCAAGTAGCTGGGAATACATGCATGTGCCACTGTGCATGCCTAATTATTTTTTATAGGTATGGGGTCTCACTATATCGCCCAGGCTTGTCTCGAACTCCTAGACTTTAGTGATCCTCCTGCCTCTGCCTCCCAAAGTGCTGGGATTTACAGGCTTATTTTAATCTTTATGACAGTTCATACTTGCCCCTTACTATGCCTGCCCCCATAGCTAAACTGGGAGCTCCCTGAGTCCCCAGACTGTGTCTTATTCTGTATCCTCAGATTCTTGCACAAGGGAGCTAGTTTTAAGATGGAAAAGACTTGAGTTAAGCTGTTTTTAATTGCAAGCAATAGAAAGGACTTTGGGGGAGAATCCTGGCTGTTGCATAGAATCAAAGGGACACTAGGAAGCAGGCGGTCCCAGCAGCCAGAGGTCAGGCATTTCACCTCTAGCATCCTGTCGTTTAGGGGCACTGATGGGAGTCTCTGTAATCAGGACTTTCAGACTCTCAATTCCAAGTTTCAAGTGCTCAGACAAGAGAATCAGTTTGGCCCAGTTTGGGTCAAGTATACATGGGCTTAAAGCACAATCTGCTATGAGTGGGGGGCATAGTTTGGGGAGCCCATCTGTTTGTTCCAGATCATTCTCAGACAAGGGGCAGTTCTCATGAGCCAGGCAGCCACCCCCATGTGTTCCCCAAGTACAGTGTCAGCCTTTGAGGAATGAGGTGGTACAGAAGGAAAGTGAGGCATTGGCAAATGTAGTGAGGTGCTTGGGAAAGAGGCAGGAGATTAAAGAGGACTTGAGTGTCGTGTCTGAGGGGTGCCCATGGCAGTGAGGAAGCCCAAGAGTGGACTGGATCTGTTAGGGCCTTGGATGCCAAGCTCACACTTCAACCTGAGAGCAACGGAAGCTCATCTGTGGACTTTTTTTTGCGCAAGGGCATGACATAATCATTCTGGCTGCTGTGCAGAGACGGATTGGAGGGGAGACACTGAGAGAAGGTGATAAGACCTGACTAAGGGGTGACGTAGGAACAGACTCTGAGACAAGAGGGAGGAAGAGCTGACAGGACCTGTTGACTTTGGATATGGGGAGTAGGTAGAGGTGTCAGAAAAAACCACCCTGGCTTCTGGCTTGGTTACTGGGTACATTGACAAAGAGCAGGTCGGGGCAATGGGGATTCAGTGTTGCATACGGGATTTCCAGGGAAGATGCCTTGGGGCTGCTGGGTTCACAGGGAGAAGTCTAGTCTGCAGACACGGGCTTGGGAACACTTGGCACCAGGGTCACTGAGAGCAGGAATGGATGAGATTGCCAGAGAGGAGCGGAGTGGGAAACACATCTCAAGACTGTCAGCGGACCAAGGCCTGGCAGGGGTGTTGGAGGAAGCAGAGAGGAGGGAAGCCCAGCTCACGTGACCCTCAACTTGGCCATGGTTCCTGAGTCCAGAGACGGTGTGCCCCTCACAGGCCTGGGGAGAGCAGAGGCTGCCCAGCCTGAGACCCTGGAGGAGGACCCCAGAGGCTGACCTAAGGGGCATGTCCTGGCCTACCAGGAAAAGCTGCTGCCCAGGCAGCTGGGCCTACCCCCTGCCCCTGGGCTCCTTCCGTTGCCACCACAGAGGAGCTGCCCTGCGTGCAGTTCTATGCTTTGCTGTCCCTGCTCTTCTGCACTCTTTGAGGCCTCAGTCAGAACCTCCGAGGGACCCAGGAGAAGAAGGTAGGGGCCTGATCCCAGACTCGCAGTTGATTTTGCTGAGCCTATGCCCCACAGGGTGCCCGAGCCGGGGCTTCCCCTCAGAACCTGCTGTGGGTGGCAAGACTGGCTGAGCAGGGCCCTGTAGTCACAAGAACTTTGGACCCTGTCCTTCAAGGCCTTGATGCCTTGGAGGAATTTCTTCCCACTGTGATTTGCATCCCTGGCCCCAACTGCAAAGAGGGAGCACGACCTGGGCCAACAGGCGCAAAGGGCTGGGGGTGTTGGGAGCTTGGGATTCAGCCAGGCCCTCTTTGGTTTGGCCTCTTCTGGCTTTGAGTCCTGGCCCTGCCTGCCTCTGCCCCCAGCCCTGCACCTTGTCCTCCACTCCTTGGCAGCTGCCACTACCTACTCTGCCTTGGGAATCCCAACCCAGCTACCCACTGTCTCATCCTGCTATCTCAAAGGCAAGGCCACATTCCTTGCACTGTGTGGAGGCCAAAGATGGAGTCACACGAAGCCACCAACATGGCGTTTAAGAAACTCCAGCAGTAAGCCGGGCGTGGTGGCTCACGCCTGTAATCCCAGCACTTTGGGAGGCTGAGGTGGGCGGATCACGAGGTCAGGACATGGAGACCATCCTGGCTAACACGGTGAAACCCAGTCTCTACTGAAAATACAAAAAATTAGCCGGGCGTGGTGGCAGGCGCCTGTAGTCCCAACTACTCGGGAGGCTGAGGCAGGAGAATGGTGTGAACCCAGGAGGCGGAGCTTGCAGTGAGCCGAGATTGCGCCACTGCACTCCAGCCTGGGCGACAGAGCAAGACTCTGTCTCAAAAAAAAAAAAAAAAAGAAACTCCAGCAGTATCCTAGCAGACTGACAAGGTGAGTTGAGGGCACGTGTTACCTGAATTTAAATCCTGGCTCGGCCATGTATGCTGGGAGACCTTGGGCAAGTTACTTAGCCTCTCAGTGCCCCAACTTCTCCGTGAAATGGGGATTATAACAGTACTTACCTCATAAAGTTAGCAAGAGTAAGTGAGTCTATGCCAAGTGGAACCGAGCAAGTGCTCTGCAGTGTTAGTGATATCCCTGTGGGCACCCTGTGGGCACTCCTCATAAGAGGTAACCTGTGTTCATCCTGAGGGAGGCGCTTGCCCCGTCTCCTTCCTCCTCATTCCCTTCCCGCTGGGGATTTGACTGTCTCTTTCTCAGGACTTAGGTTGGAAGATCTGGTCAGGACAGCAAAGGGTTTGAAATAGAATCTCTGATGCTGTAGAATAATAGTACTGATGTTGTAGCACATTTTTTTTGAGATGGAGTCTTGGTCTGTCACCCAGGCTGGACTGCAATGGTGCGATCTCGGCTCACTGCAACCTCCACCTCCTGGATTCAAGTGATTCTCCTGCCTCAGCCTCCTGAGTGGCTGGGACTACAGGCACGTGCCATCACGCCCAGCTAAGTTTTTTGTATTTTTAGTAGAGGTGGGGTTTCACCATGTTGGCCAGGCTGGTCTTGACCTTCTGACCTCAAGTGATCCCCCTGCCTCGACCTCCCGAAGTGCTGGGATTACAGGCGTGAGCCATCACACCAGGCTGTTCTAGCATTTTCTTACAACAGCCCTGCTTAATCCATGTTATAGATTGAGAAGATGAGGCTCAAACAAGTTCACTGCAATTTGCCCACCTCACTCTGCAATAACACCATTATCTCACCTTGAAGTAACGATGAAATAGACTCAGAGAAGGACCGTCTCGGCTGTTGGACTCTCATCTTGCCTGGGCTGGGTCCTCCCACCTTTACCCTCTATAGTGAATAGGGGCTGAGAAGTCTCAGGGTACAAGGTCCAGTTTTGGGAGAGCAGGTCATGAGGGTAGAGCTGGTAGAGCTGGTGTGTCCTGTCCCTGGCTGGGCCTGGCCCTCAGCTTCTGTTGCCCTCCTGGTATCTGGGGTGGCTGCCAGGGCTATGCCCAGGGGAGTCTCACAGGTCCCCTGCAAAAGGCAGGAAGGCAGCCCCTGTCCTTGTGCTCCCGCATGAGCTGAGTATGATGGGGTACGTGCAGGTCCCTTGGGGCCTGGAGGAAGCTCCTCCAAGGTCTGAGACCTGGGTGTCCAGAGGCTCGAGGTCTCCTGTGAGATGTGACTGGATGTGATGTGAGGACCACCTGGACTGGACCAGATTTGGCAGTTTCTAGAGCATATTCTTCCAGTCTCAGATATGAAGGGACATGGCTGAGAACCTAGAGTTTGACTGTTAAACCCAGGAGGGACATGTGTCAAGCTCCTCTCTCCACCTCACTGCTACTGATGGGAGCCTCTAGGTCCAGACCAGGCTATGCTGTCTCTCCATCAGCCCATTTTGGATTTTTCCTTCATCCAATGCCAGTTTAGATTTCCAGATCTGGACCCTTCTTTGTGCTACTCCTTCTTTCTGGGATACTCTTCCTAACCTCTCTAGCTGGGCCAGCTGCTTCTCGTCCCTCAGTGGCCAGCCGAGACAGGCTGTTTGGCCATTTCTTCTCATTCTTTATCTTCTAAGGCCAATCCCTGGCTCCACACAGCAGCCAGCATGTCCCAAATCCTATTCTGGCCACGGTACCCTACTCCCCTGGGGAAGGTCTTTCCATGTTTTCCAGTGTCCTGAGGACAAAGTTCAAATTCCAAGGCCATTGGACAAGTAGGAGTAAGGGATTTGGTGAGAGCCATGGTGAAGGGCTCCTGTCACGGGCTCTCACCTTCTCAAGAAAAGAGGAGGCTAAGTCTTCTGCTGAGAGTGGTGTTGGGGGTGGGAGGTGAGTGCAGAGGGAGGGGATGTGGGGGTGGGGGGTGGTGAAGAGGGTGGAGAGAACTTCAGAGTCACTGTAGGAGCAGAAGCCAACCAGGAAAAGGCAGTGTCACTGAGGAGCCGCAGTGCAGATTCAGCTGAGAACTTTTCTTTTTCGTATTTTTAGTAGAGACGGGGTTTTTGCCATGTTACCCAGGCTGGTCTTGAGCTCCTGGGCTCAAGCAATCCACCCACCTCAGCTTCCCAAAGCGCGGAGATTACAGGCATGAACCACCATGCCTGGCCTCAGCTGAGAACTTGATAGAGGAGTTCGCAGTGACAGCAGGCTGTCTGGCTATGCAGATTTCTCTAATGGCCACTTACAGTGGGGCAGGTGCATCCAAGGCAGATGGGTGGATTTGTCTATGGAGGGGGTTTGGCTGGGAGGGTGGGACCCAAGGGCAGGGGGCTAAGGACTTGACAAGTCTGTCAAAGAGCAGGTGAAATGATGGCCACAGAACCTTAACTAGATGGTAAGGGGATGGGCAGGAGGGGGCAGTGAAGTCAGGAGGCAGCAGCTTTACAGAGGGAGAACGGAGATGCCAGTGGGCTTCTGTTTGCAATGGAGGCAGAGAAAGTATTTAGTGAGATGATTTGAGCAGGCTGAAGGCAAGAGGTTGTGGGAAGCCTACTTTAGTGATTGAGGAGGTAGACACATTTCTTCCCTGCCCGTGCCTCACCTAGCTGGTACCATCACCTGTCTCCTGTTACAGTTGGGTGTCCATTACCCTATGGGATCAGTGCTCTGGGGCCATAAGTCCTAGTCTGCATCCCCCGTCCTTCCCAGGAGAGCCTGGTGCTGGACTCACCCACGGCAGCTGCTCAGTCAGATGCTTATGCCAGGTAACCCTCTCTTTCCCCATTTTCTAAGCCTCTGTGCTTCTGTTTTTTCTTTAGTTTCTTAAAAGAAATATTGTAAGTAGCCAGGCAAGGTGGCATGCGCCTGTAGTCCCAGCAACCCGGGAGGGTGAGGCACGAGAATCGCTTGAACCTGCGAGGCACAGGTTGCAGTGAGCAGAGATCATGCCACTGCACTCCAGCCTGGGTGACAGAGTGAGACTTGATCTCAAAAGAAAAGGAAAGAAAAGAAATAATGTGAGAATTGCAAAAGAGTCTAACCCTGTCTCAGATGAAAGAAAAGGGTATTTCTCCCCATATTACCGGAAAGCAGGACATTCTGTAGTCCCATATCAGGCCAGGAGTGGGTCATAGTGATAGATTGCTCTTGGGAACTCAGGAAGAGTGAGAACTGCGGTAGAGAGCAGGGGGCTTTGGGAGGGACAGATTCAGAGCCAACAGGGGCAGTGGCCTACCTTCCCTATCCCCTCCCAGTTATAGGTAGGTCTCTCCTTGCTCTTTGCACACTCATTGCCATCTGGCCATGCCGGAGTCCTTCATCCATCCAATAAAGAACCTACTCTATGTCGGCTGGGCGCGTTGGCTCACGCCTATAATCCCAGCACTTGGGAAGGCTGAGGTATGGGCAGCCACAGATAGGCTCTGAGGCAGATTTTCGTTTTAGCTTTAGGATGATCACTCTGGCTCAAGGGATGTGTGTGTGCATGGCAGGGGGAAGGGGAATGAAGAGAAAAGAGCAGAAGCAGGGAGAGAGGAGGAGGCTGATGTGCCACTCAGGCAGGAATGAACACGGTCCCTTCTGGGCAGTGAGCATGAAGATATGGACTGTCAGAGAAATCTGTGTGAGGCAAACCAGAGGAGTTGGTGATTTGTCACTGGACTTGGGTGAGGAGACAGTGACGGTGTCAACTAGCACTGCAACGAGTCTCTACCCTAGATGCCCCCTGAGCGTGGCACCTCCGGGTGAGAGAGAGGAGCTCATTCAAGATGAGAGGAGCAGGGTCAGTTTTGAATATGGTGGGTATGAGGCACCCCTGGAGCACCCAGGGGAGCCGTTTCTGTTGTCCTTGGCGTTCTGGGACACGCCTTGTCTTTCTCTCCCAGGTCTGTTCACGCTGTTCCCTCCCTCCATTGGCAACACTCTTCCCCTCATCTGTCAGCCTGGTGTTTTCTCCAGGAGACATCCTTGACCTTTTCTGCTGAAAGCCAACTTTTTGTTGTCAGAGCCTCTGTAGCTCTACTGTAACGTCTCTTTGGAGACAGGTCTCATTTCCCTGCTTTTCTGGGCATCTTCCACGGGCTTCATGCAGTCCGCACCTCGAGAAGCAGGAAATCATGAAACACTTGAGTGCTGCTTCCCGTGGAACTCCATCACCCAGGAAATGGCACCGCATGCTACAGAGGGGAGATCCTCCCAGGGCTGACTCCAAGCAGGAAGTGACTCTCACCACCCTAGGGGATTTGAAACACCTCTCCCATGCCCAGGAACCTAGAGCAGGCCAGCTGGTGCAGCCACTGCCCAGACGCGGGATGTTCTGGTTTCAGAGGTGGGGCAGGGAGCCGTAGCCTCCCAGCCACCCTCAGGGAATCCGCTGAAGAGGCACAGCCAAAGGGAGGTGCAGTTGCCAGAGAAACCAGCTGATAACACCAAACACTTAAGGCCTCATCTTGAACTAGCATGTGAGCAAATGTGAAGGACCGAGGTCCCTCACCTCTCCCTGGGACTGGAAACCAACCACCTTCCCAAGGCTGGCATCCACTCCGTCCTCTCCCTACCTAAGAGGAGAAACCACAGGCCTGACTGAGGAGACCCTCAAGGCACCGTTTATGAGGCTGAGATAGGAGTGAGGAGTTCGCTTTGGATGGGGCGGGGCTTGGGGTAAGGGAGGAAGGGTCTCTGAGGTGAGATCCTGAGATGGAGACAATGACAACGGCAGCCGCCATTTTATTGCACATCAGCCACGAGCCCCGCCTTCCATACACAATGACATTTCATCCCCACAATCGATGAACACAACCACGATAGCCACGAACTCCCAACTCCTCCAGCTGCTAGTGCTCAACGGGAGAGTCCCCTCCAGGTGTGTCTCATTGCAGAGCCCATATTCCTTCTGCCTGGCCAGCAGTTACTCTCCTCAATGAGCAGGCACTGGTGCAGTCTTGGGTGGGCAGCAGTCACCCCTAAGGAAATCCTTGATGGATGTTACAGGACAGGATTGGATTTGACGGGTTTTGGAAACGGGGCTCAAGAATCTTCATCATGAGGCGTTTCTGCGCCTACTGACCTGAGATATAGAGAGGAAGTTCCATGGACACAAACACCCAGTTCCAAGGAGGCACGCATTAACTTTCACATGATACGGATATGTGGGAACACATGGGCTCTTAATCACATGCCATGCAATCCACAGAAGAGCTGACCCAGCCTGGGGGCATACACGCACTCATGTATACTCAATGTCCACATGCACTCACACCCTGGCTCGGCTCTGGGGACGCTGAGGCCGGTGTGGGAAGAAGGGCGGCTCTGGCTCCGTCAGATGAGGCTGGCGATGCTGGATGTGGTCTCGTGACGCTGGCCAGCAGACAACTGTCCTGAGATGCTGAAGATGCTGCCGTGGCCGCCATGGCCACTGTGGGTGGAGGGAGTGGCCATACAGATGGAGGGGCAGTGTCCGCTCACGCTCACTTGATACAGCAGCAGGCCCAGCAGCAAAAGCGAGCCCAAGGCAGCCAGAGCAATGCCCACAGACAGCATGGCGGCCAGCGGCCGAGCAGGGGCAGGGGCAGCGGCCAGCCCGGCCAGGGTCAGACCGGTGACCAGCAGCACGAGGCCACTGAGCAGCACCACGAGGGCATCGGCCCCTCCACCACTGCGCAGCAGGGCCACATGGTGGGCCTGGCGGATGCAGTTCATGTCCTGCACAGCCGAGCTCATCAGCTGTTTCACCAGCACCAGCAGAGCCAGGAAACAGAGCACAGTGCCCGTTGCTAGCCGCCATTCACCCGAGCGGCTGCTGGTGGTTGACAGCAGTGCCACACCGCCCGCGCCACAGCCTGCCACGAGGCCCACGGCCACGACAAAGCAGAGCGCCGAGCGCCGCGGCTGCTGGGACCACCACAGCTCCACCTGCTCTGCCAGCATATCCGGGGGCAGCCCCCGGCCCCCTGGGGCTTGACCCTCCTGTTCAGACATGGCTTGGTCAGGCAGGGGTCAGGGTAGGAGGTCAATGTCGGGGGTCACAGGGTGCAGATCACAGCCTGGAGCACCTGCCACCTGCTTGGCAGCTACAGGCCCAGAGTCCCATTCCTCTCACAGTCCAGGATATGGTCACCCTCACCTGTAGGGAAAGGATCACAGTCTTACCTTCCCAGCCCACCTGTCCCCCATGGTCCCACCTGGGAGCCTTGGGGATGATCCCTGAGAACCCACCCCGGTGTTTCCCCCGAATGTCCCCTGGGATAGCCCCCTCTGCAGCACTGTCCCTTGGGAATGGCTCTCCGATGACCCCAGGGGAGTACCCCGCCCATAGGGTACCCCCTAAAACCCTCCAGGGAATCCCCTCACCCAGGCCCTGACCTCTCTGCCTCTGGCTGTCTCAGTCGCTGGTCCCATCCCGGCTGGCTGGGGGAGCTGGTGCCACGGTGGACGATGGGACGAACAGCCAGAGATAAAGCCTCATTCAGGATCCTACTCACATGGCCTCAGCTGTCACCACTGGTTCCTGGGGGGGAGCTGTGGGGACGGAGGGGGTGCTTATGACTTAACCCTTCTGGAACCAGAAGCCTGACTGACCTTGACACTTCTCTTTTAGGGCTGTGTCTCCTCCTTCTCTGTGGGTTAGGACCAGACCCCTAACACCCTCCTTCCCCTAACATCCCATCTAATCTCACAGCCATGAGTTTGGTGATATAAGCTGCCAGTTCCCAAGTTCCTCTCTCCAACCTACATCTCCCTCCTGAGTCAATTGTCACCTTGATGTCCCTGTGATGCAACAGGTCCCAACCAAGCTCATTATCTTACTCCAACCTGTTCCTCCTGTGTTCCTCACTTCAGGCATGGCATCACCACCCTCTCAGCCAGCTCCTCCTCCCTCTGCTGTATCTAATCCACATCCTGTCCCCGGGGCTCCACCTCTAAACATTTCTCTAGCCAGCTCCCTGCTCTTGTATCCTCGGCTCCTGCCTCCACCTCCTCACTGGTCTTTCTGCTCCCCTTGCTCTTCTCCACACTCGCCATTCCCCCATGTCATCCTCCTCCATGATTTCTCTAAAGTGGAGCAAAGGAAAAAGGAGGGCTCTGGATTTGAACCCCCAGCTCTAGTCCTTCCCACCGGTGGGAGCATGGCCAGGCACCTAACGGTGGCTGCTGATTTAACCTGTCCTCCAGAGGACAGCATGTCTCACATTGGGCAAAAATAAAGCACATGAGGTCCCTGCCCTCAAGGAGCCCCAGTTTTGCAACGGAAGACAGAGACAGAAGCAAGCAGGCTGGTGCCTGTGCTAACTGTGGGTGTGGGTTAGTCAGCTCAGAGCCCTGCAGAGCCCAGGAGAGGGGTCTGGGGGAGGGGCCAGGAAGCCTGAGTGGTTCATCTCTTACGGCCTCAGTCTCCTTGTCTGAAAAGTGAGGACAATAACATTTATCCTGAGGGGTGGGGATGAGTCACCTGACATCTTCGTTTCAGAATTCCAGTGGGGCCTAGAGCCTTCATAGATGCTCAAAGCGTGCTTTTTGAATACATGAAAACGATGTTACCCCTCCAAGGCAGGACAGGGCAGAAGACGTAGGTCCTGGGTCATTCTGGGAATATTACTGTGTGGCCGTGCATAGGTTACATCCTGACGAGGTATCTGTCCTCGCGGAGACTCCTCTGCAGAGGCTGACCCCTACCCCCCAGGTGGGCGGGGGCTGGTGCCGATGCCCTCAAGGAAGTGGGGGAGGTGGGCGTGGCCGTGGAGTCAGTCCCAGCATTCCCCTGGGCTGTGATTTCGCTGGTCTGAAAGTGCTTGCACAGGTGTGCTGAGACAACGGGGGCCAGAATGGGGGCGGGGTGGAGGTTCTCAGGGGAAAAGCGAGTGGGAGAACGTGGGGGCGGCGGGGCGTTGGGGGACGATGGGGGAACTCACGAGAAGCCTGGATGTGCTGGATCCGATCCGATAAGGCAGGGCCGAGCAGGTGGGGCACTCTAGCTTGGTTTCCGGGGAGACACTTCACCTGCCTAACCTGCACTCAGGTGAGCCTGGGGGGAGGAGGATGAACAGGTGTCGTTTCCAGGGCAGGGCCTGAGCCGATTGGCTGACGTGGCACTGCTCCTTCTGCTGGGCTGAGGCATTCCTGGGAAGGGAGGGGCTTCTGTCCGCTGCAGTTAGGGCTCGGAACACAATTCGCAGACCTGGGCAGCAGGAGGAATGTCGTCTATCTGCCCCAGAGCCTGGGCGCCAACCCATTTCCCAGCTCCCACCCCGATTTAGCTTTAGCTCCAGCTTCAAAACCAACCCCTAACTCCAGCTGCAGCTGCGAACCCTAGCTAGAACCTCCAGCTTCCACCCCTGCCCCAGCTCCTGCCGCACATCTCAGCCCCAACCCCCAGCCTCATTTCCAAATTCAATTAAAGTCCCAACTCCAAATCCAACCCCAAATCTGGCTAGAAACCTCAGCCCCCAACTGCTAACTCCAACTCAAATTCTGGACTAAGGTCCTAGATCCCAACCTCACGCTCAGCCGGAACCTCAACTCCTGTTCCTGAATCCAGCCCCCAAACCTAACGCCAACCTCAAACCCAGCTTTAGCCCCAAATTCCAACACCAGCGGACCCCCAAACACAGCCCCAGTACCTCCATCCCTTGGCCCTAGGCTGGAGCCTCCAAAAGCCCTTTGCTCATTCTCTGTCAAATGCCTGGCTTGCCACACAGACTGGATCCTACTGGGGAAGCAGGATTTGAGTGAACAGGGAGGAGGGGTGAAGGCCTTTCAGGCGGGAGACACGAGCTCCCAGAATAAACACTTCAGAAGAAATGCCACACTCCTTCACAAGGCTCATAAAGCCCCTTCCATATACACCAGGCCAGTCATTTGCCACTGGCACCCTGCCCTCCTCTCTGCCCTTCCAGTTTTTGAACTCAAGAGTTCTCCCTTGCCTGGGATATTTGCCACTCCCCAGCCTCAGTCTGGGTGACTTGCATTCTTCAACTGAGATGCCACCTCCTCCAGGAAGCCCTCCCTGACTTGCAGGCTGGTTTAGGTGCCTCTTTGGTGCACCCACGGCCCCTGTGCTTCCCCAACAGCTACTCTTACTGCAATGTGCTTAATTGCCTATTATGTATTTACCTGTCATTCCCTGCTAGATGTGTGGTCCCCAGCAAGTACACAGACAGTGCCTCTTTTGCTAATCATCATGACATTAGTAGCTAGTATGTAGGATGTAATCAATACATATTTGTTGAATGATTGATTAGCAGACTAAACGATAGAGTGAACTGACAGCTGTGGGGGTTTTGAGCAGGAAGCATGTGAGATGAAGCTGGAAAGACAAGTTCGGCTCAGGCTGTTCAGGGTCTTGAAGGCCCATAGTGAGGCACTTGGGCTGTGTAAGGGGCCCATGGAGGGTTCTGAAGTTTAACAGGGACATGGTTGGAGCTTCTAATAGGCAAATCTGGCACCACAGACACCACCCTCTGGACTGGTGAAGGGCAGGCTGGCTGGAGCTGTTGTAGGCTGTCCCTCATCTCCTGGATCAGCCCCTGTGATGTCTCTTGCTTTCTCCTCCTGATGTGTATGAACTAGAAAAGAAAAACAAGATCACCCTTATCTTGTCATTATCAGTTCACAAAATAATGGTGCTCGACCTGCTTTTGCATCTGTTTCCTTTGTTCCATGGAGATGACTGGAGGCCAGTCATAATTCTAGAACAGTCTTGTCCACTAGAAATACAGCCTGAGCCGCCGGGCATGGTGGCTCACGCCTGTAATCCCAGCACTTTGGGAGGCTGAGGTGGGCAGATCACGAGGTCAGGAGTTCAAGACCAGCCTGGCCAACATGGTGAAACCTCGTCTCTACTAAAAATACAAAAATTAGCCAGGCATGGTGGCAGGCCCCTGTAATCCCAGCTACTCAGGAGGCTGAGGCAGGAAAATTGCTTGAACTTGGGAGGCAGAGGTTGCAGTGAAGGGAGATTGCGCCATTGCACTCCGACCTGGGTGACAGAGCAAGGCTCCGTCTGGGGGCCGGGGGTGGGGCGCAGGGAAGAAAAAAGAAATATAGTGTGAGCCTCATATATAATTTAAACTTTTCTAATAGCTGCATTCAAAAATGAAAAAGAAACCCATGAGATTAATACATTTAAATTAATATATTTTAATTCCAAAACACATTTTTATATATGTTATTGATGAGCTATTTTACAGTTTTATTTTGTACAAGGTATTTTATTTTTATTTTTAAAAATAGAGATGGGGGTCTTGCTATGTTGTCCAGGCTGTTCTCAAACTCCTGGGTTCAAGCGATCTTCCTGCCTTGGCTTCTCAAAGTGCTGAGATTCCAGGCGTGAACCAAAAGTCTTGAAAATGTGGTAGGTATTATTTTATACTTACAGTGCATCTCATTTATCCCAGCCACATTGCAAATGCCCAGGCACCACATCTGTCATGTGGCTGTGTCCTTACTGCATGGCATGGCTTTAGATGTCCTTCCCCTCAGAAGAAGGTCAGTGCAGGCTGGATCAGGAGGATGGCTGGGCGGAGTGGGGTAGGGAGACAGTGGTGTGACATTGCAGGTGTTCGTCCCGCCACTTTGCAAGGCATTATAAAGGTATCCCCTTTATAATAAAGGGGCTTGACTCAGAGGAGCGGGGGAGCCAGGGGCCCAACAGGGCTTGCTGGCTGCAGATCCCTCTTGCAAACATCTGACATTTATTTACCCACCCTGGTCCTCAGGTCCAGTCCCAGCCAGACCCATGGGCCAGCTGTCCCAGGCAGAGCTGCAGTGGGGGACCAATGAAATTTTCCTTCCTTTTCCCCTTCCCTTAGGGGTTTGAAGGGAAATTTTTGGAGGGGAGAAACAAAGTCTAAAAGCTTCGTTGGTTTAAACATTGATTGGGCAAGTCTCTATTCTAGTTCTGGGTCTTATCAAGTAACCTGGAGTCAAGTGGAAAGGCAGGCTCCTCACAGGGCTGTTAAACTCCGCCCCAAAGCACAGGTTGTTGGGGTAATTCAGATTGGTGACGGTGAAGGTCAGGAGGAGGAGGCGGCCGCGGGCACAGAGCGGAAGGTGCAGACGAACCACCCACAGATCCACAAGAAGGTGGCGAATGGGAGTACTGTGGGGAGAACACAGAGGCTGTGGGGCTGTCTCCCAGCTGCTGCCATGTTCCCACCACAGGCTGTTCTCAACCCAGTGGCCCGAGTGATCCAGTTAAGAGGTGCAGAGTCCCTCCCGCGGCCCACCTTCCTCAGAGGAACAGAGTCCTCCCACGGCCTTAAGACTCTCTCTGGCTTCATTCCTATTGCCTCAGAGCCTCTGCACCAGCAGCTCCATCTGCCTGGAATGCTTCCGACCCACATGGCTCCCTCCCTCCCTCCCTCCCCGCCCTTCCTCCCTCCTTCAGGAATGTTCTCAAATGGCATCTTCTCAGGGAGACCTCTTGGCCACCTTGTCTCAAATTGCAACCTCCCAGTACTTCCTATCCCCTGCCCTTATGTCTTTTATCTCCTTATGTTTCTCCTTAGCACTATCACTCTGACATGCTATATATCTTTCTTATCAATCTGGAATTTTGTCTCCTAGACTGTAAGCTTCATGAAGAAAAGGATTTGTGTGTGTTTACTGTCCTATCCCTACCTGCTGGAATAGGACTGGCATAGAGTAGGTGCTCAATAAACATTTGTTGAATGAATGAATGAATAGTGGAAAGAACACTGGATTTGGAGCTAGATTGATCTTGAAGGTTCAAGCCCCAGCTCTAGCTGTATAACCGGAGAAAAACTGCTTAACCTCCATGTGTCTCAGTCTCTTTCTTTTGTAAGATGGGGATGACAGAACTTAGTTTATATAGTTGTAGGGGGATTAAATAATATAATTAGGCTGGGCACGGTGGCTCACACCTGTAATGCCAGCACTTTGGGAGGCTGAGGTGGGCAGATCACTTGAGGTCAGGCGTTCAAGACCAGCCTGGGCAACATGGTGAAACCCCATCTCTACTAAAAATAAAAAAAAATTGCCAGGTATGGTGGCACGCGCCTGTAATCCCAGCTACTCAGGTGGCTGAGGCAGGATAATCGCTTGAACCCGGGAGGTGGAGGTTGCAGTGAGCCGAGATCGTGCCACTGCATTCCAACCTGGGCAACAGAGCAAGACTCCATCTCAAAAAAAAAAAAAAAAAGTATTAGTTCATTCAGCATCCATTGATAGTATCCCTCCTGTGGACCAGGTGTTGTGCAGGTGCTGGAGATATAGTGGTAAGTGGAGAGGCACTGTTCTTGCCATCCTGAGGGCAGTCTCAGGAAACAATGGGCATAAGGCATAGCACCTACAGGCTTCCAATGCCTCCAGGCACCCATTCCCTTCTCAGTGAGTGATAGTTTCCCGAGATAGACATCTTTTGGAGTATTGGTCCCACTCACCATGACCATCCTCACTGCAAGGAAGAATCCCAACACCCAGATTATGTTTTGTGACCCACCACTGCAGCTATAGTTGATGAGACAGAGCTTCAGACTCAAGCTAGGCACCCAGATGGGTGAGTGTCCTTTGTGGGTCCAGACAGCAGGATCTACTCCTCTCAACCTGGGAAATGTTTAAGGGAATTTCCATTTATAGGTGGAACAAGCCCAACTGACTGAGAGGGAAACACCCTGACTGTTTCAGTATGGACACTCTTGGGGACTTGTTTGTACTTGTGTGTTATGTCCCAGCAAGTGAGCCTCTTTTTTGGGTACCAGACGGCAGGGTCAGCTCCTCTCAATTTGGGAAATTCCTTAAGGAATTCCCATTTGCTGGTTGATCAAGCCCAAACACAGAAGAGAGAGGGAGCACCCTGACTGTTTCAGTTTGGACACTAGGGGCTTGTCTGTTGCTGCAGTAGTTGGATAGTGTTCTGGTGATTGTGTGTATTTGATATAGGCATGAGGAATTAGAATTCAATTTGATAATCTTTTGCAATACTGTTTGGCCCCAATCTTGTTTGGAATCTGGAGTTTGCTGCTGAATGGGAAAGTGGGATGGAGTTGCATGGATCCAGGCTTTTGTGCTGCTGTTTTAAGCAGAGTCGGGCCTGGTTAATATGTGATGTTTTCCTTTGGTGCTGTTTAGCCCCAGTGTTCTTTGGAGTCTGGGGAGGTTTGGCCCTTAAAAATCAAACTGCCATGAAAACTGCTTTACCCAAAATTTTGGCTCATAGCCTTTGTTGGATTACCTGTCAGGGCAAACAAAGTGTAACTATGTAAAGCCGCTGAGTTTGTATTGCTATGGCATGGGTAAAGTTCCAAGGTAAAAGCTATTGGATTTTCGCTCGTGTATGTGTCTACGTACCTAGATGTGTTTATTTGTATGTACACTTACTGTTATGTGTTGTGTTGGCTTATAAGAGCACTCACAAATTAAGTAAATAAGTCTAAGCAATTTTCAAGTTCACATGACTTAAGTAAATCTTTACTAAACAAACTGGTTTTAAAATTATTGGTAAAATGAAAATATAAATGTCTTCAGAATTGTCAGCATACATTTGTGTCTGGATTTTATATTTGTCTCTGTTAGATAGTTTGAGGTGTCAGAGTTTGGCATAGAAGGTTATAAAACTATAAACCCAGCCCAAACCAAATGATCTTTGTGCAAATTTTTTGATAACACTAATGAATGTTGTTGGTTTAATGAAAACAGCTGAATTTCTGAGTTATTGGTTAAAATACCTATGTTTTTAACTTGGAGGCTCTTTTTTTTTTTTTTTTTGAGACAGAGTCTTGCTCTGTCACCCAGGCTGGAGTGCAGTGGCGTGATCTCGGCTCACTGCAGGCTCCGCCTCCTGGGTTCACACCATTCTCCTGCCTCAGCCTCCCGAGTAGCTGGGATCACAGGCGCCTGCTACCACGCCTGGCTAATTTTTTGTGTTTTTAGTAGAGATGGAGTTTCACTGTGTTAGCCAGGATGGTCTTGATCTCCTGACCTCGTGATCCGCCCGCCTCAGCCTCCCAAAGTGCTGGGATTACAGGTGTGAGCCACCGCGCCCGGTCCTTAACTTGGAGGCTCTTAAGTGAGCACCTGAAGTTCACTGGCTATGAAAAAACTGGTTAGGCTGGGTGTGGTGGCTCATGCCTGTAATCCCAGCACTTTGGGAGGCTGAAGCGGGAAGATCACTTGAGGTCAGGAGTTTGAGACCAGCCTGGCCAACGTGGTGAAATCCCATCTCTACTAAAAATACAAATTAGCTGGGTGTGCTGGTGCATGCCTGTAATCCCAGCTACTTGGGAAGCTGAGGCAGGAGAATTGCTTGAACCCAGGAGGCAGAGGTTGCAGTGAGTTGAGATTGCACCACTGCACTCCAGCCTAGGTGACAGGGTGAGACTCTGTCTCAAACAAACAAACAAATAAACAAACAAACAAAAAAAGGAAGCAAAAGAAAAAACTGGTTAACAAGGAAATAACCAACTTTAAATGATGGTGTCTAATAACTGTTTTCAGAAGTAATCTAGATAAACTGTTAAAAATGAAAGAATTGAGTACATGTAAATGGGATAAATATAAGTAAACTTTTTGTGTAACTTTAAATCTTAAAATTATTTTTGAAGCTCATTAACATCTGGGTCATCTCCAGTTAAGAAAGGGTTATGATGTGGGGAAATACGTTTCTAGAAATTGTGGAAATGTTCTCAGCTATAAAATGCTCATATCTGATAGTTCAGGATTTATTGCTTCCTAGGGTTTCACTAAAATTTAAGGTTACCAAGGACAAGAATTATAGTTAATATATAATTATGTCTATAAAATGTGCCACAAATGTGCTATTAGTGAGAAAAAGAATAATTATGTCTAATTCAGAAGTTATCTAAAAGTAAAGTTAATTCAAATTATGGACTTGAAAATGATTATTTATAAAACAAAGTACTAAGGAACCAGTAAGTAAGGGAGAGAGGTGTGAAGAAAGTCATGGATATGAAGATGTATTTTTGGCAAAGAAGATTGTAAAGAAAAGATAATAATTTTGCATGAGAAAGGGTCTTGTGTGGTGAATTTTTTGTGTTGGAGTAAAATAACTGGTTATTTAAAGAAAAAACAAGAAGAAAAAAACCTGAGACTGGATGGAAAGCCCAGGCATGTTGTGCATAGTCTGTGTAAGTTGTATGTAGTTTTTCTTGTTTCTCTGCACATGCAGAGAAAAATAGAAAGTTGAAAAAGTTTTGGCTGGGTGCAGTGGCTCATGCCTGTAATCCTTGCTCTTTGGGAGGCTGACATGGGTGGATCACCTGAGGTCAGGAGTTTGAGACCAGCCTGGCCAGCATGGTGAAACCCTGTCTCTACCAAAAATACAAAAATTAGCCAGGTGTGGTGGTGAGTGCCTGTAATCCTAGCTACTCAGGAGGCTGAGGCAGGAGAATTGCTTGAATCCGGGAGGCGGAGGTTGCAGTGAGCTGAGATTGCATCATTGCACTCCAGCCTGGGTGACAAGAGTGAGACTCTCTCTCTCAAAAAAAAATAGTATTAATAAGTTGAAGAAATTTAGATAATAAAATGTTCTTTAAAACCTGATAGAGAATTGGAGAAATTTGGATACTTAACATTTTCATAGTTAAAGCTCTTAGTCTTGATGAAGGTAAAATAATAAATATTGCAAAGAAATACATTAGCAGTTTGGCAATTCTTTTTTAATACAGTTAAGCATGAAGCCAGATTTAGTGTGGCACCAAATCTCACATACCTGCCTGCATTGCTTCACACTAGGTTTGCTGTTTTGCATGGATAATTCTGGTGCTAGAGTACTTACTGGTCATGTGCCTAGAGTGAATTTCTTGATTGCACAGGATGTATGGTGATATTGGTGGACTTAAGGATATTGAATTGTGTATGAGGAATATAATATTCATCACGTGTTTTTTTTGGGGTCTGGATAGCACGGTAGCCTCCAGGGTAGATTGAGTTGGGGAAAGGTTGGGGTTGGTTTCCTGTTTGTTTTTGCTTCTAATTTTCATTTGTTTGCTGTTTGTTCTGCTTTGGGTTTTGCTTGTGTTATGTATATACATAAAACAATTTATGGTTTTTAGTTTCTAGTGGAAGGCTTTTATTTGGTTCTGTGAATACTTATTTTGTTTTCTGTGCATTTCCAGGAAGTCATCATTTGTTCTGTTTATCTGGAATTCCTAAGCTACCTTTGTTGGGTCTGCAAGAATTGATGGAGCACACCAGCCAGTTGGAATTTGGTTGGTTTTGCTTGCCTCTGATGATCTAGAGCTAAAAAACAAAAGACTTATTTTTTTAAGTTCTGAACAGAAATAGTACATTATGTATTTTGTTGTTTGGAGAGGTGGATGAGAGTGGAACTGTTTGCGTGGTGTTTGTTTCCAGGGTGAGTCAACAATAGTTTGGGTTGGTTTCAGATCGTTTCCTTTAATGAAGAAAAACTGTGATATGGATACAAAGTTTTAATGTTCAGGAAAGATTGGCCTTGTCCTTAATGAAATTATATTGATTAGAATTTCTCTCAAATGAATTTAAAGTGACATTCACTTGGATTAAGTAGTAATAAAAAAAGGTGATATTTTCTAGTGATTTTTTTTATCTCAAGTAGTTTATCACTGATTGACCTTCATGTGTGTAACTTGAAAACAAAATATGTGCAAGTGTTGCACTGGTTTGAAGATTTTGGCAGTAAAATTTACCTAATCAGTTGTCAGTACTGTGTCTAGAAACCAGTCTTGGAAGTGTGATGATGTGCTTTTAAAATAGCTGAAAAGAAATTGTTTTGTACTTGTTCTTACTTTGTCCTTGTTTTGTTCTATAGTATTGTGTCCAGAATTGGTTCCTTCTGGTGGGTTCTTGGTCTCGCTGACTTCAAGAATGAAGCCACGGACCCTCGTGGTGAATGTTACAGTTCTGTTTTTTTTTTTTTTTTTGACGGAATCTCGCTCTGTCACCCAGGCTGGAGTGCAGTGGTGCAATCTCAGCTCACTACAAGCTCCACTTCCTGGGTTCACGCCATTCTCCTTTCTCAGCCTCCCGAGCAGCTGGGACCACAGGCACCCACCACCGGCAAGAAATTAACCACGCCCGGCTAATTTCTTGTATTTTTAGTAGAGTCGGAGTTTCACTGTGTTAGCCAGGATGGTCTCAATCTCCTGACCTCATGATCCGCCCACCTCGGCCTCCCAAAGTGCTGGGATTACAGGCATGAGCCACCACGTCTGGCCTACAGTTCTTAAAGATGGTGTGTCTGGAGTTTGTTCTTTCCAATGTTCAGATGTGTCTGGAGTTTCTTCCTTCTGGTGGGTTCGTGTTCTCGCTTGACTTCAGGAGTGAAGCTGCAGACCTTCGCAGTGAGCATTACACCTCTTAAAGGTGGCATGACCAGAGTTGTTTCTTCCTTCTGGTGGGTTTGTTGTCTCGCTGACTTCAGGAGTGAAGTCGCAGACCTTTGCAGTGAGTGTTAGAGCTCTTAAAGGTGGTGCGTCTGGAGTTGTTTGTTCCTCCCAGTGGGTTTGTGATCTCCCTTGACTTTAGGAGTGAAGCCGCAGACCTTCACAGTGAGTGTTACAGCACTTAAAGGTAGTGCAGGGCGAGGCGGCGGGCGCCTGTAGTCCCAGCTACACGGGAGGCTGAGGCAGGAGAATGGCTTGAATCCCGGCGGGTGGAGCCTGCAGTGAGCCGAGATCGCGCCACTGCACTCCAGCCTGGATGAAGGAGCGAGACTCCTTCTCGAAAAAAAAAAAAAAAAAAGGTACTGCATGCAGACCCAGAGTGAGCAGCAGCAATTTATTGTGAAGAGCGAAAGAACATAGTTTCCACAGCGTGGAAGGGGACACGAGCCTGTTGCCACTGCTGGCTCGGGTGGCCAGTGTTTATTCCCTTATTTGGCCCCGCCCACATCCTGCTGATTAGTCCATTTTACAGAGCACTGATTGGTCCATTTTTACAGAGTGCTGATTGGTGCATGTACAAACCTTTAGCTAGACACAAGCACTGATTGGTGCGTTTTGACAGAGTGCAGATTGGTACATTTTTACAGAGTGCTGATTGGTGCATTTACAAACCTTTAGCTAGACACAGAGTGCTGATTGATGCATTTTTACAGAGTGCTGATTGGTGTGTTTACAAACCTTTATCTAGACACAGAGTGCTGATTGGTGTGTTTACAATCCTTTGGCTAGACAGAAAAGTTCTCCAAGTCCCCACACGACCCAGAAGCCCAGCCAGCTTCACCTCTCAGTATTTAAGTGAAAGGAGATTATTTCTCATATTGAATTTCCAAAACTGATATTTGCATTTACCATATTTCAATGATAGAGGAAAAAGTTGTCTTAGTTTGATAAGTTTGGCATAGGGCTTATCACATTTTTGATACTTTGGGTCACAGTTCTGTCACTAGAATACTAGCAATTAGACATATGCAATGAGTAACCTAACTACTTTAATACACTGGTTTGAAATACTGCAGGCAGTTATTCCTAAACACCAAATCACAGTGTTTTAATTTGTAACATGTTAGAGAAAACGACAGGACTTTCTGTAGTATAAATATCCTATTAACTAATGCTTGTGCTGTTAAGTTACAGGGCTTTGACTCTTGAGCCTCAAGAAGGCACCAACCCGATAAATTTTCAGCATTGATACCAGTCAAATCCTCAGGACAGTGATGCAAGGCCAGCGTCTGGGCCCATGTTTTGGAATAACAGGGTTGTCTTGGAGTATTGATCTGCTCTTTAATAGAAAATTGGGACCAAGCATGGGGGCTCATGCCTGTAATCTCAGCTCTTGGGAGACTGAAGTGGTGGATCACTTAAGGCCAGGAGTTCAAGACCACACTGGCCAACATGGCGAAACCCTGTCTCTACTGAAAATACAAAAATTAGCTGGGTGTGGTGTTGTATGCCTCCCAGCTACTTGGGAGGCTGAGACACAAGAATCTCTTGAACCCAGGAGGTGGAAGTGGCAGTGAGCCAAGATGGTGCCACACTGCACTCTTGAACACAGGTTTCTGATAACTTTGGAGATTGTGCCATTGGATTAGAGAGAAAACTTTCAGGGCCCTTATTGAAAGGCTAATGTGTTCATATCCCAATATGAAGCAGAGCAGGAGTTGATTGCATGGACTGAACTAGTAAGGGACTGAAATAAGTTTTTAATGGCTTTTGTTGTTTGAAATATTGCCGATTCCTTTTGTTTTTCAGAGTCTGGAGAATTTTTTTCTTTTGAGCTATTTATATCCTTGAAATATACTTTAAGTGTATTGAGTATACTTTTGTAAACAGAATTTGAAACATGTTTCTCTCGCTGCCTAATTTCTCCAGAATTTGGAAACTATTTGTGAATATTCTTTTTTTTTTTCCTTGAGATGGAGTCTCGCTCTGTTGCCCAGGCTGGAGTGCAGTGGCGTGATCTCAGCTCGCTGCAAGCTCCGCCTCCTGGGTTCACGCCATTCTCCTGCCTCAGCCTCCCAAGTAGCTGGGACTACAGGGGCCCCCCACCACACCTGGCTGATTTTTTTTTTTAATTTTTAGTAGAGACGGGGTTTCACCATGTTAGCCAGGATGGTCTCGATCTCCTGACCTTGTGATCCACCTGCCTCTGCCTCCCAAAGTGCTGGGATTACAGGCGTGAGTCACTGTGCCCAGCTTTCTTTGTACTTTTTTTTTTTTTTTGAGACAGAGTCTCATTCTGTCACCCAGGCTGGACTGCAGTGGCATGATCTCGGCTCACTGCAGGCTCCGCCTCCTGGGTTCATACCATTCTCCTGCCTCAGCCTCCCGAGTAGCTGGGACTACAGGCGCCTGCCACCACCACACCCAGCTAATTTTTTGTATTTTTAGTAGAGACGGGGTTTCACCGTGTTAGCCAGAATGGTCTCAATCTCCTGACCTCGTCATCTGCCCGCCTTGGCCTCCCAAAGTGCCGGGATTACAGGCATGAGCCACCGTGCCCAGCCGAATATTCTTAATTCATGGCAATGTGTTTGTTTTCATACATTTAATAAGAACCTGTTTTCTCTTGTAATGGGACACACTTGGAGGAACTGGTTATTTTCCCATTGCTTTGACTGAAATGGCCTTATGATAGGTTCCAGCAAAGCCAGTTTTGGAGAGCTTATGTTGGCAATGATTCTCGCTGCACTTTGTGTAGATAATCAGGTCAAGCATATGGGACTGAAGCCTATTTTACAGGTAGATTGGTCCTGCTGTGATTCGTCTTTGGTGGAAGTGGCAGACTGGAGACATAAAGATTGTGTTTCAGAAGAAAACTCTATATTAGCTTAACCTTTGATTCCTCAGTGGCCACATGGTCACTCAACCCCTCCTCAGCATGAAGCAGCCAGAAAGATCGACAGCCAGATTCCTTATGATTGAGCAATTGATAAATAGAAAGTGAGCACTGAAACTGGCCCAAGACTCCCACAGACTGTTCTTTTGGAGGAACACAGAAATTGATGCTTCTGCTCTTAAAGCTTGAAACTTGTATTAGTTTTATCTGAGTTCCTCCCTCAGGAAAGGACCTTCAAAAAAAGTATCAGAGAACTGAAACTCACCAGATCACTGCACCAGATGCCTCCTTGCCCCTCTGTAGTCCTTGTTTTCTTACACATTGTTACATTTCTTCCCTGGTATATAAACCCCTAGTTTTAGTCAGGGAGATAGATTTGAGGCTGAGCTCTCATCTCCTTGGCTGCAGCACCTGATTAAAGCCTTCTTCCTTGGCAATACTTGTCCTCTCAGTGATTGACTTTCTGTGTGGTGAGCAGCAGGACCTGGACCAAACCTCAGGTGTTTCCCTAACATTCTCATAGTTCCACTTACAATACACTTAATATATTAATACATGCAGTAGGTGTTTTAGCACTAATTCCTATTTGTAGTCCCTGCCAAATCCCATCATGTGACACATAGTAGATGAGCAACATATACAAATTCTTGTATGCTACTGGTCATAGTAGGTGATTAGTCATGCTAGTCCCTCCTGCTTCCAGGTGCACAGAGCAGGCTTATTTTCTCGGAAATCTGCTCCCCAGCCTACCTCAGCTCAGGGCAGTCTGGGCACATCTTAGACATGCTTGAAGCCTAAGTAGGCCCTTGAACCCCAGTGGTCTAGGAGAGCTCACCCCATTGGAGTTCAGAAAGAGTGAACCCCCGTTCCTGGCCCTAAGATGCCTTCCCTTTCACTTCTCACTCCGAATCCAGAGGAATGATTATAAGGGGGTCCTGCCTGGGCACACAGATGTTCCCAGGCCCTCAGGTACCTCCTGGGACCAGCAATGGCTGGCCATATTTTGTATAAGAAGCAGGACAGTGATGCTAGAACCTTCTGTAGGTCAGGCTTTTCAGTGTTGAGGTAGCAGGACACCAGGGGAGTCTCAGCTAGGTAGCTCACACGGCTTGGCCACAGCTGATGCCAAAACTCTAGAAGAAGGTGAGAGGGCCCAGTGAGGAATTCTGGAGGCTATTATACCAAAGAGGCACAGCACTCCCCAAAGGCACCAGCCATCACACCAGAATTGAATGAGTACCTAGAGCTCAATGATGGACTGCAACCGGGAGAGCAAGAGTGTAGTCTGTGTGCCAATGCCTAGTCACTTGAGTGGGGGGCCCTAAGGGGCCCTAAGGCTGCTTACAGGAAGAGGTGACTGCTAGGCCCGCTCCAGCACTGAGGGGGCTGAAGCAGTAAACTGGATGAAGAGACTCGTGAAGGAAAAGGGGGCACCAATGGGGTGAGTGCCTTCAGTTTCCCCACGGAGTCTGGATAGACAAAGTGGACGGAGGTCTCGGATGCTAGAGAACCAATGCCTCCCGATGGGTGGATTAGGAGCAAGCACTGAAGATAGAACATGGAGACATAAGCAAGATTGAACCTCTGGCCCTACATTTACTAACAAGAAGCTGTGTGCACCCCTGTGCAGCCAAGAAAAGACCTTGTTGACCTGCTGGCCAAGGTGCCAGGTTCTGCTAGGGTGGGGCCCTCCCTTGGCCCAGACTTCCTCCTCACCAGCTGGACAGCATCCAGGTTTAGGTTAGGCGTAGGTTAGCTCAGCCTGCCAGTTTCCACTCCTTTAACTTCTGATTTAGACTCCCAGGGTTTCAAGTTCCTATAACCTTCACTTGGCCTACGGTGTTTTGTTTGGGCATCTCTCCAGTGCAGTGCATAAGAGCAGCACCTTTGGAGTCACAGGGCCGACTGGCCTGCGGCCCCACCCCTGCCTGTGTGACTACGTGCCAGTCACTTTACTCCTCTTTGGTTTTGATTTCCTTGTCTGCGAACCAAGGTCCATCTTGTACGTGAAATGTGACATCTCGATTCTAAGACATTTTGCAGTTGAAAAATCTACCACTTGAATATTGATATGTCCTAGCCATTAAGAATTTCCTTCTGGTCTTCAGGAAAGCTCCAGTTTCTAGTGCATTTTTCTTTTTCCCAGGCCCCTGTTCCATGCACCTTGGTTTGGCTAACCCTCACCAGTCCTTAAGTCCGAAGAGTTCACGTCTCTTCCTCCCCACTGCCATCATCCTGGTCCAAGCCACTGTCCTGTTTCACCTGGGCAACCAAACATCCCTTGTGTCCACTACTGCACCCCTTACCCTGTAGAACTCTCCTAGCAGGACAGACAGATATTAAGCAACTAAACAGACATGTTACAGTGATGATTATGAAGAAAAACGATGAGGTGGGTGCAGTTTAGATGGTAGAGAGTCAAGGACTGCCTTTCTGAGGAAGTGACATTTAAGGTGAGATCTAAAGGATAAATAGAAGTTCACAAAGTAAGGTGTGGGGGCAAGAGCAGAGGGGGCAGAGGAAACTGTATGTGGAAAGTGCTGAAGGCAGGAAAGACCTTGGCCTCTTGTAGGAACTGAAAGGACGCCAGTGTGGCAAGAGCTTGGTGAGAAGCGGCAGTGACTCCCAGCACCTTAGCGTTAGCCTCTGGGTGGCCCACAGCTTCTGTGTGCCTTCAAGGTCCTGCACAATCTGCCCCTGCTGGCCCCTCATCCCCAGTCTCATTTCAAGTCCATTTCTTCTGCAAAGGTGAAGCCAACATGCTAGTTTGGAGTGGAGGAATTTGGGTCCTGGAAGATCCCACCTACCCGTCATAATAATGTAATGGGCTGTCATCTTTGCAGCTGAAACTTTCTGGGTGTGCCTGGATCCTTCCCTGCTCTCTGGATCTGACTTCCCAGTGGGGCGAGTACATGTGAAGAACATGCCAGCATGGGGGAATGGTCTGGCTGCTGTGACAGGGTGCAGGCTGGGGTGGGGGTTGTTGCTCAGCAGACAGAGTCTCCTGCAGACCCTATGGAGCCCTTTGCTCCACGGCCTTTGCCTGCATGCTCCTTCTGCTACCCCAGCCTTTGGCAGACCTTGCCAAATGTGACTGCCAAGCCTCAGCTCTCTGTGAAAGTCAACCCATGAGCAGTGCCCAGAGTTTCAGTAAAGTGACTAGGGAAAGATGGGACGATGCCAGGTTTAAGACAGCCAGAGGTGACCAGCAGGGACCAGCAGGGACTGTGGGCTCAAATATTTCTTATTTGGGTATTAGAGGGGTGTCTGGCTTCTGCAGGTTGGAGAAGAGAGGGATATTGGATTATATTCTTTTGCTCTTTAATGCATAAAGAACTATCTCTCCTGGTACCTGTGTGTGGCTGGGTCTCCCAGGATGGGGCCTGAGAGGAATAACCAGAGGGAGAAGTGCATCCTCTCTCACCCCAGAAATGGAGGAGCAGAGCAGGACCCTGCAGAACAAAGATGACAAGTCTAGAATGACATGGAGGCAAGGGAAATGAGGGCAGGGCTCTACTTACAGTTCCAAGAACAAGGTAAGCAGATAATGTAAGACTTTGGGGAATTTTTCCAACACTTCCATGTCTGTTATTTTACTGTCATCTTTTCCTTCTTCTTTGCACAGATTAAAAAAAAAACCCTCAGAGGCTGGGCACGGTGGCTCACGCCTGTAATGCCAGCACTTTGGGAGGCCAAGGCAGGTGGATCACTTGAGGTCAGGAGTTCGAGACTAACCTAGCCAACATGGTGAAACCCCGTCTCTACTAAAAATACAAAAATTAGCTGAGTGTGGCTGGGTGCGGTGGCTCACGCCTGTAATCCCAGCGGATCACGAGGTCAGGAGATGGACACCATCCTGGCTAACATGGTGAAACCCCGTCCCCACTAAAAATACAAAAAATTAGCCGAGTGTGGTGGTGGGTGCCTGTAGTTCCAGCTACTCAGGAGGCTGAGGTAGGAGAATGGCGTGAACCTGGGAGGTGGAGCTTGCAGTGAGCTGAGATCGCGCTATTGCGCTCCAGCCCGGGCGACAGAGTGAGACTCGTCTCAAAAAAAAAAAAAAAAGTCCTTAGAAACCCTCACTGCATTTCCTGAAGGAGATAGGAATGAGCAGGCTTTGGTCCTGACTGAGCTGGCAGAGGAGAGACCAGGCGAGGAGAAGCAGGGAGCCCCATCTGCAAGGCCCGGAAGAGGGGGGTAGCAGGAAAGCCAGCCCCCAGTCCAGTGAGATCCCTCAGTGCCAGGCAGTCCTGTGCCCAGACAGAGACAAGCAGAGGTGGCTTCAGATGAGCTGGAGCCCCCAGTCCTCAGCCTCTCCTCTTTCCCTCTCCTGGCCTCGGCCCCCCAGCTAAGCAGAAGTTAGACAAGGTGTGGGCAAACACCTTTATTCTGTGTCCCAAATTCCCCAGGGCAAGAGAAAGAGGTTGCTGGGGTCAGTGCTGCAGGGACCATACAGACTCCAACCGCAAGTCTGGCTTGGGGACAGACATGCTGTGTTTCTTCTGGCTGTGGCTGGAGATGGCTCACCAGAGGGGGTCAGTTGGTCTTCACCTCTAAGTCTACCTCGGAGTTGGAGAGGGAAGGAAGCCGGACTCCAGCGAGGGCATGGAACCCTGTGACCTGCTCTTGCTCTTGGATCTGGTCTCTGAGGCGCTGGATTTCTAGGCGTTGCATTTCGATGATCCTCCCAGTTTCTTCTTGCTCATTCAACCTTGCGGTGGGAGCCGTGCTGAGCACGTCCCTGCTGGGTTCTGTAAGGGACAACAGGACTCATGTGGGCATGTCCATTGCACTGCTGCAGAGCCGATCCTCCTCCCCTCCCTCCCTGCTTCCTCAAACATTTATTGGGCACCTACTGTGGAGCACTCAATCCCAGATGCCGGAGGTACAGTGATAAGCCATTTTGCTGTCTCGCAGAGAGATGGAGAAGTGAAGCAGCATACTTCAGAGTGATGAGGTGAATACTGAGAACCACCCCAGCCCAGCCCGTCTCCTGAGCCCCCAGATCCGCCTGCACAGAGGCCCCACCCATGAAGGCTGCCCTTCTCCCATTCTCCACATCCTAGCAGGATGGCACTCTTCTGCTGACCTATGTTGGCTTCTGAACTGCCAGTCTTTCTCCTTGTGCAAAACCCCTGCTCCTGGAGACAGAACCCTTCGTGCCTCTCCAGGTGTGTCCACTCATACCTTGTTCCTTGAGGACTTTCTCCCCTGAGTCATCCTCCCTGTCTTAGGTGCTGGCATCATCCTGGGCAATGGCAGTGTCCACCAGGGTCCACGGCTCACCCCAGCCCCACAAGGCTGAACTTGCAGCATTAGTGACCTTGGCCTCCACGCCATGTCAGCACCCACTCCTGTGGCTTCCCCTGATGCCATGCTTTAGGTCTTTCACTCACTGTTCTCTGACCACAACTGCTGTAACTGCTCTATGCATGACACACATGATCTTGGACTGAACTGAGAACCCCCTCTTCCTGCACAACTCAATTTCTTGCCTACCAAATTGGCTCCTTTTAGATTTACTCCCTTTTCTGGCCAGCTAGACCCCAGTGAGTTTCTTCCTCCATCTTCCCAACAGCACCCTTAGTGTTCTAGTTGCCTTGTCCTTCTGTCCCATGCGCCCTGCTTAGGATCCATTAGGCTTCCTGGATTTGATGATTGGCATCTTTCATCAATTCTGGAAAAACTCTTGGCTGTGCCTTATTGTAATGTTGCCTCTCCTCATTCTTTTTTTCTCAAACTTCAATTAGACATACATTGCATTATCCCACTCTCTCCTCTTTGTCTTTTACTATATCTTTATCTCTCTGGGCTGCAATCTGGGCAATTTATTCTTTTAGCTCACAAATTCCCCCTTCAGATGTGTCTAATCTACTGTTCAATCTGTCCATTGAGCTTCTAATTATAATAGTTTTCATTTCTAGAAGTATTATTTGGTTCCTTTTCAAATCTGCCTATGCAATTTTGGAAGACTTTTGCTTTTTTGTCTTATTTTCAAATTCCTTTTTTATTTTTTCAGACACGAAATTTTCTTATTTTAATAAACATACTAGCTATGAGTCTTTGTTGGTTTTATTCTGTAGTTTGATTTTTTTTTGTTGATTTTCACTCCTGGTGGTTTATTTTTTCAAGTATTTAGTGACTTTTGATTGTGAGCTCATGTTCCTCAGAACACTATTTATGGGAATTCTTTGAAGCCTGTATTTAAAAGGTACTCCTCCAGAGAAAATTTGCATTTGCTTCTGCTTGGGGCCTAGGGACACTACTACTGTGGGGTCCTTTTAAGGTAAATTTTCAGCTAAGACCGCCTTGAGCCACAAACTGAATGCAAATTCTAGACTAAAACTTGTCTGAGTAGGGACTTTTGGTTAGAAATTGTCATGCAGAGACCTTGTCTGAAGTTTTTTCTTTCCTTCATCCAGAGCCAAGATTGACACCAACACCTTCTCACCCATCTTCTTATGCAAGATAAGTTTTCTCCTCTAGTCAACCTTTAGTTTCTTAATTCGTTCTATTTTGCTTTGACTCTTTTTTTTTCTTTGTTTTTCAAACAGATATCCTTGTCAGTTTTCCCATATGCATAAGGGGAGAAAAATAAAAATGTGCCTGCAATAGTAAACTGGAAGGAAAGCAAGGTTTTCCTAATATTTTATTAATTTATTTATGAAAGCTATATCTGCTCACAGTCAAATAACCCTATAAGGCTTATTACAAATAACAGTATCTCTTGTTCTACATTCCATTCAATTTCTCAATCCTCAGAGGCAACAATATCAATTAGTTTAGCTAATTCTTTTGATATCTACTTCCATACTCTGCTTTGATTAATGTGCTTACATTGCTTCTTTGACTTATCATTTTTAGGCATTCTCTATTGACTTCTCTCTATGAAAGATGAGGATTTAGCCTTCCTTCAGCACCCTCCCCTGCCCCCGCATACTTCACATCCTTTCATCCTCCTAATTTTTAGTAGATCAATAGTCAGAATTTAATTATGATTTATATAACTGCTAGTCACAGTTGAGCCACGTAGTATACAATGATTCATTTCTCTTTTCCATACAATAATTTGTGTTTCCTAAAGTTAATAATTGCTTTGTTTTTTCATTTGCGAAATTTTATATGTCCATATTGCTAATGAAACTGTCTCAATAGTTCCATAGACAGTTGTTTTTGAATAAACATAGAAATTGACCCTTCTGCTCTTAAAGCCTGAAACCTGTATTTGTTTTATCTGAGTTCATTCTTCAGGAAAGGACCTTCAGGCTCCTTAAAAAAGAAATGTCAAAGAACTGAAACTCACCAGATCACTGCACCAGGTCGCCCTTGGCCCCTCCCTAGTTCTTGTTTTCTTTCCCATGTAACATTTCTTCCCTGGTATATAAACCCCCCGTTTTAGTCAGTCAGAGATATGGATTTGAGACTGAGCTCCCATCTCCTTGGGTGCAGCACCTGATTAAAGCCTTCTTCCTTGGTAATACTTGGTAATAGAAATTGGTAATACTTCGTAATAGAAATTATTAATTTCTATTAATAATAATAGAAAGCCAGTGATTGGCTTTCTATGCTGCAAGCAGCAGGACCTTGACCAAACTCCTGGTGTTTCAGCACTATATTTTGTTTCCTTGACCGGGAATGTCTTGCTCATGGCAGCTCGGTTGCTGTGGGCTGGCAGTCTCAGAAGCCCTCCTAAGCAGCTGCCCACCTAATTTTGGCTGGAGGTGAATTTCCATCTCTCTCTGGCCCTGCCACAGCTAGCCCCAACTTTGTTCCCGATTGCCTTGGAAGAACTGCCTTTGAAATTTGACGTCTGTACCCAGATAGGTGAGCAGCATCTGCTCCTCTCAATTTGGGAAAATTTTAAAGGAATTTCCATTTGTAGGTGGAACAAGCCCAGCTGACTGAGAGGGAAGCACCGTTTCAGTATGGACACTCTTGGGGACTTGTTTGTAATTGTGTGTTGTGTTCCGGCAAGTGAGTGTCTCTTCTGGGTACCAGACAGTGGGATCAGCTCCTCTCAATTTGGGAAATTCTTTATGGAATTTCCATTTGCAGGTCGATCAAGCCCAACCAGTAGAGAAAGGGAGCACCCTGGCTGTTTCAGTTTGGACACTAGGGGCTTGTTTGTTGCTGCAGCAGTTGGATAGTGTTTTGGTGATTGTGTGTGTTTGATATAGTCATGGGAAATCAGAATTTAGCCAACTTGATATTCTTTTGCAATACTGTTTGGCCCCAATCTTGTTTGGAATCTGGACTTTGCTGTTGAATGGAAAAGTGGGATGGAGTTGCATGGATCCAGGCTTTTGTGCTGCTGTTCTAAGCAGAGTTGGGCCTGGTTAATATGTGATGTTTTCCTTTGGTGCTGTTTAGCCCCAGTGTTCTCTGGAGTCTGGGGAAGTTTGGCCCTTAAAAATCAAACTGCCATGGAAACTGCTTTACCCAAAATTTTGGTTCACATTCTTCACTGGATTAACTATTGGGGCAAACAACGTATAACCATGTAAAACCAGTGAGCTTGTATTGGCATTTCATGGCTAGAGTTCTAAGGTAAAATTATTGGATTTTCGTTTGTGTGTCTACTTGTATGTGTTTATTTGTATGTACACTTATTGTTACATGTTGTGTCTACCAAACTGGCTTATAAGTAAAAGAGCACTCATACATTAAGTAAAAAGTTCAAGCAATTTTCAAGTTCACGTGAATTATGTAAATCTTTACTAAACAAACTGGCTTTAAAATTATTGGTAGAATGAAAATATGTCTTCAGAATTGTCAGCATATATTTTTGTTTGGGTTTTATATACATCTCTGCTAGATATTTTGAGGTTTCAGTGTTTGGCATAGAAGGTTATAAAGCTGTTAATCTAGCCAAAACAAAATGATCTTGGTATGCCTTCTTTGACAGATGAGACTAATTTAATGTTGTTAGGTGAATCTTCTGAGTTATTGGCAAAAGTACCTATGTACTTAACTTTGAGGCTCTTATTTAGGTGAGCACCTGATGTTCACTGGCTATTAAGAAAATGGTTGGGCCAGGCACAGTGGCTGACACCTGTAATCCCAGCACTTTGGGAGGCCGAGGTGGGCGGATTGGCTGAGCTCAGGAGTTCAAGACCAGCCTGGGCAAACACGGTGAAACCCCATTTCTACTAAAATACAAAAAAAAAAAAAAATTAGCTGGGTGTGGTGGCATGCGCCTGTAGTCCCAGCTACTCGGGAGGCTGAGGCAGGAGAATTGCTTGAACCTGGGAGGCAGAGGTTGCAGTGAGCCAAGAGTGTGCCACTCCACTCTAGCCTGGGTGACAGAGCAAGACTCCATCTCAAAAAAAAAAAAAGAAATGGTTAACAAGGAAATAACTAACTTTGTATAATTGTGTCTAATACCTCAGTTTTCAGAAGTAATCTAGATAAACTGTTAAAAATGAAGAAACCAAATACATGTCAATGGGATAAATGTTTTAGGTAAACTTTTTGTGTAACTTAAAATCTTAAAATTATTTTTGATGCTCATTGGCTATCTAGGTATCTGGGTCATTTCCAATTAAGAAAGGGTTATGGGCTGGGCACGGTGGCTCACGCCTATAATCCCAGCACTTTGGGAGGCTGAGGCTGAGGCGGGCGGATCACGAGGTCAGGAGATCGAGACCATCCTGGCTAACACGGTGAAACCTCATCTCTACTAAAAATACAAACAAACACACAAACAAACAAACAAACAAAACAAAATTAGCCGGGAGTGGTGGTAGGCGCCTGTAGTCCCAGCTACTCAGGAGGCTGAGGTAGGAGAATGGCGTGAACCTGGGAGGCAGAGCTTGCAGTGAGCCGAGATCACGCCACTGCACTCCAGCCTGGGTGACAGAGTGAGACTCCATCTCAAAAAATAAAAAAAAAAAGAAGGTTATGGTATGGAGAAATATGTTTCTAAAAGTTGTGGAATTGTTCTCATCTATAAAATGCTCATATCTGATAGTTCAGGATTTCTTGCTTTTTAGGGTTTCACTAAAATTTAAGGTTATTAAGGATAAGAATTATAGTTAATATATAATTCTGTATATGAAATGGGCCAAAAGATGTTGTTAGTGACAAAGAAATAATTTTGTCTAATTTAGAAGTTATTAAAAGTTAATTCAAATTATGGACATGAAAAATTTTTTTATGGCTGGGCGCAGTGGCTCACACCTGTAATCCCAGCACTTTGGGAGGCCTAGGCAGGCAGATTACAAAGTCAGGAGATCAAGACCGCCTGGCTAACACAGTGAAACCCCATCTCTACTAAAAATACAAAAAAAAATTAGCCAGGCATGGTGGCACGTGCCTGTAGTCCCAGCTACGAGGGAGGGTGAGGCAGGAGAATGGTGCCAACCTGGGAGGCGGAGCTTGCAGTGAGCAGAGATTGCGTCACTGCACTCCAGCCACTGCACTCCAGCCTGGGTGACAGAGGGAGACTCTGTCTCAAAAAAAAAAAAAAAAAAAGAAAATGTTTTTATGTAACAAGGTAGGGGAGAGAAAGTTATGGATATGAAGATATATTTTTTGGTTATAAAGAGAAGATAGTAAGTTTGTATGAGAAAGAATTTTGTATGATGAATTTTTGTCCTGGAGCAAAATAACTGTTTTTTTGTTTTTGTTTTTGTTTTTGTTTTTTTTTGAGACAGTCTTGCTCTGTCACCCAGGCTGGAGTGCAGCGGTGCAATCTTGGCTCACTGCAAGCTCTGCCTCCCAGGTTCACGCCATTCTCCTGCTTCAGTAGCCGAGTAGCTACCTCCTGAGTAGCTGGGACTACAGGCACCTGCCACCACACCTGGCTAATTTTTTGTATTTTTAGTAGAGACAGGGTTTCACCATGTTAGCCAGGATGGTCTCGATCTCCTGACCTCATGATCCATCCGCCTTGGCCTCCCAAAGTGCTGGGATTACAGGCATGAGCCACCACGCCCAGCCAAATGACTGGTTCTTTAAAGAAAACTGAAGAATAAAATCTGGGACTAGATGGAAAGCTCAGGCATGTTGCGCATGGTCTGTGTAAGTCACATGTAGTTTTTTTTGTTGTTGTTTCTTTGCACATACAGATAAATTAGAAAGTTTAGATAATAAAATATTCTTTAAAACCTTATAGATAATTGGAGAAATATGGATAATTAACACTTTCAGAGTTAAAATTCTTAGTCTTGATGAAGGCAAAATAAGAAATATTTTAAACAAATGCATTGGCAGTTTGGCAATTACTTTTTAATACAGTTAAGCATGAAGCCAGATTTAGTGTGAAGCCAAATCTCACATACATGCTTGTATTGCTTCCCACTATGTTTGCTGTTTTGCATGAATAGTGCTGGCACTGGAGTACTTACTAGTAGGTCATGTACCTAGAGTGAATTTCTTGATTGCACAGGATGTATGGTGATATTGGTGGACTTAAGGATATTGAATTGTGTATGAAGAATAAAATATTCATCATGTGGTTTTTTGGGCTCTGCGTAACATGGTAGTCTCCAGGGTAGACTGAGTGGGGAAATGTTGGGGTTGGTTTCCTGTTTGTTTTGCTTCTAATTTTTATTTGTTTGCTGTTTGTTCTTCTTTGTGTTTTGCTTGTGTATGGATATGTATAAAATCATCCACGTTCTTTAGTTTCTAGTGGAAGGCTTTTATAAGTTCTGAAAAGAAATAGTACATTATGTATTGTTTGGAGAGGTGGATGAAAGTGGAACTGTTTGAGTGGTGGTTGTTTCTAGTGTTCTAGTGTGAGTCACTTGAATCAATAGTTTGTGTTGGTTTTAGATCTTTTCCTTTAATGAAGAAGAACTGTGATATGGGTACAAAGTTTTAATGTTAAGGAAACACTGGCCTTGTCCTTAAGGAAATTATATTGATTAGAATTTCTCTCAAACTAATTTAAAGTGACATTCACTTGGATTAAGTAGTAATAAAAAAGGTGAGACTTTCTAGTAATTTTTAATCTCAAGCTGTTTATCACTGATGGGCCTTCATGTGTGTACTCGAAAACAAAATATGTTCAGGTTTTTAATACAATGAAGCATGATGCCAGATTTAGTATGCAGCCAAATCTCACATACATGCCTGCGTTGCTTACATTACTGCAAATCTCATAAACAACTTATCTATTTTTTATTTTGTTGCCTGTCCTTTTTGTGTCACTCACCAAATAATTGCCAAATCCAATGTTATGAAGCTTTTCCTCTATGCTTTCTAAGAGTTTTATAGTTTTAGCTCTTCTGTTTAGATCTTTGATTCATTTTGAGTTAATTGTTGTATATGGTGTAAGGTAAGGGTCTACCTTAATTCTTTTGTGTGTGTATATCCAGTTTTCCCAACACTACTTGTTGAGAAGACTGTCCTTTCCCTACTAAATGATCTTGGTACCCTTGTTGACAATCACTTCACCATATATTTGAGAATTTATATCTGGCCTCTATATTCTATTCCACTGGTCTGTATGTCTGTTTTTATGCCAGTATCACACTGTTTTGATTGCTATAGCTTTGTTGCAGGTTGTGAAATAAGAAAATATGAGACCTCCAACCTTGTTCTTCTTTTTCAAGATTGTTTTGGCTATTCAGGGTAACTTGAGATTCCATATGAATTTTGGAATGGATTTTTCTGTTTCTGCAAAAATGTTATTGAGGTTTTTATAGGGATTGCAGTGAATCTGCAGATCACTTTGGGTAGTACTGACGACATCTTAACAAGTCTTCCAATCCACCACTTACTGGCATTTAATTTCTTTCAGCAATGTTTTGTAGTTTTCAGTCTTTTGCCTCTTCAGTTAAATTTATTCCCAAGTATTTTATTATTTTTGATGCAATTGTAAATGCAATTGTTTTCTTAATTTCTGTTTTGGATAGTATATTGTTAGTATATAAAAATTGCAACTTTTGTGTGCGTTGATTTTGTATCCTGTAATTGTGATTTTTGATCCTTTGTATAAAAATTTTCCTTAACTCCTCTGGAAGTCTGGAGGAGTTTTTTCCTTATACTCTGTGGTGTTCTGAAATTTCAAGATGATGGACTTGATGTGGGTCTGTTTTTAGCCACTGTGTTGGATAGTAGGTGGATCTAACAGCTTCTTAAACAGATTTTTTTCTGTTTTCAGCCCTACCTTCACTTCCACCTCCAGAGATATCTGCTCCTGATCATTCCTGAGCCTTTTGAGGGTTTTGTGGCATACATTAGATTTCTTCTAGGTTCACCACTCTGGCTTCTGGGTGCGGATGGGGGTATGTTCATGAACCACAAGTGACAGGAGTTGATATTTGTTGAAGTAGGGGACTGGGGTCACAGGAATTCATTGGACTTCTCTCTCAATTTTTGTATATGTCTGGAAATCTCCATGATATTAATATGAAGAATCTGGCTATATCACATGGCATCCTAAGGAGGTCTCAACTGAATATTTGTTAGGATACTTGGACATATTTAAAACTTTTTTATTTTTATTTTTTGAGACAGGATCTTGCTCTGTCACCTAGACTGGAGTATGGTGGCATGATCATGGCTTACAGCAGCCTTGAACCTCTGAGGCTCAGGTGATCAATTTTACTCTAAAATCCTCACACCTCAACCTCCCTAGTAGCTGGGACTACAAAAATGCCCAGCTAATTGTTGTATTTTTTGTAGAGATGTGGTTTCACCATGTTGCCCAGGCTAGTCTTGAACCCTGGGCACAAGCGTTCCGCTCGCCTTGGCCTCCCAAAGTGCTGGGATTACAGGTGTGAGCCACGGCGCCTGGCCTGAAACATTTTTTAAGAGAAGTTTTGCAATTGTTCACATCTGTGCTTTATTTTCAAGAGAAGATGGTTTCACCTCTGAGAAGTCAAGTATGTCAGGTTTCCTGTTTTTTTGTTCTTTGTTTTTTGTTTTTTGAGACGGAGTCTCACTCTGTTGTCCAGGCTGGAGTGCGGTGGTGCAATCTTGGCTCACTGCAACCTCTGCCTCCCAGGTTCAAGTGATTCTCCTGCCTCAGCCTCCCGAGTAGCTGGGACTACAGGCCCACGCCACCACACCCAGCTCATTTTTGTACTTTTAGTAGAGATGGGGTTTCACCATGTTGGCCAGGATGGTCTCAATCTCTTGACCTTGTGATCCGCGTGCCTCAGCCTCCCAAAGTGCTGGGATTACAGATGTGAGCCACCGCACCCGGCCCCAAATATCTCAGTCTTTATGACACATGCTGTGCTCTCACATCAACCCTGTAGGCCTGGCATTGCCACTTCAGGTACTACTCAGGGTTTACTCTTGTTTCAACTCCAACCCTAGCCAAAAGTGCACAAGACAACAAAATTATATACATATATATAAAATCTTATGTATGTATTTAATTTTATAATTAAATGTATATGGTTATATAGTTGAAGACTAACAAGAAGTTGCAAAAATAGTACAAGGTTCCTGTGTACCTTTCAGCCACCTTTACCCATTATAATCTTATGTGACCATGGGACAAGAGAAAGCTGACACTTCAGAGACCCAGTCCATAGCTATGGGATGTTTCAGTTCAAGCCTCTAATTTTTATTCCTTAATGTAAACCAGCAGAAAACAAAAACTCGAACCATGTTGGCTTAATTTGCCATAGAGATGCCATAATCTCTTGGTTTTTATTGATTGTCCAGATAAGGGGTGGATACTTGAAAAATGCTTCTTTGGGGCCTGAAAGCAGCATATGTAATTAAAGGCTGTTCATTGTTACTCCACATTCTTTTCCTGAGGATCCATGTGGTAAGTTTCTCAGAGAATTTATTGCCAGGGAAACGTTTGTTTCTCCAGAAAAAAGCTCCCTTTTGCCATACAATGAGCATGATATAAACGATCATATTTCTTTGTTTCTCTTTTTGCCTTGGCCGTCAGAAATTCAGAGGAACTTTAGGATATAATTGCAGTAACTGACTCATTTAATATTTATGTAATTATTTCCCCTCTTCCTTTAAATAGCTCCTCATGTTGCTTTTTGTCTTCATTTTAATTGTACAGGTTCACAATCCCTTATTCACTATTCTAAAATGCAAGAAGATCTAAAAACGGAGTGCTTTTTTAAATTCAGGAAGCTTAGTGTGAATATTCATACGTCACTACAGAAATACTAAAGTGTTTGATTTTAGGGCACTGCCCCAGACCCCTATGGGAATGTTATATAAAGTATTCGCTTTCTAAAATCTGAAAGAGTCTGCATTCTGAGCCGTAGCTAACCTCAAGGATGTCAGCCAGGGGACTGTGGACCTGTGTGTGTCTGAGTGTGGGAAGGCCCTCATGGATTCCTCAAAGAGTAGGCATGTGCCCGGGACAGGATCCCAGAAGGCCATGTGTAGACGTGACCTGATACAGAAGGAAGCCAAAGGGAGACCTGCCTGCAGCTGCCATCAATCCCTTCATCCCAATGCCCATCTCCCCTGGCCACTGGTGCTATTACCTGTCTCTGAAACTTCTTGTGGTCGGACTTTCTTGGTCAGTTTCAGAGCTGCTTCAAGGTCATAGACTTGGGACCGAGTGAACTTCAGCTCCCTGCGGAGCTCATTAATTTCCTTGATCAGAGAGACATTTTCCTGCAGAAAAAGGGGAAGAGAGAGGGAGTGTGGATGGATGAGTGGTCAGTGGGCATAGGGCATACCCTCCTGGGCTGAGTGTATGGGGAATGGGCAGGGTTAGGTCTGGATCCAGAACTCTGGATCCTCTATTGGGGCCTGAGCCTTTATTCCAGCCTATTGCTCAGCCTCTTAAGGAACCAGCGAACTGACTTTCAGGTGGACCCAGCACCATTCCCATCCACCCATGCTTGTTGCAACGTCAACAGCAACAACAATGCTTTCCCACGCACTTTTTATATGAGTTTAAATGCATCATAATAACCCTATGGCTGGGTTGTTATTATAATCACAATTTTATAGAAGAGAAAAGTGAGGCACAGAGAGGTATGTGACTTGCTCAGTTACACAGCTAGCAAGCAGTAGAGTCAGGATTCCAACCCCAACAGTCTGGCTCCAGAGTTCGTAAGCACTGTGCTATACTTCATTCATTTTTCATTCATTTGCTGAACCCACATTTATAGGCTATCTGGTAAGTCCATAAAATGCAAGCAGAAATAGGATATGGTCTGCCCTTAGCAACATGCTATTTAGTGAGTAAAACAGAAAAGTAAATGGATAATTAACATCTGCTGCATCCACTGGAAGCTCACTTCTCTTGTGTTTGACAAATATCCATCCATCCATCCATCCATCCATCCAACCATTCATCTAATAAATGTTTACTGAGTACCTATAATGTAGTCATCCAATATTATGGAGATACTATGTTAATCCTAGAGTATAGAGAGTAAATCTTAGCTTCTGCTCCTGAGGAGTTTACAGTTTAGTGGGGGATGTGGGTACAGTTTAACATGGTGGCCACCTTGCTGTGATGGAGGAGTGGGCCCGGAGGAAAGATGCTTACTTCTGCCTGAATGACCAGGGTGGATTCCTAGGAATTGACCCCTGGGCTGAGGCTTGAAGGAGTCACCAAGGAGAGGGTAAAGGGTGTCCCAGACAACTAGAACAGCAGGAGCAAAGGCACAGAATGTGACACAGCTGATGGGGGTGGGGGAGACCTGCAGCAGTCCTGCATCACTGGAATGCAGAGTGAAAGGAGGGGAGTCGACAGGAGTGAGGACGAAGCTTGCTGGGGGCCAGGGGATACAGGCTCTGCACCCTGGGACCAAACAGTCTCTTTCCTCTGTTCCCACGCCTCAAATCTCTGCCTTCCATTTCACGCCCAGCACAAGTGCCCCAAGGAGGAGCCCCATCCCCAAGGGCCCAAAGAGACTGGCCACTTTGCTCTTAGAGCCCACCGCCACAGTAGTCAGCTTGTCTACAGCAGTGCCTTGTGTATGACCATACAAATACATCAACGGACCACCTTGGTAGATGGCCCTCTGACTCAGGTCTGGAATGGGCCCTGAAATCCTGCATTGAGCTTCCAAGAGATGCTGCTGCTGGTCTGCAGGCCACACCACACTTTCAGTTGCAAAGCACCTGAGGGTCTGCATACCCGAAAAGGCAGTTGCAGGCCAAATCTACATAAAATGGCCCTGTGCCAGGAACAAACTGTGCTTCCACTTGGGACATTATCTCATGAGTGGTGGCTACGGAGTCAGAGCCCAGAGAACAGGATGGTCTTAAGCACTGTTCTCCCTGAGCTGTGACAAACGGTCCTCTGCTGTGGGGAGGTACCTGTGGAGCCCAGGAGGGAGCAGGGGTCGGGCTAGAGACACCGCAATGATTCTTTTCCTCCAGAAATGCTTCATCTAAAGCACAGATCTACATCTTTAGACTTCCAGTGTATTACTTAAGTCCAGTATTCCTTACTATACAGTTTGGATGTTGGTCTCCTCAAAATCTCCTGTTGAAAATTGATCCCCAGTGTTGGAGGTGGGGCCTAGAGGGAGGTATTTGGGTCATGGGAGCAGATTCCTCATGAAGGGCTTGGTGCCATCCTTGCGGTCATGAGTGAGTGCTTGTTCTATTCGTTCCTGCAAGAACTAGTTGTTTGAAAAGAACCTGGCCCCGGCTGGGCGCGGTGGCTCACACCTGTAATCCCGGCACTTTGGGAGGCTGAGGCAGACGGATCACGAGGTCAGGAGATCAAGACCATCCTGGCTAACATGGTGAAAACCCATCTCCGCTAAAAATACAAACAATTAGCCAGGCGGGGTGGTGGATGCCTGTAGTCCCAGCTACTCGGGAGGCTGAGGCAGGAGAATGGCATGAACCCAGGAGGTGGAGCTTGCAGTGAGCTGAGATCATGCCACTGCGCTCCAGCCTGGGCGACAGAGCAAGACTGGCCCCTTCTCTTCTCCTACTCCCTCTTTCGCCATCTGACATGCCTGCTTCTCTTGTGCCTTCCATCATGAGTAAAAGCTTCCCGAGGTCTTGACCAGAAGCAATGCTGGTGCCATGCTTCCTGTACAGCCCTCAGAACTGTGAGCCAAATAAACCTCTCTTCTTTATAAATTACCCAGCCTCAGGTATTCCTTTATAGTAATGAAATTCTCTCTCTCGGATGAAATGCCCAGTCCTCATTGTCAACCCCTCATTCTTCATGCTAGAATTTGTACTTGTGTTTCTGAATCAGATGTTTTCTCCATTGAATGCTTTACCCTTTTAACCAACCCAGGCCTTGGTGATTGTAGTGTGATGGGTCCCCCACCAGGTTACCTAAGGGTGTATATTCACTGTCTGAACCCTCAAGGCCAGGCAATTAATCAAGGCCATGGTGCCCAGCTGTGGAGCAGGTGTCCCTGAGAATCCGAACATCCTAGAAGATATCTGAAAACCTACTAAGGAAAACAGTCCCATGGCACATACACAGTAGGTGAAGAGCCAGAAAATTAGCTTAAAAGCAGCATAGAGATGTGAGGCAAAGCAGGTCTCTAGAGCTGTCCTGCTGCTGCCGAGGAGTGCCCCACATGGAAGACCTAAATAAACTCATCTACTCACCAAGCTGGACTTGTCATTCTTTGGTGTCCCCAGTTTGGGAGGGAGAGTGGGGAACATTACAGTTCCAAATTGTCTAATAACAGTGATAGGTTTCCCGCATTTCCTTTCCAGATGCTGCCTGGTAAAACTCTGCTAGATCCTCCCATGGACCTTCTCCTTGCAGACTTTATATCATGACATGATCAATTCAATACATATTTATTGGGTTATGGACCTTGGACCCTGCCTTGCGTGTTAGAGGTGCTCAATAAATATTTGTGAAATGGATGAGAAAATGAATAACTAATGCAGTGGATACCAAACCGAATAAGATGAGATTCTTACTAATAAGGAAGTTACAAACCAAGGGATAAGGGACAGGTGAAAGAGACCAGAACAGAAGGGAAGGTCTTAGAGCCACAGGGGAAGCTTGCTCGCTTAAGGTCTCTCTCCATTTCTCCTTTCAGTAGGCCTCGCTAAGCTTCACTTCTCCTGATCCTCATTAAAGAACTCAATAATAATCATCAGAATAAGCACTAGAAACTGAAAGCACAATTCGAGTTCTCTCACAGTTTGCATCTTTAGTCACTTCCTCTTTTTGGTCATCTCCATCCATTCTGTCACTGAGTCCTGTTGATTTTGTGTCTGAGCTGATTCTGATGTTCATCCTACCTGCTGGTTTGTCACCAGCTCTCAGTGCTCTTCCTTGTTCTGCTGTAAAGGCCCCCCGGCAAGTGGAGCCCTGCCCTGGCTTCTCCCCACCCCCTCCACCCTCTACAGCCCTGTCACTGTGATTGGGATTTCTGGCTTCTGGTACCTGTTGGTGTGAATGCCTGTTCCTGATCCCCCCTGCCAACCTCTGACATCTTCATGATGCTCCCTTACCTAAATGGGTCTGCAGGGCTTGATCCTTGTTGGAGTATGATTGAGGCCCACCACTCAGTGCAGCCTGACTCTCTTGTTCTGTTCGTTCATTCATTCATTCATTCATTCATTCATTCACTTATTCATTTAAGAAAAGTAATCTAAGAACCAGTTCCTGAAAGCTTACTCTGGTCACTGGGCCAGACGTGGGAGGTCCCGCTTGGCTCCACTGCAGAGCTGCCATGAGAGGCTGAAGCAGGGGCCCAACCCAGAGTGAGGAGGGCTCCCAGGGGAGACAGAGGAGAAGAGTGTTCCAGGCCCAGAGCCAGGAGGCGGCAAGCAGAATCTAAGGCAGGAAGAGCTTGATGATAACGATAATAAGAGTAACCACAATTGCAAGGGTTGATTGGATCACTGCAAATGTATCAGACAGCATGCATACAGTCCCTCAGTTCATCCTTACCCCAACCTTGTGAGGAAACTGAGGCCGTATCTCAGTGGTAGAGCTGGGGTCTGAACCTTGTCGTGCCTCCATCCAGAGTGCCCTGTTCCTCCATGACTACTGCTTTCCAGGCTCTGCTGTCCCCCCTCACATTTATGTCACCTCCATTCCAATACCTCACATAGAATGATGGCCAAGGATACTCCCAATAAGTATAAGTTGGGCTACCCGCAAAATGTTTTCTGGGATGGCCTGTGTTCTGAGGGGTCCCGAGGTCACATTGAGGTCAACCGTTTATGCTTTGGATGGCTTTGTGAATTAAAAATGTGAATGCAATGGGTTTGCTGAGCCTTCTCTTCCTGATCTCTCCCTGGTCAGTTTGACCTCCAAAATCCCCTCCAATCCTCCAGACCCCCACCCAGGTCTACACAGCTGCAGAGGAAATCTGACCTGGGGTCCACCAACGTGCCAAGTCTTGCGGGATGTGAAACTGTTTATGTAAAAAGCTTTCTAAGCAAAAGGGCTCTGCCAAGCTGTCCAGGACTGCCTTTGGCCTTTGGAACTGACTGATGACCCTGGCAGGTCTTTCCGACCTCCGTATTGAGCAGAGAAGAGAAGGGAATGCCTACAGCACCCCCTAATGGCATGGCCTGAGTCGATGCCTTTAGAATATGGCAGTACCTCACAGCCTGGAAAAAGCAGGCAACAGATTTATTCCATGGACTTGGAATCCTTGCATCAGTGACATCTTTCTGGAACCCACAGTTAGTGGGCTCACCATCTGCCTAACTGCACAAATGAGCCATCCTGGAATCCTTCTCCGTTCTTTCAACCTTCCTCCCATGTCTAACCTGACATTTCTATTTGTCGTTTCTACTCTGAAATGCCTTTTGACGCCACAACTTTCCCCTTTCCAAGTCCTCTGCATCTACCCTTAACACGGCAGTCATTTCCTAACGGGTTTTTCTGCCACCTGCCTCTTTCCCCACCAGTCTTCCCACCTTGCCAATGGAGTGTTTTGTCTTTTCAAAACAAAGACACCCCTACCTAAGAAGCCTTGGGTGGAGACTGTTTACAGGACAAACTGTACTTTTTGGCATGGCATGGAGGCCCTTTCCAGCAGGACCCTCAGCCACCAACCATTTCAGCGGGTTCTTCTCCACTTGGACTCTCTTCTCTTGGACTCTTGGGTCTCCAAGCACCTCACAGGCCTCACTTTTCTCTGCTTTTTCTTAGGTTGTTCCCACGGCCTGGAAGGCTCTTCCCTGACTTGTTCCATGATCAACCTCTACTCACCTTCAAGGCTCAGCTCAAATGCCCCTTGCCCCAGAAACCTTCCACAAGTCCTGAAGGCATCACTGAACCCCATTTCCAGGATGAGCCTACAGCACTGCATACAATGAGTTGAGCAGTAATTATTTGTATCTGGTCCAGGTTCCCAATGATGAACTCCTTGAGAGTAGGAACACTATCACGTTCATCTTGGAATCCTCAGTGACTGACACAGAGCTTGCTGTACAAGAAGCCCTCAAAAAATGTGTACTGAATGAATAAAATGTGTGTCCTAGATGTTTGTATCTCATAGCAACTCTTATTTTCATATCTGCCAATGTGCTGAGGAATGGAGTGGCGAGGCTGAGCTCCTGTCTGAATATACAAATGAGACAGTGACCTCATTTTCTGTTATTTTCTAATGAGTTACTCTTAGATGCCATGTTTGCCACGGCCTTCCTCAGCCTTTTTGGATTGAAGTGCCAGGGCCATGGCAACTGAAGATGAGGTCCAGCTAGCTCCTGACCAGCACACACTAAGGCCACCAACTGAAGGGTCTGGAATCAGTTGTGCCATCCACCCTCCACCCCTGCCAGCTGCAGTCCACAGGCACCCGTGGCCCATCCTGTGATGGGCTTCTAGGCTTTCCCATGGATTTCTACCTTGGTTCTTGATAGGTCTATTGCTTGGATGAAGAGGATGGAAATTGCCTTTTTTCTTTTTTTTGAGACAGAGTCTTGCTCTGTCGCCCAGGCTGGAGTGCAGTGGTGCGATCTCGGCTTACTACAAGCTCTGCCTCCCAGGTTCACGCCATTCTCCTGCCTCAGCCTCCTGAGTAGCTGGGACTACAGGTGCCCGCCACCACGCCCGGCTAATTTTTTTTTGTATTTTTAGTAGATACGGGGTTTCACCATGTTAGCCAGGATGATCTCGATCTCCTGACCTCGCGATCCACCCGCCTCGGCCTCCCAAAGTGCTGGGATTACAGGCGTGAGCCACTGCGCCCGGCTGGAAATTGCCTTTTTTTTGAGCACTTAGATTCTGAACCAGGCCAGTGCCCAGTGCCTCATATGGTTGTCCCATTCAATCCTGCAGGAACCCCCCACTCTCAGATTGGTGTTTTCTTCCCTGTTTTACATACAGGCAAGGTGGCTCCTTGAGTTAAGGAATTTACCCAAGGTCTCCTGGCAGAGTAGTGGCGGAGCAGGGTAAACCAGGGTCGGCACAGTGGTTTTGAAAACTTGTCTTTTTTTAAATCTTCCAAACTTTTTGCCAACAAAAAGAGCCCCACTGTTAGCAGCAAGCAGTCTCTTTCTGGTTGAAGGGGGGATCCGGAGACCTGCACCCCCTGCCACACCCCCCACCCCACCCTGGGCCCCTTCTTACTCTCTGCAGTTGCTGGAGTTACTTATTTGGATCCACAGGACCCCCCAGCACATAGGTTACAATGCTGCTGGAGAAAATGTTCTTCCAGGGACTTCACTTGGTGGCTCCCTCTGCCAGCCATCAGGGAGTGGCAGGGCTGGGCAGGAGCCCTGCACGGGTCTTCTCTGCTTTCTACCCCACCCTGGCCCAGCACCCTCCGGGACATGGGGAAGCAGAAGAGGACAGGATGCCCGCCCCAGCAGCCTCATGCCGATGCTCACACCCTCTGGCTAGCCTGTGATCTTCCTCCTTCTACATCAATGTTTGCTTTGGCTGCTTGGCATGGAGAGAGGGACCCAGTTCCTCAGGCCTGTTCTCTGGTGACAGGGCACAGAGGGTGCTCGGTGATGTCAGCAGCTGGCCACTGCTCCTGCTGTCATCCTGGTTTCCCTTCCCTGCTCGCTGCACTCCAGAGCCCCAGGGAGCTCTCCACGCTCTGGGCACTCCAGGCCCTAGGCAGTGGCTCAGCGTGCGGCTGCTGGTATCTCAAGGCTCCACCAGCTGGAGGCACTTCTATCTCTGGGCCTCCGATGGCTTTCATGGCCAAGGATTAGGGCAAGGGGTAGCTGGACTGGGCTGCTTTTCAGCAGGGACTGGTCGTAAGATGGCATGAGTCCAGCCGTGCCTGGGTCTGGCCTGAATGACAGTGCGCTCTGCCCAGCTGTGTATGAACTGGCCAAGCTGGGAACTGGTTTCTTTCAATCTAACTGCAACCTGTTCTCATTCCAGTATTTTAATTATGGCATTAAAGAAATGTGAACATAAAAAGGTACGTGCTTTAGAAATGCGATTCTGATGTTCCCTTTTGATACTAATTCACATTAATTGCCTCAGACGATACTGATACCCAAACAGAAATCTGGCAGAAGAATCCCGACTGGCAGTCCTGATAACGTGCCTGTGTGGAGGCGGCAGTAATGGGGTGAGGCTCTCTGAACAGCCTGTGAAGGATCCAGGGAGGTGGGTGTGAGGCGCTTATTAAACCAGAGTGAGGCCAGCTCTGGGAGGGTGTGGCTAACTTGGGACACAACAGATAAGGGTAGGGACCTGAGGCACCAGAAAAATCAGATGAGGCGTGGCCACGAGATATGGGTAGCAGGAGCAAAACAGTCAGGTGAAATGAGAGTTGGGAATAGAAGAGAGAAGGGAGAGTGGCTCAGGAGAGCTAAGATGACGTGGATGAAGGTCTAAGGGCCAAGGGGCTGATGAGAGGAGTGAGGCAGGACACAGGTGTGCTCTGGATAAAGATGGGGTAGAAGAGAGGAACCGGGTACATGGGGAAGGGAGGTGGGCACTGGTGGGGTGGAGGCCGGGGTGCAGCACTGAAGTGCCTAGAAAACCTCCTAGGTGAGCTCTCAGCCACAGTCACAGCCAAGACGAGCTCAGAGGAGAGGAGCCAAAACAAGACTTTAGGGGGAGCTACTGGGTCCCCAGACACCTGGGGAGCCGTGAAGACAGGTGGTCTCAGAGGGACCCTTGATGGGATCTCTCACTGCGGATGGCTTGGCCTCCACAGTGGCCGAGGGGAGCGTGCAGGTACCTGCATGATGCGGATGTAGTCTGTGCGGTGCAGCTCACCCTCCTTGACCACCTTCTTCTTGAGAGTGGCCAGGTTCCTCTCCAGGTGCTCCCGCTGCCGGGTGTACTCCTGCTGCAGGTCTGTGTTCAGCCCTGCGATCTCCACCTGACGGGGCCCAGGAGATTCTCAGCGAGGGAGAGGAGGTCAGGGCGTGGCAGGAGGGGAGGCTGAGCTTACCATGTCTGCTCGCTGCACGTACTTCTCAAAGAGACCTCGAACCTTCTCCTTCAGCAGCCGCGGCTCCTGAATATAGGCCACGCAGTTGTGGAGGTCTGTTTTAAACCTTTTGACCAGCGCTTCCAAGTCTCGCTCCTGCAATCAGAGACATTTCCTTCTGGTGCTGTAGGGTGCTCTCCAGGTGGAGGGGCGGGGGCTGCAGGCAGAGGTTAATGGCACAGAAAGGGAAAAGAGACGCCTCATCTGGGACTTACAGCTGACCGCCAGAGGCCACACTGGGCATAGAAACTTAGATGGGCACACAGCCAACAGGTGGAGGCATGAAAAGTCTTGTGCACCTGCCCTCGGCTGGGCACCCGGCCTGAACAGCCTACATGGGGCTTCATCCTTAAGAGGCCACACAGATGGGCTCTTTTATTGACTCTGATTCCCTTTCAGGACCACAGGCCTTAAAAGAAGGAAGGCCGGGCGCGGTGGCTCACGCTTGTAATCCCAGCACTTTGGGAGGCTGAGGCGGGCAGATCACGAGGTCAGGAGATCGAGACCACGGTGAAACCCCATCTCTACTAAAAATACAAAAAAATTAGCCGGGCGTGGTGGCGGGCGCCTGTAGTCCCAGCTACTCGGAGAGGCTGAGGCAGGAGAATGGCGTGAACCCGGGAGGCGGAGCTTGCAGTGAGCCGAGATTGCGCCACTGCACTCCAGCCTGGGCGACAGAGCGAGACTCCGTCTCAAAAAAAAAAAAAGGAAAAAAAAAAAGATGAAAGGAAGCCCACGTGGTCACCCATATCCCTTTAGAGCCAAGATAGATGGCACCATTTCTCTCTTGCAGATTCCTGGCCAGGGCTTCCACGTCTCCCAGGTTAGCTCACCCAGTGCTTACCCTTCCCGATAGTCAGGAGCGCTGCTGTGAGTAGGCAGGTTGGTTCATCTACACAGTTGGGCTAGCGTTCCCTCTTCATCATGACTTTACCTGTCTTCCCCAAACCTGACCTGGAGAAAGTCATTTCTCCTTGCTCCCATGGCCCTTTCTACATGTTCCACAGTCTTCTACCTCTCAATATAACTATTATCACATGCCACAAATTCCCAATCATCCTCTTCAGCATGGAAACGGCAGGATCTGCATCAGTTCACGTTTATAGCTCTGCAGCTGCTAGTGTTACCTAGTGCAGAGTTAGTTAATGCTTACTGCAGAGGATGGAAAGTTCCAACTTTTTTTTTTTTTTTAGACAGAGTCTTGCTCTGTTGCCCAGGCTGGAGTGCAGTGGTGCAATCTTGGCTCACTGCAACCTCCGCCTCCCAGGTTCAAGCAATTCTCCTGCCTCAGTCTCCCAGTTAGCTAGGACTACAGGCGTGTGCCACCATGCCTGGCTAATTTTTGTATTTTTAGTAGAGACGGGGTTTCACTATGTTGGCCAGGCTGGTCTCGAACTCCTGACCTTGTGATCTGCCTGCTTCGGCCTCCCAAAGTGCTAGGATTACAGGCATGAGCCACTGTGCCTGGACGGAAAGTTCCAATCTTATTCAACAAATGTTAAGGAGTGGCCTGTGCTAGGGAGGACGGCACAACTGTGTCCTGGCCCACGTCCAGAAAACCTAGATTCCATTATTAGCTCTGTGTGTACTACCTGGCTGTGGGTGCTGGGTGAAGTTGCTTAACCTCCCAATTTTTGGGGCCTAACTTTTCTTATTTATAACATAGAGAAACGGGAATTGATGACCTTTGAGGTTCCCCTGGCCTCGGCAATTTTTCGGTCGTCAAAGCCTTAAACCAGCGGCGACAAATTGCCTCTCTGAGCACGTACTTTCCTCCTCCAAAGAAGCCAAATGCTACAAATATTCCTGCCATGCTGGCTTCCCACCTCCTTGATCACTTACCCAAAGTCATTTTATAGTCTCAGATGAGTTCAGTGATGTAAATCTACATGGGCCTGAAATCAGGCAGGGCTGGGAGCAAGTAAAGAATGTGAGTTAAAATGGGAAACATATCCTCGCAGTGGGCTGGCTCTGCCTCTTGGAAGCCAGCTGCCCATTGCAGATAGGTGCCAGATCCCGAATCCAAGAACTGCCAGACTCTGAAACCCTCACACCTTCTGTCTCTCTCTGAGCATCTCCTGATCGGTGGCTCTCAGTTTCTGCCACAATTCTGTGATGTTCAGCTCCAGTTGAGTGTTCTGCTTACGGAAATTCTCCAGTTCGGCTTCCATCTGTAGAGAACAAGGGAAAAGAGTCAAGAAGAAGAAAGTGAGATAATGAAAACTGTATTTGAGAACTGTAGTCTTTCAGTGGGGACGTCGCCCTGTTACCTGGGCGTTTCTTTTCTCATCCCCTTCTGTGTCCTCTGGATCAAGACCTTTCTTCTACTTGCTTTCCTAACAGCTCCCCACCCCTGGACTGATATGTTAAACCAGCATCACGTGTTTCCACGGCCAGGCTGGGAAGTTTTCCCTCTGAGTCACTTTCCCTTTCCTTCAACCATGCTGATTATTTTATTTTCTTGAATTCCTTATAAATTGGTGACACCCAAGCACTGGAACCTTAACTCTCACCTGAGGCAGGGTTCCCCAGAGAAGCACCTTCCTCGCTTGCTTTGTGAAGTTGTATGAGTGAATCTCGACCCTCTGGGGCCACTTTAGAATGGGTCATTCTAAAGCAGAAAGTTTGGAGGGACCAACATGTGGGCACCACCCATCTAAGGCATAAAACAGGAAAGGGGAAGCTGAGAAGGGGCCTCAGCCTCATCATTCTGTTGAAAGGTCTTAAAAAGTACAACTGAGAAGTGTCCTGTCTTCACAAGAAAAATAAGAAACCACTAGTGAGATTCTGAAATACCTTTTTTTTATATGGAGTCTTGCTCTATTGCCGAGGCTGGAGTGCAGTGGTGCGATCTCTATCTCGGCTTACTGCAACCTCCGCCTCCGGATTCAAGCGATTCTCTAGTCTCAGCCTCCCAAGTAGCTGGGATTACAGGCAACCGCCACCATGCCCAACTAATTTTTTTTTTTTTTTTGTATTTTTAGGAGAGACAGGGTTTCACCAAGTTGCCCAGGCTGGTCTTGAACTCCTGACCTCAAGTGATCTGCCCACCTCGGCTTCCCAAAGTGCTGGGATTACAGGCGTGAGCCACTGCGCCCGGGCTGAAAGATTTTTTAAAAATTCACTGTTGCATTTATATTAACCAAAGTCATGGGAATGACAACTGGAGTGTCCAATTAGGATGAGACTAGCTGTGCATGAACTTTCATTGACCTAATTCCTAATGACTTATGGACTAAATCTGGTGGACACTAGTATTTCTGATAAGAGGGAGGTTTGCTGACTGTTTTGGGAGAATGGGATCGTTCACTGGGTTTTTTCACGGCTAGGTAGAGTAGACCCTCCCCCTGTAGTCTATCCCAGGCCCTTTGGTCAAATTTCAAGGCTCTTGGTAACCTGCTGGGGGGCACCAGGAGGCCCTAATGAACCACATCCATGTTCTAGACACAAAGGGACAGCTTTTAGAAGAACGTTTTCCTCATTATTAGAAGCATTTTGTATAGACAGAATAGCCCTCTGACCCAAAGCCTGGCATAAAGGTGGCACTCAAATATTTGAGGAATGAACGAATAATGGCAAGTGTGGTGGGCAAAGGAGAGCATAGTGAGGGACACGAGAAGAGCCTGAAACACCCTGCTTCTGGAAGAGGAATGAGAAGGTAAGAAGGCAGTGTTGGCAGAGTTATGTAGAACCACCTTGTAGGGGACACACATTGAGTGTGGGTATTCGCACAGCTAAAGAATGTGCCCATCAGAAAGGGCCGCCCAGCTTGTAGACTTAGAGATCTAAGGCTGATTAAGAAGTAGCTTCTGCCTTCAAGAGGCCTCAGGTCTGCAGGGATAAGAAAGAAGTAAATCAGAAATTCAGGTGGAGTAGGATAAACACTGCAGTCAAGGCAGAAAGCACTGTGTGTACACAGAGGAGGTGAGCAGGCAGCACCCAAAAAGATGGGATGCGTCCACTGGATTTGGGAGGAAGAATAAGTATTAGAGGACAAAGGGGGAAAGAATTCAAGGCAGACAGAACAGCCTGCACACAGAGAGGACCAGAGGCATGGTCAGCCTGGCGCATCTCTGCAGGCTACAAGTGGCTTAGGGTGGCTGCAGAAGCAGGGATTTGAAGAAGGGGGAGAGGGGAGGGATGGGAGAGGCTGGCTGAGCTAGGTCATGCAGGACCCAAGGGCAGAGGCTCAAATGGCGAGAAGTCTGCCTTTATCCTGAAAGCTCAGAGAGCCGCTGAAGGCTTAGACCAGGAGCGGAATGATGTAATTTGCATCTTGGAGGGCCTGATGCAGAGCTTCTGCTGAAAAGAGCAAGACGGGGGCCAGGCAGACCAGTCAGGAGGCTGCCAGTGTGGCTGAGGAGACAGATGATAGCATCCTAGGCCAAGGCAATGACAGCTGGAAGAGAGAAAGGGGCTTCTGTTTGTGGGGCTCCCAAAGATCATGTCTCAGTGCCTCATTCTCTAAATCTCAGGCCAGCAGTGACAGATGAGGTTAGCAGGGAGGGCATACAGGAGTGTATTATTTACTTCTGTTCGTCTTTTCCCCCAGGCAAAGACTCACCCTACTCTGAAAATAAAAATAATCTGTTTATAGAGAAATTGGGAAATATGTCAAATTTGAGTAGCTGGCTGGACAGCCAGAAGCCTAGCCCCTTATGTGGAAACAAGCATCTTTTCCCAGTGTGGAAATTCCATCTACTTTTCCATGCGTTTTTCATCACACTCAGAGATTCCCAGTGGGGCTCAGGCAGGAGGGTAGAAAGCATTTTGCTCCCCCCAAGGGACCTCTGGCAAGGTCTGAAGGCATTTTTTAGTTTTAACACCCTGGATAGGGAGTGCTTTTGGGATCTAGCAGGTAGAGACCAGGGATGCTGCTAAACGTCCTGCAATATACAGGACAGACCCTCCATGACAGAGAATTACCTACCTCAAAATAGTAATAGTGCCGAGCTCGAGAAACCCTGCCCTAGTAAATGAGTGTAAACTCAAACGACAAGCCTCGGGAAACCTCTCCCCTAGGCAGGGCAAAGGGACCCTTGGATCATCAGAGCCAAGTTGGAAAGAGAGTATGTGAGGGGAGGTACCTGAATCGGGAAGTGTTATTAGAGGTTGCAGCTCTACAAATGAGCCGAGGGCTTGAGGCTTCCTTCCTGGGAGAAAAAGATCTTTACAGGAGACCCACAGTGCATGAACCAAAGGTGTCTATGACCCCCAGAGGGAAGCCCCAAGGTCAGAGGCTCCCGGAGGCACCCAGGCCCAGATATCAGCCCTGACAGCAACTGGCACCAGCGGAAGGAGATGGGAGGGATCCTGCTGGAATCACTCCCAAGGTGCAAGTATATTCCCTGCTGAGCATCAAGGCCATGGTTGGCCCGTTGCTGCCAGAGAAGACGAATGGTCCCCCCAGGTGTGTTGGTGGGGGAAGTAAGCTGACCATTAGCAAACAACGGACCCGACCTGAAATGCAGCCGACAAATGTGTCAAATGAGGAGGGAGAAAGGGGGCAGTGATTTCCAGGGGCCCGTGGTGTGCTGGCCCTCCAGGTTGGTGGGGCCTCTGCTCTTCCTCTCATCTTCTCAGGCTGCTATGGTCTGATGAACGTTGGTGCCCTCCACCCCAAATTCCTATGGTGAAACCTAACCCCCAAAGTGATGGGATTAAGAGGTCAGGTCTTTGGGAGGTGATCAGGTCACGAAGGAAGAGCCCTCTCAAATGGGATTTGTGCCCTTGTACGAGAGGCTGGAGGGAGCTTGTTTGCCCCCTTTTCCCTTCCATCACATGAGGACACATAGCAGGTGCCATCTATGAGGAATAGGCCTGCACACCAAATCTGCTGGAGCCTTGGTCTTAGACTTCCCAGCTTCCAGTACTTTCAGCAATACATTTCTGTTGGCCATAAATTACCCCTTCTAAAGTATTTTGTTATAGCACCCCGAATGGACTGACAGCTGCCATTCTGGGGCCCTGAAAGCACTCAAGAATGGTAGGAGGCCCAGCGGAGGCAGGTCTGTGGTCAGCTGGGGGCATCCTTTCTCATCCCAGAAGCCAGGGAAAAAGTCATTGTCACAAGGACGTACCCCCTCTGGGCCCCCTGGCCCTGGACTGATCTCCACCTGGCTCTTTACTGGGCTTACCAGAGCACAGGTGTCATCGGGCAGACCGGCACCCCCATGGCTCTGGCACTTCTAGTTGGGTCATCAGTGCTCTCTGACACCCTTGTATCTGTTATCCTGGCTCAGCACAAACAATTAGAGAAGATGGAGGAGGAGCAGAAGCCTATTTTGTCTAGGGCGGTTAGGGAAGGCATATAGGCTGAGACCTGAAAGATGCAAAGAAGCCAGCCATGTGGTGATCTGGGGGAAGAGCCTTCCAGGCAGAGGCAGCAGCACTGCAGAGGTCCTGAGATGGAAAAGCGTGACTTACAGGAACTGTCAGAAAGCCAGTGGGCTGGAGCAGGGAGAGGGAGCTGCGAGAGGAGGCTGGAGAGGCAGGGAGAGGCAGGGAGGGGCTGGATCACGCAGGACCTTGTGGGCCTGACTGGGACTTTGGATTTTATTGTAGGTGGGATGGAACCCCATTGGGGAGTTCACTCAGGCCTCTATGTGGAGACCAGACTGGAGGCTGGAGTCCAGTCCAGATAAGAGATGGTGGCTGCTTGTACCAGGGTGATAGCAGCAGCGGGAAAGGAGGGTTTGATGTGAGATATGTTTTGGAAACTGATCAGATAGATGTTGGTGATGATTTGGATAAGGAATTAAGAGAAGTGAAGAATCAAGAAAGACTTCTGCATTTCTGCATTAAGTAACTGGGTGGATCATGGACCACTAACTGAGAAAGGGAAAATTGGAGGAAGGGGGAGAGAAAAATCAAGAATTCGGTTTTAGATCAACATGGACTCCGCTGTCAGCCCGGTAGGGGAGGCTGATGGGGAAACACATGTTGCAGGGAAGGGTGGTGTGCTGGGGGGGGGCACGGGGGACCTCACAGGATTCTCAGAAACCCTTGTCCAGTTGATCTTGCTTTTAATCTCCCCTCTCTACCTTCATCCTGTTTGCTTCCCAGAACATATTCTTAATTATGCCACTCTTCTGCTCAAGAGCGTCTGATGACTCCTCATTCCTTATCTGATGAAGTCCAAACACCATGGCCTCGCCTAGGGTCTCAACCAACATTTCCAGTTTGAGAAAAAATGTTGAACTAGAAGGATAGCCTGTTGGCTGAGTACACACTGCCCTCTGGTGGCCAAATGCCCAATAGCTGCATCTCCCTTAGGAGGGCACAGAACACGGGTAGGGCCAAAGCCCATCTCCAGGTCCTGCGGCAAGTTAACTCCCAAGCGATTTGCTTTTGGGGACGGCTGAGGCGGCAGCGGGGCCACGGCCTTCCCTGTTGCACCCCTGTGGACTGGAGGCTGCACACACCTTGGGAGCAAAGAGGACTGTGAGGAGAGCTTCCCCTCAGTCCCTGAGGCCAGCTAGCCAATGGTGGAAGAAGACACAGAGGGAATGAGAGGCCAGAGTGTTGCAAATGGCTTCTTACCTCCTGAATCTGTTCCTTCATCACCCTGATCTCATTCTCTCGAGGTTCTATTTGCTTCTTCAGCTCCTTTATTTTGTAGTCAAGCACAAACTTGAATTTCCCTAGTTCTTGATTTTTCTTTTTCAGATCATAAATTCGCTTCTCCTGGGGGTGAGATGAGACGTGAGAGATATCGTAAGGCCCTGGTATACTGCAGCCCTTTAGGGCAAAGAACACGAAGCCTGTGACTCTCCTGGTTGAAGAGGTCAATCAGGAGACTCCTCTCCTCCCTTCGTCAGTACAGAGGCTGGCACTCCCCGCATGGGGCTACAGCACAGACCCCTCGGCCTCTGTACCAGGACTCTCATGCATTCACTCACTCATTCATACTAGGTTGTGAACAGCGGTATTTTCCAACGATGGGCCCCACAGCATCTCCCGCCCCACACTCCAGCTGTTCTACAGCGTGACCTTCCTGCTTCTCCATCAGGAGGTGGAAGCGAATCCCCTTCCTTTGCATTTGCCTTGACTTGTGACTTGTTCGTAACCCAAATAATGCAGCAGAAGGGAGACTGTGTGACTTCCAAGGCTAGGCCAAAAAAGGCCAAGCAGCTTTTATCTGGCTCTCTTGGGACACCTGCATTGGGGGAGGGCATCTGCTATGTAAGAAGTCCAACTACACTGAGACATCCAGGCTGGTGGGCACATTAGGGGCTCTGATCAAAAGACCCAGCTGAGCCTAGCCTCCCAGACACCCCTGCCAAGGTGCCAGACATGTGACTGAAGAAGCCACATTGGATGTTGATCTTCCAGCCTCCAGCTGTTTTGAGTCACCCCCAGTATTCCCAGCTGAGGCCCCAGACATCGGGGACAGAGATAAGCCATCCTTTTGTACCCTGTCCAGATTCCAGATCTGTAGAACCTGTAAGCAGAATAAAATAGTTGCTTTCAATCGCTAAGTTTTTCTTTTTGAGACAGGGTCTCACTCTGTCACCCAGGCTAGAGTGTAGTGGCACGATCTCGGCTCACTGCAACCTCTGCTTCTCAAGTTCAAGCGATTCTCCTGCCTCAGCCTCCAGAGTAGCTGGGATTACAGGCATGTGCCACCACTCCCGGCTAATTTTTATATTTTTAGTGGAAACGCGGTTTCACCATGTTGGCCAGGCTGGTCTCGAACTCCTGACCTCAAGTGATCCACCTGCCTCTGCCTCCCAAAGTGCTGGGATTACAGGCGTGAGCCACCGCACCTGGCCTCAATCAGTAAGTTTTAAGGTTAATTTGTTGCATGGCGATAGTAATCAGAACATAAGTATATCCATCCATCAAACATTTACTGAATGAAGATCTTTTGTCAAGTATTGGGTTTCCAAATATAAACACAACACAGTCCCTTGCCCTTAAAAGAAAACACTAGTTGGGAAAGAAGACACAGAAGCAAATCTAAGCCTAAATTGTGATAAATGTTGTAAAAGAGGAAAGCACAGAAGGCAAAGTATATATTGAGGGTGCTGAGAATGACTGGCTTGAGAGCCAAATGGTGGTTCATGGGGGAGGTGAGAGGTGAGGCTGGGGAAATAGAGGAGGCAGGTGAGGGTCTTCACGTTGGGGGAAAGAGTTCAGAATTTATCTCCTAGGCCAGGGGTTGGCAAACTACAGCCTGTGGGCCACATTGGGCCTGCTGTCTATTTCTGTAAAACTTTATTGGAACACAGCCAAGTTAATTGATTAATGTTTTGTTTATGGGTGGTTTCACACTACGGCAGCGGTGTTGATTCGTTGAGACAGACCACATGGCCTCCAAAGCCAAAAATATTTACTACCTAGGCCTTTACAGAAAGAGCATGCTGACCCCTGCTGTAGCAATGGGGCGCTGTGAGGGCTTTGAGCAGGAGAGTGGCAGCATTAGCATTGCACCTGCACCCTGCCAGTCCATGGTGGCGGGAGGTGGGAAGTGAGGCCATTAGTCTCTTTCTTGTCAAAACCCCCTTTGAGAATCTGAACAGAGCTTTGGATCCTCCCTAAACAAACAACAACAACAAAAAAACCAAAACCCAGATATGTACACTGACACATGCAGAAATGACATCCAGGCATGATCCCATGATCCCATGTAATCCTTACAAGACCCCTTGAGGCGGTTATCATCCCCATTTTATAGGTGAGAAAATGAAGGTTTAGAGAAGTTGCTCGAGGTGCAATGGCCAGTAAATGGAACCTGTGCTGGACCTAGTTCCCTAACACTGAAGCCCACGTCCCCAGCCCTTGGAGAATTCTGCCTGCCTTGGGCCGTAGTGGCAGAGGGGATGGAGAGGAGGGCACGGAATCTGGATGTGCTCAGGAGGATGATCCTACATGCTGGGTATTGAGGTGTCTGCCCCACAGAATGGGATGTCTCTGTCATCTGAGTGTTTTGTAAGAAAGGCATCCCCAAAGTGGAAGCAGCCTCCTGGACAGGGACAACCCCAGGAGAGTCCCTCTGTGACAGGGGGACCATGTGGGCAGTGCGGCAAGTGAGCTGCCCCCAGCCCATGGGGAAGCACCTCCGAGGATGCCTGCAGCAGTGGAGTCAGCTGACTCAGGTTCTTATTGCAGCCTGTCACCTACTGAAGTGTGTGACCCTGGGCAAGATACCGAGCCTTGTGGAGTTCACCTTCCCGAACCATAACACTGGGTTCTCAGGCCCCCTGGGTTGTTGGCAGAACTAAATGTGATGTGTTGACAGTGATTAGCCCAGTGCCAAGCAGACAACAGGTACTTTGCTGACCGCACAACAGGTGCTTCACTGACCGCTGGTTCCCCCATCAAGTTAAAGAAATGCATCCTGAGAAGCTAGGGACCCTCTCTCCCCTGAGCTTTGCCTTCCTCGCCTTGGCCCATCTGGCCGTAGCTGAGGGAGGACAGAAGGAGAGCTGTCACCTTGTCTTGAATAGTCTCGTCTCTTTCCTGGATCTCTCGCTTGAGGCCTTGGATGTCCTTCTCCAGAGACTTAATGACTCCTTGCAGCTTCATCTGCTCTCCTTTTAGGGTCTCAATGTCATTGGTTCGTTCTTCAATCTCCTTCTGTAGGCTACTGAACTAGAAAAGCGAACAGCAACAACAAAGACCACTGAAGTCAGAACTCATCTCCATTCCTCCCACTGTCTCAGTGTAAGGGGCTCCCCACCACCGGCCACCTTCTGTGGACTGAAAACACTTAGCACTCAACATTTCTGGGATTTTAGGAGTGAATCTCTGGAGCACTTGGGACAGTTCGGGAATTTCCCAGGCCAAATGGATGATGTAGTATTCTGTCCCATAACATCCAGGCCCATTCCCCGTATGAGAGGACTGACTGTCTTCACTAGAGGTTCCAGAGACCGGTACGCCAAGTGGACCAGAGACTTCTATGACCACACTGATCTTGAAAGGCTGGGATCCATACTGCATCAAGGTCACAGAAAGTGGGCCCTAACTGATGAGCCATCTTAGCCATGACCAAGAAGGGAAGACTGATGGTCCTCTGGATTTACTAGTGTGCTTTCTAATAGGAAGAAACTTCAGCTTGCTTTGAACTTAACTTTTCCAGGGCTAAATGTTTTGGGGAAACTAAGTTGAATCCTCCCTCACCCCTGATAGTGAGTGAACTTAAAAACATCTTCCCCACTTTGTAAACTAAGCATCCTACACCCCCATTCCCTCTCCCACCCATGGTGCTGAACAGGAGCCGCCCACGACTCCCTGGACCAAGAGCCTGAGGAGGCCTCCAGGCCAAGACTTCACCTGTCTCATCCCCAGAAGACCTTATTTCCATTTCCATTTCCATCGGAGAGTTATCTCAGAAAACACTGACTGAATCCTACTTGCCAGTAAGTGAAAACTAGAAAGCCTCTATCTACGCATGGGGAACTCCAATACCCTGTGAAAAGGACAGCAGGGAAGCCCGTGCCGCTGCCTTTCCGAGGACATGGTGGGGAGGGTCCGTCTGCGTGAGGGTGCACTGGCTGGTGCTCTTCTCCCAGCCTGCTCGCTGAAGATGGGGACAGGCAGGACCCTGGCCAGCACCCCCAGGCTGGTCAGTGCACCCCCCCGCCACCAGCTTTCTCGGCAACACCCTCGCCCCTCCAGGTCCCTCGGAGAACAGCCTGCTACCTTCTTCCTCATGATGCCTGTTTCTCCCTTGAGCCGCAGGTTTGATTCCTTTTCATCCCGAAGCTTTTTCTCATACTTGGTTTTGATATCTTGGATTTCTCGGTCTTCATCTTCCTCAATCTGCTTCTTGGTCTCTTCAAACTCCCGCAGCTGCTGCCTGACGTCTTCCTGTGCCTGGCTCAGAGAGAGTGGGCATGTGGTTAGGGGAGAAGGGACTCACGCACCTTTGTGCCAATAGGGCTTGAGGTGAGATGAGCATGGGGACCTGTCCCAGGGCGTCGGAGGCGAGTGTCATTCCAGAAACAGAGACCATGGCCACAGGGCCCTTGACCCGTCCACCTTCTTCCCGTCTGTCCTGTCTTCCTGCCTCCCCTCTTTTTCTACCAAATCAGGCCTCACGCTCCACCACTTCAACCCCAATCTTACCAACACCCCATCCCTGTTCTCCTTTGGTCTTGTTCACCGGACACCCAGCCTTCCTATATTTTTCTCTCATGGAACTTGTGACAGTCATAATGTTATATTTATTTGAGATGTTATTTGACTGTCTCTCTCATTAGATATAAGTTCCTTGGGGGTAGAAACCATGTCTGTCCCAGTGTACAACACATCCTGGCATACAGTGGCTATGCCATGGAGATCTGAGTGATTGGGTGGCTTTTCTCTGCAAAAGAGAGGCACAGCATGGCTTCCTGTGAGTACCTCTTCCAGAAGGGTGGTTTTCTCCTGCAGTTTTGCCTCATAAAACTCAGTCAGCTCCTCCAGGGCCTGGCTCTTGGTCTCATCGTTATCCCGGAGCTGTTTTTCATACTCTTCCTGCATCCTCTGGGACTTGAGCTGCAGCTCCTGGTACTTCTCATATTCTAGAAGCAACTTTTGGTTGTTGCAACATTCTGGAGAGAAGCAAGAATGGCATTTAAGGTGGGAGAGCAGCACTTGCTTCAGGGACACCCAGGAGCCCTGGGCGCTCTCCCATCCCTTCCAGCACCAGCTGGAGCAGCTGCCTCCAGAGCCAAGATTCAAATGCCTGCCTGGCTTCCTCGCCGCCAACCCCTCATCCCATCATCTCATCAGGTAGCCAAACTCCCTGCCTGCCTGCTCTGGGAAGAACAGTTTCCAGGAAAGCACAGAGTGGTATTTGGGGGCTCAGGGCCTAGAAGAATATCCTGAGTGTGAAAAATAAGTATTAGGACTCCCGCTTTATAGCAGAGTAAAGTGAGGCTCGGTAAGGTCAGGTGACTCCCCAGAGCACCTGGCAAGTACCTGGTGAGCCTGGGACCCAAGGCAAGACTATCAGGTTCCAAACTTGACCTTTTCCATGCCTTCTACTTTCATGCAACAGGTGTTTAATGTGCTTAGTGAATGGGTAAAAACACAGAAGTGAAAACCACGGTGAGTTCCAGGGGATACACGTAGCCTGTTTTTAGACAAAGCCATATTCCCTGAGACTTCTACTGTGTCTGGGGGACTCTTGAGTGTTTCCCCATAACCTAGCTCTTCCAACCCTAACCAACGAGGCCTCTGCTTGTGGGCTCACCCAGGTCTTGCAGTTCCCGGCTTTGCTTGTCTAGGAGGTCTTCTATGTGCTCACGGTGATAAACATCCTGCTTCTCTTTTTCGGTTCTTAAGACCTAAAACGAGTCACATTTCCTCATTTACACACATCTGCTGAAAGCACTACTAGGGCAAGAACTGATTTTACAAGTAACAGCCTCCTTCACTCACAGACATTTCTCTAGCCCTTATTTGGCACCAAGCACTGTTCTATGAAGCAACAACCACATCGTCACTTTTTATTTATGTTATATTCTGCTCTAAAAGCTCTACACTGTTCCTATTTCTATTCTTGCTACTAAATGGGTTTGTCAATGATGAGTTCAGTTTTGGACACGTATCAGAAGGACTTCTGGGTGAAAAAGTAGGGATTCATTTGAATCCTCTGTTGCCGGCACATTGCTGTCAACAAAATCCTTGGGTGTGCTCATGGGTAAGCTTCTGAGGAAGTGTTTTTTTTTAACTGAGCAGGAAAGATTTCAGGCTTGGGGGGCGAGTTGGAGGTGGTGTGCCATCTTCAGGACCTAACTTTGCGCCTGGCTTATATAGAGCACCAAATAAATGTTTGTTGGCTAAATGAATAAAATTATAAAGTGAATTAATTAATACAATTAATAGCCAAGGTTTTTCTTTCTTTCTTTTTTTTTTAGCCAAACTTTATGACCCATAGACATTAAAGAAACAAATATCCCGCAAGCACATAATTGGGAATTTTTTTAGGGGGTGAGGGACAGGGCCTCGCTCTGTCATCCAGGCTGGAGTGCAGTGCCGAGATCATGACTCACTACAGCCCCCACCTCCCAGGCTCAAGCAATCCTCCCATCCCAGCCTCCCAAGTAGCTAGAACTACAGGCACATGCCACCATGGCAGACTCATTTTTTATTTTACGTAGAGACCGGGTCTCACTATGTTGCCCATGCTGGTCTCAAGCTCTCGGACACAAGCGATCCTCCTGCCTACGCCTTCCAAAGTGTTAAGATTATAGGGGTGAGCCACCTTGCCCAGCGGGGATTTTAGATAGGAGTCCAGATTTGTGTAGAACAAAGAAAGGAATCTGGGAGAGTCCCAGACCAAATCTAACTATGTAAAGGCCATGTAGACTAATTTTATTCAACTTCCTGACAATCCAGGAATCAGTATTCTGCTAGTTATTCTCCATCTATGCTTTGATTTTCTTATCTTTGTGCTTTGTTTTTCTTATCTTTTCATTTTGTTTTTAAATAAGTTTCTTCTAATCATAATTCTCATTGTAGAGATTTAGAAATTACAAAAAGTATGAAAAACAAAATTTAAATTATCTGTAATCTCAACTTTCAGAGATAATTATCCTGTTATCTATTTTCTATATGTATTTTACTGCTATAGATTAGATTAATTAATCTGTTAATACCACTAATACCGATTAATACCATTCACCATAAAGTGGTTTATATTCTGCTTTTTTTCACTGAGCAATTGATTGTAAGCATTTATTTTTATTTATTTATTTATTTTTAGACAGAGTCTCTGTTGCCCAGGCTGGAGTGCTGTGGAGCGATCTCAGCTCACTGCAACCTCCACCTCCCAGGTTCAGCTGATTCTCATGCCTCAACCTCCCGAGTAGCTGGGACTATGGGTACGCGCCACCATGCCTGGCTAGAGATGGGATTTCACCACATTGGCCAGGCTGGTCTCGAACTCCTGACCTCAAGGGATCCGCCCGCCTTGGCCTCCCAAAGTGCTGGGATTACAGGCGTGAGCCCCTGTGCCTGGCCAGTTGTAAGCATTTCTGATATCAACAACTATGCTTTAAAATTGGACATTTTCACATATCTTACTGTTTGAGCATAGCTTGGGCAGTATATGCCAGTCCTGTCTTGAAAGTGGAAATTTCTTGTTATTCGTGCTTGTTGGTCAGTCGCTTAAACAGACCTGGTTTTTTGTTTTCAAGGATTCCATTTCCTGGATGAACTTGTCTGTTAGCTCCTTAATCTTCTCAGAATAGTTTATGTCCTTTAGTCGGAGTTGATACTCATTCTCCATTTTTAATTCCTCCACACGAGTCTTTAGCTCCAACATAACCTGAGCCTTTGGGAGAAGGACAGAGAATCAAGAACACTGACAGTGAGGGTAACTCAAAATATTTAAACCTGCGGCCTTGACCTGAGACCTGCAGCTCTGCCTAGCTTCAAACTCAGTGCATCTCAACTAGAACTTGTCATCTTTTCCCCAGAAGGCACACCGGCTAAAAACGAGGAGACATATGAGCTTCCTCCTCTATCCTCAAAAAATCCTTACTGCATTGTGCTAGTAACGCTCTCACCTCATTCAAGTCGGCTTAACCGTCTCCTGCTTGACGAGGCTGACTTGGACCACACTGTTTAATTCTGCAACCCCTTCCCATTCCCAGGACCCATCACCTCTCTTACTCTGCTCTACTTCTTATTTCCTTAGATCTTGCACTTTCTATAATTTACTTTTTTTTTTTTTTTTTTTGAGACGGAGTCTCGCTCTATTGCCCAGGCTGGAGTGCAGTGGCGCAATCTCGGCTCACTGCAAGCTCCGCCTCCCGGATTCACGCCATTCTCCTGCCTCAGCCTCTCCGAGTAGCTGGGACTACAGGCGCCCGCCACCACGCCTGGCTAATTTTTTGTATTTTTAGTAGAGACGGGGTTTCACCGTGGTCTCGATCTCCTGACCTCGTGATCCACCCGCCTCAGCCTCCCAAAGTGCTGGGATTACAAGTGTGAGCCACCGCGCCCGGCTACTTATTATTTTGTTTATTGTTTTTATTCTTTTTTCCCCATCAGAACTTGAGCTCCACATAGACCAGAATCTTTGTAGGGTTTGTTTGCTGATATATTGATATATCCCAAGTACTGGAACAATATCTAACACAGAGTAAGATCTCAGAAGATATTTACCGAAGCATGATGGCTGTCCCCATGGAACTTAGAGTCTACTGAGGCAGCCAGATAAACACATTATTACAAATCATGGTAAGTGTCCAAAGCTGGGTAGTTCTCAGTACTGCCAATCTGTCCCTCTTGATGTCTTCTTAGACTCACTTTTATTACTTTAATATAGATCCTAACTCTTCTGTCTTGCTGGTTTTTATGCCTAGTATCTTCTTCTTCTTCCTTTTTTCCTTTTTTTTTTTTTTGAGACGCGGTTTCACTCTGTCACACAGGCTGGAGTGCGGTGGTGTGATCACGGCTCACTGTAGCCTTGACCTCCTGGGCTCAAATGATCCTCCCACCTCAGCCTGCCAAGTAGCTGGGACTACAGGCACGCCCCACCACACCTGGCTAATTTTTATATTTTATATTTTTTGTAGAGATGGGGGTCTCACTATGTTGCCCAGGCTGGTCTTGAACTCTTGAGCTCAAGCGGTCCTCCTGCCTCAGCCTCCCAAAGTACTGGGATTACAGGCTGAGCCACTGCACCCGGCCTAGTGTCTTCTCCCATCGTACTCACTGATGACAAAGTTTTCTAAAAATACTATAATACACACACCCTTCATTTCCTTAAAAAGTTAATGTTGATGACAGAGTGGGTCAGAATGCAATGTTTTCTTCTTGCTTACCTATGGGGACACCCCGTGCATCCCTATCTCATCATTTCTGGTCTGTCTCCTCTACTACCTGTGAACGACTTGACATCAAGGAACGGATTATGCACATTTCTGCATTCCTGGCCAGCAGACTAGTGAGGATCTGGTGCACAGGAAGTACTGAGATGAAGGATAAGCACAAATTGCACGTGCAAAGTCAGAGAGGATGTGGCAGGAATGCCTGGCCAGGGCAGTCACTGCATGTGATATGGCACAGGTTGGACGCATAGGAAGGGGCAGCCGAGACTACGTCAGACCATCAGGGACCCGGTAGGCCATGCTAGGAAGTTTGGATTTTATCCTAGAGGGCTTCCAAAGGCCCTCATCGAACCTGATCAGGCTGACTTTGGTGTTATAAAGATCTCTCCAATGGCAGTAGGCAGCATGGACTAGATTAAGGAAGGACCAAAGGCAGGATGATGAGTTGCTGAGGTGGGTGGGGGACAACTGCATAGACCAGGTGAGAGACGGCCAGGGTTTGGACTGAGGTAGGGGAGGGGACCGGAGAGGAATGGAGAGGTTGGAGAGAGTGAGTTTAGAGAGGGTAGTGCCTGATTGGGTGTGGGGTGGAGAGGTAAGGATCATGGATGAAGGCTGTCTCCTAGGTAGAAGGACCGGTACCTGAGGGTGGGACTTGGCCTGTCTTGCTTCACTGCTTTATCTCCAGAACCTAGCATAAAACTAGCAACATGGTCAGCACTGAATGAATACTTATCAATGACCCCAGGGGTCTGCCCTGGCTAGTGGGATATATTTATCCGTGGGAACGACCCGGCCTTTGACATGCTGTGTTTGAGGTCCTTGTTCAGTGTCCTTCCTCCATCTATTCTTCACATTGCTGCAGATTAATCTCTCCGAGATGCGAATCATATTAAGTCATTCCCTAGCTTAAATTTATGAACGGTCCTTATGAACAATGTCCAGCCTAATGCATGGTGTAAACGGCCCCCTGACCTGTTTCTCTCCAGCTTCATCTTCAGCCCTCCTCTCTGGCACACCCTAACTAGGAGCAGCTTTGCAGACCACCACTCCCTCATCCCTCTGCACACACTCACTGCTCATTGCTCACTGGCCCTTGTCCATTTGTTCTGGAAGGCTCTGAGCAAGGCTCATGTCCTCTGGCACCACCTGGCCCGAGCCAAGTTCCTTCCCCTGTCCTCCCACAGCATCGCCCTTTCATGACACTTCATTCCACTGTACGTTTAATTCCCTTCTTTATGATACTCTGCCCTCTTCCCCGGCTATCAGCTAAAGGATGCTTTATGTCTTTTATCTCTGTAATCCCAGACCTTAGTATAGTGTCAGGTACACAGCAGACCCCTCTGTAAATCCTAGGCAGAGAAGGTAAATCATGGCCTGAGAGTTACATAGACTATAACAGAATATAAAGAGAGTTGGGAATTCTGGGAACATGCTTTTTAAGGGACAGGCGGAGGAAGAGCCAGGACAGAAGCGGGGAGGAGGAGTCAGAAAGGTTTACAGGGAACAGAGTGTGGTCACAAGGATGGTAAGACAGAAGGGAGTTTCAAGAAGGAGCGGTATATGCATGAGCCATTTCCAGCCTGGCAGAAGTACTGTCAGGCCCATCTGGGGCATGTGGTCAGAAGACAGGTTGGGCACCTTCAGGCCTTTGGTTCAGCCTGCTGTCTCCTATTTGGCCTCCTCCCCTACCCTCTGGGAAGAACAGAAAAGATAACAGAGAAAAGGAAAGCTTCCTTCTGCAGCAAGTCAGGCCCCCACTCTCACGGGGCCCTCCCTCATCCTCTTCTCCCTCTTTGCTTTTCCTGCAGAAAATTCTAGGGAGCTCTAGAAGGGATCACCAGCAAATGCCAGGGGCTTGTCACCCTGCTTTGTGGCAGTGTTGTATTGCTGCTCTGATGGCTTTACTTGTTTCTATCCCTCACTTGACTGTAAGCTTCCTGGTCATGTCACAGGGCCCACACCTGTCTTTTCACACGTGCATCCCCAGTGCCTGGCAAATGGTAGGTGTTCAATAAACACACTTAAGATTCCGGACAAACAGCAATGACTGTGTAGCTTTGTGATCCTCCATGAGCCTTGTGTGTTTATCATCCATTCAGCTTCTCCCTTAGGGAGCGTAGCACAGAGCTATGCAGTCATATCTCTGCAAAACACACCTTTATGGAATATTTACTGCATCAACAGGAAGGAAGGGATGTCCCTTTGGTATAGTGATTAAGGGAGAGGGGCTCTGGATTAAATCTGGATTAGAACTCTAGTCCTATTAATTATTAGCACACTGACTTTGGACACGTCCCTCAAGCTCTCTTGACTTGTTTTTTGAAACATGGGGAGAATGACAGTATCTTCTTCATAGACATGTTGTGAGATTTAAATGAGAACATACTTTACTTGTGTAAATATTTATTGATTGTCTTCCATGTGCCCAGCATGTGCTAGAAACTGTTGGTCATAAGAGAATTGTATGTTTCATTATTCTTGGTTTCAAAGAGTAGGAAGAGGAAAACCAGATCACAGAATAAAAGCAAAGCACAGTGTAAGTCAAGACGATCACATGGCAGAAAGACAGGCAGAGTAGGGTGGACAGTGGCAGTGAGGAGGAGAGCTTGGTTGTGTGGACAGTGGATGTGCAGGGAGCCGTGGAGGTCTGCACTGGGCATAGGGTGTAGCCAGGCTGTAGAGGGCCCCGGTGCTGGACCCGCATCTGAATGCAGTCTGGTAAGGAATTCCATGTCCCTCTTCATTACATCCAGTTCTTACCTTTTCTTCCATGTCTGTTTTAGTCACAAGCACCTCTTCGGCAAAGCCCACCTCCCTCTCTCGCTTGATTCCCCGGCCATCCTTATCAAAGACCTTCCAGGTGAACAGGCAGCCATCCTCAGCAGCAGTCAGCAGGAACTGATCATCAAAGGTAAGCAACATCTGAAGAGAAAAAGGTCATGGCCAGGAAGCTTTCAAGGCCACAGATGACCAGGGCTGAGCCAGCTGTTGTGCAAGGCTTCCCCCCCATGCAGTCCTGGGCACAGCCTCATAGGGAGGTAAACTTGATCTCAGGTAAGAATGAGACAGGAGCCCTCACAGGCATCTGTTAATGAATAGAAGAAGTAAGGTTATGTCTACATTCCCTGTGGATTTGGAATCTGAAGAGTCAGCTATTATCTAGAATGTACAAGAAACTCTCAAAACTCAACAGTAAAAAAGCCAATCAATCCAATCAGAAAGTAGACAAAAGATACAGAGACATTTCACCAGGGAAAATACACAGGTAGCAAGTAAGCACATGAAGAGATGCTCCACATTATTAGCCATTTAGGAAAATGCAAAATTAGGATCATGATGCGATATCACTACACACCCATTAGAACAGCTAAAATAAAAAAACAGTGACAACACCAAGTGCTGGCAATGATGCAGAGAAACTGGGTCTCATACATTCTTGGTAGGAATGTAAAATGGTACAGCCACTCTGGAAAATAGCTTGGCAGTTTTAAAAAAAAACCTGAATATACACTTACCATACGATTCAGCAGTTATACTCCTGGGCATTTATCCCAGAGAAATGAAAACTTATTTCCACACAAAAGCCTGTATATGATTGGTCACAGCAGCTTTATTTATAATAGCTGAAAACTGGAAAAAATTAAAAATATCCTATAATAGGTGAATGGCTACACAAACTGTGATTTTTCATGGAATACTACTCAGCAATAAAAGGGAATAAACTATGATTGGTATACAACACAACTTGGATGGATTTGAAGGAGATTAAGCTGAGTAGAAAAAGCCACAATCAGGACATTACGCTAAAAAGCTTCTGCACAGCAAAGGAAACAATCAACAGAGTGAAGAGACAACCTGTCAAATGGGAGAAAATATTTGCAAACTTTACTCTGACAAAAGACCAATATCCAGAATACACAAAGAACTCAAACAACTCAACATTAAACAAACAAAAAAATCTAAAAATCTCATTAAAAAGTGGGCTAAGGGGCGGGCGTGGTGGCTTACACCTGTAATCCCAGCACGTTGGGAGGCTAAGGAGGGTGGATCACCTGAGGTCAGGAGTTTGAGACCAGCCTGGACAACATAGTGAAACCTCATTCCTACTAAAAATACAAAAATTAGCTGGGCGTGGTGGCAGGCACTGTAACCCCAGCTACTCGGGAGGCTGAGGCAGGAGAATCTCTTGAACCCAGGAGCGGGAGGTTGCAGTGAGCTGAGATTGAGCCATTGCACTCCAGCCTGGGTGACGAGAGCAAAACTCTATCTCAAAAAAAAAAAAAAAAAAAGTGTGCTAAGGACATGAATAGACATTTCTCAAAAGAAGACATACAAATGGCCAACAGGTATATGAAAAAATGCTCAGCATCACTAATCATCAGGGAAATGCAAATCAAAACCACCATGAGATACCCTCTTATCCCAGTTAGAGTAGGTATTATTAAAAAGACAACAAATAACAGATTCTGGCAAGAATGTGGAGAAGAGAGAACTCTTATACACTGTTGGTGGGAAGGTAAATTAGTACAACCACTGTGGAAAACAGTATGTAGACTTCTCAGAAAAACTAAAAATAGAACTACCATACAATCCTGCAATCTCATTACTGGGTATTTTTCTAAAGGAAAGGAAATCAGCATATTGAAAGGATACCTGCACTCCACCCCCCCATATTTATTGTACCACCAATAGTAAAGATATGGAATCAACCTAAGTGTCCATCGGTGGATGAATGAATAAAGAAAATGTGGTATATATACCCACTGAAATACTATTTGACCACAATAATGAATGAAATCATGTTTTTGCAGCAACATGGATGGAACTGGAGGTCGTGAAGTTAACTGAAATATGTCAGGTACAGAAAAACAAATACTGTATGTTCTCATTCATATGTGAGAGCTAAAAAATGTTGACCCTAGTTGGGCATGATGGCATGTGCCTGTAATCCCAGCTACTTAGGAGGCTGAGGTGGAAGAATCGCTTGAACCCAGGAGGTGGTGGTTGCAGTAAGCAGAGATCATGTCATTGCACTCAAGCCTGGGCGACAGAGTGAGACTCTGTCTCAAAAAAAACCCCAAAAATGCTGACCTCATAAAGGTACACAGTGGCATGATAGATACTAGGGAAGAGTGTACGGGTGGGCGGGGTGCTAAAGAGAGATTGGTTAACAGATACAAACACTAGATAGAAGAAATCAGTTTTCTTTTCTTCTTTTTTTTTTTTTTTTTGAGATAGAGTCTGCTGTGTTGCCCAGGCTAAGGGTGCAGTGGCACGATCTCCCGGCTCACTGCAATCTCGGCTTCTCAGGTTCAAGCAATTCTCCTGCCTGAGCCTCTCGAGTAGCTAGGATTACAGGCGTGTACCACCATGCCTGGCTAATTTTTTGTATTTTTAGTAGAAACGGGGGTTTCACCATGTTGGCCAGGCTGGTCTCAAACTCCTGACCTCAAGTGATCTGGCTGCCTCGGCCTCCCAAAGTGTTGGGATTACAGGCATGACCCACGTGCGGAGTCAAAGAAGAAATAAGTTCTAATGTTTGATAGCAGAGTAAGGTGACTATAGTTAACAACAGTGTATTGTAAATTGTTAAATTGCTAGAAGAGAGGACTTCAAATGCTCCCAACATGCGGAAATCATAAATACGCGAGATGGATGGAAACCCTAAATATCCTGACCTGATCATTACACGCTCTATGACTGTAACAAATATCACAGGTACTTCATAATATGTACAAATACTATGTATCAATAAAAAAGCCATTTTCAGAAGGCCACATACAGTATAATTCCATATACAGTTCGCAAAATGACAAAAGTTATGGAAATAAGAACAAATTAGTGGTTGCCAGGGATTAGGGATGAGAGTCGGGAGTATGACTCTAAAGGGCAGATGGAGATCTTCGTGGGGATGGAACGGTTCTATATTGTGATTGTAGTAGTGGTTACACAAACAGTGCATGTGAGAAATAATTCAGAACTACATATACACTGTGGACCAGTGTCAATTTTCTGGTTTGGTATTTTGCTACAGTTCTAGAACATGTAATTACTGGGGGAAACTGAGGGGTACATGGGAACTCCTCTGTGCCATCTTTAAAATTTCCTCTAAACCTGTAAGTATTTCAAGATAAAAAGTTAAAACAAAAGGATTAACTGTGAAAAATGTCTTCTCACAATCAGCAGTATGTGTCAAGAATCTTGAGAATGGCAATACTCTTTAATTCAGGAATTCTCTCTCTAGGAATTTAGTCTTAGGAGAGAATCAGAGATGTGCATATAAAATTGTAAACTAGGCTGTTCACTATAGATCATAAGATAATTTAAATGCCTAATTGCAAGAGAAGAGTTAGTAAGTTACAGTCCATCATAGGATAGGATATTTGTGTAGCTACTAAAGTCATGCTTCTGAGGAATAGTTAATTGTATGGACAAACGCTTACAGTAGTGTGAAGTTAAAAACAAGCAGGCCACGAGACTGGCCTCACAGTATGATCTTAATTTTATTTAAAACACACACACGTGGAAATGTAGAAGGATATGCATCAAAGAAATGATGATACTATTATGAGGATTTTTTTTTTTTTTTGAGACAGAATCTCGCTCTGTTGCCCAGGCTGGAGTGTAGTGGCGCGATCTCGGCTCACTGCAACCTCCGCCTCCCAGGTTCAAGCGATTCTCCTGCCTCAGTCTCCCGAGTAGCTAGGACTACAGGTGTGTGCCACCACGCCCGGCTAATTTTTTGTATTTTTAGTAGAGATAGGGTTTCACCGTGTTAGCCAGGATGGTCTCTATCTCCTGACCTCATGATCTGCCCGCCTTGGGCTTCCAAAGTGCTGGGATTACAGGCGTGAGCCACTGCGCCTGGCAAGGATTTTTATTTTTAAAATAAACATGCATTGCTTCTATAATCAGAAAATAAATACCTTATCCACAAAACTTAGCAGATCTGAAGGGAAGAGGGGGAATATGTTGTAGTAATTTACTTTGGACCCAAGGCCCAGGCCTGGTACAGAAATGTTCTGTTTTATAATGAGAAAACTTTTCTTAATACAGCTAGTGTTGCAGATAAGCCCCTATGGAGTTTGGGACATAATTCAAAACCTCAGGTGCTGTGTCATTCAATCTGCAGCAAGAGAGAGTAAGGAAGAGGAGACACATCCCTTCCCAGTGCCTGTTTTTCAGGGGGTCAGTGTAGGTATAGACATTACTTTTTTTTTGCACAATGAATAACCTTTAATTTACTATTGGCTATGATTTCTTGGCAACCATTTCGCATGCAAGATAATTCTTTTTTATTTCATTTTTAAAATTGTGGTAAAATACATATTCTGTAAAATTTGCTATCTTAGGCCGGGCGTGGTGGCTCACGCTTGTAATCCCAGCACTTTGGGAGGCCGAGGCGGGCGGATCATGAGGTCAGCAGATCGAGACCACAGTGAAACCCCGTCTCTACTAAAAATACAAAAAAATTAGCCGGGCGTGGTGGCGGGCGCCTGTAGTCCCAGCTACTCGGAGAGGCTGAGGCAGGAGAATGGCGTGAATCCGGGAGGCGGAGCTTGCAGTGAGCCGAGATTGCGCCACTGCACTCCAGCCTGGGCAACAGAGCGAGACTCCGTCTCAAAAAAAAAAAAAAAAAAAAAAAATTTGCTATCTTAACCATTTTCAAGTGTACAGTTCATGTTATTAAATACATTTGTAATGTTGTGCAACCATCACCATCAACCACCCCCATAACCCTTTTGACTGGTAAAACCAAAACTCTATACCTATGACACGATCATTCCCCATTCCCCCTCCCCACAGCCCCTGCCAACCACCACTCTGTCTTTGTGATTCTGACTGCTCTAAGTATCTCCTGAAAGTGGAATCACACTGTATTTATCTTTTTGTGGTTGGCCTTCTTTAATTTAGCATAACATCCTCAAGGTTCATCCATGTGGTAGCACATTGCAGAATTCCCTTCCTTTTTAGGCAGGATACTGTTCCATTGTATAGATACACCATCTTTTGCTTATGCATTCGTCTGTCGATGGACACTTGGTTGCTTCCACATTTTGACTGTTGAACATAGATACTACTTTATGAGAAGGGTGAATGGAAGGACAATTTACAAATGTGTACTCATGGTATTGCCCTTGCCCCTGGGGTGGCCTTTTGTACCCTCAGGGAGAGGTAGGGGTTGATCTTCAGGGCTATGGCTCCTTTCAGTACAGGGCATTCTCTGGAGAAGGAGGCAGCTGTGGTCAAGTGCAGCCCACACTCACGGCAGCTACGGCATCCACCAAACGGCCCCTTATTATGCATAACATTATGGTGAAAACGTCGTACATACATTTTTAGGCATATCTCTGATGATTTCCTAGGCTAAATTCCTGGAAGTAGTTTAAACAAAGAGTATATTCATAGTCAATAGATGGTGATTCAATGGATGGATGAATAAATAAGAGAGAAAAGACATTGGGAGGTTGAAGGGATGAACAAGGCATGCGGCAGGCAGGTGTGGGACTGGGCTCCTGGGGAGAGGGCCCTGCTCACCTTGGTGATAGGACCGGCATGGGCCTGGTACTCGTTGAATTCCTTCTGCAGAGGCAGAGGGTACTTCATGGCACGAATGGTTCCCACCGAGGTGCCCACAAACATCATGCGTCCGGAATGCGAGATGACAACGGCGGTGTAGGTGACGTCAAACGCTGATATCTCTCGAAGGATCTGGGACACAGGCAGCTCTGCTCAGTGTGAGGGGTCGAGCTGTGGCCCCCATGTCCCAGTGCCATTCTCTCTCGCCCTCTCCTCTAACAGATCCCTAGGGGCTTGTCTTTAAAAAATGCTTTTTCTATCCCTTTTGGCATCCAGAATAGTACCTAGCACAAAAAAGGTGCAAACTAGATATTCCTCGTTGTGTTGCTGGTAAATAACCAGTTTCATGAGTTAGGAATAATACTAATAGAGAGAGATATTCATATAGCACTTACTATGTGCCAAGCACGGTTCTGTGCCTTCTCCATGTTGCAACTCATTCAATCCTCACGAAACCCCCTGAGGCAGTTACTGTTATCCCTAGTCTACAGATGACGGACCATCTGTGTGAAAGACACTTGCTTCAACTCATGTACCTGGGCGGGCTCCAGTCTCTGCTTTGACTGCTGTGCATGGGTGCATTTCAAAATGAGAATGGGCTATTGCTCATAAATGCATTCAGCAAGCATTCATTAATGCTCATCACATAAGCAAAACTATATATTAGTCTCCCCTTATCCTCGAGGGATATGTTCCAAGATCCCCAGTGGTGCCTGAAACCAGATAGTACTGAGCCCTATATACACTATGTTTTTCTCCTATACATACATAACTACGATATGGTTTAATTTATAAATTAGGCCCAGTAAGAGATAAATAATACCTAATAATAAAATGGAACAGTTGTAAGAATACTGTATAAAAGCTGTGTGAATGTGGTTTCTCTCTCCCAAAATATCTTACTCACAGTATGGTACTCACCTATTTTTGGACCTTGGTTGACCACAGGTAACTGAAACTGTGGATAAGGTGGGACAACCGTACTACCAGAGCGCCCCTTCATTCCCTCACTCATTCATGCACTCATCCACCCACCCACCTACACACACATTTTTTTTCTTTTATTATTGTTATTATACTTTAAGTTCTAGGGTACATGTGCACAATGTGCAGGTTTGTTACATATGTATACATGTGCCACGTTGGTGTGCTGCACCCATTAACTCATCATTTACATTGGGTATATCTCCTAATGCTATCCCTCCCCGCTCCCCGCACCCCATGACAGGCCCCATTGTGTGGTGTTCCCCACCCTGTGTCCAAGTGTTCTCATTGTTCAATTCCCACCTATAAGTGAGAACATGCAGTGTTTGGTTTTCTGCCCTTGAGATAGTTTGCTCAGAATGATGGTTTCCAGCTTCATCCATGTCCCTACAAAGGGCATAAACTCATCCTTTTTTATGGCTGCATAGTATTCCATGGTGTATATGTGCCACATTTTCTTAATCCAGTCAATCACTGATGGACATTTGGGTTGGTTCCAAGTCTTTGCTATTGTGAATAGTGCCACAACAAACATATGTGTGCATGTGTCTTTATAGCAGCATGATTTATAGTCCTTTGGGTATATACCCAGTAATGGGATGGCTGGGTCAAATGGTATTTCTAGTTCTAGATCCTTGAGGAATCGCCACACTGTCTTCCATAGTGGTTGAACTAGTTTACAGTTCTACCAACAGTGTAAAAGTGTTCCTATTTCTCCACATCCTCTTCAGCACCTGTTGTTTCCTGACTTTTTAATGATCGCCATTCTAACTGGTGTGAGATGGTATCTCATTGTGGTTTTGATTTGCATTTCTCTGATGGCCAGTGATGACGAGCATTTTTTCATGCCTACACACACATTTATTGAACGCTGTGCACCACACAATGTGCCAGCTAGTGGGACTGCCAAGAGGAGCAAAACATGGCCCTGCCCTAAAGGGGCTTTAGTCTGGCATAGCACTGATAGCTGCCATTGAATTAGGACCAGGCTGCTCGGGGGTACACAGGAGAGTCACCATACTGTCAGCTGTGTTCCAGCCACGGGGAGACCTGCCTTGGGCTAGCTTGCTGCCGTGGTGTCTACGCACTTTCCCAGGCACCAGTCACAGGAAAAGTGGGAGGAGCCAGCTGGAGGACAGCACAGGCCATGTTTGTATGATGCATCCTTGCTGAGCTCCTCTCTTTTCCCTTCACTATTTGGAGCCCAATGTAACTGTACAGTTTCAGAGCTCGGGGATTTCAAAAGAATACAGTGGCAAGCCTAGGTGAGAGCAGCTAACTGCACAGTCAAGCATCGCTTGATATGGGATACGTGGTTAGGCTACTTTGTCACGCAAACATCACGGAGTGTATTTACACAAACCTAGCTGCGACAGCCTACTATACACCTAGGCTATGTGGTACAGCCTACTGCTCCGAGGCTAGAAACCTGAACAGCATGTGACTATGCTGAATACTGTAGGCAACTGTGACACAATGGAAAATATCTGTGTATCTAAACAGAAAAGGTACAGTGAACATTTGGCATTATAATCTTATGGCATTACAATCTTACAGTCTATATGGTCCATCATTGGTGTTACTCAGTGCATACTGTAGTTAGGTTTTTACCCCAGGAATGTAAGTGCAGACCAAGGGTAAGAGTACAGTTTAGAGATGACACGACCTCCATGCCTGGAAGGTGGGAGAGAAGTTACAGACAGCAAGTAAAACGGAAATGAAAAAGAGCCCCACAATTTACAATTTCACTCAGTCAGGAAGGAAACTGGGCAGGAAATTCAGGAAGTGACAATAACTGAGCTCATCCAAAAGGAATGAGGAGCCTGATGTTATCTTGGGAAGAAGGGGCCCTGTATGCAGAGGCCCTCATTCCGTGCATACTTTGTGCTGTAAGCACGGGAGGCTGTCCCTGCAGATCCGTGCACCAGCCCAGAGGCGGGGCAGGGGCAGACTCACCGAGGAATCCGCAATCTCCTTGAGGGTGTGGTCTGATCCAACAGCAAAGATAATTTTGGCATCGGGGGAGACAGTAACACAGTTGTAGCTGCAAGACTTGAGCACGCATTCTGTCTCTCTCTTTCCTGCGGACAGATTCCATTCATACACAGCACCATCTGTGCCACCAGAAATCAGTTTGCTATCATCTGCATTCCACACAATTGAGCGAATCTGCAGGAGAGGAAGACATATCCACTGAAGAGTGTACACACACTTACACCCTAACACGGAAAAGGGCGCAAACTCCTCAGGTGCTCCACTAGACTGAGCAGAATGTCCTTTCCCGCCGTAGGCCCTTCTGTTAGCACAAAACATAGCTTCTTGTGAACGTTCACATTCTGTTTTCTATGACGCTTGCAAATTACTGAAGATGAAACACTCCCATTTCTCTTTCACTTTATGAACGTGAAGACTGAATCGTACAGGTTTCTTAAGGCTAGAACCAACCAATTATTGCTGTTTTTTTCAAAACATTTTTGACATAATTATATATTCACAGAAACTTGCAAAAATAGCACAGAGAGAGTGGACTTCTGGAATAGCACGGTAAGGACCTCAACTTGACCTTCTCTCTGACAATGTAGGTTAACTGGTAAATATGATAAAAATAATCATTTAAAGTCTTTAGAAGGCTGGGTGCAGTGGATCCCATCTGTAGTCCCAACACTTTGGGAGGCTGAGGTGGGAGGATCACTTGCGCCCAGCAGTTTGAGAATAGCCTGGATAACATAGTGAAACCCTGTCTTTATAAAAATAAAAGTAATAAGCTGGGCATGGTGGCATGTGCCTGAGGCAGGAAGACGGTTTGAACTGGGGAGGCTGAGGCTGCAGTGAGCTATGAGTGTACCACTGCACTCTGGCCTCAGTGACACAGTGAGACCCTGTCTAAAATAAAACAGATAAAATGTCTCTGGAAATTATCCTCAGGGAATACAGCAAATGGAAAAACATTTATCCAAGAAAATCTACTCAATCCCAGTAAGAACAGAGTCTGCTGCATTTGAGCCATGGCTCGCTCTGTTACGGCCTCAGCTCCAGAAACTTCACTGCTGTGCACTCTGGGCAGGTGTGGCCAAGATAAGCGACTCCCTCTCCCCATAGCTCCCGGTCTTGGGCTATGGTTTCAGTCTGGAAAGGAAAACTGCTGGGATTTCTTATTCTTAGCCCGGCCCCATGTTGCAGAAGCTCTATTCCAAGCAGGTGTGGCCAAGAGGTCTCAGACTGTCTTCCCCTCGGCCCATTGTCACTTGTTGGAAGAAACTCCACTCTAAGCTCAGCATACTGAGAATAACTGTGCCCTAATGATTCCTGCCCCAGTTTGCTTACAGAGTGAAAGTTCCAAGCCGTGAAGGGCAAGCCAAAAAGACCACGGGCTTACACACGTGCACACACACATACACACGCGTGTGCACACACATGCACAAACCTCAAGTGTCACTCACAGAAGTGAGGATGTTACTCCTGGAAAAACAGGTCCCTGCCCCAGCTCTGGTGCAGCGGAGCAAAGGTTCTGTCTATGGGAAAGTCAGGTGCTAAGACAGGGAGCTCTACAGCTCTGCTTGAGGGGGCTGACTTTATTTGGAATAGAACATGGAAAAGTCCATGCCTATGGGCATTGTCTAAAACAGTGGAGATCTTGGTGGAAAGTGATTAAGAGGAGGCTGATAACTCCAGGATGCAAGCAAAATGATATAGAAGAGTGGAATTTTGATAGAGCAAGGGAAAGGGACAGTGAAGAAGAGTCCTTCAGGGATAACAGACAACTCTAGGGGCTGGAAGGTCTTGTGTATGTGCTAGGCTGTACTGATTCAGGTGCAGTCAGAGTGGGATATGGGGAGAACTTGAAAGCATCTCCTAAGCTACACAAAGACCCGTTAGCATAGGGCAGAGTCTCACTGGCACAATGGGCCTACCAAACACAACAGTCTACCAAACACTGAACATTAAGCTCTCCCAACCCAGGGGCATCTCCTAGGAAGCCAGGCTTAAAAATGAAATCATATTCATCCCTTGCAGCCTGGAAGACTCTGTGCATGCCCAAGGCTGTACCCTCTTATGTACAATCAGAGAGGGGACATCCCAACTACCAGTCTCTGGCTGAACATGATGCAAAAGCCATCACTCTCTGAACTGTGATAGCATTTTCCAAGCCACACATAAATCTGGTAGTAAAAGGTAAAAACCTAATTGTCTGAGGGGGTTTATGCACAATCTATAACTAATGAGCAGCTTAGGCAACTCATGGGCAACCCTAGGTAGCCAGACTAAAAGAAAAGATGAAAAATCTCTGAGTAGTGATATAAGACACTGCACACTACAGGGGAAACAGACTTTACAGAATTAGCTCAGCCAAGTCACGAAACAGATAATCAGCCAACCAACCAACAACAATGCCCTGGGGGGACACATATCCAGAACTGCTACAATATATTGTCTAAAATATTCAGCCAACAAAAAATTGAAACATAAACAAACAAACAAACAAAAAGAGTGTAACCAATAAGAAAAAGAAAAAAAGAAAGCATTCAGGCAATAGAAATTGCCTTTCAAGGGGCCCAGATGGTAGATTTTGCGGACAAAGACTTCAAAGTAGCTAATACAAATAAGTTCAATTAACTAAAGGAAACTATGCTCAAATAGTTAAAGGAAGGTAGGATGACAAGCCTCATCAAATAGAGAATATAATGAGAAGACAGAAATTATTTAAAAAATCAAATGGAAATTCTGGAGTTGAAAAGTACAATAACCAAAACGAAAAATTCACTAGAAGGTCTCAACAGTAGATTTGAGCTGGCAAACTTGAAATAGCTCAATAGAGATTGTGCAACTGGAAGAACAGAGAGAAATACTAATTAAGAAAGATTAACATTAATAGAGTTTCAGAGAGATGTGGGCAGCCATTAAATGCACCCACATATGTGTACTGTAATGAGAGCACTAGGAGAAGAGAGAAAAACAACAAATATTCAAATAAATAATGCTGAAAAATCTCAAATTTGTTGAAAAGCATTAACCTACACATCCAAGAAGTACAATAAACTCCAAGTAGGATAAATGCAAAGAAATCTAGATCCAGACACATCAAAAACAAAATGTTGAAAGCCAAAGATAAGAAAATCTTGAAAGCTGGCCGGGCACAGTGGCTCACACCTGTAATCCCAGCACTTTGGGAGGCCGAGGCAGGTGGATCATGAGGTCAAGAGGTTGAGACCATCCTGGCCAAAATGGTGAAACCCTGTCTCTACTAAAAATACAAAAATTAGCTGGGCATGGCGGCGCACACCTGTAGTCTCAGCTACTCAGGAGGCTGAGGCAGGAGAATCATCTGAACCCAGGAGGTAGAGGTTGCAGTGAGCCGAGATGGTGCCACTGCACTCCAGCCTGGTGACAGAGCAAGACTCCGTCTAATATATATATATATAAAGCCATAAGAGAAAAATGATTAATCACATAATATCTAACTTCTCTCAGAAACAAAGGAGGCCAGAAGCAGTAGGAGACACATGCAAAGTACTGAAAGTAAGAAAAAAAACCTTACATCCAGCAAAACTGTATTTTTATATTTTAAACATGAAGATAAACATGAACATAAAGATATTCTCAGATAAATAAAAACTTATAAATTTTTTTTTACTAGAAGATCTGCCTTCCAGGAAATAGTAAAGAAAGTCCTTCATGCTGAAAGCAGATAACCACAAACAGTAATGTGAATTCACACGAAAAAGGAAAATCAAACAAACAAAAGCACTGGTGGAGGTAATTATGTAGGTAATTAAGAGATAGTATAACTGCATATTATACCTTCTTTATTCTCTAAGCTGATTTAAAAAGCAACTGCATATATATGCAAAAGTACTATATATATTTAGAGAGAGACTATTGTTTGGCTTATAACATGTAGAAATGTAATAAATAATATATTTGACAATAACAGTACAAAGGTGATGAGTAGGAATAAAGCTTTATTGGGTTAAGAAAATGACACCAGATGGTAACCCAAATCCACAAGAAGAAATGAAAAGAACCAAAAGGGTAAATAAGAAGGTTTAGAAATTTACGCTTGCTCTCAGTCTTTTCTCTCAGCTTCTTTAAAAGACATAATAAGATTATATAAAGTAATAATTACAAACAATGTGTTGTTGGGCTTGTAACATATAAAGATGTAATGTGGATAACAACAGTACAACAAAGGGTAGGACTGAATGGAGCTATGTAAGAGTAAAGTTTCTATATTTCACTGGAACTAAGTCAGTAAATATTTGAAAGCCATCTTTCTTTCTTTCTTTCTTTCTTTCTTTCTTTCTTTCTTTCTTTCTTTCTTTCTTTCTTTCTTTCTCTTTCTTTTCTTTCTTTCTTCTTTCTTTCTTTCTTTCTTTCTTTCTTTCTTTCTTTTTCTTCTTTTTTTTTTTTTTTTGAGATGTAGTCTCACTCTGTTGCCCAGGCTGGAGTGCAGTGGCGCGATCTCAGCTCACTGCAACCTCTACCTCCCAGGTTCAGGCAATTCTCCTGCCTCAGCCACCTGAGTAGCTGGGATTACAGGCTAGTGCCACCACACCTGGCTAATTTTTGTATTTTTAGTAGAGACAGGGTTTCACCATGTTGGCCAGGCTGGTCTTGAATGCCTGACCTCGTGATCTGCCTGCCTCAGCCTCCCAAAGTGCTGGGATTACAGGCTTTTGAAGTCAATTTTTTTGAAGTTGGTTTTTCTTCTTTAACCTGTTAATATAGTGGATTATAATAATTTTCAAATGACAAACCAGCCTTGGATTACTAGAATAAGCCCCATTTCGCAGTGATGTGTATTTATTTTCATATATTGCTGGATTCAATATGTTAATATTTTGTTAAGGATTTTAAGTCTATGTTTGTGAGGAATATTGATCTGCAGTTTTATTTTTTTGTACTGGTTTTGGTATCAGAGTCATACTGGCCACATAAAATGAGTTGGGATGTTTCCTCTTCCATTTTCTGGAAGAGTTTGTATAGCATTGGTTTTGATTCCTTTCTAAATATATGTGTATACACTACACCTATACCTATTGCTATATCTATCTCTATGTATCAAAAACCATAAATTCACACTGATACCTCCAATTTCAATTCAACCACAAGGTTCACTGTTGCCTCTGCCCCTTTCCATATTTGTAACTCCCTTCTCCAATTGTGAAAGACCTACCTCCCATTATCTTTGATATATTTGCTTATTTTTTCACTCTCCCTATAAATAACCAATCTCCCAACCCACTGGACACCTCTTTGTATATCTCCATGACTCCTACCCTGTCAGCCATATCTTTAGCTCCTTTGTCAGCCCCATCCCCACCTCTTAAAAGGCATTTTCTAATTGTTTGTTACTGTTCCATAAAAATGCACTTTAAAAAATATAGTGAACTTGTTTCCAACAATATTCCTAGATTCCTAATTTTATTAGTTTATCTGAACATTCTTTGAATTTTCTGCATACCCAATCATGTTGTCTGCAACAGTTTTATTTCTTTATTTCTAAACTTTATACCTTTTATTTCCTTTTTTTGCTTCATTGCACTGGTTAGGACTCAGTAAAAGGCTCACAGAAGGCATCATGCTTGTTCTCAGCTCAGAGGGATCCTTTCATAATTTCATGATTAAGTATACTATTTGTGGTAGGTTTTCCGTAAATATCTCATATAAGATTTAGGAGGTTCCCCATTATCTCTAGTTTGTTAAATGCTTTTTAAAAACATCATGTATATGACTAGACTTTGTTCTTAAAAATTAAAAAAATCATCAATAAATGTTAAATTTGTGTCAATTTTTATTGTATCTGCATTTATAGAGGTAAGCATATGATTATTCTTCATTATTATGTTAACGTGGTACAGCACATTAACTGATTTCAGAACCAAAAACAACTTTGCATTCCTGGAATAAGCCAAACTTGGTCATGTTGTATTATCTTTTTAATATGTTGCTGGATTGGTCTGATAATATTTTGTTTAGGACTTTTCTATCTGTGTTCATGAAAAAGACTAGCTTTTTTTTTTTTCTTGTGGTGTCTTTGACAGATTTTGGTATCACAATTATTTTGGCCTCATAGAACATAACTGGAAAGTATTCCTTCTTTTTCCAGTTCTCTAGAAGAGTTTTATTCAAGATTAGTGGTAGTGTTATTTTTTTTTCCTTAAATGTTGATAAAATTCCCCAGTGATAAGATCTGGGCCTAGAGTTTTCTTTGTAGAAAGGTTTTAAGTTACAGATTCTTTTTGTTTTGTTTTGTTTTGTTTTGTTTTGAGACAGAGTCTCACTCTGTCACCCAGGCTGGACTGCAGTGGCGTGATCTCGGCTCACTGCAACCTCCATTCCCCGGGTTCATGCCATTCTCCTGCCTCAGCCTCCCGAGTAGCTGGAACTACAGGTGCCTGCCACCATGCTCGGCTAATTTTTTGTATTTTTAGTAGAGACGGAGTTTCACCGTGTTATCCAGGATGATCTCCATCTCCTGACCTCGTGATCTGCCCGCCTCAGCCTCCCAAAGTGCTGGGATTACAGGTGTGAACCACTGCGCCCGGCCTACAGATTCCATTTTTATAGGAATTTGTCAGTTTAATCTATATATTAAAATTTGCATAAAGTTCATAACATCCTTTCAGTTTTTTTTTTTTTTTTTTTTTTGAGGTAGGGTCTCACTCTGTCACCCAAGGTAGAGTGCAGTGGCGTAATCTCAGCTCACTGCAACCTCCACCTCCGAGGTTCAAGTGATCCTCCTTTCTCAGCCTCCTGAGTAGCTGGGATTACAGGTGTGTGCCACCACGCCTGGCTGATTTTTGTAGTTTCAGTAGAGATGAGATTTCACCATGTTGGCCAGGCTGGTCTAGAACTCCCGATCTCAAGTGATCCGCCTGCCTCAGCCTCCCAAAGTGCTGAGATTACAGGAGTGAGTGACTGCGCCCGGCCCCCTTTCAGATCTTTCTAATGTCTATAGGACCTTTAGTGATATCCCCTTTTTAATCCTCATATAGGTTGTTGGTATCTCCATACTCCTAATTTTTTCTTGATCAGTCATGCCAAGGGTTTGTCTATTTCATGTTTTCAAAGAATCAAATTTTGGCTTTGATGATCTTTTGTCTGTTCTCTATTTTATTAACTTCTGCTCTTATCTTTATTTCCTGCCTTTTATTTGAATTTAATTTGCTGTTCTTTTTCTAACTTCTTGAGATGGATGCTTATGTATCTTTTATCATTTCCAACACAGTATATGTATTTAAGGTTATACATTTCCCTGTATGCATAGCTTTAGCTGCATCCTGTATCTGTATTTGTAAAAAATGTTACACATGTAATTCTAAAATATATCCCTAATTAGAGACCAGTGTTTTAAGTACTTGTAAAGTGATGAAACAAACGGCTGTTTTCCTGGACTGGTGAGCTCGGGCATCAGAATCACTTTCTGTACTTTCATCTGCATCTCCACAGTCACTTGAAGACTAATTATATTGTCGAAGCTGAGGAGGCTCAGCAGCTTTCATTAATAATGTTTGTGGGCCAGGCGTGGTGGCTCATGCCTGTAATCCCAGGACTTTGGGAGGCTGAGGTGGGCGGATCACCTGAGGTCAGTAGTTCAAGACCAGCCTGGCCAACATGGAGAAACTCCGTCTCTACTAAAAATACAAAATTACCCGGGCATGGTGGTGCATGCCTGTAATCCCAGCTACTCAGGAGGCTGAGGCAGGAGAATCGCTTGAACTCAGGAGGTGGAGCTTGCAGTGAGCCGAGATCACGCCTCTGCACTCCAGCCTGGGTGACAGAGTGAGACTCCGTCTCAAAAACAAACAAAAATGCTTGTGTTTACATAGCACTTTCACTTTCCACACATTTTTACTTTTCCTTCCAATGACCTGTTATTTGCTAAAGTCAATGGTCAGTTTTGGACTTTACATGACCTCCCTCTGACATCTAGTACGACTGACCACTTCAAACTTTCAGAAATTGTTTAGTTCCTTGGCTTCTTTGAGACAATTATCTGATTCTGAGTTCTCTTTGTATCGTTATTTTCAGTCTTTCATCGGCTCCTCTTCTTTCACCAGTCTCTTAAATGTTGGTCTTCCCTCTGCTGTCCAATATTCTTCTCAGATTCCACATAGGCCCTTGGTGATCTAATTTATGCCTCTGACTTCCTCTACTTTCTAATTCCCCAAATCTTTATACTCAGCCCTGACTTCTTTCCTGACCTCCACACACATATATCACACTTCTGGGCACATCAAATATAACATGGCCAAAACGGAACTTCATCTCTTTCTTCTCTCTGCCTCTGCTACTTAAGTCATGGTTTACTTCCTAACCCAGCTTTCAGCTTCACATCCTAACTGCTCTCCATCACTCCAATTTCCTTCCACTCTAATCCTTCCTCAATACTGTTCAGAGAGTTACCTTTCTGATCCCATTACTTTCTTGCTTAAATCCTTTCTGTTGTTTCTTGTCACTAGAGACTAAAGTCCAATTCCTTGGCATGGCATACACTGCCTTCTACGATGCAGCCAGCCTTTCCTACTCCCTCTTTGTCATCACTCAAATGTGTCCAGTGTTCCAGCCATATGAACCAACGAGCACTGTCCTATTTCATACCTCCATTTCATCATCTCCAACAAGTCCTTCTGCCTAGAATGCCTCTCTTTTCCAAAGGCCTCTTCTCTCCAAATTCATCTGCTGACTTCTTACCCTTCCTATGCCTCTCCCTCTTAATCATGCCTCACATCTAATCTGCTACTCTAGGACTTAGTGATTTTAGTTTCTTTTTTTCTTTTCTCTCTCTCTCTCTTTCTTTCTTTCTTTCTTTTTCTTTCTTTCTTTCTTTTTCTTTCTTTCCTTTTTTTTTTCAGACAGGGTCTTACTCTGTCACCTAGGCTGGAGAGCAGTGGTGTGATCATGGCTTATTGCAGCCTTGACCTCCTGGGCCCAAGTGATCCTCCCACCGCAGCCTCCCAAGTAACTGGGACCACAGGTGTGTGCCACCACACCTGGCTAATATTTTTTACTTTTTGTAGAAACAGGGTCTCCTTATGTTGCCCAGGCTGGTCTCGAACTCCTGAGTGCAAGTGATCCTCCAACATTAGCTTCCCAAAGTGCTTAGATTATAGGCATGAGCCACCACGACTTTACTTTCTAAAATCATTTGAATCCATCCACTTCTCCCTAACTGTATCCCCACCACTATTATCTATGGTGTAGATATCCACAATAGCCTCCTTACCATTTCTACCCTTGCCCCCTCAATAGTCTTCACTCTGCAGCCAAAGTAATCCTTCAAAATGCAAATCCGGTCATATCATTCTCTGCCCTGAAAGTCTTCCATGATTTCAAGGAATGAGAAGGATCAATCCTTACAAGGCCTACAAGTTTCTATGCATTTGGGCCCCTGTTACCTCTCCAATCTCAGCCCATCTTTACCCCACGGTTTATCCTGGCACCACATTCCGGGCCCACAGACTTTCACGTCCTCTGACACCCCATGAGTCTCCCATCTCTGGCCTCTGGATCCCTATCCGCAATGATTATCCCCACCAGTCCCGTCTGATTCACTCCTACTCACTCTTATAGGAGCAAGCCTTTGCAGATACAGCCACCTAAATTATGCCACCCCCTTCATTATTTCTCTCACAATAACACCATGTTTTTCTTCCAGTGGAACTGCAATTAGTAATCACATTTGTCTGTGCATTTGTTTTATTGCCTCTTTCCCCAAGTAGACAGTGACCCATGAGGAAAGGAGCCACCTCTCTTTTGTTCACCTGTATCCCACTGGCTGGCGGCGTGCTTGGCTCCGTGCCCCTTGTTTCCCTGGGGACTGTCCACGCACTTACCTTCCCTGTGTGTCCTTTCAGGTTTGAGATGTTCTCTAGGCTCGTGGTGGTGTAAACGTGAATCACATTTCCATTGACTGCAGCAAACAGGTGACCTCCGTTGCTAAAGGAACACTACAGGGAAAGACAGCAAGAGAGCAAGCAAGCAGGAAGTGAGCGGTCTGATTAGAGGTTACAGTCAAGAGGTGCTTTTCCCAACGAGTTCAGACTGAAACTACGTGTGAGGGTGGGAATGGGGGGAAGGTGCGAATGAGACTGAGGAGTGGCTGACATTTTCAGACACTTTCACTATTCCTGTAACTCATAGTGGCCAGATGCTTACACTGCCAGGCCCACAAATCATTAAGCTGTTGGGACCACAAGCAATCATTTTGCCTGTAGAAGCACGTTTCAGAGCTGGGGAAGTAATTCCTGAAATCATTGCCTTGTTTCTGCAGGTCACCTCGGGGAAAGCTGATGAGCCCTTTACCACCTCTCACCACTGATGCTTATTTTTCCCTGGCTCCTCCGTCTCCAACCTCACCTTCCTAGCTGTGACTCTGATTCTGCGATTACTTTTCTTTTAAAATATTTGTTAATACTCCACAATTACAGACAGGACTTATCATAGCGGGGATCTCACAAGGTTTTAGGTTCAATGAAATCGTCTGGTGGACATAAGAAAATGGGGATGGACCCATATACTCAATAAGGTTGCTGGGAAAAGAACCGGATTTCCCCCTCCCCCCCTTTTTTAAGCCGCTATAATTCTCCAAGACAGATTTTGGTCCCACTTCCCCAGACCATGTTAGTTCCTGCTATTTCAGCCATGGCTTTCTAAGAAACTGGACTTTTGTCTGCAGTTTTTTACCTCTCTGCATCCTCTAACAGAGTATTCTTTGAAAGAACGTATATCATCAATGAGTAGATTCATGAGGCGTAGTTTGTCAGCAAATCCTACTACGATGAAGTGTCCAGATGGATGAAGGCTGATGGAATATGCCTCTTCTTGGTATTCCTTAAATAGTTCCAGAGTGCTGTGAAAAAGATCAATTACTGAATTGTAAGCCTAGCTCACTAAATCCCTCCAGTCATCTACTGTATCTGACATATATTGTTATCATAGTATTTGAGACACACTACTATTTGCAATTGTTGGTTCCTCTCTTTTCTAGATTTTGGTTATTAGGGGATAGCGTCCAGCATGGAGCATGGTAGACAGGGAGACTGGTCAAGGTGTGGTCTAGCGATGCTGAAGACATCGCTCTGTTTAGATCCCAAAATTCATGAGTATTGTCCAAGTATTTTTTTCCCCAGAAGCCCCAGAAGTTGTACATAAGAACACAGAAAACAGTAGTGGGTGGGGATCCATCTAGGGTTGGAGCTTCCCAGGGAAGCTGTGCTGGAAGGTAAAGTCAGGAGGGAGTTGGGGGTGGTTGAGATAGTGGTGTCCTGGGAGAAAGAGGAGGAAGAAAGGGTCTGGAGAGCTCCCTGAAGCAAAGAGCAGTCCCTGTGGGAAACAAGGGGATAGGAGAGCTGGAGGGACACAGGAGTTTATGTAAGAAGGCAAGAGACTGGGGTGTTATCTTCACCTCTTCATGTCCCCAGTGTCCAGCATGTGGTAAGCATTAAATAAACCACAAAGTAGTTTTCTAGCCCATGCAAGAGTGAGAAACAGGTAGGCTAACTGACTCAATTTTTTAAAAATCTTTTCCAACTGAAAGCTTCTAAATAATTAAAGTTTGGAACACTGTAATTAAAATAATTCACATAAATTAACAACTGGAGTCTTGCATAATAAAGTAGGCAAGCCTTTCATTCCTTACTTTGTTTCATAATTCCAAAGGCGGATGGATCGATCCAGAGAACAGGTGGCTATAAGGGGTTTGCGGATGCAGGTAGCTAGACCGGTGATGGGTGCTGAGTGCAATGGATACATCAAATACTCAAAATGAGCAGGCTCCCCCTAGAGAAATCATACAGAACAAGATCCCGCAGAGTAAGCAAAAGGCTGGCTGTACATGTCAGCTCTAATTAGTTCCCAGGAACATTAATTAGCCTGGGTGCACAGAAATCGGGCTGTGGCTAAACTCTTTGAATATTATGTGTATTTTCCTGAGCCAATATTATGATGATTGTTATTATTTTTATTTTATTTTATGTTTGAGACGGAGTCTTGCTCTGTCCTCCAGGCTGGAGTGCAGTGGTGTGATCTCAGCTCACTGCAAGCTCCACCTCCCGGGTTCACGGCATTCTCCCGCCTCAGCCTCCCGAGTAGCTGGGACTACAGGCGCCTGCCACCACACCCGGCTAATTTTTTTTTGTATTTTTAGTAGAGACGGGGTTTCACTGTGTTAGCCCAGGATGGTCTCGATCTCCTGACCTCGTGATCCGCCCGCCTTGGCTTCCCAAAGTGCTGGGATTACAGGCGTGAGCCACCATGCTCGGCTGAGCCAATATTAGTTTTAAACATTATTTTAATGGCAATAAAATATTTTCTTCAATGGATATCTTAGAATTTAATTTAACCCTTCCTCTGCTGTAGGAACATTTAAGTGGCTTCCAATTTTTGTTATTTATTATAGGAATAACGCTAGACTAAATATCCTTGCACAAGTCTTTGTGTATCTCTGATTATTTCCTTAGCATAGATTTCTCGAAGTGGAATACTGGGAAAAATTGTATGAATGATTTTTAAGGATCTGGATAAATAATGCCAAGTTTCTCTCTGGAGAGACTGCACTAATTATCACCAGTAGCAAATGAGAGTTGGATGGATGATTTTAAATTGAAATGCATCCTACTGCACTGCTTATGTAGGTTACAGATGTCTGTCATCAGAGGCATTGTTTCTGGAACACCTGAATGAGGAGTGATTGTTGGGAAATTTAATGAGATGTACATATTTAGGTCTGTTCACAAGCCAAGACAATGGCTGAAATGGATTTTTTTTTCAAATTCTGCCCCTCTGCCACTTATAAATGTATCTGCATCCACTCTATCCTATGCTAGTATCTCCCATCCAAGTACTAACCAGGACTGACCCTGCTTAGCTTCTGAGATGAGACAAGATCAGGTGCATTCAGGGTGTTATGGCTGTAGACCCTACTATCTCAGAGAAAGAGATGCTATGCTGGGTAGGCAGGCACAGGTTATTGTTACTCTTCTCCATCTGTTACCCTTTCTTTCTCCAATATCTTCAACCTGCCTGTCTCTATGAGCACATTCCTATTAGCTTTTACACACTCAAATCTCTCTTGTCTTAAAAACAAAAGCAATGCTCTCTCTTCCCCCTCTGCCTGAGGAGTCATGTAATGATGGGGAATCACACAAGTGGGCTTACTGGTTTCACTGCAAATGCATGACCACAAACCTCCAGTGGGCATTTAACCCTGCCTGGTAACTCTACCATATTTTTCAATAAATTCACATTCTAAATATCCAAGATAAGTATTTCATACTGTTTATTCTCCTTTTCAAACATTCCAACCTTCTTCTTCCAATTCTAAATCTCATCTGATGACACTATCTCATATTTCCTTGCTTTCTGTATCTTTGTTTTCATTTTGCATCTCAGAAGCAGACTTGCAGAGGTTCATCATAAATTCATATAAGACAAATTTTATTTTATTTCACTCCTTTCTTCCTCAATTTTTACTTCTGTTCCTCCCTATGATAAGCACCAACAAATGGATTTTATGTATGTCGCTGACTATATACATATGTGTTTTATATTTCTATAAATGACATTGTGCTTCAGATCTCATTCTGTACTTTTACTTTTTTCTCAACACGAAATTTTTAAGGAATCATCTACGTTGCAGTAACTATAATTTGCTTCTAACTGATGTTTGATATTCTACAGTATGCATCTAGCTACTTTACTTCTTCATTACCACTAGGGATGAACATATGGATTGTCTTCAATTCTCCACTGCTACAAACACTATGGTGAATATCTTTGTCCATGCTTTTTTTTTTTCTTTTTTTCTTTTGAGATGGAGTTTTGCTCTGATGCCAGGCTGGAGTACAGCGGCGTGATCTCAGCTCACTGCAACCTCCGCCTCCCTGGTTCAAGCGATTCTCCTGCCTCAGCCTCCCTAGTAGCTGGGACTGCAGGCACATGCCACCATGCCCAGATAATTTTTGTATTTTTAGTAGAGACGGGGTTTCACCACGTTGGCCAGGATGGTCTCCATCTCTTGACCTCGTGATCCACCCACCTCAGCCTTCCAAAGTGCTGGGATTACAGGCGCGAGCCACCACGCCCAGCCTGTCCATGTTCTTTAATGGCTCTTTAGGGTCAAATTCCTGGTATGTATCCAGTGCAGACTACTGGATAACAAGGTACATGCATTCTCTATTTGACCAAGAACTATCAGATTCCTTGCTAGAATGGCTGTAGCAGTTTACACTCCCATCATCACCATATTAGGGTTATCATTCTCTCCTGTCCTCAGAAATCTCTGGTAATAACTAGATTTTTAATTTTTGACAATATAGTAATGAAACTTCTCATAAAGAAGCATCTCAGAGTTGTATTAATTTGCATTTTTCTGTTCACAGGCAACAAAATTCCCTACGGCAGCACCCAAAGGCTTGAAATTAGCCATTCCAAGTGTGTCCAAAAAACTAAAGGAAACCATGATTAAACAAGTAAAAGTAGAGATGATATGCATCAAATAGAGAAGAATAAAAGGATCCCATCAATATAGGGATAGACCTGTAAGAAAATAGAAATTCTAGAGTTAAAAAGTACAATAACTGAAATGAAAAATCCACTAGAGGTGCTCAAGAATAGATCTGAACTGGCAGAAGAATCAGTGAACTTTATAGATCAGTAAAGATTAAGCAATTTGAAGAACAGAGAGGAAAAAGAATTAGAAATTTACAGAGCCTCAGAAAAATGTGGGACACCATTAAGCACACCAACTGATGCATAAGGTGAATGCTAGAAGGAGAGGAGAAAAAGAAAGGAGCAGAAAAAACATTTTCATAAATAATTGCTGAAAATATTACGAATTTATTGGGAAACATCAATGTACACATATAGGAAGCTCAATGAACTCCAAGCAGGAAAAACGCAAAGAGTTCCACAAACAGACACATTTTGGTAAAAATAATGAAAGCTAAAGATGAGAAGAAAATTTTGAAAGCATCAATAGAAAAACGACTGATCACTTACAAAAGAGCCCCAATAAGATTAATAGCAGATATCTCAGCAACAACAATGGATGCCAGAAGAGAATGGGGTAACATGTTCGAAGTGCTTAAAGAAAAAGCTGTCAAACAAAAATCCAGCAAAGATATTTCTTAAAACTAAAGGTGAAAAAAACATTATCAAAAAAACTGGAAAAATATGTTGCCAGCAGATTTGACTTACAGAAAATACTAAAGGAAATCTTTTAGGTTGAAAGCAAGTTACTCCAGATAGTAATTCAAATCCACACAAAACAAAGAGCACTGGTGAAGGTAATTACAAAAGACAATATAAATATATATTTCATCATCTTTTAGCTGATTGAAAAAGCAATTGTATGAAACAATATGCATATAATATACTGTTGTTGCTGTAACATATAGAAATGTAATATATTTCCCAGTAATAGCACATAAATGCTGGGTGGGAACAAATGTGTACTGGATTAAAGAAATGACTTCAATGGTAACTCAAACTCAAGGAACAAATGAAGAGAACCAGAAATGACAGTAAAGGTTAACATAAAAAGACTATAAATATATAATTGCTCCCCATTCTAACCTCAGCTTCTTTAAAATATATAAAATTATATAAGGTAATAATTATAAGAATATGTTATTGGGGTTTGTAACACTCATAGATGTAATATGTATAACAATAATACCATTAAAAAGAGGAAAGGGAAGGTGGCTATGTGGCAATAACATTTCTATATGTTACTAGCATTAAGTTAGTACGAAATTGAATCAAACTGAATCTGATTATAACGAGTTAAAGTGTGTATGGTAAGCCCTAAGAAATAATTAAAAGTATACAGGGAAAAATAATTAAAGATATTAAAACACTACCTTAAAATTTTACTTAATGTGAAAGAAGGCATAGAGAGGAACAGAAGAACAAAAACCCCATGGTACACACACACAAAAAGGTAAAATGGTAGACATAAATTCAACTATACCAGTAATAACATTAAATGTGAATTGATTAAACAATCCAATCAAAAGTCAGAGATTTTCAGACTGGAATAAAAAAAGATTAAATTATATGATGTGTATAAGAGACACAGTTTGGAATCGAAGATACAAATATATTGAGAGTAAAAGGATGAAAAAATATATACCATACAAACAGCAACAACAAAAATGCTGGTGTGGCTATAGTAAGATCAGGCAAAATAAGCTTCAAAATAGAAAATGTTACTAGAAATAGAGACATATTTTATAACGCAAAATGGTCAACCCATCAGGAAAATATATTAATTGTAAAGATATGTGCACCTAAAAATAGAGCACCCAAATGTATAAAGTAAAAATTGCCAAGAATGAAGGGGAAAATAGACAGCTCAACAATAGGAGTTGAAGATTGCAATACACCACTTTCTTTCTTTTGATTTTTTTTTTTTTTTTGAGATGGAGTTTTCGTTCTTGTTGCCCAGGCTGGAGTGCAATGGCACGATCTCGGCTCACTGCAACCTCCTCCTCCCGAGTTCTAGCAATTCTCCTGCCTCAGCCTCCGGAGTAGCTGGGATTACAGGCATGAGCCACCACGCCCAGCTAATTTTTTTGTATTTTTAGTAGACACTGGGTTTCACCATGTTGGTCAGACTGGTCTCGACCTCCTGACCTTAGATGATCCACCCGCCTTGGCCTCCCAAAGTGCTGGGATTACAGGAGTGAGCCACCACACCCGGCTTTTTTTTTTTTTTTTTGAGACAGAGTTTCACTCTCGTTGCCCAGGCTGGAGTGCAATGGCACAATCTCAGCTCACTGCAACCTCCGCCTCCCGGGTTCCAGCAATTCTCCTGCCTCAGCCTCCCGAGTAGCTGGGATTACAGGCATACACCACCACGCCTGACTAATTTTGTATTTTTTTTAGTAGAGACAGGGTTTCTCCATGTTGGTCACGCTGGTCACGAACTGCTGACCTCAGGTGATCCACCCACCTCGGCCTCCCAAAGTGCTGGGATTACAGGCGTGAGCCACCACACCTGGCCATGCAATACACCACTTTCAAAAAAATCAAGACAAGTAGGCAGAAGATAACGAGAAACAGAAGATTTGAACAACACTAAAAACCAACCAGATCTAACAGACATATATAGAACACCCAATTCAATAATAACAGAATATACATTCTTCTCAAGTGCATATAGAGCAGTCTCCAGAATAGATTATATGCCAGGCCAAAAACAAACCTTAATAAATTTAAAAGAATAGAAATAATACAAAATATATTCTCTAAGCACAGTGGGATTAAATTAATAATTAATAACAAACAGAAAGAAACTGGAAAACTCACAAATAAGTAGAAATTTAACAACACACTCCTAAAACCAATGGGTCAAAAAGAAATCAAAAGAGAAATTCCAAAATATTTGAGATGAATGAAAATAAAGACATAACATAGCAAAATTTATGGTAAGCAATATTAAGAGGAATTTTTTTCTGGCTGCAAATACTTACATTTTCAAAAAAGAAAGATCTTAAATAAATAACCTAATCTACCTTAAAACACTGGAAAAAAAAAAAAAGAGCAACCTAAACCTAAAGCAAGCCAAAGGAAGGAAACAGTAAAGATTAGAGTGAACATTAATGAAATAGAGAATAGCAAAGCAATAGAGAAAAATCAATGAAACCGAAAGCTGATTCTTTAAATTTAGAGACCAAAAAAGGGGGGGGGGTGGAAAATCATATTAATATAATCAGAAATGAAAGAGGGAATATTACTTTTTTTTTTTTGAGACAGAGTCTTGCTCTGTCACCCAGGCTGGAGTGCAGTGGCATGATCTTGGCTCACTGCAAGCCCCACCTCCCAGGTTCACGCCATTCTCCTGTCTCAGCCTCCCGAGTAGCTGGGACCACAGGTGCCCGCCACCACACCTGGCTAATTTTTTGTATTTTTAGTAGAGACGGGGTTTCACCGTGTTAGCCAGGATGGTCTCAATCTCCTGACCTCGTGATCTGCCTGCCTTGGCCTCCCAAAGTGCTGGGATTACAGGCATGGGCCACTGAGCCTGGCCAAAAGAGTGAATATTACTATTAAGCTTACAGAAATAAAAAGGATCATAAAGGAATACTATGAACAATTGTATGCCACTAAATTAGACAAATAGACAAATTCCTAGAATGACACAAAAACTGAAACTGGCTCAAGAAGAAATAGACAATCTAAATAGATGAAAATAGGTAAAGAGATTAATTAGAAAAAGAAAGTTTCCACAAAGAAAAGCCCAGGCCCAGATGACTTCACTGGTGAATTCTACCAAACACTTAAAGAAAAATTAATACCAATTCTTCACAAACACTTCAAAAAATTAGAAGAGGCTGGAACACTTCCCAACTAATTCTATGAGGCCCTGATGCAAAAGCAGTCAAAGACATCACAAGAAAACTACAGATCACTATTTCTTATAAATATAGATACAAAAATCCTCAACAAAATACTAGTAAATTGAATATACTAACATGAAAATGATTATATACTATGGCCAAGTGGATTTTATCCCAGGAATGCAAGGGTGGTTTAACATCTGAAAATCACTTAGTATAACATACTATATTATTAAAGTAAAAACGAAAACTCACACAATCATTTCAATAGACACAGAAAAAAAAATTTGACAAAATCCAACAGCCGTTCATGATAAAAACATTCAACAAACTAGGAATAGAAGGGAACTTTCTCAACCTGATAAACAAAAACCTACAGACAACATCAAACTTAATCATTAAAGACTGGATGCAGCCAGGCGCGGTGGCTCACGCCTGTAATCCCAGCACTTTGGGAGGCCAAGTCGGGTGGATCACGAGATCAGGAGATCGAGACCATCCTGGTTAACACAGTGAAACCCCATCTCTATTAAAAATACAAAAAATTAGCCAGGTGTGGTGGCGGGTGCCTGTAGCTCCAGCTACCCGGGAGGCTGAGGCAGGAGAATGGTGTGAACCCGGGAGGCGGAGCTTACAGTGAGCCGAGATTGTGCCACTGCACTCCAGCCTGGGTGACAGAGCGAGACTCCGCCTCAAAAAAGAAAAAAAAAAGGACTGGATGCTTTCTCCCTAAGATTAGGAACAAGACAAGGATCTGCTCTCATCACTGATATTTGACATGATACTAGAGGTTCTAGCCATGGCAACTAGGCAAGGAAAATAAGTAACAGGTATTCACAGATTGGAAAGGAAGACTAAAACTACCTCTATTGCAGATATCATGATCTTATATATAGAAAATCCTAAGGAATTCACTAAAAACACTGATAAAATTTGGATATTTGTCTCCTCCAAATCTCATGTTGAAATGTAATCCCCAGTGTTGAAGGTGGGACCTGGTGGGAGGTGCTTGGATCATTGAGGGCATATCCCTCATGAATGGTTTAGTGACATCCCCTTGGTGATGAGTGAGTTCATGAGAGATCTGGTTGTTTAACAGTGTGTGGCATCTCTCACCTCCCTCTCTTGCTCCTGCTCTCACCATGTGATGTGCCTACTACCCCTTCATCTTCCACCATGATTGTAAGCTTCCTGAACCCTTACCAGAAGCAGATGCCAACACCATGCTTCCTGTACACCCTGCAGAACCATGAGCCAATTAAACTTCCTTTCTTTGTAAATTACTCAGTCTCAGGTATTCGTTTATAGCAACGCCAGAATAACCTAATACAAAAACTATTGGAACTAATAAATGAGTTTGGCAAGGTTGCAGGAGACAAGATCAGTATGCAAAAATTAATTGTATTTCTATACACTTAGAATGAACAATCCAAAAATGAAATTAGGAAAATAATTCAATTTACAATAGCATCAAAAAGAAGAAAATTTTTCAGAATATATTTAATAAAAGAAGTGCAAAAGTTATACTCTGAAAACTGGAAAACATTCTTGAAACAAATTAAAGACAATCTAAATAAATAGAAAATATCTCATGCTCAAGAATTGGAAGGCTTAATATTGTTAAGATGGCAACAGTCCCCACACTGATCTATAAATTCAGTGCAATCCCTATGAGGATCCCAGATGGCTTCTTGCAGAAATTGAAAAGCTGACTGTAAAATCCATATGGAATTGCAAGGCACACAGACTACCCAAAACAATCTGATAAAGTAGACTAAAGTTGCAAGATTCACAATTCCCAATTTTAAAGCTTGCTACAAAGCAGCAATAATCAAGACAGTGTGGTACTGGCATAAAGATAGACAGATCAATGGAACAGAATTGGAAGTCCTGAAACAGACCCATGTGTCAATGGATTTCCAACAAGATGCCAAGACTACTCAATGGAGAAAGACTAGCCTTTTCAACAAGTGGTGCTGTGACGACTGGATATCTACATGCCAAAGAATGAAGTTGGACCCCTATACCATCCCATATACACAAATGAATTCAAAATGGATTAAAGACTTAGATGTAAGAGCTAGCACTATGAAACTCTTAGAAGAAATGCAGAGGTAAATCTTCATGGCCTCAGGCATTGGCTTCTTAAATATAACACGAAAAGCACAACAAACAAAAGGAAAATAGATAAATTCAATTTCATCAAAATTGAAAACTGTTCATCAAAAGACAATATCAAAAAAGTGAAAAGACAACCCACAGAATGGGACACAGTATTTGCAAATCACATATCTGATAAAAGACATATCTAGAATTATAAATAACTGTTACAACTCAATAATAAAAAGACGTATGACTCAATTTTTTAAATGGGCAAAAAATCTGAATAGACATTTCTTCAAAGAAGAAATACAAATTCTTGAAAAGATGTTCATCATCAATCACCATGTAAATGCAAATCAAAACCACAATGAGATACCACTTCTTACCCACTAAGATGGCTATAATAAAAAAGATAATAACAAGTTTTGACAAGAATATAGAGAAATCAGAATGCACATATACTGCTTATGGGAATATAAAATGGTCCAGCCACTTGGAAAACAGTATGGCAGTTCCTCAAATAATTGAACATGAAGTTACCATATGACTCAGCAATTCCACTTCTAGGAATAGAAATGAAAACCCATCCACATAAAAACTAGTTGCATTATTCATAAAAGCCAAAAGGTAGAAACAACCCAAATATACAAATTTGGTGAATAAAATATAGTATATCCATATAATTAAATATTATTTGGCCATAAAAAAGGAATGAAGTACTGATACATGCTACAACATGGATGAACATTGAAAACATGCTGGCCAGATGTGGTGGCTCAAGTTTGTAATCCCAACACTTTGGGAGGACGAGGCAGGTGGACTGCTTGAGCTCAGGAGCTCAAGACCAGCCTGGGAAACATGGCAAAACCCTGTCTCTAGTAAAAAATACAAAAGCTAGCTGGGTGTGGTGGCGTGCACCTGTAGTCCTAACTACTTGGGAGACTGAGGTGGGAAGACTGCTTGAGCCCAGGAGGTCAAGGCTGCAGTGAGCCTTGATCACACCACTGCACTCCCACCTGGGTGACAGAGCAAGACCCTGTCTCAAAACAACAACAAAACCCATTATGCTAAGTCAAAGAAGCCAGTCATAAAAGTCCACATGTTTTATGATTCCATTTGTATGAAATGTCCAGAATAGGCAAATCTATATATAGAGACATGAAGTAGGTAAGTAGTGGCCTAGGGCTGGGGTGGGGAGGAGTGATGATTGGGAGGATGGAGGAATAATAATAGCTAAAGGGTATGGGCTGTTTTTTTGGGGGGTGATAAAAATGTCCTAAGGCTGTCTATGATAAATGGTTGCATAACTCTTTGAATATACTAAAAACCACTGAATTGTATACTTCGAATAGGCAATTGGTATGTGAATCATAACTCAATTACGTTGTTATTAAAAAAAAGGACCATTACTGAGAAAGATATGTTAAATCTTCTACTATGATTGTAGATGGTCTATTTTCCTTGTTGTTCTGTCCAGTTTTGCTTTATATATTTTGAATCTATGGTATTAGGTACATGCAGACTTAAAATTGTAATATCTTATTGGTACTGAGCCATTTTAAGTACAATATGATCTCTATCTTTAATAGTGCTTTTTTGTTGTAATGTCTGCAGTGTATTTATACTAGCTTTCTTTGTTATTCCAAAACAGTAAAAAGGAAGAAGAAACATTTTTATATATGTATATTTGTGTACATGAGCAAATATAGCAATAGATTAAATGCCTTAAAATGTAATTTCTGGGTAAAAGGATATGTGGGATTTAAATTTGATAGACAATGCCAATATGTCTGTCCTCCAAAATTACTGTAACAATTACAGTCCCACTGAGTCTATCAGCATGCTTCTACGTGAACATCTTAAAATTAGAATTTTGGGCCGGGCGCAGTGGCTCACGCCTGTAATCCCAGCACTTTGGGAGGCCAAGGCGGGCGGATCGCGAGGTCAGGAGATCCAGACCATCCTGGCTAACACAGTGAAACCCTGTCTCTACTAAAAATACAAAAAAATAGCCGGGCGTGGTGGCGGGCGCCTGTAGTCCCAGCTACTCGGGAGGCTGAGGCAGGAGAATGGCGTGAACCCGGGAGGTGGAGTTTGCAGTAGGCCGAGATCGTGCCACTGCACTCCAGCCTGAGCGACAGAGTGAGACTCTGTCTCAAAAAAAAAAAAAAAAAAAATTAGAATTTTGTTTTGCTCCGTATGAAGGGGATGCATGAGTTTATGCTAACTTATTTGGATTAAAATTTGCCCACATGGTGACTAGTCCCCCAGCCAGGCACATGGGCCCTGGTCTGGAAGGACCATTGCTGGAAAGACTCACCTTGCTGATCTCTGTCAGGGACATGGTGATGCTGTAGAGTTGGTTCTTACTGGTGCTGGCAACCAGAGTTTCCTCTGAGGGGCTGAAGCACAGGCAGAGAATGTCCTGTTTGTCGGACTGACTTGGATCATTGCTCTGAGGGTCCACAGGAATCTGCCCAAGATGCAAAACAGCTATCAGTAATGTCCCCACGTTGTCAGTGTGGCCTTAGGCTTTTAGAGTTTTCTTTCTTTTTTTTTTTTTTTTGAGACGGAGTCTCGCTCTTTCGCCCAGGCCCGAGTGCAGTGGTGCAATCTCGGCTCACTGCAAGCTCCGCCTCCCGGGTTCACGCCATTCTCCTGCCTCAGCCTCCCGAGTAGCTGGGACAATGGGTACCCACCACTGTGCTCGGCTAATTTTTTGTATTTTTAGTAGAGATGGGGTTTCACCGTGTTAGCCAGGATGGTCTGGATCTCCTGACCTCGTGATCCGCCCACCTCACCCTTCCAAAGTGCTGGGATTACAGGCGTGAGCCACTGCGCCCGGCCTAGGCTTTCAGAGTTTTCTTGGATAACTTTAGCTTACAGACTCCCAGACCAGGCTGCTTCCTGGGATCCTCCTATTCTTTGTTTTTTTGAGAGAGGGTCTGGCTCTGTCACCCAGACTGGAATACAGTGGCATGATCTTGGCTCAATGCAACTTCCACCTGCCAGGCTCAAGCCATCCTCTCACCTCAGCCTCCCAAGTAACTGGGACTACAGGTGCACACCACCACACCTGGCTAATTTTTTTTTTTTTGAGACAGAGTCTTGCTCTGTTGCCCAGGCTGGAGTGCAGTGGTGTGATCTTGGCTTTCTACAACCTCTGCTACCCGGGTTCAAGCAATTCTAGCTGGGATTACAGACATGTGCCACCATACCTGGCTACTTTTTGTATTTTGCATTTTTTTTTTCTTTTTTTGAGACAGAGTCTCAATCTGTCGCCCAGGCTGGAGTGCAGTGGAGCGATCTTGGGTCACTGCAACCTCTGCTTCCTGGGTTCAAGCTATTCTCCTGCCTCAGCCTCTCAAGTAGCTGGGACTACAGGTACACACAGCCACGCCTGGCTAATGTTTGTATTTTTAGTACAGACGGGGTTTCACCATGTTGGCCAGGCTGGTCTCAAACTCCTGACTGCATTATTTTTTTTTTTTTATTTTTTGTAGAGATGGGGTTTCACCATGTTGCCCAGGCTGGTCTAGAACTCCTGAGTTCAAGAGACCCATCCACCTTGACCTCCCAAAGTGCTGGGATTACAGGCATAAGCCAATATGCTGGTCGATTTTCCTATTTTTAAACTCCAATTCTGTTCACCTCATCCTAAAACCTCTCTCAGGACAGACATCTCGAGTCACCATTTCACCATTTCTGCTCAGCAATCCTGCTCTATCCTTCCCCATCAGATGCCTTCTCAGAGAACTGCTGCTGGGGAACAAATGCCAATAGGACCCCCGTTTTGCTTCTTTTTTTTCTTCCCTCCTTACCCTGATTTCTCTGCTCTCACGGTACAAATCCTTTTCTTCCATCTTCTCAAACAGCAGAACTCTCCCTGGCCCAGCAGAACAGGCAAATCCCTTTGAATAGGCTGCAATGGCAAACACCTGGGGCATGGACATCTGGCTGTGGCTACTGGCCGCCACCATCTGTTCATAGGAAGGGAGTGGAGAACTGACTGGCGGAAATTCAATCAGGCTGGAAACAAAAAAACAGCATACACAATTTACAGAGACAATCTTGAGGAGATGAATTCTTTTTTTTTTTTGAGACAGAGTCTCGCTCTGTCGCCCAGGCTGGAGTGCAGTGGCGCAATCTCGGCTCACTGCAAGCTCCACCTCCCAGGCTCACGCCATTCTCCTGCCTCAGCCTCTCCAAGTAGCTGGGACTACAGGTGCCCGCCACCACGCCCGGCTAACTTTTTGTATTTTTAGTAGAGACGGGGTTTCATCGTGGTCTCGATCTCCTGACCTTGTGATCCGCCCGCCTCGGCCTCCCAAAGTGCTGGGATTACAAGCGTGAGCCACCGCGCCCGGCCCGAGGAGATGAATTCTGCTGGGGAGGAGAAAGAAGGCTGTCACTGGGTGTGACAGGAACCACCCAATGATCCCCTTTTCCACAGCCAAATACTACCCTTTGGCTTGGGAACTGTACAAAAACTGCACACGGTCAAGCCTAGAAGCAAGAGAGTGCTCGGGGCGTGTGGAGTAGACACAGGCGAGAGTTGTAGAGGAAGAGAGCCACAGATACGCTTGGGCCAAGCCAAGGAGTCTGGGCTTTGTTCTGGGAGGCCTGGACCCCAGAGCTGAAGGACTGTGAACACAGCTCCTGGAGAAGGTTATGGGGACTTTTTAGGAAGCTCCTACATAATCACAACAACAACAACAAAAAAGAGGATATGCCATTGGCATGGGGAGATGGTAGTGAAATGGGTGGATTGAAGGTTACTGAGGAAGAAGAATCTACAGGATGTCATTGGGGTTGAGGGCCCAGGCTCTGGTGTCAGAGAGATCTGGGTTTGAATCCTGAGCCTGCCACTTATCAGCGCAATGATCTTGGGTAGGCCACTTACCTCTTTGATCCTCAGTTTCCTTGTCTACAAAATGGACACGATAATAGTATGAACTATATAGGGTAAGAATCAAATGGGAATATTTATAAAATGTTTAAAGCAGTGTCTGGTGCATATAACGGTACATTCCAGTACACAGGAGATATGATTTTTACTGGTTGTCATGGAGGTAACGTGGCATCTCTATCACAATGGTCAATAACCACTCTTTCCTGAGATTGCACTTTACCCCTATCCTCTGTCAGATTTACCTAAAACATTTCCTTGCACTTGTTGGTCTGTCTCCTCCTGCTGAATTATAAGTTCCTTGAGGACTTGTGTCCCCAGCATCTAGCAAGAGATGCCTTTTGTATACTACAAGGGCTTGATGTACATGATTCCATTCATTAAATTAGCCACTGGAAAATATATTTTCTAAAAACTATAGTTTTGAAGACCAGTAATACTATAATGTTTATAAAATGAGGTTAGGTATAAAAAATAAAAAGAATTGTATCTAGCCTATGGTTATAACTGTTAAATTTGTGCTTAAATATAGATGAAAACTAGAGAGGAAGAGGGAAAATGGGAATAGTTGACTCTTACGGTAGAGGGGTTATGAGTGGTTTCTAAAGAGTGCTGTCTTCTGTATAATGCTGTTAGTACAATGGATGTGGGAGCACCAGCCCAGGAAGCACCATTACCTCTCTGATTCCTGGATGACATCCAGGCTCTTTGAGCCATCGGTAGGTTCCTTGACCTTTATGCTGGTCTCCCAACGCTGATCTCCAGATTCAAAGAGGAAGAGTTTGCCTGTGTCAGTGCCAACGACAATCTTGTCATCAGCCACCCAGGTGTGGGCTAGATAGTTTTGGGGTTCTCCCCTGTGAAAGTTGGTTTGCTTCAGGGTTCCCTCGGCAAAACGGAGAAGCTTAAACATCCCACTTCCAGTGACACACACCTGAGTGTTATCCTGCGGACTGAAGCTCACCTGTAAAATGTGAGAGAATTGAAGAAAAAAATTTATGAAACTATTCTTGATGGAATTATTTCCCATTTTACAAATTAATATTTATTTCAGGCTGCTCAGAATATCTCCTAAACATCACAAAATCATGTAATTTTATGCTGCATTTGATAAGGGCACACATCTATAATCCATTATATTTATAGGGATATGAGTCAAACTAGGAGTCAAACTAGGAAATCTACAAAGGCCAAAGAGCAGAATGAGCAGCTTATGACAACAGCCACACCCGGTGCCAACAAAATGGAATAAAGCTCAGCTGGAAACACAGAAAAAGAGGGTCTGATAGGTTTACATAGCCCCGTCCAGGAGGAAAGAAACCACATGTCAGGGGATGCTATGTGGCCTCCTACCAGCTGAACATCCTTCAACCACAGCTCTTATCCCACTGTACACCTGCTCCTCTACTTACAATGGGATCATGTCCTGATAAACCCATCGTAAGTTGAAAACACCATAAGTTGAAAATGGGCAAAGCCATGTGGCCACACAGCACCACTCTGTAGAGTATCTTGGTTGTTACCCTCGTGATTGAGCGGCTGACTGGGGGCTGTGGCTGCAGCTGCTGCCCTGCATCATGAAAGCGTATCACTTGGTCTCTTTCTCCTGAGTGCATATCACTCTTGTGCCATTGTAAAGATGAAAATTTTAAGTTAAACCATAGTAAGTTGGGGACTACCTGTACAGTAATAGGCAGTCAACCTGCTGTCCTGACTAGACAGTGAGCAACTTGAGGGGCTGTGGCTTTTTCATCTGTTTTCCCAGTGCTGGATTCATCATGGGCATCCAATAAATGGTTGCTGAATCTACTTAGTCAGAGCAGGAGGTGCTTCATCAGGCCTCACTGTGGCCTGGTTGAAATACCCTTCTGGTTCTACCTGCCTTTGGTCTGATTCTGGAATAATCACCCAGCAGCTTTCTGATTACTATTATAATTTCACCTCTCAACTTCTCTATTACTAGGAAGGGAATACACTGGATAAATGATGTGAGCATTCTGGTTGTGATATGCTGGTTTACACATCAGTATCTTGTGAGTTGAATAATTGAGTCTATGCCAGAGACACTGATTAGCTAGAATCCCTGAACATGAACAGAACTGAGTCGTTGAACTTGTGGAATTGAGTGCTAGATCCTAGACTAGGGTGAGTGAACCAAGATCAAACCTCCTTGGGACCCCCTGCCTAAGCCATCAATCAGGTTCCTGAGGGGTCTTCTTCCTTTTGCCCTCAAGACACAATAGAAGGTTCTGCTCCTCACATAACTGCAACTTCAGCAACAGCTTCCTAAAGACCTACCATGTTACATCACATTTCGGAAATCTTCCTACTGCCCGGCAATGCTGCTGGAAAAAGAGCCTAGGACCAGGCAGAGAAAGCAAGTTTTATTAACCCACTTCTGGGCCAAACCTGTGACCAGAAAGCAGTTCTGGGCCAGAGTAAAGAAGACAGGAGCTGGAGTTGGGGAACTCCTAGCCCTGCTATTCACTACCTCTGTGATCTTGAGTGAGTTACTCAACCTCTTGGAGCCTCAGTTCTCTCATCTGTAAAATGGGGATAATGATTGTGCATACCTTATATGGTTGTTGTAAGAATAAATTTTAAAATGCATGGAGGAAATTAGAACTATGGTACATAGAAAACATTCAATAAAAAGTAGTTCTATTTTTTATGATTTTCACGATACTTGTCACACTACTAGGTACCTGGTAGACAGGGTTGTTCTGAGTGTCGATTCTAACAATAGCCATTACTTTCTGTTTTTCCCACAGCCAATAGACAAGATTTGACTCTGGAGGTGATGTCTGAGCCAATAGGTATTTGGAGTCTGGAGAAAAAGCCATGCTAATAAATTTCTGAACTTGGAAGTCAAAATTATTAAGAACTTTGCGCTTCCGGCAAGGGATGGATGACAATTCATAAATGGTGATGGCAGGTTTCTCTTGCACAGTCTCAGAGATAGCGAGGTACCGCCGATTGGGACTGATGGACAAGGCCAACATGCCCTGACTCTTGTCTGAGCCTGCAAACAGAGGAAAAAGGAAATCATCAAGGTAGATCACACTTTCACCAGGATTCAACAGGAACCAGGCACAGTAGTGGACACTGCAGTGGACAGTGGTGGACATAAAGAAGAAAGGTGGCCTTGGCATAGCTGTGTTTCAGTATTATGAAAATAACTAGGGGCCAGGCATGGTGGCTCATGCCTGTAATCCTGGCACTTCAGGGGGCCGAGACGGGCAGATGACTTGAGATGGGGAGTTCGAGACCAGCCTGGCCAACATGGTGAAACCCCGTCTCTACTAAAAATAAAAAAATTAGCCAGGTGTGGTGGCAGGCACCTGTAATCCCAGCTAACTCGGGAGGCTGAGGCAGGAGAATCACTTGAACCTGGGAGGTGGAGATTGCAGTGATCTGAGATCATGCCACTGCACTCCAGCCCGGGAGACAGAGCAAGACTCTGTCCCCAAAAGAAAATGACTAAGGCAGGCATCTCAGAGGATGCAGTGGGAGGAGAAGTCAGGGAAACCTTCCTGAAGGAGGGCAGGGGTGAGGTGAGATGGGGGCTGGGTGGCAGATGGCAGGAAGAGCTTGAGCCACGGGGTGGATGTGACGAAGGGTACAGCATAGTGCGAGAACTGCAAGCAGTGGGTGTTGCTGGAGCATTTCATGTGAGATGGGGTGACCAAAGATGGGCCTAAAGAGGTGGAATAGGGTCAGACAGTAGAGGCCTTTATTCCCTGAGTGGCTAGCTCATCACTCCTCCTCTACTCCAGAGGTTGGGATGCCAACTACTGGATTCCTCAGCCTCCCTTGCGGTTAGCTGATGTATGTGACATTCTGGCCGTGAGATGGAGGCAGAAGTCTTCTGGAGTGGCTTTATGATAAAGCTGGTGCTTCCCTGAAAACCAGACAGATGCCTTCTATCCTCTTTTCCCTGAAATCTAGAGGTGATATCTGGAGATAGAGCACTCATCTTGCAACCATGAAGTAATAAGAATGAAAATGAAGGCTGTGATCCTGTAGAAAACAGAGCCTCAGGCAAAGATGAAAGTGCAAATACTTTATTTGGGAAATGCAATCAGGGTCACATTACGGTTTTCGAGGGCTCTAGGTACTTTTGATTTCATGGCCCCCTCCTTCATTAAAAAATGTTTAAAAATATATTTATAGGCCGGGCGCGGTGGCTCATGCCTGTAATCCCAACACTCTGGGAGGCCGAGGTGGGCGGATCACCTGAAGTTGGGAGTTCGAGACCAGCCTGACCAACATGGATAAACCCTGTCTCTACTAAAAATACAAAATTAGCCAGTCATGGTGGCGCATGCCTGTAATCCCAGCTACTCGGGAGGCTGAGGCAGGAGAATCACTTGAACCCGGGAGGTGGAGGTTGTGGTGAGCCGAGATTGAGCCATTGTACCCCAGCCTGGGCAACAAAAGCGAAACTCTTGTCTCAAAAAAAAAAAAAAAAAAAAAAAAAAAATATATATATATATATACACCCCCCACACACACACACACACACACACATTATTTTAAAATATATGCAGTAATATACTTTATGACTGTATTGGTATAAAGAGGAATATAATCTAGTCTGGATTCACTATTATATATTCATGTTTTTTTCTGATTTTCATATAAATACTAAAACATTTTCCTAGGTCCTCAAAAGTATTGTGGGTCCTGGGCACTGTGTCTAGTGGATAAGTGGTTGGTGGATACAGGCCCAGGGCAGGGAGCGTGAGTGAGGCAAGGGAGGATGAGCTAGAGAGTGATGTGACGGGTCCCCTTGTGATGGGCCCTCATGCTGCTGCTTTACAACATGCCAAGGAGAGATGCAGCAAGTTGCTCAGCAGGCATGCATGCCCAGCCCATGGGAATTCTCTGGAAGGGATGCAGAGAGTAGCTGCGGTTCAGAGAATCCCAGGTTCTAGGTCACTGAAAGCCTTGCACAAAAGTTCGGACTTCACCTGGGAGGTTGCTGAAAAATTTTAGGAAGGGTGAGATGTGTGTTGTAGATCCCTCTGGTGGCTGTATCAAAGACAATCTTGGAGGGAAGGAAGCTGGTCAGCAGATTATTTCAAAACGGAAAGGTGACAGCAGCAAGATGCAATGAGAAGGCAGTAGGGGCAGTAGGAATGGGGAGGAATGGGGAGGAGGGGAGATTAGAGAGATGCTAAGAGGTAACACCAATAGGACTTAGTGGACCGCGTGGGTGAGGGGGAGAAACGAGGAATGAATGACATTTAGGATGCTGGTTTAGGTGACTGTGGGTACTGGGACACCTGTGAGGGAATATAGGCTCAGGAAGTTAGGGGTGATAGGGGAAAGTATGTCCATCATCTTTTGCTTAAAATAGCCCATCCAAGTATTTGATATTTGCTTATGAAATCTTTATACTTCCAACTTTAATCCATCTAGGGTTTATGATGGTAAAAGGTATGAAGCATGAAGTGAGGATCTAAATTGATTTCCATTTCCCAAATACCTAACTGGATGTCCTAGGACTAATGACGAATGCCACCTTTATGATATCAAAGTTACTAGGCCGGGCATGGTGGCTCACACCTGTAATCCCAGCACTTTGGGAGGCTGAGGTGGGTGGATCACTTGAGGTCAGGAGTAGGAGACCAGCCTGGCCAAGGTGGTGAAACCCCATCTTTAATAAAAATACAAAAATTAGCCAGGCGTGGTGGCAGGTGCCTGTAATTCCAGCTACTCAGGAGCCTGAGGCAGGAGAATCATTTGAACCCGGAGGTAGAGGTTGCAGTGAACTGAGATTGTGCCACTGCACTCCAACCTGGGTGACAGGGCGAGACTCCGTCTCAAAAATAAATAAATAAAAAATAGATATTGAAGTTACATATTCATAGACATATTATTGGGTTTCTAGGATATTTATATTAGAGCCACCTTTTTTTTAGAGACTGGGTCTTGCTCTGTCACCCAGGTTGGAGTGCAGTGGTGCAATCATGGCTTATTGCAGCGTTGAACTCCCAGGCTCAAGTGATCCTCCTGCCTCAGCCTCCCAAGTAGCTAGGACTATAGGCACACACCACAGCCAACATTTTAAGTTTTTTGTAGATATGGGGTCTCACTATGTTGCCCATGCTTGTCTTGAACTCCTGGGTTCAAGTGATCCTCCCGCCTCTGACTCCCAAATTGTTGGGATTACAGGTATGAGCCACCATGCCAGGCAGGACCACATTGTTTTTGTAATCATATCTTTATCATGTGCTTGAATATCTAGCAAGGTACTGTCTTAAGGAAAGACAGGGAGAAGAAAGGAAAAGATAAACTCAATCTCAGATATATTGTGTGTGAGGTACACACTGTGGAACAGTTGGGTATGGAGGTCCAGCAGTTGGATATGGTTCTAAAGCTAGCGGGAGGGGTTGAGGCTGAAAATACAGATATGAGGTAAAAAGCATAAGGGAAAGTTAAAACTAGGAGTATGTAATAACCTAGAGGAGGCAAAGGAACACTGCTCACTCCCTCCTATTGTGCTTTTGTGCCAGGTTCCTACCTGGTATAGCATTTATCCAGCTCATTTGCACAGTCCTACTCATTTGAATTACACAACCTGCCTCCACTACAATAGTGAGAGCTCCTGGAGGGCAGAGGCCATTCTTGCTCATTCATTCATTCATTCAATCACCAGTGTCTGGACTTAGTATGTTCTTGGTATATGTTGACTGATTTTAGAGTTTGTAAAACGCCTTTGCATTGTTTCGACCCAGCTGATGCCTCGCCTCTCCTCCTTAAAATATTTTCACCTCTCACATAGATATCCTTTTTTTATTATTATTATACTTTAAGTTCTAGGGCACATGTGCACAATGTCCAGGTTTGTTACATATATATACATGTGCCATGTTGGTGTGCTGCACCCATTAACTCAACATTTACATTAGGCATATCACCTAATGCTGTCCCTCCCCCCTCCCCCCACCCCACAACAGGCCCCGGTGTGTGATGTTCCCCTTCCTGTGTCCAAGTGTTCTCATTGTTCATTTCCCACCTATGAGTGAGAACATGTGGTATTTGGTTTTTTGTCCTTGCGACACTTTGCTGAGAATGATGGTTTCCAGCTTCATCTGTATCCCTACAAAGGACATGAACTCATCCTTTTTTATGGCTGCATAGTATTCCATGGTGTATATGTGCCACATTTTCTTAATCCAGTCTATCGTTGATGGACATTTGGGTTGGTTCCAAGTCTTTGCTATTGTGAATAGTGCTGCAATAAACATACGTGTGCATGTGTCTTTATGGCAGCATGATTTATAATCCTTTGGGTATATACCCAGTAATGGGGTGACTGGGTCAAATGGTATTTCTAGTTCTAGATCCTTGAGGAATCACCACACTGTCTTCCACAATGGTTGAACTAGTTTACAGTCCCATCAACAGGGTAAAAGCGTTCTTATTTCTCCACATCCTCTCTAGCACGTGTTGTTTCCTGACTTTTTAATGATCGCCATTCTAACTGGTGTGAGATGGTATCTCATTGTGGTTTTGATTTGCATTTCTCTGATGGCCAGTGATGATGAGCATTTTTCCATGTGTCCTTTGGCTACATAAATGTCTCCTTTTGAGAAGTTTCTGTTCATATCCTTCGCCTACTTTTTGATGGGGTTGTTTGTTTTTTTCTTGTAAATTTGTTTGAGTTCTTTGTAGATTCTGGATATTAGCCCCTTGTCAGATGAGTAGATTGCAAAAATTTTCTCCCATTCTGTAGGTTGCCTGTTCACTCTGACGGTAGTTTCTTTTGCTGTGCAGAAGCTCTTTAGTTTAATTAGATCCCGTTTGTCAATTTTGGCTTTTGTTGCCATTGCTTTTGGTGTTTTAGACATGAAGTCCTTGCCCATGCCTATGTCCTGAATGGTATTGCCTAGGTTTTCTTCTAGGGTTTTCATGGTTTTAGGTCTAACATTTAAGTCTTTAATCCATCTTGAATTAATTTTTGTATAAGGTGTAAGGAAGGGATCCAGTTTCAGCTTTCTACATATGGCTAGCCAGTTTTCCCAGCACCATTTATTAAATAGGGAATCCTTCACCTCTCACATAGATGTCCTGTGATCTTTTTGGCCACTCCTCTAAAGCCTCTTTTGCTGGTTCTTCCCCATTTCCCCAGCACTAAATGCAGAAGTGCTCAGAGCTCACTCTTTCAGCTTCTTTTCTTTTGTAGATATATTCATGCCCTAGGGCAGGGGTCCCCAACCCATGGTGCTGGGCCACACAGCAAGAGGTGAGCAACCATTACCACCCGAGCTCAGATCAGTAGTGGCATTAGATTCTCATAGCAGCACAAACCCTGTTGTGAACTGTGCATGCGAGGGATCTGGATTGTGTGCTCTCTGTGAGAATCTTAGCTAATGCCTGATGATCTAGGGCAGAACAGTTTCATCCTGAAACCATCCCCCATACCCTCTCCATCCTGTCCACGGAAAAACTGTTTTTCATGAAACCTGCCCCGATGCCAAAAAAGGTTGGGGACCACTGCCCTAGGGATGTCTCATCTACTCTAAGGGTTTTACATTTCACCTCTAGGCTGATGACCCTCAAATTCCTTTCACTAGCCTGGACTTCTGTCCCTTAAATCCAGATCTGAAATCAACCTGCTTACTGAGCATCTCCATGTAAATACCTGGCAGGCACATCAATCTTAACAGGTCCAAAAGCAACCTGCTCCTTCTTTAGCCCTTTCTATCACAATCAACAGCAACTCCATGCTTTCCATGCTCAGGCCCAAAACCTTGCTTCTTCCTGCTTCCACCCCACATGGTGCCTATGAAGAAATCTGTCACCTCTACCTTCAAAGCATATCCATTATTGATCTCTTCACACCACACTGTCGCCTGCCTCTACCTGCTCCAAGTGCCATTATCTCTCACATGAATTACAGCAATCATCCCTCAGCTGTTCTCCCTGCTTCCTTTCTTTCCCCTCCTTAAATCTGTCCTCTGTACAGCAGCCAGATTGAACCCGAGGAAACAAAGATCATGTTGCTGCTCAGACTGCACCCCTTCATGGCTTCTCATTTGACTCCGAGTAAGAGCTCATGAACTGCAAGGCCCTCTGTGGTGTTGCTCCCCATTCTTTCTTTGCCTCCCCTCTTGCTCCTCACCCCCTGGTTCTTACCACTCCAGCCACACTGGCCTCCCAGCTATTCCTCCAACACAATAAGCACCCTCCTAACTCTGAGCCTTTGCTAGTGTCTTGGCTACTCCCCCTGCCCTCCCACATCAGCATGGCCAGCTCCTTCCTTTCCTTCAGTCTTCACTCAAAAATCACTGCTCAGTGAGCCCTCCCCAGCCTCCCTATCTACAACTTCTTACTCCCCCAACAGCTTCACTTTCCATACTTCATTTGTTCTTATTAGCATCTATCACTATCTAGCATGTAGACTGTACTTCTTTTTATTTTGTTTGTCACTCTCCCCTCCTAGAATGGAAGCACTGTGAGGACAGCAGTTTATGTGCATATGTGTGTGTCTATTTTGTGCCTGGAACACAGGGGGTACTTAATACATTTTTGTTGAATGAACAAATGAATATGTTGAGCCTCATCATGACTCTGAGCTGAGCAAGCTGAGCATCATCTCCATCTTACAGATGAGGAGACTGAGGCTCTGTGAGCTTATAAAATGGGGAGCCAGATCAAATCCAGATCTCCCAATGTCATGACCTTTATATTTTTCCCTTCGCCGGTAATACCCTTAGACTTGGTCAGTGGAGATCCTCCCTTGGGCCTCAAATTTTAGAGCATCCCGGAGTCTTTCTCTGGCTGTACCCCTTACCATTAAGTGGGATACAGCGGCTGCCTGAAGTTTGTACTGCCTCTTGTAGATCATGTTGCAGGTACACAGGACTCTGGAGTTCCCTGCTCAGATGGTCTTGAGCCTCCTGACAAGACCAACATTGGTTTCTTCCCAGGCTGTCTCTACTCAACCTGGGCCTGAAGGATGGGCACAGGGTGGTTGCTTATAGAATATATGGGTAGAATTTGAACATATGGGCTGCAAGGATCCACCCACATGTGTACAAGGCCCCTGGTGATATAAGATGGAGTTAGGAGCAGAAGAGAAGTGATACAGTAAGAAGTGTAAGAATATGAGCACAATAACTGAAATTAAAATCTTAATGGATACATTAAACATTAAGTTAGATGCAGCAGAAAACAGAAGCAATGAACTATGAGATAAATCTAAAGTAATTATCCGGAACGCAACACAGAGAGAGTAAGATGTAAAAAATCCAAATAAGAGTTTAAAAAAAAAAATACAAACCCAAAAACATGAACGTCAGGGGTGGTGGCTTGCACCTGTAATCCCAGCTACTTGGAAGGCTGAGGTGGGAGGACGAGTTGAGTTCAGGAGTTCAAGACCAGCCTCGGCAACATGGCCAGACCCCATCTCCATAAAAACAATTAGCTGGTCAAGGTGGTGCATGCCTGTATTCCCAGCTATTCAGGAGGTTAAGGTGGGGAGGATGGCTTGAGCCCAGGAGTTTGAGACTGCTGTGAGCTATGATTGTGCCAGTGCACTCCAGCCTGGGCAACAGAGTGAGACCTGGTTTCTTAAAAAAATAATAATAAAATAAAATAAAACAAAAACTGTGAAGGATGGAGTTGAGATGGTTTGGAGTTCCAGAAGGAGATAACAAAACAAAAAAGATACCTGTCCTTAGATCCAAGAATCTCAAAGAATCCCTAGGAGGATAAAAAATGAAAATAAAAACTATACTGATGTGTGTGTGTGTGTGTATCCATACGTATGTGTATATATATACACATATGTATATATACATGTATATATATGATGTATATACACGTACATATAGTATATGGTGTGTGTATATATATGACGTGTATTTTATACATATATATGTATATGGTGTATGTGTATAGATATATATACACCCACACACCATAGACAGAGAAGATATTAAACATCCAGAAAAAAAGATCATCTACAGAAAGACGATGCTGATAGCTAATTTCTTAACCACAGCAACAAAACAGAAGCCAAATAAACACAATGGAATACGATCTATAATATGCTGATAAAAATTTCACACCTGTTGAAACTATCTTTCAGAAGTCAGGATAAAATAAAGTCATTTTCAGACAAAAACTGGGAGAATTTATTAATACATTATCTGTATTAGTATTACAGATAATGCAGACGGAAAATGATCCCAGCTGGAATATCTGATTTGTAAAGAGTAACGGTGGGAAAAAGTTTGGTAAGTATGAGAGCAAATATAAATTAATGTTGTCTGTTTAAAACCATAATTTAATTAATATTGGAAAGTCATATGATCTTTTTTATTTTTGTTTTTGAGACAGGGTCTTGCTTGGTTTCCCAGGCTGGAGTGCAGTGGCGCGACCTTGGCTCACCGCAACCTCTGCCTCCCGGGTTCAAGCAATTCTCCTGCTTCAGCCTCCCAAGTAGCTGGGACTACAGGCATGTGCCACCACGCCCAGCTGATTTTTGTATTTTTAGTAGAGACGGGGTTTCACTATGTTGGCCAGGATGGTCTTGATCTCTTGACCTTGTGATCTGCCCACCTCAGCCTCCCAAAGTGCTGGAATTACAGGCGTGAGCCACCGCGCCTGGCCAGATGTCCATTTTTATTGCCCCTATTCAACACTGTCTGGAGGTGCTTACCAGTACAGGTAACACAAGAAAAAGGAAGAAAGTCATTGTTATTTGTAGATAATATGATAGTCTATGTAGAAATCTCTGCATAATCCATAGACAAATCATTAGAATTAATAATAATTTAGCAAATATGCTGGAAATAAACATCAATAAAGTCAACTGTATTTAATACAGCTTATTCCAACAGAATATTGTGGTTGATAAATTTGACTTTATTAAAACTAATAATTTTTGTCCATCAAAAGATACTTGTAAGATGGGAGAAAAATGCCCCAAACTGGAAGAAATTATTTGCAAGACATATATATATATATGACAAATTATTGATATACAGAATATATAAATTGTGCATGTAAATCAATAAAATTGCCCAAAAATATCCTGCACGACAAACTGTAAAAAACAAGTAAAAGACTTGAACAAGGCATTTAACATACGACTAAATAGGAATAGCCCATAAACAGATACTCATCATCATTAATGATAGTGAAATGCAAACGAAAACCACAATTCCTTTTCTCAATCATTGGATTAGCAAAAAATTACGAAGTTGGACAATACCAAGGGTTGGCAGGGTTGCTGAGGAATGAGAACTCTTATGCACTTCTAGTGGGAGGGTAAATTGGTACTATCATATTACTCAGTAATTTTAGTCCTGGCTGTGTGCCCTAGAGAATCTGCACAAATAGATGAATGTATATGCATGCAAGAATGTTTATAGTAGTATAGTTTGTAATAGCAAATGGTTGTTATTTCCCAAATGTCCCTCAATACTAGAGTGAATACATATATTGAGACATTATATTCATATGATAGAACACTACATAGCAATAAAATGAACTTGGCTATATGTATCAAGATGCATGAATCTCAAAAGCAAGATATTGAACTGATGCAGCAAGACACAGAATACAGGGAGAAGCACTAGAACTGGTAATATTCTGTTTCCTATGCTGGGTGGCTGGGTTCACAGATCTACATTCTATTGTAATTCTTTAAATATTACACATATGTAGGGTACATTCTTTTGTATGTATATGTCACAAAATAAAATATGTCAATGCAATAAAGAATGGGAAAATGGATTCGGTTGTTGAAATAATGAATATCATCAACAGGACCACTGTGAACAAAAATAAGGGCTGTAATGCTATACGAACGGTTACTTGCGACTTGGGATAAAGTTTACAGTGTCTTCATCATACATGGATTCAAACGGTGGTAAAATGAAGGTGGCGTGCTCGGGAAAACTGTTAGGCAACTCAAAAAGCGGCTCTGGTGATGTCAAAGGCAGTGATATTGAAGACACCAAAAGAGGGATTCTTAACATATTTTCATGAAATTACAGTGAAAAAAGTACTTTTAAATTAACATTTTATATGTGATTTTAACTATATATGCGTGACTGATTAATCTAGTTTCATCATACAAGTCGCCATTTATTTCCCCTACATTTATAATACTGCATATATATTCAAATCGGCCAAAATCTTTCTTTCCAATCATCGTGCTGGGATTATGGGGTTATATGTGGCACATACTATTCCTGTATATATCAGGATGGAAAAAGTTTTACCTGGAATGAATTTTTGCCATTTCTGATCCACATTGTACTTCACGCAGTGATTTCCTGAAGGAAATACAATGATCTGTTCATCGAAGTAGAAGATATTGTTGGCCACGTGGGATCGAAGACCAAAAACATGCAGCGTCTGAGCTACCACGGCCGACATGATCTCCCGCCAAAGAGTTCTGCTGAAGACCAAGGCAGCGCTTCAGAGTGGAGAGCACCGCCCCGCTCCGACCCCGCCCCCGGCCCGGACACGCCCCGCCCAGCATCCAGGACACGCCCTCCCCGCCCTTTGCTCCTCCCCTTGCCCCTCCTCCGGGGCCATTCTCCGCGCCACCCCACGCCCACGGCTCCTTTTTCTGCCTTTTCCTTCGTACCCTCACTGCTACCAGCTCCTTCTGGCGACCCCCAGGTACCCCCTCCCACCTTTCGCTTCTCTCTGGGTCAGCAGACCACGCATGTATCCAGAGGCGCTACCTGTACGGATCCTAAGCAACCCGGGCACTTTCAAACGCCGTAGCGGTTCCTATAGCAACGACAAACCGGAAGTGTAGTTTGCCGCCGGAAGCGGAAGTCCCAATCAAAACTTGAGCAGTAGCTGTGAGTTGCTGGCGCTGGAGCGATTCGGTGGCACGTGGAGCCACGGCGTGGGAGTAGGGGGCTGAAGGCAGGCAGCAGCAGCCAGGGCCGCCCTCTGCTAGCCGCTTGGGTCTCGGGATACCCCGCTTCTTCCTGTAGGTGTGGGACGTGCGTGCGGCGAGATGGACACTCCCCCGCTTTCGGATTCCGAGTCGGAATCCGATGAATCCCTTGTCACAGACAGAGAGGTAGGTGTCAGCCGAGCTCGCGGGGCTGGGCGTGGGAGAGAGAGCCTTACACCCCTGGGAGTGACCGTGATTGTGTCCTGCAGTTGCAGGATGCGTTTTCTCGAGGGCTTCTGAAGCCAGGCCTCAATGTCGTGCTAGAGGGGCCGAAGAAGGCCATGAACGACGTGGTGAGCGCGGGCACAGGGTCGGGGGTACTCGGATATGGGATGCGCATCAGGCCCTGTTGGGCTTGGGAGACCGATTCTTGTCCCAGGAAAGATGCACCCTGCGCCTCGCCGAGAGGGTCAATTACCTGTCTGGGTATTGGGGATAAGCACTTTGTCCCTTCGCCTAACAGCCTGTGCTTGGGAAAGACAAACTCAGAGTTCCCTTCTTGTGAGCTCAGTGTCTGGATTTCCTAGAATGGCCTGAAGCAATGTTTGGCAGAATTCAAGCGGGATCTGGAATGGGTTGAAAGGCTCGATGTGACACTGGGTCCGGTGCCGGAGATCGGTGGATCTGAGGCGCCAGCACCTCAGAACAAGGACCGGAAAGCTGTTGATCCAGAAGACGACTTCCAGCGAGAGATGAGTTTGTATGTTTGTTTTCAAATGTTAGAGAAGTTGAGGATCCTTGTGCAGGAGAGTGGGAAAGAGGGGAAATTAGCCTGCACTCAGAATAAGCCTAGAAGTAGGGAGAGCGGCTTCTTTTGACTAAGAATAGCTAGGAGATTCTCCCTGTTTGAGAGAAGAGCTCCTTGGTCCACGGTCACGATCCAAAATCCAGTTTATGGGCTAATTTCAAATACTCATTTTAAAGCTTTTTGTGCATGCTTCAGTTATTAGGAAAAAACAAACAAACATTGCTTATGGGATGTTCTTGTGTGGAATTGCTTTAGTAATTACATAAGAATCCATAATCGACATTAGTTTGTGTTAATGGGTACCTTTAGAGTAGTCATTCTCTTAAACTATTTTTAGCAATACCCCTCCCCTTTTTAAAAACTAGTATACGGCTACATTTCTTTTAGATACTAAATCAGTGAGACAGTTTTTGTTTGTTTGTTCTTGCTAATGGAGGTCAGATTTTGAGAGTCCTTCTGAGTTCGAATAACTCATGAGAGGCGGTGAAAAGGAACATAAGGCCTCTCTCTTTCACCTCATTACACGTTTTGTCCTACGATTCTCAGCTATCGCCAAGCCCAGGCCGCAGTGCTTGCAGTCTTACCCCGCCTCCATCAGCTCAAAGTCCCTACCAAGCGACCCACTGATTATTTTGCGGAAATGGCCAAATCTGATCTGCAGATGCAGAAGGTAAGAAATAGAAGTTTTCCTCTGGAAAGTCAAAACTTTGTACTTAAGGATATTCAGCTGGCTTAGAAAGATAGCTATGAGCCCAATAATGGGGAGCCAGTTGTCAGAGGACAATTATTACCTCTTCCATAGATTGGCTACTTCAGTCATGCCAGTTACCACCAATTAGATGCATATAAGAATGACATTTTTTCTAAAATCAGCAATTAAGGAGAGGAACAGTGCTGTGTGAAGTGTGGTCCCCGAGGTGAAGATGGCCCAGTGCATTTCCTAGCTGGCATGGTCACGGCATGGTGTGCAGAGAGGACAGCATTCTTGTGCCCTTGCCACTGTCAGTGCTAGAACTTGTAGACAGTTACTTTTCTCTGGGCCTCAGTTTTCTCCTCTATAAAATGGGGGATTCTTAGATGGTTCAGATATAGTACAATTTAGAGTTGGGTAGAACTTGGACCTCATTTAACTTTGGAGGAGGGGATTGCCAGCATGTAATCCAACATATATTCAGCCCTGCATAGCCATGGGTTCAGCATCTGTGGATTCAACCAACCTCGGATCAAAAATATTTGGGAAAAAAGTTTGAAAATGTTGCAGAAGGAAAACTGAATTTTCCATGTGCTGAGAACTACATTGAATCCATGAGAATGAGGTGATGCATAGCATTGTATTCGGTATTATAAGTAATCTAGAGACTATTTAAAGCGGCAGTCTGGCACTAGAGACCAGTTTCATGGATGACAATTTTTTCATGAACTTGGGGAGGGGATAGTTTTGGGATGAAACCGTTCCACCTCAGATCATCAAGTATTAGATTCTTATAAGGAGCACGCAACCTAGATCCTTTGCATGCATAGTTCACAGTAGAGTTCGCACTCCTATGAGAATTTAACGCCGCCATCAATCTGACAGGAGGTGGAGCTCAGGTGGTAATGCTTGCTTGCTTGCCACTCACTTCCTGCTGTGCGGCCTGGTTCCTAACAGGCCACAGATTCATAGCGGGTTCGTAGCGGTCTATGGCCCGGGAGTTGAGGTCCCCTGACTTTAAAGTATACTGGAGGTGAGTGTAGGTTATATGCAAATGCTACACCATTTTTATATAAGGGACTTGAGCATCTGTGGATTTTGATGTCTGTAGTGGGTCCTAGAACTAATCCTCTATGGATACTGAGGGATGAGCATATTTAAATAGTACCCTAGGGTCTCAAGCTGGATTTTAGGGAGCTTTTGTCGTGGTAGTAGTTCACCTTCTCACTGTGAACTCTGTACAAGTTCTCACTGACAACTTCTCATCCTTTAACTAAAATGTGTATGTTTGACTGAAAAGGCTAGGCACCTGGTATCTGCCTGGGTTTTTATTGTGTATGTGGTATACTAGAAAAGGACACTGAGGCCTCATACTGGTTTCCAGCCTCAGTCTACTGATAGTAGAAATGGGGAGAAGTTTGTCTTCTTTCCTGGGCTTCAGATAGGCAGTTTGTATAATGAAACAGACAGCACACTGGGAGTGGGAAGGTGACTTTCAATCTCTGGCTTCACTCTGACACTTTTGGTAAAGTGCTCGGCCTGTGGGCCCCATTGTCCTCAGGGGTTGGAATTGATGATTTATAAGTTCCACGGTTTAAAGAACAGGGAATATCTGTTCCCTGCTCTAGTGCATCCCAAGTAGTGGTCATTCCAGATTCAAATAACATGAACTGACAGCATTTTGTGTTGTAGATTCGACAGAAGCTGCAGACTAAACAGGCTGCCATGGAGAGGTCTGAAAAGGCTAAGCAACTGCGAGCACTTAGGAAATACGGGAAGAAGGTGAGAAGGAAAGTGTGCAGGGAACAGGAAGGGGCGGAGTGTGTGTGTTAGATGAGATTGCCGTGGTCTGACTTGGTCCCCTGAACTGAATGGAACTGTGTGTTGATCATGTGTTTACCATCTGTCAGTGTATGTGCTGGTATTCATGAGCACAGTCTTGCCTGGACGTGAGTGGTTCCCCAGGAGTAGTGTGGTGACTGCAGGCGAGCCAGTCATCTCTCTGGGCGTTAGTTTTCACATCTGTACACTGGGTCCAGATGAGCGGTTTCCAAACCTGACCTTATAGCAAAATCACCAGGGGAAATTTTTCAAAACAGAATTCTAGACTTCAGAATCCCCGGGAATCTGTGCCTGACTTCCCCTCTTCCCCAAAAGCTTTCCAGGTGATTCTGAAATGCATCCTGGTTTGGGACTCACTGACCTATGTGATAATCACGTTCCTGAAGAAATTATCGTAATGATTGTCATCCAATCTGAAAGATTGCCTGTGTGTTTGAACTATGAGTGTCTGAGTTCTAATGTAACACCAGATCAGGCATACCCTAAAACTTTTCTTGGTTTTCCTTTTTTATTTCATGGTCATCTAAGAAGGAAGATGACGGGTTTTAAAGTTAGGATTGTGGGAAGAAATGAATGTGAGGAAGATTGGCGTGGGTGTTAAGACTTTGTCAACATTTGGACGTGAGCACTTGTGATCTGGGCTGCAGAACTCTTGTCCACATTTGGGGTCGTTTCACTGATACATTCTCAGGAAAGTAGGAATAGGCTGGGATCCTGTCCTCTACAAAAGGCCTGCTGTGGATTTATTATTTCTTTGATCTGGAGGTGGATGGCTGAGATTCTCTCAAAGACACCAGGAATTAATTTAACATAACCAAAGTTACCAAAAGCAAAGATAAACTCACTTGGGCCTATTAGTTCACTGTTCCTAGTTTAAGGAAACACTGGGGAAGAGGTTGTTAACTGGGGGTGAATTTGCTCCCCAAGAGTTTTCTGTGACTGCCTGGAGATATTTTTAGTTGTCAAATTTGGGAGGGAGGGTACTACTGGCATCTAGTAGGTAGAGGGCAGGGGTGCTGCTAAATATCCTACAGTGTAGGACAGGCCCCTACACCCCAGCAAAGAATTATTCTCTCCACACTGTAGCAGTATCAAAATTGAGAAACCCTCTGTTAGAGTATTATAAAGTGTCTCCTTTTATCCTTCAAACTTTTTTCTTTTCTTTACCTGGGGACATTGTTTTTTTCTCTTCCTTTTGGTACTTTCATGCCTAGTGAGTTAGGTAATTAATCTGTCCAAATGTGATGCGAAAAATCGATGTAGTCTTAAACATGATTTACTTCAGTTTTGTAGGCAGGATTGTATAACGGTGAGTGCTGGCTTTGGAGTCAAACAGCCTGCGTCATCTCAGCTGTGCACTTTTTCTCTGTGCGACTTGGGCAAGTTAACTTCTCTGTGCTTCAGTTGAGGGGATAACACAAATTTCAACTTCACTGGATTGTTATGAGACAGATATATCTTCATCTATGAAGAATATACCTAGATCTGAGAGTATACTTAAGAGTCCCTAATACAGTTTTTGGCACATAGTAAATGTCAAAGGGTAGTGGTATTAATCATGGTGTTGCTATTAAGACAATATAGACACTGGAGTAATGGTATGGAATGGCTGTAACAGTTCTTGTGTTCATATCACAGGTGCAAACGGAGGTTCTTCAGAAGAGGCAGCAGGAGAAAGCACATATGATGAATGCTATTAAGAAATATCAGAAAGGTCGGTACATCTCTCTGCTAGGGGAACGAGGGTAGCAGGTACTTTAGAGTTGATTTGAACACTTAGTGCTTTGGAGCCTTCTTGGTTGATGTGGACTTATCGGATCTAAGTTTTGGGAGTGGTGTTGGAGAGCAGGATGTGACTCTTAAAATCAGTGTAGCAAATAACAGCCTTATATGGCGGTTCAAACTTTTATTCTTAAAATACAATGGTGCTGATCAAAACTACTTCTTCACTTACAGGCTTCTCTGATAAACTGGATTTCCTTGAGGGAGATCAGAAACCTCTGGCACAGCGCAAGAAGGCAGGAGCCAAAGGCCAGCAGATGAGGAAGGGGTGAGAAGGGTTTTGGCATGGTTTCTTTGGTTCTGTGAGGTGCGATGGGGCCACAGGTCATGAGGATGGCAGACATAGCACCTCCACCGGCGCAGCCACAGAGTCCAGAGAGTGCAGCTGCTGCCTGGGGCCAGGACCCCTAGCACTGTGTGATGGGCCCTTTTAGCCATGTCAGTCTTTGAAGAGTAAAAGAAGGCACTTTATAAACTTTTTTTTTTGGACAGTCTCACTCTATCAACGCAGGCTACAGTGCGGTGGTATAGTCTTGGCTCACTGCAACCTCTGCCACCCGGGTTCAAGTAATTCTTGTGCCTCAGCCTCCTGAGTAGGTGGGACTACAGGTGCCCGCCACCACACCCAGCTAATTTTTGTATTTTTAGTAGAGACAGGGTTTCACCATGTTGGCCAGGCTGGTCTTGAACTCCTGGACTCAAGTGATTGACCCACCTCAGCCTCCCAAAGTGCTGGGATTACAGGTGTGAACCACTGCACCCATCCTAAGAAGGTACTTTGAAGTATGTGGCACCCTTTAAGTGAATGCTGAGTAAAAGTTGATTCCCCATCACACAGTGTGATGGTTGAGAGTTCAGACCTAGGATTCAGATCCTGACTCTATCACTCAGTAGGAGGGCAGTTTTGAACAAGTTACTATACCTTTCTAAATGCTAATTGCCTCATCTGCTAAGTTGAGGAAATAGTGTCTGCCTCATAGTATGAAGATTGAAAGAGAGAATGTCAGCTCTCATTGTTCTTTCTAGTCTACTTTTTTGCATACCTGGATACCAGGCCTAGGGGAAATGATAATTTCCACGTAAGATAGTAAGTGCTATGATAGAGGCATTTGGGGATTAGCACTGAGTCAGCTTTTATAAATACCTGACAGGGTCTGGGGATGGATTTCTGGAGGAGTGTTCGACTTGAGCATTGCTTGAAGCATCAGTAGGAATTAACCACGAGAATAGAAGAGAAGCTGGGTTTGGGAAGAAGTAAGAGCTTGAACGAGCAAAGCCATCGAGATGTGAAACCTCAGGGTTTTGTGAGGAACAGTAAGCCCTTGGTGTCACTGGGAATACAGTGCGAAGCAAGGAGGGGTGCGATGTGGTTGGGGGGACCTGGGCTGTGGGTTTGCCTTGTTGAGGAGCTTGGGCTTTGTCCAGAAGGCAGTGGAGAGACTAGGTTGTAGGTTGTACTAACAATAATGAGCAGGTTATATTCATGTTTTTAAAAAGATTACAGTGGATTTTGTATAAGTGACAGACCTGAGGGAAGCTGGGAAATTGACAAGGGTACTATTGCAAAAGTCGAGATAAGCAGTGATAATAACCTGAAAGTGGCAACTGAGGGAGAAGAGAAGATGGATTGAAGAAACATTTAAGAGGTGAAATGAACAGGACTCAGTAATTGAATTGGGTATGTAGAGTGAGAGAAGAACCAAGGCTGACTCCCACATGTTTAGCTTGTGTGTCTGGGTTGGTGGGAGCAGCGCCAGCCTCAGGTGAGGGCATATGTACAGGAAGTAGAGCCAGTCCAGGAGATGACGTGAATTTGGAGATGCTGAATTCAAGATTTCTATTGGATGACCAGTTTTACATTTGAATGTTATTCCATTTGAATGTTATTTGAATGCCTATAATTATATTTGAATGTTTACATTTGAACGTATTCATTACATTACATTTGGATGTTAACTGCATGTATTTACCCTTGAGAGGAATAGACACAACTGAGGGTGATTTAATAAGATTTGGTTAAAATAGAAAGCTTTCTAAAGACAGCAGGAAGCCACGTGATATATGTAGAGCCTTCCCTGCTTCTTGGTTTATTTTCCTGCTCTGGTGGTCAGAACTGTAAATAGGTGAGCTAGATGAGTTTGTCTAGAGAGGCCGTAGCATAGGATTGTGGGGCCAAGGATGAGATTCTAGGTTACAGATGTGCCTAAGGGGCTTTGCTTATAGAAAGGAAACTGAGAGCATTGCTGGGCCATCAGATTCATCAGGCTTTACAGTGCTGTGGTGATGGCTAGGACCATTCTTTTCCAGGCCCAGTGCTAAACGACGATATAAAAACCAGAAGTTTGGTTTTGGTGGAAAGAAGAAAGGCTCAAAGTGGAACACTCGGGAGAGCTATGATGATGTATCTAGCTTCCGGGCCAAGACAGCTCATGGCAGAGGCCTCAAGAGGCCTGGCAAGAAAGGATCAAATGTAAGTGAGCCCAGGTGCCCGGGTGAGGAGCAGCCTCAGCCTCCCCTCCCACTCCCAACCCTGCCCTCTCCCTTCAGTTCTGTTCGTCCTCACCCTGGGGCAGAAGGCACGCTGCTATGTGACCAGATGTGGTATGTCTTTTTCTATAGAAGAGACCTGGAAAACGAACAAGAGAGAAGATGAAGAACAGAACACACTAAACAGCATCTTTGAATACAAAGAACCAAGAAAAAGGAATGAAGACTCGCAATTTCACAACACACTTTGATCCCTTCTGTTGGTGTCATGTTGTAAACATTTCTGTCAATAAACTAAAGAAAAATTATTAAAGGGACACATACCTTTGGTTAAATAGTCTAGACTACAAGATTGAGAAGTTACTTTCCATTGCTATCTATTGATAATTTAGACATTGAGTTCAAATTGCCTTCATTTTGTGATAAATGATGATTTAACTGACACCTTCCTCATTTCCTTTGTCTCATCCTTCTAAATAGTTATATTACAATCAATCCCTGTGAAGCTCAATGCCCATATTTTACAGGCGTGAGCCACTGTGATTTTCTTTGTGGTACAGCTTTTGGTTTTTCCATTACATTCTTCTGCTTCATCTTACATTCTTACATTCTTCTGCTTGCCTAATTTTCCTTCTATATTCTTAGTTCTTTCCAGATGCTTTGTCATTTTACCCACTTTATAATTTTTCTCCTACAACCTAGTTATGCCACACAACTGTCACCTTTTTTCTAGACCGTTTAAGTTGGTGCCATTATTTCCAGAATCCCATGTTTTTCCGTCTTAGCATATGCCTTCTTTTGCTGTGTACCATTTTTTGGTATCTAACTAAGAAAGGGAAGATGAGAGGTAAAATTTTTATCTCCTTGCATTTCTGAAATTGCCTTTAATTTGGGCTGATAGGAATTTCCTCCTTAGAATTTTAGAATTTCGCAGGCACTGTTTTAAGTTTTATTTCAGTTCTACTTTTGGGGGAGATATATCTTTGTTTTTTAAAATTTTTTTTTTTTTGAGACACAGTCTCGCACCATCGCCCAGGCTGGAGTGCGGTGACACAACCTTGGCTTACTGCAACCTCCACTTCCCGGGTTCAAGCAATTCTGCCTAAACCTCCTAAGTAGCTGGGATTACAGGCGTGCACCACCACACCCAGCTGATTTTTGTATTTTTAGTAGAGACAGGGTTTCACCATGTTGGCCAGGCTGGTCTCGAACTCCTGACGTCAAGTGATCCACCTGCCTCTGCCTCCCAAAGTGCTGGGATTACAGGCGTGAGCCACTGCACCCGGCCAGATTTGTATTTTTTAAAAGGACTTTTGGACAATTTTTTTTAAAGCTCACAGAACAATTGTAATTTCCCCCCAATGATGATGAAGATCACTTTGCATAGTTTCAGCAAGCAGGACATTTTTGTAGTCCTGCACTATTGTGCAAAGTGAAGACTGACTTTATATGCTTTTTTTAGATGAGTATACAAAGTAACAGCTTTCTGTTTTTTGGGCAGAGTTGGGAAGGGGATGAAAGCAGAAAATGTGGTTGCTCTCTGCAGGAGCAGAGCTGCAGAAGCACATTGATTGCTTTCAGGGCACAACCTTGTGATCAAAACATTCAGGCATTTAATCTATGTTATAATTTACACTAGATTATAAAACTAGATTCACCTTTCTGCATATCAACAAATCCACTTTTTATGCTGTCCTGAAAATTTAAATATTCATGATGATGAATTCAAGTGTAATTATAATAGGTACATTTTTCACATTGAAGACTAGATGTCCAATAATGTTTCAGAATCTTTTGGTATAAGATTTTTTTGTTGTTTTTTCTTTTTTTGAGACAGAGTTTTGCCTTGTCACCCAGGCTGGAGTGCAGTGGCGTGATCTTGGCTCACTGCAACCTCTGCCTCCTGGGTTCAAATGATTCTCCTGCTTCAGCCTCCCAAGTAGCTGGGATTACAGGTGCCCGCCACCAAGCCTGGCTAATTTTTGTAGTGTAGAGATGGGGTTTCACCATGTTGGCCAGGCTGGTCTCAAACTCCTGACTCTGGTGATCTGCCTGCCTTGGCCACCCAAAGTGCTGGGATTACAGGTGTGAGCCACCACGCCAGGCCTAAGATCTCTAATTGGAAGTCATTGGACCTCAACTGCATGCACGTAAACTCACTCTTCTGGCCAATCAGAAATGATACCTGATCATAATCTTGTATATCATCTACTACATTGCTGGTTGAATTACTTCCAGTACTAGATGTGCAGTTTTGCTGTAGATGATGGTAGCTATGATGATACCAAAGAGAAGGCTCTTTTTAGCCCAACAAAAATTTTAAAAAAACATTGAAAACAAGCAGAGTGGATACGTAAGAATTATGCATGTGCTCATGGAAAAGCAATTTCAAACAGACGTGTAGAGGAAAACGAACCTGTTCTATTCTGATATAAAAATGATGCACAGTATTTCATTTGCATTTTACAAAACAGAACCGAGATTATATGCAGCATTTACAAGTATCTTACCTTGTATCACAATGCAGGATTCTACTGCTCCCCATCAGTGTACTCTGAATTTCTGTATATGGGCTTCTGTGATATAAAATGGGGCAAATCTGCTGAGACTTGCCCTCACGGTTTCCATCCTTAACCAAACCCTGTTAGATATTGGAAGGTCCGTGGCCTTCTTCTCAAAACAAATAATTAAAATAAATAAAAATCAAGATCCCAAGACAAAATATACCTAACTCTTTTTAAATAATGAGCAATGATTTCTTGTCATTAGGTGCATTCCCCCTCACTCAGGAATAAGAGATCTTTAACAGTTTCTTCTTTATCCGCTTAGGCCAAAGAAAAAGCCAAAGTGATCACTACATATTAAAATTTAGATATTAATTTTATTTTCTCTAAGTTTTTATACTTCTTAGTTTAAAAAAATGCCAAAATGCTCATGTTCTGGTTTTCTATGGTTTAAATAGCAACATAGGATGGCAACACTGGCTTCTGTGGTTTCACAAAGACAGCTCCCTTGGCATACAGAATGGCCAACAAAGGATCTAGCTCGATGGCAGCTGGGAACAAGTCTAACCTTCTGGAACTCATCATTTGAGGCTTCAGCGGCAGCACACTTCTTTTCTTTTTTTTTCTTTTTTTTTTTTTGAGATGGAGTCTTGCTCTGTCGCCCAGGCTGGAGTGCAGTGGCCTGATCTCAGCTCATTGCAAGCTCTGCCTCCCGGGTTCACACCATTCTCCTGCCTCAGCCTCCCGAGTCGCTGGGACGACAGGCGCCCACTGTCACGCCCGGCTAATTTTTTGTATTTTTAGTAGAGACGGGGTTTCACCACGTTAGCCAGGATGGTCTCGATCTCCTGACCTTGTGATCCACCTGCCTTGGCCTCCCAAAGTGCTGGGATTACAGGCATGAGCCACCGCGCCCAGCCTCAGCACACTTCTTTTCATTTGCCTGCTCCATTACCTCATGAGTTGACTCTTTGATTTCATTTCTCCTTTTTTTTTTTTTTTTTTGAGCCTCAGTGCTGGCTCAATGACATCTTTATGATCAGTTCCTAGATTCCTTACCTGCTGGCCCTTTTGCAAAGATTCCTTTGACTTCCTTCCTTCCACCTCTTCCCCTCCTTGGCATCCTCTTTAAGAAGCTGAGGCTCCATGAGGAAGAGATGGTATTGGATCCCTTGTGCCCTCCACCCTTTCCTCGTGCAGCACCTAGGGGTGCAGGAGACCAGATTTCTGCTAATACAGCCCACCCAGTCATTTGCGCACTCTGCAGAGATCCGTGGCCTACATGGTCGTGCAGAGGTGGCACACTGGCTGTAGGGGCTGAGCAGAAGCTGAGATGGCTGCAACTCTGAAGCAGGTGCTAGCTCAACAGGATGAGGTCCAGGAGGAATGGTTCGTAGCAGGAAGAGGAAATGGAAACTGACTTCCCTGGTTCTTTCCTTAAAGGTCTCTCAAATGGTACTATGTAGGGGTCTCTAGAGAAGTTTCATTATTTTTCCAGAGGGGAACACTCCATCTTCAAACCTAGGGTAAAAATGTAGTATATGTGTGGGTGGGCACCTGGGCTAGGGGTTCAGCCTTCTTTTTGTAGATTTTCACAGATTGTTTTCAGTTCTGTGCCTGGCTCGTGCCTTGTGTTTTAGTAACCTTGTGCCCTGAGCTTCTCTTCCCCCAAGAATAAACCCCCAGCCTCCAGCGCAGGGGAGATGTTATAAACCCGGCTCCCGGTGTGTGTGGGGATGGGATTACCCCTACCCACATCCAATTTCAGTTCTCTGCTTCACACCCCACTCTGTCTCAGAGTCCTGAACCTCTATCTAGAGTTCTGGAAACCCTTGCTCAGAGGCATTCCATCAATTTGCATTTTGTGGTTCCTGCCATCCTCTTCCATCAGCTTTCTATCTCCTGAACACACTTCCAGTTTTTTTCTATTGGTAACATTTTCCTTCCATTCTCTCAGTGGTGGGTTTTGTATCCCTTTGTGATCCTTTATTAGTATTAGGAAGGCAGAGCAGATGATTGTATGCAATTCGCCCACCATCTTTATCTGATTTCTCACATTGCTTTACCACACAAGGATTTCAACCAGTGGACTTGACCGGAAATGAGAAAAGTGAGACTTCGTTTTAAAGTAATATTTTATTTCTCTGGGCTGTGCACACTTAGGGCATTAGATCCATAGACGGGCTCCTCCGCTGGGATGCTACTTGTGGTGATCATCTCCTAAGCCCCACGTTTTAGCCTTGTACAGAGTGATGTCACTGCAGACCCTGAAGTGATTCAGCCTGCGGTCATGGCGTTCTGGGTTGATCTAGAAAGGAGGATGCAGAATCAGAAAGAAGCCTGTGAGGATGCAGGAGGACCTGGGTTTGGAGTCAATGGGCCTGGCTTATATCAGGCTCCACCCTCCCAACCTGTGGCTGCAGTGTGGAATGCAGATGACCACAGGTACATCAAAAAGCTTGTGAAGTCGGAGGAGAATAACCTACGCACAGTTGTGGTCCTCCCTGTCCCACTGCCTGCCTTGGAGGCCATAGTATCCTCAGCACCTAGAGCAAGACCCAGCGCATGCTAGGTATTCAATGCATATTTGCTGAAAGAATGAATTTGTTGAGTCACGTAGAATCTGAGTAAAAGTCGGCACTCCGACACATCGATCTTATAGAAGTTACACCGTGCAAATAATTTTAAAAATGTACTTCCAGAAAATGTTACCAGGAGATGAGAGGCTGAGCGATGGTCATTGAGTCTGGCTTTGCCAGTGTCCCAGTACTGAGATTGGAGGTATCTTGTCTATCCAAGGTGAGGCCCTGCCAGGGGGCAGGGAGTTTCAAGTTGCAGCTGATCAAGCCTCTTCTGCCCCAGCTACTTCACTCTGAAGCTCCAACTTAATTACCGCTTCTGGTTGCACAACACCTGCATCTAATGGTTTTCGGGGTATACTTTCTTACTATGCTAGCAGTGCCCTTGGGATGGCATTGTCCCCAGGTTTATATGATGAACAGCATGGAATATTTGCAGACTCTTTGCAACTCCAGAGTGCTCACTGATCTGGAGACACATGCAGTCTGTGATCTGCAGAGCCTATGAAGGTCCGAGCAGGGCAGGCCACACTTGTCCCTTCTGTCATCGTAAGCCTGCATGAGATGTCCTGGAGGGTCAAAGATGGAACATCTCCACATGCACACTTTGTACTTGTGTGAGCCAGGTCTTTAACAAAATGAAGAATGGTGAATTAATTTACTTGTGCATTGTACTATTCTTCTAAGTTGCTTCATGATCTATCTTGGCTGATTTCTATCTTCACATGAACACCCCATCCTTCACAACCTTTGTTCTCCCCGGCAAAGATTATTTCCTTGAATGAACTCCACTCAGGCACCCTGAATTACTTTTCAACTAGGTCTGATTTTGGGATTTCCATTTCCTCTGCATTGTCCAATTCTAGTAAAAATCCTCCTAAGGTGATTTAACCAGAACCCCCCACCTTTAATATCTGATCACCCTTGATATCCGATTGGGTTCCTCATCCTCCACCACTCTCCAGGTGATGTCTGATCCTGCTAGCCTGCCTTCAGCAAGCACCCTGTTAGGTGGAAGTTAGCCAGAATCCGCCCCTACCCCTGGTGTTTCCTCCTAGTATTTTTCCATCACTCACCCCCACCTTGCTCCTTGGCTACACAGTCGCACTTGCCCATGCTGTAATCAGAGTTGAGGCCAGGCTCTCTCCCTCCCTCACTGCAAAACCCCATAGTGGTGCTTATGCCTTTCACAGTAGTTTCCCCACTTGGAAAAGTCTTCTTTCTGGTTTTTAAATTTTAAATTAATTTTTTTCCACTAGCACTTCCAGTGCCATTCCTCCTGGTTTTTAACAGTCATTGAATATTGGCCCATTATTCATATTTATATTTGATAACTGTCATTGAATACAAATCTTAACACTTTTCTTATTCATGACGTTATCTCCCCACCTCCTCTTTCTCTTTGAGTGGTTATCTTCTCCAGCTCTCTAACCATACCTGTCCCTTTGTACCAAGTCCCTCCTTGTAGGTGTGTATATATGTGTATACACATATGTGTGTGTATATGTACATATATGTACATATTTTGTATATATATAATATATATTATATATAATATATAATATATATTATATATTATATTTATTATAATATAATATATAATATATATTATATATTATATTTATTATAATATAATATATAATATATATTATATATATTATATTTATTATAATATAATATATAATATATATTATATATATTATAATATTATATATAATATATAATATATATATATACAAAAAGAGAGGCGAAGAAGAAAAAAAAGTTAGAGAAAAATATAGAATAGATGCTTGGTAATGTAGGTGTTGAAGGTTTTCCAAAGCAAGGCACAAAACCCAGAAACCATAATGAAAAGTGGTGGCATATTTGATGACTTAAAAATGAAAACCTTCTGCATGACCAAAGATATAAGCAGGTTTAAAGACTCGCGTGGCAGAAATTTCTTGGACCTGTCTATTCCATATTGCACATTTCTCCCTTAAAAACAGAAGCGCTGTATTCCGTAGGGTGACTGTGTGCTAAAGTGGCTAATTGTGCCCTTCCAATCAAACAAGGAGAGGACACTTACTCACATGTCCATTTTTTATGTTTTTTTGTTTTAATTTTTTAAATTTTTATTTTGTAATTTTAAAAAATGTTATTTATATATTTTTAAAATTAATATATTTTTTTGAGACAGAGTCTCACTCTGTCACTCAAGCTGGAGTGCAATGGCGTGATCTCGGCCCACTGCAACCTCCGCCTCCTGGGTTCAAGTGATTCTCCTGCTTCAGCCTCCCCAGTAGCTGGGACTACAAACGTGCGACACCACGCCCAGCTAATTTTTGTATTTTTAGTAGAGATGGGGTTTCGCCATGTTGGCCAGGTTGGTCTCAAACTCCTGAACTCAGGTGATCCGCCTGCCTTGGCTTCCCAAAGTGCTGAGATGACAGGCGTGAGCCACTACGCTCAGCCACGTGTCCATTTTTTATGGGTAAGGAAGCAGAACTCAGAGATATTGAGTGGCACGCCCAAGACCACCTTGCTGATAGCTGACGGAGCTGACTCAGGTATCTGTCATCAGTACCTTTATTTAAACACACAGTGTTTAGCATGTGCCAGGCACTGTTCCAGGTACTGCACACATATCACCTTGTTTCATCCTCGTAACAAGCTTATGAGATAGGTACTGTATTAGCTCCATTTTACAACAATTAAACTGAGGCATAAGAGGGCTTAGTAACTTACCCAGCTGGTAAGAGGTAGCCAGGTTCAAGCCCAGGCGTGTCTGGCCCCCTGCTCTATTCTATGCTCACCACCTACATTGCCGCTGTGTTTCCTCGTGTTTCCCGAGGAAGGAGCCACGCTTACCAAGGGCTCTAAGTCCCATCCAACTTCCTGGTTTTCAGTCTGTGTCTCTGGGTACTTCTTCCTTGGTCCCTGGGCAGCATGGTGAATGAGATTCAGAAACCTGGCTGGGAGACAAGGTATGAGTTATGAAGGAGTCAGGCTTTGGGACCAGAGGTTGGTCCTGTGCCCTTTCCTGCGTCCACATTGTTCCTTTCAGGCAGAGCATCTGGGCCTCAGAGGTTTGCCTCAGCCTCAAGACCAGGGTGTCTGGTCTCTCCACTCATCTTTCAACAAATATGTGGTGAGCTCAAACTCTGTGCCAGGCATGGTTCCGGGCGCTGGGCATAGAGTGCTGAGTGACAGCATGGTCCCTGCTCTCCTAGAGCTCACGGTCTAGATGGGGCAGAGGACACAGTATCCAGGTTTACAAAATGACATGATGGTGGCAGACAGGGATACGTGCTGTGAAGAAAGGAATAGGTGAAGGGTCATGTGTGGGCAAGGGCAGCTGCTGTAGATGGGGCGGCGAGAGAAGGCCTCTCTGGTTGCCAAGTAGGAGCCAGCCCTGGGAAGAGGCAGAGGAGGAGCACACTGCAGACAGCAAGAGCAAAGGCCCCGAGGCATGAGCGAGTTTGGCCAGTGTAGCACAACAGAGAGTGAGGAGCAGGGTTGTAAGAAGTGAGGTCAAGTCTTTGTGTGTTGAAATAAGTATGGCTGCCGACACCAGATGGATTTGCAGCTCCATAGTTCTTCTGCCCTATCAAGTCTCCACCAGAGAGAGGCAGGCAGACAATGGAATGAACCTGGGCTTTGGAGTCAGTGCTACTACCGGCTTGTTGGGTGGCATCACTTCTCTGGGCCACACTTTACTCATCTGTGAAATGGGAGGAAAATGTCTATCTCAGCAAGATGGCTGGGAATGAAATGAAGGAAGGTGATTCGAGGGACTGACACTGGGCTGGCACATCCTTAATGTAAGAGAGAGAGCAGCTAACTCCTGCCTGGCTTTCAGGACCCTCATTTCCTGTTCTATTCCTTATTACTACAGGTTCCCTTTACCCTCTAGTCAGGAGAGTGCACTACAGATAACACCTTACTGCCTGTGATGATGCCCTTTCTATTAGTTTATTGACTTATCTGCCTCCTTCATAATGCTCTGAGAGCCTCTGCTCTCCCACTTCCCATCCCAGCTGCAGTCATCCGTCCTTCACCAAATTTTGTTCATGGAAGGTAGAGGGGAAGAAGGAAAGCTTTCCAAGAGGGATCAGGTTTTCCACCAAATATCTCTCCTCCCTCACTCCCAAATAGGGCCCTTTCTCCACCTCTACGTTGTGGCCATGCCAAACTACTTGTAGTCATGTTTCTCATTTCTGTAACTTTCCATAGAACTCGGAATGTCCTTCCACAATCTTCTCCACCTCACCCTGCGGTCACCTCCTCCAAGAGGTCTTCCCAGAACTCCACTGCCTGACGGAGGCACCTGTTTCCTATGCTGTTCTCACATCAGTCATGGGCGCTCTTTACTTGTCTACTTATTTCCAAGTCTACTTCTCTTCTTCATTATGCTATGAGATCCCTCCACCCAGCCCCACCATAGAGATTACCTAATAATGAAAATAATCACGGGACTAATATTTCCTGAGGACCATGTACCAGCGACTGTTCTATGCACTGGCATTGTTTTGTTTAATCCTGACATCAATCCTGAGAAATAGGCTAAGAGAGGTAAAAAACCTGCCCAATGTTACAGTTAATGAGTAGCAGAACCAGGATTTGAACTGAGTTAGTACAGCTTCAGAACTTGTGCTTAGAACATCTACATGTTTGGTGAATGAATGAAGGCAATGTTAAGCCAGTAGGAACATTAGTTGGCTTGACAGTTATAATTGAATATGTCCATCTTTTAAAAATTTTATTTAAAAAATTTTTTAATTTTTTTATTCTATCTGCCACAGACTGAGTATCTGTCTTTTCTGAGCTTGGTTAGGATGAGTCCCATTTCCAGGATCAAAGCAGAGGACTCTGATGCTTGCTCCAAGATATCACGACCCTGAGAGGTCTCTCCAGCCAGCCTGCCTCTCTGGGCTCTATCTCAACGGCATTTCAAAGCCCAGGACTTACCATCTGCAGGTTCCTCCAGGTTATCATGCCAAGACATGGGCTTCCTGGTGACTGTATGAACTAGAAAAAAAAAAAAAAAAACAGCATCACAAGTTCAGATTAAAACATGAGTTCCCTGCCCTCTCTAAGGTCCACCTTAAACAGGACACACATTTGGCACTCAGAGTATCTGGTACATGCCAGGTATTATCCTGGGTGCTAGGATAATACATGATTGGATAAGGCCCTCAAGAACCTCACAATCTACAGTGGCACTGCCCAGAATGGTGGTCATTGGCCACATGTGGCTCCTTGGATTTGAATAACTGAAACTAATTACACTGAACACTTCAGTTCCTTAGCCAAGTTAGTCACACTTCAAGTGCTCAATAGCTGCATGCAGTTAATGGCTACAGTTTTGACTACAGCCAAGACAGAGAACATTTTCATCACTGATGAATTCTCTTGGACAGTGCTGGCCTATGGGGAAGGCCAAAGAGGTTTGCCAGCCAGTGATCTATGCCCAGGAGGGCACATGGTAACAGAGGAGCAGCATCCACATTCATCCACTCAGCTCATAATTACTGTGCACTGAAGAACAGGCTGTAAACAAGACAGAGATGGCTCTTGTGTCCTCTGAGCTTTTACTTGATTTGTGGTGACAGGCAATAAACATACATATATCACCGGGCAAATGTAAGTGTGATGGAGAACAGTAAAGCAGGTTACATGGATGGACAGTTGGTGTTGGGGCTGGGGTGTGGGTGATGTATCTCTAGGGAGATACATACGAGCAGAGTTTTGAATGAAGTGACGGAATGTGCTGTGTGTGTGGGAAGCATATGAGCGTGAGCCTGGGGAGTTTGAGAAACGTCAGGAGAGCCAGAGTGGCTCCAGTGGAGTGAGCTGGATGGAGAGTAGTGGGAAATGAGCAGACACCAGTAGAAACCAGTGGTCTCCAAGCTGCTTGTCTCAAACTCCTATCAGTAAAAGAACTTTAGAGCATGCGCCCTTAAAATATGTATAATTATATAGTTTTTATGGACTATTATCAGTATATTGGCAAATAAAATTTCTATCTTTATAAATAAATCAATACAAGTTGTAATATTTTCTCACTTTATTCCAATGGCTCACATGCTCAGGGGACATGAGCTGGGAGACAGCATTTTCCCTAGAGAGCATGAAGGTTGCCTGAAGAGGTTATTTCCATTGTTGGTATGGACCCAGTTTGAACGGCTTTGGACACTAATTTGCTTTCCTGAAACTAGTGGCTGGGGACTCCAGAAGAAAACCAAGTTAGTTAGAAGGAAAGTGAAGACAGTACATTTTCTTTATAGAGCCAGGCAACAAAGTGGACTTTACTTATTAGGCACAGAGTTGGGAGAGGCATTCAGGAAGAAGCAACGTTTATGCAGGTAAAGTGGGAAATGACATGATGCGTTTAAGAAATCCATTTATTTAGAAATGGCAGAGGGGAAAGGAGTGTGTGTGGGATTGGTCAGCAATGGCTGGTGCAGAGTAGGCACCAAAGTATTTCTTAAAGGAGCAGGGTAAAGTGGGGGAGAGGAGTATGGGATGACGCTGGCAGGAACCAGAGCCAGATCCAATGCGCCTTATGTCCTGATTGATTTAAACTTTACCTCAGAAGCTATGAGAAGGATTTTAGGTGGGATTGATGTGATCTAATTGTCCTCCTAGCATAGTGCTAAGCTAGCAAAGGTGTAGGGGTTTGGTCGGAGGGGCCAGCTTGGAGGGAAAGAGAATAAGGAATTGGGAGCCCATCAGACCAATCCAGGCAGCAAGGACTAGGGCCCTGCAGAGGCTTCAGGAGTGAGGATGCACGCAGAGGCTGTTTGAGGTGCTACTTAGAGCATGAAAGTACCTGAGCAGAGGCAGAGAGGAATCCATATGCATGATGGTGTCTTTCCCTGAAGCAGGAACAAGTGGATCAGGGGAGAGGAATGTTAATAAACAGGACTTGTGCCTTTTTTTAAGTGTGTGGAGGGAGGGAGAGAGACCTTGAGGAGGACTCCGAGGCTTCTAATGATCACGAGATCATTAGATGATGAGAGTGAATGATTCTGATCATGAGAGTGAATCATCCGGGGCCTTTTGCAGACAGGGTATTCTAGAACAGCAGAGAGTGGGGAAGGTGGGAATGAGTCTGGCTTTCCTCCTGCTGGGTGTGAGGTGCCTGTGGGTTGTCCAGGGAGGGGAGCTGTGAGGTGGTTGGGCGTGTGGATCTGAAGCTCCATTTCAGGCCCAGTGGCATTCAGGGGAAGGTGGTGTGGCAGGACAGAACAAACTGCCCAAGGAGAGTGCACAGTGACAAGAGTGGAGGGTAAGGATGTTTTATCAGGGGGCACCCCAGAACTTTCTGAATGACAATATCAGAAGCCTGAAGAAAAACCTTTCACTTGTTAAAAACAACCCAAAATACAAACAAAAACAAAACACAAACAGCCTGCAAAATATAATTATTTCAAAAGTAAAATAATAAAATCTACAACGAAAGGATTTATCGTGTTGCGCATGAACTTTAATACGGCGAATACATCTGATACGATGTGGCCTCTCCAAAGTCATGGTTCCTGAAATCTAGGAAAGGGGGCGGGTGCTGGGGAAAGAGTTTTTGCTGGGACCGCGTTTCCACCCCGCAGCCCAGAGGGCTCCTCCTTCCCCGGCGCCCTCCTGCTCTCGCCCTTCCCCCCGCCCGCCGTGCCTCTCACTCTTGCGGAGGGGATTCACGTGATACTGCGTGTAGAGTTTCTGGGTTCGTAGCTCCTTGAGGTACAGTTCCCGCAAGATCTGGTTCTGATGGACCTCATCTGGAATCACCTTCAGTCTTGGGTGTCCCGCCATGGCCTTGGGCTGCCCCGCCATGGCCTTGGGCTGCCCCGCGCCCTCTTGCCAGGGCCTTCCACAGTCTCCAGGCAACGCGTCCCCCGCCGTCTCCAGGCAACGGCGTCCCGCGGTCTCCAGGCAACAGCGCTCGGGTAGCGCTGCCCGGTCGGGGCGGGTCTCACTCCGCCAGCCACTTCCCCTGCCTGCACCGCCCCGCCCCGCGCCCGCCGGTCGGGATCTTATTTCGCGCCCCGCCCTTTTCTGGCACTGTACTCACCTGCCCCAGCTTCTCAGGCCCGGCTGGTTACTAGAAGGTCCCCTGGATACCGCCAGGAAAGGGCTTTCCGGCAAGGGGCAGACCCAGGAGGTAAGGGACAGATGACTGGACCTCACCTTGGCCAATCATTTCCTAAAAAAGCTTTTGGAAGGAGTCAGAAACCTCTCCCACCTTAAAGCAGATGCCCAGAATCATAACCTCACAAAAAAACCGGAGGTTTCCTCTCTGAGAACACATTCTGGCCAGTGTGGCCAAGATGACCAATGTGATAATATTGACAGAATAAACCTTTCCTAATTAAGGAATCTGTTGACTTTATAGTTTGTTTATTTTTAATGTTTGTGTTTAAAATGCACATAATATAATTTTACCATCTTAGCCATTTTTAAGTATTAAAGTACAGTAGTATTAAGTATATCAAACTATGTGAAACCAATCTCCAGAACTTTTTCACACCCGTTAAACAACAAGTTTCCCTTTTCCCTTCTCTCCAGCCCCTGGCATTTCGCTTTTTGTTTCTATGAATTTGAGTCTGCTAGATACCTTAAATAATGTCGTTTATTTTAAAAGAATCGCCGGGCACGGTGGCTCAGGCCTGTAATCCCAGCACTTTGGGAGGCTGAGGCAGGTGGATCACCTGAGGTCAGGAGTTTGAGACCAGCCTGACCAACATGGTGAAACCCCATCTCTACTAAAAATACAAAATTAGCCAGGCGTGATGGCGCATGCCTGTAATCCCAGCTACTCGGGAGGCTGAGGCAGGAGAATCGCTTGAACCTGGGAGGCGGAGGTTGCAGTGAGCTGAGACCGTGCTGTTGCATTCCAGCCTGGGTGACAGAGAGAGACTCCGTCTAAAAAAAATAAAAATAAATAAAGAATCAAAAGTAGATCTAGCATAAAGAAAGAAACCACCCCTAGTTTTAGTAAGCACCTAAATACTGACTGAAGACTGTGCTCTTCCCCACTCAGTACTTCATTCATTCATCCATCCATTCATTCGCTCAGGACACAATGTGAATTGCAGAATGGGTTTAGTCTGGGACACAGTGTTGAACAAAATTTTTAATTGGATCGTTTATCTTTATCAATTTGTTGGAGTTCTCAGTATATTATTTTGAGGGCTGTACATGCTGCAAATTTATTTTCCCTCTGTGTGGCTTGCCATTTTAGTTTCTTAATAGTATCTTCTGGACACCAAAAGTTAAACGTAGTCAAATGTATTAGTCTTTTCCTTTATGATTATTGCTTCTTATTTTCATTTAAGACATCTTTTTCTAATTTGATGACCTGAGGTTATTTTTATATTACTTTTTAGGGCAGTGCTGTTCTATAAAAGTATGAGCTGAGCCACTCATGTAGTTTAAAACATTCTAGTGTCCGTGTTAAGAGAGCAAGAATTAGATAAAACGATTTTAATAATGTGATGTTTAACTGAGTATATCCAATTTGTCAATGATTCAATGTTTGAATATAAAAATTACTGAGATATTTTACATTGTTTTGTCCTACTAATGTTTAAAGTCCAGTGCAGATTTTATACTTCATAACACATCTCAAGAGCTCCATGGCCATCTGTGGGCAGAGCTATTAATCTTTAAGAGGATTTGTTGTTTTACCCTTTCTCAGTGAGATCTGTATTCCACCTGAAATTGGTTTTCGAGTGCAGTGTGAGGTAGGAATCCAGCTTAATTCTTTCTTTCCAAAGGAGTATCCAGTTGACCCACCACCAACTTATTGAAGAGATAGTCCTTCCTCACTGGTCTGCTATGCTACTGTGGCCATAAAGAAAGTGTCCCCATATGTGCAAGTCCATTTCTGGACTCTATTCTGTGCCATTGGTCTATTTGTCTAAGCTTGCAACAGCACTACTCTATCTTAATTACCATAATTTATGTAACAAATTCTAATATCTGGTAGGGAAGGATGTCTTCTCAAGAGAGTCTTGCCTCTTCTTGGCCCTTTGTATGTCCATATAAATTATAATGAGCTTGTCAAGTTCCCTAAAAATATCTTTTGGATATTTATTGAGATTATATTGAATCTAGACCTCAGTTTGAGGAGAGCACTTCTTAATGTCATGTGTTCATCTGATGCTATCATCTGCTCAGGATCTGGACACATTCTTGCCTTCTAGACTGCCACCTTTCCCACTCTGAAGTAGAAGCGCTGACTGAGCAAGAGGCTCAACCCTCAGAGCTTTGATGACAGCACAATGGAGGGACCCTCCCCTTTTTGCAGGAGACATTTCTCAAGGGCAGAAAGTCCTTGGGATGGTCCTGGAATCCTAGGATGAAGAAAATGGCGTCTGGGAGGAACCAGCCCAAAGGGAACAGAAACAAACCTGAGTCCCCATCTATCTAAAGCAGGGAGCTTGTGCCCTATGTGTGATGCTCAGGGGTTGCACTCACTTGAACGCAGGGCAGATCGACAAGACTTACCCTCTAAAGAACACATTAGATGTGTTCCACTCTTCACTCTCCTCTTCACTCTCTGTCACTGGCCCTGCAGGTTGCTCTGTGGCTACAGACCAAGTTCCATGGAGAAGCCAGTCTCAAACGTAGAGAACCTCATGCAGTCTGGCTGACCAGGCATGAGAGGAAAGGAGCAAACTGTTGAAAAAAAGGAAATCTCTGGCATCTGAAGAGGATTGCCCAGATGGGAATGGAGACAAAATAGAGACAGTAGCAAGGTAACCAGGATCTGGTCATGGAAAAGGGGTCCTGTCACTTACCAAAGCTGAAGGTGGGTTTGCTGTTGTCTTGCATTCCGTGTGTCCACCAGGTCAAGCTGCTGGGAATCCACAGTCCTGGCAATTCTGAACTGCCCCAGAACTGTCCCAGCAGGAGGGAAACCATCTCTCCGGGATGAGAGCTGTGAATTGTCATGGCTGGTTGGGGGTGGCTCGATTGGGACTGAGAACTAGAGTACAGGGAATGAGAAATAAGGGGTAGGAGGAGAAGCAGGGGGAAAGGCGGGGGAGTAATGGAAATTGGGACTCTGATGTACATGGTGGCAGCAGATGCACAGTTTAAAACCAACAGAGGAAGAGCTGGGCAGATCCTTACAGCAGGGTAGTGGGCAGGCCTGACGTTATTCGGAGAGGGGTAACAGATAGGGCAGAACCCCGAAAAAGTGGGATGGCACAGGAGACTAGGGTGCAGGCTTGAACACTGAGGAAAAACAGCAGAAAGGAGGGCTGGATGATGAGAGCATTAAGGAACAGAAAAGGTGAAGTCATGGGTTGAGAAAGAGAAATTTGAGGTAGCTTGCTTGTCATTCTTTCAAATAGGAGCTCTAGTTACTTGTCCAAATGAGTCCAAAAGAGTCACTGGGATGTGGCCAGACCAGCTCCAGGATTTATCTCACACACAGCCCTCACATCATCCCATAACTGAATGCCCATTATGAAATGTACATACACATCCCTTTTGGTCTAGTAAGCAGGTCCCACCAATCAGGGAAATGGTACCAGTTTCTAGGTTTAAGAGTTGTCATGGGAAATGGCAAAGAGAAGAAATGGGGCTGTAGTATTAATCCTTGTTTTTGGGATACTATGTAGTTTTGCCCTCAGTAGGCAAAGATCGACCAAAGGGCTAGGATAGATTTAGAGGGCTGGAGCCTAGGTGAGCAGTGCTGAAGCAGGAATTGGGAAAGTGGGAAGAAATCAGTGCCTCAGTCTCCTTCCCTGACAACACTGTTCAAAGCCCTTTTCACTGCATTTACATCACTGGATAGATATGTGTGATTAGAGATGTCATGTCCATTTTACCATGAGGACGGTGAAGACCAGAGAAGGAAGTCCCTTAGGTGGGCGGGGGGTGACAAAGCAGATGGGACTAGAACTTGGGCCAAAAGAAGAGGGCAGAAGGGAGCACAGACCAGCAGCTTTGCCTCCTCCTGCGTCTCTCAACAGGATCCTGTAGGGGGCGCTTCAGAGCAGAACTGAACTTTTTGGAGCGTACCATCTCGGTTCCTGTGTTCCCTTGGTTTGACGATTTACTCTTAACTGGAACCATAAACGTAGGGCTGAAACTGGCAGGGTGACTGCCCACTCCTGAGTGCCTAACGACTAGATTTGGACTTCCTTGCTCACTACCTGAGATGCCTGTCTCCATGTCAGATAACTAAGGAGAGTGCACCCTCCCCCCTTTCTTTAGTCTGATGAAGCAACCCCCTTCTGCCGGGCATTCCTGGTTTCTTTGATCACCATCCAAATCCTAAGTCCCTTTGCTCACCTATTCTCTCTGGTATTTTTATCACCATAATATTCTGATTGTTCTTTCTTGACCCAACACCCTTTTCCTCCCTTACTTTCAGTTGTACTCTATAGAAGTTCAGCTGCATGATTAGCAAACTTCCCTATCTCCTTAGACCTGCTTCTTTATGGACAGTTCCTTGCTTCTCCTGGCTTTAAGTGTAACTTGGGTTTCCCTTGAGGACATTGCTTCCTGTGTATTTCAGGTAGAGACTCTACTTATTCTCTGAAACTCTAAGTACTTCAGGGTGGGAATGTGGTGTATAGGTTCTCTTTGCTCCTTTTGATTCCTTTCAAACCATTATTCATCTCTTCTTACTAGAAATCTCTTGCTCCTACATGTGTACTTGAGGGTCGTGAGAGGAGAGAGAGAATTGAAAAACTACCTATGGTGTACCATACTTATTAGCTGGGTGGCAAATAATCAGTACACTAAACCCCCGTGACATGCAGTTCACCTATATAATAAACCTGCACATGCACTCCAGAGCCTAAAAGTTAAAAAAATAAATACACACAACATTATGTGTATATGTATACATGTATCTGTAATATAGACTTTATATATTAAATATATAATATTTTAGACGTCAGTTGTATTGATATTTGTATAAACGATACAACTATATATGAATAAATATAATATGCGTATTTACATATAAGTAGACTTGAATTGCTGGTATAAGGTATGTTGTTAAACTTTGATAAATTCAGCATGAACACTGAAAACCAGCAATGGTGCCCCAGCCCATGGCCACTTCCCCACTGCAGTGCCCAAGGGTCATAAAGCTCAGGACCCTTCCCCGTGTCCCTGCTGAGCCAAACAGTGACCTGCCCAATGCTGAGGATGCTGAGTGACCTAAGGGGCCTGTGGGGGAACACAGAGCAGCAGGTGCTGGAGAGATGGGCAGTGGGTCTGGACTCCCAGTGGAGGGATGTTTTTTTAAAAAAAAAAAGAAAGAAAACCTCTTGCTCCTTAAAGCTTGTGCTATACATCACCATTTCCCTGCACTGTCCCCTAACATCTCCTGGACACTCTCTTTCTCTCTTTTCCTATTAACATTGTTACAGTTGTCTCAAAGTCGTATTCTTGAGTTCATCACACTGAGTGACTTCAGTGTCCATTTAGATGGCCTGATTCAATTCTCTGGCCTCTCTTTGTGTGTGTGTGTGTGTGTGTGTGTGTGTTTTACTTATAACACATTCTGTATTTTGTAAAAGTTTGATTTTTGACACAAGAATTGCACATTTTTATGGGGTACAGTGTGATATTTTAATACTTGTGTACATTGTGTAATGATCAAATCAGTATATGTAACAAATACATCACCTTACTTATTTCTTCTTGGCGCAGATATCGAAAAGACTCTTTTAGGTGTCTTGAAATATACAATAGTCCCTCTAATGTGAAATAGAACACCACAACTTATCTCTCCTATCTGTAATTTTGTACTCTTTCACCAATCTCTCCCCATTTCTCCTCCAGCAACCACTACGCTGTTCTGTACTTTTATGAGATTGACTTTTTTTAGAGCCCACAAATGAGTGAGATCATGTGGTATTTGTCTTTCTGTTTCTGGCTTTTTCACTTAATGTGATGTCCTCTAAGTTCACTTAATGTAATGCCCTATAGGTTCATCTACATTGCTGCAAATAACAAGGTGTCATGCTTTTTTTATGACTAAATTTTATTCTATTGTGCATATGTACTGCCTTTTCTTTATTCATTCATGCACTGATGGACTTTTAGGATAATTGCATAGCTTGGCTATTGTGAATAAGGCTCCAGGAAACATGGGAGTGAAGATTTCCCTTTGACGTATTGATTTTCTTTGGATCAATACCCAGTAGTGGGATTTCTGAATCATATGATACTTCTACTTTTAATTTATTTGTGGAAACTCTATACTGTCTTCCATAATGGTTGTACTAGTTTACACTCCCACCAAAACAGTGTGTAAGGGTTCCATTTTCTCCATATTCACACAAGCATTTGTCATTTTCGCCTTTGTGATAATGCTCATTCTATTTGGGGGGAGGTGATATCGCACTTTGGTTTTGATTCGCATTTCCTTGATGATTAGTGATGTTGAGTATTTTTTTCCATATACCTGTTGGCCATATATATGTGTTCTTTTGAGAAATGTCTATTTTGGTCTTTTGCCCACTTTTAAATTAAATTATTTGGTGTTTGTTTTGTTTTGTTGCTATTGAGTTGTTTGATTTCCTTGTATATTTTGGATATAACCCCTTGTTAGATGCATGGTTTGCAAATTTTCACCAAAATTCACCACTTGCCTTCTACTTCAGCCACTTATGGGCATATCTGGTCCTTCTCATTACTGAAGAATTGTCCCACCTCTGAAACCACATAGTCAGATATACTGTTCTCTGACCATGACTTCCTGTCCTTACAGTGTAATCACTCTATTCCTCCCAATTCACTTGGCCTCCAGCCCACCATCCTTTCCTTCTCTATATCTAGTAACTCTAATTCCCATGCTCTCTTTACTTCCCTCCTTACATAGTTCAGAGTCAACAGTGGCCCTGAATAGCTGGGTGCGCTATTCTGGTAGCAGCCCGGAATAGCTAGGCGCGCTGATATTTATTGCATACGAGACAAGGGGTAGGGTAAGGAGGGTGAGTAGCCCAGGTGATTGATAAGGTCAAGCAAGTCACGTGATCATGGGACAGGGGGCCCTTCGCTTTTAGGTAGCCGAAGCAGAGAGGGAAGGCAGTATATGTCAGCATTTTCTTCTATGCACTTATAAGAAAGATCAAAGACTTTAAGACTTTCACTATTTCTTCTACCGCTATCTACTGAGAACTTCAAAGAGGAACCAGGAGTATGGGAGGAACATGAAAGTGGACAAGGAGCATGACCATTGAAGCACAGCACGACAGGGAGGGGTTTAGGCCTCCGGATGACTGCGGGCAGGCCTGGATAATATCCAGCCTTCCACAGGAAGCTGGTGGAGCAGAGTGTTCCCTGACTCTTCCAAGGAAAGGGAGACTCCCTTTCACGGTCTGCTAAGTAACGGGTGCCTTCCCAGGCACTGGCATTACTGCTTGACCAAGGAACCCTCAAGCAGCCCTTATGCGGGTGTGACAGAGGGCTCACCTCTTGCCTTCTAGGTCACTTCTCACAATGTCCCTTCGGCACCTGACCCTATACCCACCGGTTATTCCTTGGTTATATTAGTAATACAACTAAGAGTAATATTAAAAGCTAATGATTAATAATGTTTATACTAATGATTGATAATGTCCATGATCATCTCTATATCTAATTTGTATTATAACTATTCTTATTCTATTTTCCTTATTATACTGTAACGGTTTGTGCCTTCAGTCTCTTGCCTCGGCACCTGGGTAATCCTTCGCCCACGCTATGGCATGTTAAGTCAGGATAAGGCTTTTCTTTGGAAAAGATGGAGGAGGGAGTGACTGGAAGGAGGTTTTGGGCAGGAGGTTTTGCTATGCTAGCAGTGTTAGAGATGCCCACATGATTTTTGAAACATTTAATTATTTCTGATTAAACTCTTCAGTAACCTAAGAATATAATTATATTTTCTTAACATAATAATTACTATCTAACAGCCAATAATATCTCTGTTAAAGGATTAACAAAGATCCAAGGGTGTTCCAGAATGTCTATACTAGCAGAATCCAGCTCAAATTGATTCTAACTATACTTATCTGGTATAGACTGGTTCAAGTAGATTAAACCATTGCCAATTTCTCCATGTAACTTCAAACTGATCCAAATAATTTAAAATTAACCCAGACTATCTCTTTGCACAACTAAGATCTGACTGTTAAAGTTGAAGTTATCATTGCCTTTTTTACAGAGAAAGATAGACTCAGCGAGAGGCGCATAGCGAAAGTTTTGGCATTAGACTGCCTAGCTCTTTCACTTACTATGAACTCAAGTGTATGACTTAACATCTCTAAACCTCTTATCTAAAAGGGTAAAATAATAGTACCTATCAGATAGAATAATTATTAAGACTAACTAAGGTATTATATGTATTTAGCCCAATGACTAGGCATTCAAATCAGGAAGCGCTCAATGAATATTTGCTACTATTATTATGATCCATTTCATCAGTCGGTGGAGGACAAGCTCTACCATGGTAACAGATAACCCCTGCATATCAGTGGCTTAACACAACCAAGCTTTGTTTTTTGCTTCTATCTGGGGCTCAGAGGAGTCAGAGAGCTTTTCTTGGCAGCTGTCCTGCAGTGATCACTTGGGGATGTCAGCTGGTTCTTTCTTGCCAGTCTGTCCTCTCAGAGGTATCTAGCTTCCAACCACACAATGTAAGAATACATGGAGAATTTACACCATCTCTTTACTGCCTCACATTGCCATTGGCAAATCTCTGTCACATGGTTTTTGCCAACCAATGCTAACCCTACGGGGCCTGGGAAATGCCTGGGAAGAACCTATGGGATGAACATATAACATTGTCTCCGTCTTCATACCAAGGTTCATGCTGAGGGAGGCAGCAGGGGTGTTGCTTGGGCAAGATTTCTGATCCAGCCTAATAGACACGGCCTCCTATGCAGTTCTGGACAGTTGTTTTAGTGTAGAAATGTGGGCCCATCACCTAATTCTTCAACGGAAGCCAGACATCTTGATATTTAATTAATTAAATTTTTTTTTTTTTTTTTGTATTTTTAGTAGAGACGGGGTTTCACCATGTTTCGATCTCCTGACCTCGTGATCCGCCCGCCTCGGCCTGCCAAAGTGCTGGGATTACAGGCGTGAGCCACCACGCCCGGCTCTGAAATCTTGATATTTATTTATTTATTTATTTTATTTTTTTTTTTTTTTTTTGAGACAGAGTCTGCTCTTTCACCAGCTGGAGTGCAGTGGCGCAATCCGGCTCATGCAGCTCCGCCCCGGTTCACGCATCCTGCTCAGCCTCCGAGTAGCTGGACTACAGGCGCCGCCACCCCGCTATTTTTTGTATTTTTAGTAGAGACGGGTTTACCGTGGTCTCGATCTCGTGACTTGTGATCGCCGCTCGCTCCAAGTGCTGGATTACAAGCGTGACCACCGCCCGCCTTGATATTTAAATGTTGACAGCCAATCCTATTTGAGAGAGTGAGAGTGAGAAGGAGAGTGACTGTGCTGGCCGAATTAAATAGAATCCATGTGTTGAATATCAGGTAACAACTCTGATTTCATCCCACTCTTCCATCAGATAAATAGGGAAGCTAAAGCCCAAGAGGAAAAGTAATTGGCAAAACCACAATAAACACTGACAGAATCATCAGTGCCCAAAGCCCAGTCTGTGCTCTTTGCTCTGAAACATGGCTATAGCAAGCCCATCCTTTCCCTCCCACTCTTGATGCTCCCAGACTCAGCAGCCTCACTTCAAAAAGAGCCATTCTTGGCAATGACAGGTATGAGAACTGCACCAGTGGAAAGCCTGGCCCAGTCAGGCTGTTGGTGCAGGTACAGTGAGCAGGAAGTCCCAGGGCCATTGCCTATTTATCGGTGATTTGTGTATCCTTTTGTACTAAGTGCCTGTTTCTATCTCTAAATTATTTTCTACTAGCTTGCCTGTCTTGCTGATTTGTAAGAGTTCTGTATGTATTCTGAATAATTGTTCTTTGAAAAGCTTGTATGTGTTGCACATATTTTAAGACCTTGCTCTTAAGGTCCTCTGAGTACGTTCACTCCAGGGGAAACAAATCATGGGCAACAGAGGGGCTGGAGAGGAGGGAAGCGGTATAGCACTCCAACACTTAATGCTTGCAACAGTCACCTTCACTGTCCACTCCCCCACCCCAAGGCTGCTGAAAGAATCTGGTGGTCAAGGGAAATCTGGTAGTGACACTTGGACACCTGAGGTACCTAAGTCACAGGTTCTATCTGACCTTCAGACACGAGATGGCTCACAGCATTTGGAGAAGCTGGAGGAGTTTCATCATAACAAATGGTGCACAACAGCTAAATTTCTCCTAGACACCAGATTATTGATGCTTTATTATGGTTTTAGTTTATTTATTTGTTCTTGTTAGTGGGGGGGTCAGATATTGAGAGTGCTTTTGTCAGAGACGTTTGAACTAGAGCAACTCCATCTTGTGTAGGGGATGGGTAAAATAAGGCTGAGACCTGCTGGGCTGCATTCCCAGGAGGTTAAGGCATTCTTAGTCACAGCATGAGACAGGAGGTCGGCACAAGGCCCGGGTCATAAAGACCTTGCTGATGAAACAGGTTGCAGTAAAGAAACCAGCTAAAACCCACCAAAACCAGGATGGCAATGATAGTGACCTCTGGTCGTCCTCACTACTACACTCCCACCAGTGCCATGACAGTTAACAAATGCCATGGCAACGACAGGAAGTTACCCAATATGATCTAAAAAAGGCAGGCCAGAATTATTTACCCCTTGTTTAGCATATAATCAAGAAGTAGCCATAAAAATGGGCAACCAGCAACCCGATGGACTGCTCTGTCTATGGAGGAGCAGCCATCATTCTATTCCTTCACTTTCATTATAGACTTACTTTCACTTTACTCTATGGACTCGCCCTGAATTCTTTTGCATGAGATCCAAGAACCCTCTCTTGGGGTCTGGATCTGGTTCCCTTTCTGGTAACACTTCCGGGCTTGGATAACTTGTGAGAGGCAGTGAGAAGAAACATAAGGCCTCTCTCCCTCACCTTACCTCACCAGAAGGTAAGAAAAGGTGAGAAACAAGGAGGTTTTCCTTTGCAAAGCCAAAGGGAAGAGAGTGGGTCGAGGGGCAGGGAGTTGCACAGCCCTCCAACACTTAATGCCTTCAATAGTCACCCTGACTGCCTCCTCTCCCAGCCCAAGGCTGCTGGAAGAATTTGGTGGCCATGAGCAGTCTGGTAGTGACATGGGGACACCTGAAGCACTGACTCACAAGTCCTACCTCTCTCTCAGAAATGAGGCAGCTCATAGCACTTGGAGGAGCTAGAGGAGTTGCATCTGTCTTACCCTGCCAAACTTCAGGGTGGAGTGGAAACCTGAGCCTACAGGCTCACTTTTCCTCATAGATGGATTCAGATCTGGCCCTACACCCCATCCTGCCCTACAACCACATACACCAGTCTGGGCTGGAAGCAGCACCTATTGGAGGAGGGGGAGGAGTCTCTTTCCCACCCTGATCATTCCTGTGTCTCCATCTTCCCAACACTTGCCCCAGTCTGGTTGCCTGAGAGACACGGAGTAAGGGTGGTTGGAAATGCGCAAGGAGTTAGGCAGGTGGTCCCAGAGTTTCCCTAATCACATGCACACAATGGGTCCCCCGTAGGCCAACTACTGACACTGTTGTTGACCTTGTATCCTGATCTGGATTCAATTTTCATGAGAGCTCTACTAGTTACTCAGGTGAGTTACTTAATCTTCCTAAGTCTCAGTTTCTTAAACTGTAAAATTAGGACAATAATATAAACTTTACATGATCTGAGTATTAAGTGAGATGCATCAAAAACTATGTATTTTAAGCATCGAAAACTATGAACATAGTATGTGCTCAAGAAATGAGAAATAATAATAATAATAATAATCATCATCATCATCATCATCATCCTGATTCTCTGAGGTTAGATTTCTAGGGAATGGTCCAGATGAGCCTGAAGCCTAGATCTGCTATTCCAGCATACTTCTCTGCCTCTCAACTTAGTTTCTCTTCATCTAACACTTGTCCAGGGTGTAGTGGGACTCAATTTGTTAAAATTATGTAAAGAATGTGTGCATCTGTGTTCATGAGGTATATGGACCTATAACTTTCTTTTCTTGTAATATCTTATGGGTTTTGTTTTTTTTTTTTTGTATCAGAGTGGTGATGCTCACAAAATGAGTTAGGAACTATTCTTTCCACTTACATTTTTCTAGAAGACTTAGTGCAGACTTTGAGTATGTCTTTCTTAAATGATTGGTAGAATTCACAAGTTAATCCATCTGCACTGGAGATTCCCTTGTGGAAAGGTTTTTTATTTTATTTTAAGTTCTGGGATACATGTGCAGAATGTGCAGGTTTGTTCCATAGGTATACATGTACTATGGTGGTTTGCTGAACCCATCAACCTATCATTTACATTTGGCATTTCTCCTAATGCTATCTCTCCCCTGGGAGAAAATTTTTGCAATCTATCCATCTGACAAAGGGCTAATATCCAGAATCTACAAGGAACTTAAACAAATTTACAAGAAAAAAACAACCCCATCAAAAAGTGGCAAAGGATATGAAGAGACACTTTTCAAAAGAAGACATTTATGTGGCCAAGAAACCTATGAAAAAAAGCTCATCATCACTGGTCATTAGAGAAATGCAAATCAAAACCACAATGAGATACCATCTCACGCCAGTTAGAATGGTGATCACTAAAAAGTCAGGAAACAACAGATGCTGGCGAGGATGTGGAGAAATAGAAACGTTTTTACACTGTTGGTGGGAGTGTAAATTAGTTCAACCATTGTGGAAGACAGTGTGGAGATTCCTCAAGGATCTAGAGCCAGAAATACCACTTGACCCAGCAATCCCATTACTGGGTATATATCCAAAGGATTATAAATCATTCTACATAAAGACACATGCACACGTATGTTTATTGCAGCACTATTCACCATAGCAAAGACTTGGAATCAACCCAAATGTCCATCAATGACAGACTGGATAAAGAAAATGTGACACATATACACCATGGAATACTATGCAGCCATAAAAAAGGATGAGTTTACATCCTTTGCAGGGGCATGGATGAAGCTGGAAACCATCATTCTCAGCAAACTAACAGGAACAGAAAACCAAACACCGTATGTTCTCACTCATAAGTGGAAGTTGAACAATGAGAACATATGGGCACAGGGAGGTGAGCATCACGACAAGGGCCCCATACCACATAAATGTAGAAATTTATAATGCAATCCTGTATTAATTACCGTAAATAACCCAGCTGCTCTAGACCAGGAACCTTGGAGGTATGGATTAGGAATAGGTATCTCAGGAAGGGATCCCATGGGATGGTTAGCTCTTAGACTAGTCACCAACTCCATCCTGAGCCCACCCAGGATTATTATAACTCACAGTCCCACTACTTCCTTTAACCCATCAGACAATGACCCTAAGAGAGTAAAAATAATTATGGTAACTGACTGAATCCGACTTTAGAAATTAAGACTGAATATGGGGATGTAAATGCCTGGGTTGAATGGGTCAAATTTTCAGTACTAGTCTTAATAAGAGAGACTGTTATGCATGCTCTGCTGGGCAGCCTCAGGCACAAGTGGTTCCATTTCCCCTAGGATGGGATACCAATCCTGATGGAATGTGTTGCATATTGGCTACATACCAGGACAGGGATGCATGGGGAAACGAGACTTGCAAAAGTCTATCATTGCTCTTTCTCACCTTGTGGAGATCAGACCCTAGAGCAATCCCCTCATTCTCCATAGGAAATATGAACCACTCCTCTTGCCTCTATAGGCAGGGGGTGGAGTTCAATAAGCCCGTAGGAGAACTCTCAACTTGTACCCACATACTAAACATTACTGGTGAGTCAAACAAAGGCAACTACTCGGCTATTCATATACCCTGGGCTGATGCCTGGTGGTATTGTGGAAAGAGGAACCTCCATGACCTGTTACCATCCAATTGGACCAGGACTTGTGCCTTAGTTCAATTGGTCATTCCATTCACCCTGGCATTCCATAAGATCCTCGAGAATCCACGTGGCCACCAAAGTCGGAGAGATCTAACAAATTCTTTTGATCCCAACATTTATATTGACTCAATAGGAGTCCCTAAAGGAGTACCTAATAAATATAAGGCCCAAAGCCAAATAACTGCTGGGTTTAAATCAGCAATCTTCTGGTGGTCAACTACTAATAAAAATGTGAATTGGATTAATTACCTCTATTATAATCAACAACGATTCATCAACTATACTTGAGATGCTCTCAAAGGAGTGGCTAGTCAGTTAGATGCCACCAGCCAAATCGCCTGGGAGAACAGACTTGCACTAGACATGATCTTAGCAGAAAAAGGGGATGTATGCATCATGCCGGGTGGAAAAGTGTTGCACTTTCATTCCTAACAATACTCCCCCAGATAAAACCATCACAAAGGCATTATAAGGGTTAAGAACTTTAGCCAATGAATTGGCAGAAAATGCCAGAATTAATGACCCGTTTACTGATTGGCTAGAGAGTTGGTTCGGGAAATGAGAAGGAATGGTAGCCTCCATTCTAACATTCCTTATAATAGTGGCTAGAGTCCTAACAGCTGTAGGGTGTTGCACTGTCCCGTGTTAGAGGGTTAACCCAAAAATTAATCGAAACAGTCATCAACAGACAAATGCCCATAACATACCAACTATTATTAGAAACTAAATCAGATCTACTCTATTGTAATGAAGAGAGTTAACAGCTCTTGAAATGATTTCAGGACCAAAGGACACAAAAATTAAGGTGGAAATGGGACCAATAGGAGTAAAAAGAAAAAGAGGAGGGAACTGAAGGAAATAATGTATACAGTGGTCCGCCGTCAAGACAAAGTGCCTTTCTCACAGGAGGACAAGACAGGCAGATCACCTGAGCCCAGGAATTTGAGACCAGCCTGAGCAACATAGTGAGACCCTGTCTCTACAAAAAATATTTTTAAAAATTAACTGGGCATGGTGGCACATGCCTGTAGTCCCAGCTACTCAGGAGGCTGAGGTGGGAGGATCGTTTGAGCCTGGGAGGCAGAGGTTGCAGTGAGCCAAGACTGTACCACTGCACTCCGACCTGGGTGACAGAGCGAGACCTTGTCTCAAAAAAGAAAAGAAAAAAAAAAAACCCAAAAAAAACCCAAAACCCTAGAGGTAGATACTATTATCTCCTTTATACAGATAAAGAAATGGAAGCACAAGAAGATGGAATAAATTTCCAAATGTGGCCCAGCTAGAAAGTTACATGGCTGAGAGTTGAACCCAGGTAGCATAGTTCCAAGGCCCAGGCTCTTATCTATTATATTGTGCCACATCCCAAGTAGCCAACTGAGATTTCTGAAACTTAGCTGACGTAATGGATGGGACACTATTGAGGAAAGTTGAAAAGATTTAGGATTATTATTCTAAGTCACAACTATTGGGCCAGATCCTTGACATCCAGATGTGTTTCTTGGGAACTTGTTAAGAAAGTTGCCCTGATGGGTGCTTTAGATCATCCTCACCGGCATTCTGTAGCCTAAACAAACAGCACTGTAGAATGGAATATTAACTTCACAATAAATGTTTGTTGAGTGATTTTTTCCCCAGCTCCACCCCCATTGTTGGTCTGCAATCTCCCAAACTCTTCTTTCAGATCTGTTTCACTTTCATGAGCTCCTCTCCTATTTCCATTGTGTCTACCCCAACTGTGATTTCCAGTAACTCAGACTTTTATTTACAAGGAGAGTGTCTTGGTTTCCACAAATGACTTAGCCTTAAACTTCCTCTGCTACCAGAAATCATGAGGACAGTGGGAAATGCCCTGAACTTTAGCCTTGACTTAATTTGTGAAGATCTCAGAAAAAACACCTTCTCTCGTTGGAGCTTAGTTCTCCCATATTTAAAATGGAGATGATGACCATATCTGACTTTGGAGGTGACAGAGCAGGAGCATCGCCATCTTGGACAAGCCCCTTATTCTAAAGTTTGCCTTAATAAATAACCGCCTAAATCTAAAGGGCATTAGCCTAATGGCTGAGGTCAGCATGATCATAAACCATAAATAATATCTCCAACCAGAAACATTCCAAACTCCTCCCCGACCAGAGACATGCTAGCCAAGATAACTCCCCTCTGAGCTGGAAAGATATCTGCCCCAAGATAACCACCCCTCCTCCCAGAGAGATTCCAACCCCGCCGTAAACTTCTCCACACACATAAACATTCCAAGCTTCTGATAAGCCCCCTCACCCTAAAACCAATGTATACTCTTAGTCTGTAAGAGAAAGTGCTCTTGACTGAAATCAGCCAGGAGTGCCTCTCAGGTTTTATCTAAAGAAAACCTGTCTGTAACTGATAGCCCTGTTTCGTGTTTCTCTTCCTCTTTCTTTAACTCTTACAGGAGGTATAATAAAATTATTTTTAAGCTCAAAAGGTAACAGGACTTAAAAGTTAAATAACTGTATATGTTATCACTAACTTCAAACTATTATCCTAGAAAATGTTCATTATTGATAGTAGCTTGTATTTGTCAACTTCACATGTTAAGATCAGTGGTCTCGATCTCCTGATCTCTGATCCGCCCGCCTCGGCCTCCCAAAATGCTGGGATTACAGGCATGAGCCACTGCGTCCAGCAATTTTTTTTTTTTACACAGAGTCTCACTCTGTTGCCTAGGCTGGAGTGCAGTGACACAATCTCAGCTTGCTGCAATCTCCACCTCCAGAGTTCAAGCGATTCTCCTGCCTCAGCCTCCTGAGTAGCTGGGATTGCAGGTGCCTATCACCACGCCCAGCTAATTTTTGCATTTTTATTTAGAAGTGGGGTTTCACCATGTTGGTCAGGCTGGTCTCAAATTCCTGACCTGAAGTGATCTTCACGCCTCGGCCTCCCAAAGTGCTGGGATTACAGGTGTAGCCACTGTGCCTGGGCAAATTTTTTTATTTTTAGTAGAGATGGGGTTTCGCCATGTTGGCCAGTTCCTGCGGGACAAGACCGACGGCGCCATGCAGGTATTCCTCTAGGGCCCGCCCCTCACTCTCGCTGTCGCTAAGCTGCTTCCGCAGGGTACCCCGCAGGTCCTGGCTTGCCTCATAGCGCCCACGCATGTCCTGGGGCGTGGAGATCACAGAGCCTAGGGGGGTCCTTCGAGGCCTCCAGAGCCCACCTACTCTCTTCTGGTTCCAGGGATACACACTAGCCAACGCTAGGCGGGGTCCAGGGCCTGGACCTGGCCTGGGGCAGGATAGGGGCCTAGGCCTGAGAGCCAGGCTTCTGCTCCCCTCCTATGTGCCCTCACCACCCTCTGAACCCTCATCTCCCTGGGGTCCCGGACAACTCCTATCAAAGCCCCCTGACGCCTGACAAACCCCCAGGCACACTCCTGGGTTCTGACCCCACACCCAAGGCTCCCAGGCTCCTCCCCCTTGCATCCTGGTTCCACTCTCAGACTCCTCCCTACCCTGGCTCTGCCCCTAGCTCCCAAGCTCCTCTCATCCTAGGCTCTGATTCCCCTTGCTAGACTTTTTCCCAGGGTCCTGGCTTTGTATGACCAGGGACTTGTCTCTCTCTCTACCAGGACCCTAACACTGCCGCAGCCTCCTCCCTCCACCAGCTGCCCAAGCACCCGCCCCCAGCTGCCCAAGCACCTCCACTTCTGGGCTGGCTTCAGCGCAGAGCCCTCGGCCACCTCCTTGGGGGTTCTGACACCCTTAGACACTATTTCTCAGGGCTCTGGCTGCACCCCAGGGCGCCAGACACCCCCAGACACGCCCCCGCCCCCGCCCCCGCCCCCACCTGGAGAGCGCGAGCCCCTCCCCGTGGGCCTCTGGCTGCGCCCAGAACGCTCAAGCCCCTTCCTACCTGACCTTCAGCTGGCGCTTGTGCAGGGTGGAGAGAATCAGGGCAAGCGAGCGTGGAGGAGTCTGAGCAGGCCGGGGAGGGGCCTCGGCGGGGCGAACGGCCACTGCCCGGCGAGGAGCGCCGCGGTGGAGACGAGGTCCGCTGGCCCGAGAGCCCCCGCAGGCTGCCGTCGGACGCTGTTGGACGCAGGCTGCCGCTCTCAGCGTCAGACAGGGCTGCCTGAGGGTAGGGGAGGGAGGCAGGAGGCCGCAGAGTTAGGAACCGCGGGGTTGGCTGGGCAAAGACGCCCAGGCGAGGCTGGGGGGCACCTCATCCCAAATGCTGCCTCCTACAAGAAGCCTTCCTGATTTCACCTCCTCCACTAGCTCAGTCCTCAGCTCGCCGCTGAGGCCTCCCATTTATTGTGAAAAGATCATTTGGCATTGCTCACAGGTGGGCTCTGAAAGGGCCGTGCCTCCCCTCTGAGACTGGGGGCTCCCCAGGGCAGAGGCCAGGTGAGCTAGCAGGGGTGCTGAGCAGCTACAGCCTGGGTCCCAGGCCCCCACCCATTTGCAGTTCAGTCCCAGGCCACCGAAAGGCGAGGTGGGGGAGCCCAGGACTGCCTGGCAAGGCCCTGTCTTCCCACCTCTCTGGGCTCACACCTGTGCCAGGTCCCTTAGGCTCAGCTGTAGGCCCTCTCCGTCCTCTGTCTCCAGGGCCGCCTGCTCCTGTAGCCGCAGGGATTCCTGGAGTGCGGTTAGGGAGACAAAGGGTGGTCGGGGTTCTGTCTTATCTGAAACCTCCCCTTTCCCTCCCTCCCTGGCCCACCACTGATCAGGTGGCCTCTGAAGCCATGTCCATAGGCCAGCTACCTGATAGACCCCACAGCAGGCCCGAGGCCCTCACTGAACAGACCAGGCCCAGAGAAGAGCTGTGTTCTGCCCCAGGTCACACAGTCGATTGGAGGAGAGCTAGACCTAGAACCCAGGCCAGGCCCCACACAGAGGGTGACCAAACCAGGCTGCACCGTGGGGGAGTGAGTGTCCCACTGGTGAGGGTGGGCAGCTGGGATTCCAGAGGCAGCATCTGGACCTGAAGAGCGTGGATGGGAGTTCAACTCCCAACTCTCCCGCTTACTGGCTCTGAGACTGGACAAGCATTTCCCCTCTTGGGCCTCAGTTTCCCCATCTGAGTCATGAGGATTACGCTATAGGGCTGCTGGGAGGATGAAATGGGATGGAGGAGGTGAGTGTGCTTCCCACGAAGCCTGCACACCTGTGAGGGCTGAACCTGAGTGTGAGTGGGACGCTGGGGGTGGCCCAGGCAGCCCAGCCCTAAGCCTGTGTCCATGGATCTGGCCGGTACCCCATCCCATCCTGCCCCATCTCAGGGGCAGCTGCAGCTCACCAGGGCCTCAAGCTTCTCAGTGAGGTCCTTGTTGACCTGATCCTTCTCCAGATTCTGCTTCTGAAGACGCTCCACTGCCAGGCCCAGCTCTGTCACTCTGGAGTTGGGGGAGCAACAGAGATGAATAGGGGACCGCCCCCGCCTCTCAAATCCACTAGCTCTGTGTCCACCACGCTTCTCCAAACCCGAGGCAGGGACCCTAACATCCACCTCCCTGGCTGTGTGACCTTAAACAAGTCGTGGCTCCTCTCCAGGCCTCACACTTCCCATCTGTGAAATGGGAATGAGGTTCCCACCAGCTTTATCTCATGGGAAAGCACTTGAGGACTTGTCCAGGTGGCAGGAGTAAGGGGCACAAGTTCTTTTTTTGTTGTTTTCTTTTGAGACGGAGTTTCACTCTGTCATCCAGGCCAGAATACAGTGATGTGATCTTGGCTTACAGCAACCTCCACATCCTGGGTTCAAGTGATTCTCCTGTCTCGGCCTCCCTCGTAGCTGGGATTACAGGCACACACCACCACACCCGGATAATTTTTGTATTTTTAGTTGAGACAGGGTTTCACCTGTCGGACAGGCTGGTCTTGAGCTCCTGACCTCAGGTCATCCCCCACCTTGGCCTCCCAAAGTGCTGGGATTACAGGTGTGAGCCACCACACCCGGCCACAAATTCTGTCACTGGAGTCTAAGCTGTTTATGATATACACTGGGCAAGTGACTTCGGAACCTCACTGGGGTGCCTGGGAAGACTGGCTGAGCTCACAGAGGAAGGCCCTGCTCCTAGTGAACAGATGCTCCCTTCTCCCCAGCTCTCCAGTTTTACCTTCTGCAGGGAAGCCTGCCTCGTGCGACACCCACCAGGTAACCACCTGGCACTGAGGTCAGCCTTGTCCAGGTCGCTTTGCATCTGCTGCTGGGCCAGGTCCTTCTCGCGGAACACCTTGTCCTGCAGCTGCTCCTCCAGTTGGGCCTGCAGCAGGGCCTGCTTCTCCAGGGCTACCTTGGCCCGGCTCTCTGCCAGCCACAGGCCGGTGCTCAGTCCCAGGCCGGCCTCCTGGACAGCTCCCCTCCCAGCTGCAGCAGGTCCCTTGGGAAGAGAGCACAGGATGGGGATGGGATGGGGCTCTCTCCCAACTACAAATTAAAACTACGCTGGGGCCGGGTGTGGAGGCTCACACCTATAATCCCAGCACTTTGGGAGGCTGAGGCGGGCAGATCACCTGAGGTCAGTAGTTCGAGACCAGCCTGGCCAACATGGTGAAACCCCATCTCTACTAAAAATACAAAAAATTAGCCAGGCGTGGTGGCGCACTCCTGTAGTCCCAGCTGCTTGGGAGGCTGAGGCAGGAGAATTGCTTGAACCTAGGAGGTGGAGGTTGCAGTAAGCCGAGATCATGCCACTGCACTCTAGTCTGGGCGGCACAGCCAGACTGCATCACAAAAAAATAAATAAATAAAATAAAAATAAAACTACACTGGGCTGGGTGCAGTGGTATGAACCTGCAGTCCCAGCTATGCGGGAAGCTGAGGCAGGATTGCTTGAGCCCAGGAATTTGAGGCCAGCATGGGAAACATAGTGAGACTCCATCCAAAAACTAAAGAGGAAGAAAAAAAAAAAAAAAACAACACTACACTGGGATGCCATTTGTCCACTATCAGATTGGGAAAAAAAAAAAAAAAGGGACACATAGTACACAAGGAGGGGCTCTGGGGTAACAGGCCCTCCCCTACACAGCTGGTGGGAGGGTGAGTACAACCACAATGGAGGGCACTGAGGGAGAGCTCCGAAAACTATGTATGCATAGGACCTTCCCCACCAGCTCCTCCTCTAAGAATGTATCCAAAGATATAACCCAGCACAGAGGAGATGACCTGTGGAAAAGCAGGTTCACTGCAGCATTGCTCATGTAAGAAATCCTGGTGACAACCTAAATGTCTATCAAAAGGGGACTGCTACTAAGTACATGATGGTACATCCCTTAAGTGGAAAACTGTGGCCAAGAAAAACCAGTGGAGAAGTTCTTCCTGGCCTGATCCAGAGCCATGTCCCAGTTATAACTAGTAGGTGAAGAAAGCATCTTCAAGAACTGTGAAGATGAAATTTTACCAGGCATATATACAAAAAAGTTGTGTGTGTGTGTGTGTGTGTGATCTGCTTTATTTGCTTATATAAAATAACCCTGGAAGGTCCTTAAGAAACTGATAGGCCAGGCACAGTGGCTCATGCCTGTAATCCCAGCACTTTGGGAGGCTGAGGTGGGAGGATCACCTGAGGTCAGGAGTTCAAGACCAGTCTGGCCAATATGGCGAAATCCCGCCTCTGTTAAAAATACACCACACCTCTATTAAAAACACAAAAATTAGCTGGGTGTGGTGGCTCACGCGTGTAATCCCAGCTACTTGGGAGGCGGAGGTGGGAGAATCGCTTGAACCCGGGGGGCAGAGGTTGCAGTGAGCCAAGATCGTGCCACTGCACTCCAGCCTGGGAGACAGAGCGAGACTCCATCTCAAAAAAAAAAAAAAAAAAGAAAAAAGAAAAAAAAAGAAACTGACAATGCTTCTCATGGTAACTTGGTGGCCAACAAAAAAAAAAAAAAAAAAAAAAAAAAGAAAGAAAAGAAAAAGAAAAAAGAAAGAAAAAAAATTGTATATATAAAAAGAAAAAGAAGCTGATAATGCTGCTTGCCTCCAAGGAAGGAATAGGAATATCTGGGGTCAGAGGTGAGAGGGAGCCATTTTACTGTGTACCCTTTTGAAATGTGAGCATGTGACTTAATCAAAAGTAAAATATAAAAATTTTAAAGGCTACTTACAAAATTTGTTTTTGTTTTTGTTTTTTTTCAGACGGAGTCTTGCTCTGTTGCCCAGGCTGGAGTGCACTGGTGCGATCTCAGCTCACTGCAACCTCTGCCTCCCTGGTTCAAGTGATCTCCTGCCTCAGCCTCCCGAGTAGCTTGAATTACAGATGTACGTCACAACACCCAGCTAATTTTTGTATTTTTAGAAGAGACGGGGTTTCACCATGCTGGCCATGTTGGTCTTGAACTCCTGACCTCAGGTGATCCACCCGCCTCAGCCTCCCAAAGTGCTGGGATTATAGGCGTGAGCCACCACGCCTGGCCTTAAAATACATTTTTAATGTATTTTAATGTATTTTTAATGTATTTTAAGGCCAGGTGTGGTGGCCCATTTCTGTAATTCCAGCACTTTAGGAGGCCAAGGCAGGTGGATTGCTTGAGCCCAGGAGTTTGAGACCAGCCTGGGCAACATAGCAAGACCCTATCTCAAAAAAAAAAAATTAGCTGGGTATAGTGGTGAACACTTACAGTCCCAGCTACTTGGGAGGCTGAGGTGGGAGGATCACTTGAGCCTGGGAGGTCAAGCCTAACATGAGTTGTGATTGTGCCACTGCACTCCAGCCTGGGCGACAGAGAGAGACTGTCTCAAAAAAAAAAAAATGTATTTTAAGTCCATAATACAGGTTAAATCCTTTCCCTTCCTTTCTTGAATGAACTGTACCACTGGTTATCCAATAGTAAGGAGGGAAAGTGCCTCATTATAGAATTCTAATTAATATACAAAGGAGTGACTAAATGAGAAGCTCACAGTTTTGCAGCCTCTGATGAGTGGGTTGGATCTTGAAAAGAGAGACAGCAGGCATGGGGGCATCCTGCTGGAAGAATACATTCTACTTATGGAGTCTTGATCAAAAAAAAGCAAGCAGAAGAACCTGAATCTGACCTAGCTTTAGATCTGACATCCAATTTACAGGAACTACATGGGATAAAGAAACATGTTAATTGACACCATAAGGATGCAACCAGCAAAATCCAGACCATGAGAATCTCCAAGGACAATTGGCCCACCTTCCTGAACAAATAAGTTAAAAGGGACTTAAAAGACAAAGCAGGGGCCAGGCACAGTGGCTTGGGCCTGTAATCCCAGCACTTTGAGACACCAAGGTAGGTGGGTCACCTGAGGTCAAGAACAGCCTGGCCAACATGGTGAAGCCCCCATCTCTACTAAAAATACAAAAGTTAGCTGGGCGTGGTGGTGCACGCCTGTAATCCCAGCTACTCAGGAGGCTGAAGCCATAGAATTGCTGAACCCAGGAGGCAGAGGCTGTAGTGAGCCAAGATCCTGCCACTGCACTCCAGCCTGGGCAACAAAGCGAGACTCCATCTCAAAAAACAAAAAAAAAGACAAAGCAACCATTCACACTTTGTGAATGTCTATGGATCTGGATCCAAACAAATTGTAAAGAAAAAACTAAAGCAAGACTATCTGTGACTTTTTATTTACTTATTTATTTTGAGACAGAGTTTCACTCTGTCACCCAGGCTGGAGTGCAGTGGTGTGATCTCGACTCACTGAAACCTCTGCCTCCTGGGTTCAAGCGAGTCTGGTGCCTCAGCCTCCCCAGTAGCTGGATTACAGGCATGTGTCACCACACCTGGATAATTTTTGTATTTTTAGTAGAGATGGGGTTTCACCATGTTGGCGAGGCTGCTCTCGAACTCCAGACCTCAGATGATCTGCCTGCCTTGGCCTCCCAGAGTACTGGGATTATAGGTGCACCTGGCCTATCTGTGACATTTATGAGACATACGGAAAATTTAGACACTGGCTATTTGATGATATTAAGAAAAGATTATTAAACCAGGTGTGGTTGCTCACGCCTGTAATCCCAGCACTTTGGGAGGCCAAGGCAGGAGGATCACGTGGGCTCAGGAGTTCAAGACCAGCCTGGGCAACAAAGTGAGACCTCGACTCTACAAGAAATAAAAAAATCAGCAAGCCTGGTGGCATGCATCTGTGGTCCCAACTTCACAGGACCTGAGATAGGAGGATTGCTTGAGACCAGGAGGCCGAGGCTGTAGTGAACCATAAAGAAAAAAAAAAGATTACTAACTAAAATATTTTTAATGCACTAAATGAAACACCTTGGCCTCCTGCCTTGGGGCTCTCTCCACAGCCTCCCCGACACTGCTGATGAGCTGACTGCTCACACCGATCAGACACTCCTGCTCAAAGATCAGGCAGGCCCAAGCTCCCCCGCTGAGGCAGGCTCTCCTTTCCCTGTACCAGCTCTTCCTTGCAACGCCCCTGGCTGTCATGGGCTCCCACCTCCATGCCTTTGCTCATGCCTTGCTCCTGCTTGAAGCGCCTGCTGCTCTGCTTCAACCCTCCCCATCCCTTGACGCTCAGTGCAAATTCCATCTCCACAAAGTGGTTTTTCTGACCTCCCCACCCCTCCCATCCTTCTGAGCCTCCAGGACATTCCCTCTGTCCCACGTACATATCACTGACCACTCGCTTCCTCAGCCTAGAATTTTGGGGATCTACATCTTTTTATCACTAGAGGCTGTGAGGTCCTTGGTAGCAAAGCTGAATATTCTAGTGGATTAAAATCAGGAACTTCAGCCTGGCATGGTGGCTCATGCCTATGATCCCAGCACTTTGGGAGGCTAAGACTCCGCCTCAGCTCAGGAGTTCAAGACCAGCCTGGGCAACATGGTGAAACCCTGTCTCTACTAAAATACAAAAAAAAAAAAATTAGCCAGGCATGGCAGCATGCGCCTGTTATCCCAGCAACTTGGGAGGCTGAGCCAGGAGAATTGCTTGAACCCAGGAGGTGGAGGTTGCAGTGATCCAAGATTGTGTCACTGCATTCCAGCCTGGCAACAGAGCAAGACTCCGTCTCAAAAAAAAAAAAAAAAAAAAAAAAAAAAATTCAGGAACTTCAAACTCTGACTCAGCCACTTATATACTACTGTGTGACCTCAGGAAGATCACTCAACCTCTCTGTGCCTCAATGTCCTCATCTATAAAATGGGAATGAACACAGTTCCTACCTCACCGGGAAGCTATGAATATTAGTTGAAATATACAAAAAGCCTAACCCAGAGTAAGCATCTAATAAATGCTGACTGCCACGACGGTGGTAATGGTTATTACAAGTTGCCTCTGTGTCCTCACAGGCCCTTCTACACAGTAGGTGCAGTGAGTTGAACTGAAATTCAACTGAGTTGAGCTGGATGTAAAGAGCAGGGCTGGCTCTCAGCTGCTGCCCCGTCCCCGGCCAGACTTCACCTCTCAGTGAACATCTTCACCTCACTGATCAGCCGCCGGAACCCCACCACCTGCCTCCAGAGCAGGAGCAGGCGACCGTGCTGGTTACTGAAGTAGGCATTGAAGGACCGGAGGGAAGACATGCCAAGGGAAGGGTTGGGGTGAGAGAGGATTTACTCCCTCCCCTGCTTCCCGCATCGCCGACCATCCCGGGAGCACCGTCGTTCAGGGATTGGGTCTTCCTGTGGGCCTGTGCAGAGAGTTGTGTCCCAGCAGCCACACTCAGCCTCCCAAGCCTCATGGCTCCCTCCTGCACAGGGACCTGGGTTTCAAGTCCTCTTTTGGCTACAAGAGGCAGCAAGGAAGGGCAAAAATGCAAGGGACCTAGCTTTGCATCCCAGCTGCCAGTTGCATGACTGTGGGCAGGTTACTTAACCTCTCTTTATTCATTTCTTCATTTCGAGAGAGTCTTGCTTTGTTGCCCAGGATGGAGTGCAGTGGCATGATCTCTCAGCCTCTCGAATAGCTAGGATGACAGGTGTGTGCCACCACGCCTGGCTAGTTTTTGTATTTTTAGTAGAGATGGGGTTTCACCATGTTGGCCAGACTGGTCTCGAACTCCTGACCTCAGGTGATCCGCCTGCCTCAGCCCAAAGTGCTGGGATTACAGGCATGAGCCACCGCGACCGGCCTTAACCTCTCTTTAAAATGAGAAGGATGATAGCACCTACCACATGCAGTTATCACAAGGAATAAAGGTCAATTCACACGGTACACATGGTACATGCTACGCATTGATAAAGACCAGCTATTGTGATGACATCTATTTACTTCTGCTAACATGCTCCCTTGGACAGTGCTCCCTCTTCCTCTCCAGGCTTCTGAGTCCTCCCTCCTCTGCACTGCCCCTTCCTCTTGAGTCAAGCTGGCCTCCCTGCACCCCCATGCCCACCTCCTCCTCGTGCCTCCATGCCGCCTCCCACTGCTCCAGCTCCATGCGGCTGCGAGTCCAGTCGCTGGACACCTTTCGTATCTCCTCACTCAGAGCCTGGTTGGCCAAACCTGCCTGGTCCAGCTGTTCTCAGAGCATGGCATTTACCTGGGCCAGGCTGGCACTCCTGAATGGGGCACAGAGGATCAGTAGGCGCTCGCCCAGGGGGCCATCCTGCCAGCCCTGGCCCTCCCTGCTGCTCCTCCTCCAGCCAGATGAGGGCACTCTCCAGGTCTTGGCTGTGCTCTGTGTCCTGGGTGGGAGAGAGGTTAAAGCATCAGGCTGGGCAGGTGGAGGGCAAGGCCTGCCCCTGCTCCACCCTAGCACCCACCCTCAGCTGCTGCTGCTCCAGCTCTCCGGATCTCTCCAACAGTTGCTCCAGCTCTGAGAACCTTTTCTTGTACTGGAGAATCTGGGGATTGGGAGTTGATGGTGAGCCCCAGGGGTGGGGGCAGGGCAAAGTGAACACCTGGGAGGGCAAGAGCAGGAATGGGTGGCCCTGACCTTGCCCTGCAGCTGCTGCACAAGCTGGGCCTGCCGCTGCTGGCCCTCCTGGTAGGCCTGCAGCTTGCTCCGGTAGGAGGCCTGCTCCTCCTGCAGCTGCCTCCGCAACTCCACGCTCTACCATACCAGCCCCCTGGGCTCTTGTGTCTCCAGCTCACCAGATTCCAGCCACAGAGTCTGCTCCAGCTGCAGGGAAGGGCCATAGGTGAGAGTCCTGGGCCTCCTGGGAAGGCAGGCTCAGGCCTCTGTAGGGGGTGGCAGGCTGGGCCCAGACCCGCAATGCCTTGTAGGCTGATAGCCTGGCACCCTGGGGAGCAGGCATATGTGGGCAAGCCCAGGGGCAGTGCACGTGTGCATGAGGTGATGCAGCCATGCACGGACACGCAGATGGGGCATGCATGGACACATGCAGGTGAGCCCACAAACCCAAACCATGCAGGCAAAGCTCAAAGGTGCACCTGGGGTCTACCTCAGGGGCCCCAGTACACCAGGTGCCTCTCCTCCAGAACACTTAGCCCTGTCATGGTTTTTGTTTATTACATTGATGCCTGTGTCTTCCCACCATGCCCCCACCCCAATGTGAGCTCAGAAAGCCTCGATTTTTTCTTCCTCATTGTACCTTAGTACTAGAATGGTGGCTGAGGAATGGCATGGCTCACGCTCAGTAAATATTTCTTGCGATGGTGAATTAATGGCATGAGCTCATGGGAATACATTCAAACGGAGGTGTCAATCCGCCTATGCATATCTGAGCTTAAAGATATGCACACACATAACACATACAGGCAACCTCAAACATCCCCAGGGGGACACAAAGGAACCCCCTCATATACACAGCATTAAGATTTGTAAGAGGTGCACACAGATGTTGCCCTATACAGAGCCTGCATATTAATGCCCCCTTCTGGCTGGGTGCAGTGGCTCATGCCTGTAATCCCAGCACTTCGGGAGGTCAAGGTGGATGGATCACGTGAAGTCAGGGGTTCGAGACCAGCCTGGCCAACATGATGAAATCCCGTCTCTACTTAAAATCCAAAAATTAGCTGAGCGTGGTGGCATGCACCTGTAATCCCAGTTACTCAGGAGGCTGAGGCAGGAGAATCGCTTGAACCTGGGAGGCAGAGGTTGAAGTGAGCTGAGATTGCGCCACTGCACTCCACCGTGGGCGACAGAGCAAGACTCCATCTTTTATTTATTTATTTATTTATTTATCCATTTATTTGTCTCATGGGCTGAGCGAGGGGAACCCGGCCTGCGGAGGGACAGCTGAGCCCTGCAAGCCGCTGCGTCCAGGCAGGCCCCGGCCTCCTGTCGCACCCCCGGCCTGCGATGATCCGGGCAGGTTGGGCGGCAGGACGCGGTGGGGCATCCGCGGAGCTCGTCGGGAACGCTCTCTTGGCCTCCGGTGCCAGGCAGCGGTGGGTGCGGCACCCACAGTGCCCACAGCTCCCCCAGCGCCAGGGCGTGGCTCCAGCCCGCCCCCAGGCAGGCGGCCTCCTTCGCCGGAGGTGGCCCTGACCTTGCCCTGCAGCTGCTGCACAAGCTGGGCCTGCCGCTGCTGGCCCTCCTGGCAGGCCTGCAGCTTGCTCCGGTAGGAGGCCTGCTCCTCCTGCAGCTGCCTCCGCAACTCCACGCTCTACCATACCAGCCCCCTGGGAGCTGTCACCTGGGCAACATGGCGAAACTTCAACTCTTAAAAAAACAAAACAACCACAACAACAAAAAGAAGAACAGAAATTAGCCGGCTGCGGTGACTCATGCCTCTGCTACTCCAGAGGCTGAGGTGGGAGGATCGCTTCAACCAAGATGCCACCAGATACAGTGAGACTGTCTCTCAGAGAAAAGGTCAAACAAACAAAAAAAGAGGCTGTGTAAGAGGTGACTCTGGGGACAGTGGAAAAACACTAAGGTTTTCAAGTGGTGTTAAAAGCCCGTAGGCCTTGGGGACTGTAGAGCAATCTACAAAGCAGGGAAGCCTAGATCCCTGAGCTCCGCCTGCCGAGTACCACCACAGCTGACATGAGAGACCTCCCCCACAGAGACTGAAATTTGCCTCCCGAGGAAAGAAGTGACTACAGACAGTAGTCCCAGGACAGTAAACAAAAAAAGAAGGTCTCACAAAAACAAAACCAGCTGACCACACCATACAATCACTGAGACTGAGGCTGCGAATATACGCAGAAAAAAAAAAAAAGTGCTGTCTATTATGCATACCATGAAAGACCAGGGGAAAGTGCAAACGCAGTCCCCTGCTACTGCTGTGGGAATCAGGAGAACAGAGAGACCAATGGGTGGAACAGGAGGATTTATTGACTGCACTCAGGCCCAGCGGATTAAAATCCAAAGTCTGAGCCCCGAACAAAGACAAGGCTTGACTTTATACACATTTCTGAAAGGGGGTTGGCTAGTTTCAATGGCACGGCGGGAATTTGATGGCGTGAAACTCATGGGGCAGGCAAGAGGGCTTACAGAAGCAGAACAAAAGCAGCTAATCAAACTGACAGGCCTTGCAATGCAAGTATAGCTGGTGACCTTGCAGCTGCACTGAAGGGAAATCAGAAACTTAACAAAACTTGAATAATTAGAAATGGAAAGGGGGAAAGAGAAGGTAGTAAAGGCATTTGTTGTTTTTTCCTCTTATCCTTGCTAGGGGCTGACTGTGTTGAGAGAGTCTCCGGAACTCATTCCTCGGGGCTCGGACTTTTCAGATAGTGCCACCAAGGATCTGCTGGGGCTCTTTCTATTGCAGGTCTTGGAGTCAGCCAAGTACGGGAAAACTTGTCTTTTCCTTTTAACTTCTGCCTTATTACTACAAGTTGTGCAGCACACCATGCCTGGTTTTCATCAGCAATGTTTCCTGAGGTTACAGAAAGATTTCTAATCCTGGGAGGAAACACTCCCTGGAAGCAAAAGTGTTCTCCCCCAAAAAATGCAAGGAGCTATCTTCTTGATAACCAGGCAGACAATTCTCAGGTTTTGCCCCACAGAATCTCTATCTAAAATAGAGCAGTGGTCATGCCTAGTGAAAAGTTTGAGGGAACTCGCCCAATGTTGGGTTTCTTCAGAGCCATATATATATATATGTAACCAAATATCCTAAAAGACACTGCCCTTCATCATTCCATGCTGTTAGACATTTATAGGACCATGGATGGTGATCTCTTCCAGACAAAAATAAATGCTGGCACAGAACAGGTAAGTGCATTATAATTTGAGTACATCAGCTTTTGGGCATTTTAAACCATGGGTCAGACATGTTAGAGCAAGAGTCCAGGTTGATAGCAAGAGGGAGTGTTTTTCTTTTAATTTTCCAATAGCAAAGTGATGTTTGCCACTGTCATTTCAGCGTGAGGTGACAATTTGTTGTTGTTTGGTTTTGTGGGGTTTTTTTATTTGTTTGTTTTTGAGACAAGGTCTCACTCTCACCCAGGCTGGAGTGCAGTGGCGTGATCAAGGTTTACTTCTGCCTTGACCTCGCGAATTCAAGCAAACCTCCTTACTAATCCTCCCGAGTAGCTGGGACTACAGGCGTGTGACCCCACACCCTGGGGTGTGAACTGGGATTTGATGTTTTCAGTTGGTTCCCTAATGGAATAGGCTCCCTTACTCTTCTAGAATACAGATTGTCTTCATGATTATCATCCTTGTGTACATTATATTTCTACTACCCTGCTCAATTTTTTTCTTTTTTTCTTTTTGAGATGGAGTCTTGCTCTGTCTCCCAGGCTGTATTGCAGTGGCAGGATCTCAGCTCACTGCAACCTCCGCCTCCCGGGTTCAGGCAATTCTTTTGCTCCAGCCTCTTGAGTAGCCACCTGGCTAATTTTTGTATTTTTAGTAGAGACAGGGTTTCACCATGTTGGCAGACTGGTCTCGAACTCCTGACCTCAAGTGATCTACCCGCCTTGGCCTCCCAAATTGCTGGGATTACAGACATGAGCTGCCACTCCTGGCTCTCAAACCATTTTAAGTAAGCAAAGACAGATTCGTCTGGCTTTTTAGTACATTGTTGAATTATCCTCCGATCTATATTTTTAGGAAGGACTTGGGGAATGGCAACGTGGAGATATTTGGCTAAAATGTGAACCTTTCATGTTTTGCTTCAGTCCCTTTTTGAAAATCCTTCCAATTTGCCTTTTGCAACCAGTTAGTGGCCTTGCCTTCTTCACCAGTATGTGAATTAATTCATAAAGGTCAGAATATTTGGGCTCAAAGGTTTCAACAGTTAAGTCAAATTTTCTGCCAAAGCCTATAGGATCTTGGAGCCTACTTTAGAAACAGAAGAGTGAAATGTATTTAAATTTAGATCGGGGAAGTCCTTTATAATTTTCTTAATTCACATTTTGTTGAAGTGGTATGCACAATGGTAGGCTCCCCTCTTCCTGTGGGTTTGGGTTTTACCTTGAAAAGCGCTGTCAGAACAGAAGTTTTGGGGAAGGGGCAGAGCCCTGGGGACTTTCCCCAGGTGATGGTGATGGAAGAAGAGGCAAGGCAGGACAGGAAGGCTCAGGTAAGAAAGACTATGCAGGTGCAGGGGCAGGAGGAGAAGGAGCAGTTGGAGGCGAAAGAGACAAAGCCTCCTCAGTATTTCTCAATTCAGAAAACGTGTCAGTTTACCTCCTTCAGCTTACTTCCTCAATGGAGGCAATTTTCTCAGTTCTTTTAGAAATTTTAGAAATTTAGACATTTCTAGTTCTCATTGGAAGTCTCCCATTTAATTTGTCTGGTTCTAAAACCAAATTTTTCTCTCTCTCTCTCTCTTTTTTTTTTTTTTTTTTTGAGACAGGGTCACCCAGACTGGAGTGCAGTGGTGTGATCTCCGCTTCCTGCACTCACTGCTTGCTGCATGACAGCCAATAAGTCGAGGGTTGAGGTGTAGGGGCAGGGAAGGTGACTTTATTCCCAAAAGCCACCCAACTGAACAGATGGTGAACTAATATCCTAAAGATCCATCTTAAATTAATACAATTTTCAGGCTCCTTGTACGTTAGGGAAGGGAGGAAGAAGGAGGTGGTTGAAGTGCAGAGGTCTGACAATGACAGACCTATGGGCTGCAGTGAGAGCCCAAGGGGATGGTGAAAATTCTTTGTCCTTTGTCAGGTCACACTGCTCTTATAAATCTTCAACATAACACTGTTACTTGTGTATAAACCTCTCTATCTTCTCAGAAGTTAGTTTGGGGAAGGGATTATTATCATCTGTGCTTTAAAGTTAAACTGTAAGCTAAATCCCTCCCATAGATAGCTTGGCCTATGTGCAGAAATAAGAAAAAGCAGTTAGCCTGAAAGATATCACCACAGGGTAGGAAGGGTTAGGAGCAAAATGCAGGTAGTCATGCTAGGGCTCTTTTCATTGTTCTATATTTAATTTACTTGAGCACATAATTTTAATTTTTATACCTTTTTTTTTTTTTTTGAGACAGAGTCTGACTGTGTCCACCCAGGCTGGAGTGCAGTGGCACGATCTTGGCTCACTGCAACCTCTGCCTCCAAGGTTCAAGCAATTCTCCTGCCTCAGCCTTCTGAGTAGCTGGGATTACAGGAGCCCACGACCATGCCTGGCTAATTTTTAGTAGAGACAGGGTTTCACCATGTTGGCCAGGCTGGTCTTGAACTCCTGCCCTTGGGCTTCCAAAATGCTGGGATTACAGGCGTGAGCCACCGTGCCCAGCCTAACCAAGATTACTAAACCATTCTAATGTGTCAAAAGAGTCACACTGATTTTTAAAAAATAACGTAATGGGCCAGGTGAGGTGGCTCACGCCTGTAATCCCAGCACTTTGGGAAGCCGTAGTGGGAGGATCACGAGGTCAGGAGTTCAAGACCAGCCTGACCAACATGGTGAAACCCCGTGTCTACTAAAAATACAAAAATTAGCCGGGCATGGTGATGTGCGCCTGTAATCCCAGCTACTCAGGAGGCTGAGGCAAGAGAATAGCTTGAACGCGGGAGGCAGAGGTTGCAGTGAGCTGAGATTGCACCACTGCACTCCCGGCTAGGAGATAGAGTGAGACTCCATCTCAAAATAAATAAATAAATAAATAAATAAATAAATAAATAAATAATAATGTAATGATTTTTTTCATGTCTTTATATATTAAATATTTACATTATTTAAATTGCTCAAAAGCATCAGATTCCTCTCTGCTATCAACTTTATTAATTTGTTTTCTTGTACCAGACTATCAAGACCATTACTTTAATCTACAGCTAAATCTATTATTCTTTCATGTACCAGACTATCAAGACCATTACTTTAATCTACAGCTAAATCTATTATTTTTTCATGTTAGAAATTCAACAAGAAAATTTTTCCCTAATGAAACTTCACATTTCAAGCATAAGTAGGCTGGGCGAGGTGGCTCACACCTGTAATCCCAGCACTTTGGGAGGCCGAGACAGGTGCATCACTTGAGGTCAGGAGTTTGAGACTAGCCTGGCAAACATGATGAAACCCTGTCTCTACTAAAAATATAAAAATTAGCTGGGAGTGGTGGCGTGTGCCTATAATCCCAGCTACTCTGGAGGCTGAGGAAGGGAAATAGCTTCAACCTGGGAGGCAGAGCTTACAGTGAGCGAGATGGCACCACTGCACTCTAGCCTGGGCTACAGAGCAAGACTTTGTCTCAAAAATAAATAAATAAATAAGCATAAGTAGTAAAAAAAAAAAATTATAAAATAAATAATAAGGCACAGGGTCTTGCTCTGTTATCCAGGCTAGAGTGCAGTCGGGCAATCACAGCTGAGCAACTTGGAACTTCTGGGCTCAGGCAATCCTCCTGGCTCAGCTTGCCTTGTATTTTTTTAGAGATGAGGTCTTGCCCTGTTGCCCAGGCTGGTCTCCAACTGCTGGCCTAAAGCAATCCTTCCGCCTCAGCCTGTTGAATTGCTGGGAGTACAGGTGCAAGACATGCAGCCTAGCAAATTCTTAAATTTCTTTCTTTTTCTTTTTTTTTGTTTTTGAGTTGGGAGTCTCACTCTGTCACCCAGGCTGGAGGGCAGTGGCACAATGATAGTTCACTGGAGCCTGCCTCAGTATCCCTAGTAGCTAAGATTACAGTCATGCATTATCATGCTCTGCCAACTTTAAAAAATTAGCTAATACTTAAAAATTTGTAGAGACAGGGGTTTCACTATGTTGCCCAGGCTGGTCTCCAACTCCTAACCTCAATTGATCCTCCCTCCTCAGCCTCCTAAAATACTGGGATTGCAGATATGAGCCACCATACCTGGCTTAATTTTCTTATTTTAATTTTATATAAGTGATTATTATTGTTCCTAAGATAATTAGGTCGGTGACTCCGTTACAATTTTAGAGACCTAACTTGTCTATTCACTTCACTGAAAGAGTATGCCAATTTGTTTCATGAGAAAATATCCTATATTTATAAAGCAGGAAAATTCCTTCCACCAAACTAGGGGGCATTCTAAAGAAATGAATTGTGATAAGTAACATCACTTAAGGTGAAAACAGAGGCAATGGTATCTATTAACAATGTTTATCAGTGAAGGAAATAAACTGAAAATATGAACATCATTAGATCCTTGGAGGGCCTTCCTTGCTGAAAATCTGAGTGCTATTGTGATACCCTTTTGAGTCCGGCAGGACATTCTCTTTCCAGGGCATGTAACAGTGGGTGAATAATTTCTTTTCATTCATTTTCATTAAGGGCTGAACTTCCTTAATGTTCTGGAGATTATTAAATTTGATTTGTATAGTTGTGAAAAGTGCTCATATTGCTGATTCCATTGCTTATATGTGATCATATAAATCTTTTCTCTCCTTTCTGTAGTGTGGTTTAAACTTAATCCTTAAAAGACACGTATTTGAATTTTTCAGCTGGTTAGAAATCTGAATATATCAATCAAAGAAAACTGCTCCTTACATGCTACAGATTTAGTTTTCTTCCTGTACTAAGATGTCTTTTAGATATAGTAAATTTGTTAAAGCCAAGAGCTCCTATGGAATGAAGTTTGGTGGGAGGGGGGACATTGAGTAGTAAGATCACTCTTGTAATAGAGATGCCACTCTTGCAGATATTGACAACTATTGGGCCAATAATATTTTTACCAAACATCTGAAAGGCAAGCTCTGAACAACTTATCATTGCTGCAGTCTCCAATATCAAGAAATACCATTATTCTCAGGACAATAAATAGACAATAAAAAAGACTCACAGACCAGGTTAGCTGTCATGTATCACCAAACAGGGACTGGATCCTTGTCAACACAACCCAACAGAGATTGTCCCCAGAAATTCACTTTATAAGATCAAAACCAAAAACCCACACTGATGGCAAAAATAATGATGCAATAATGGGAGAGACAGAGAGAGAGAGAGAGAGAGAGACCTGTCCTATAGCCATACTTAGTGGGTAAAAGCCAAAGAGCTCAATTTCTGCTCGTGATACTTAATAGAACATAGGGAACGTGAGCCAATAGCTCAATGGGTTCAGATCTGCACCAAGTGCCTGTTGGGTGCAGGATTCTACTGTCTCCAATAATATGTCTCAGATGGACTACGTTTTTTGTTTGTTTGTTTTTGAGACAGAGTCTTGCTCTGTCACCCAGGCTGGGGTGGAATGGCGCAATCTTGGCTCACTGCAACCTCCACCTCCTGGGTTCAAGCGATTCTCCCGCCTCAGCCTCCGAGTAGTTGGGATTACAGACACACACCACCTGGCCCGGCTATTCTTTTTTTTTTTTTTTTTTTTTTTTTTTTTTTTTTGATATTTTCAGTAGAGACGGAGTTTCACCGTGTTGGTCAGGCTGGTCTCGAACTCCTGACCTCAGTTGATCAGAGAAGTAGGTGAGGTCAGAAAACATACCGGGGAGAGGCTGGCACAATGCCCAGAACCGCCATCGCTAGGCCTGGGGTCTTCCTCTGTAGTGGAATACTAGTCTTCATGTAGTGCAGGGACAAAACCAATTAGATACTTCTGGGAGTTAAAAAGAGATGCATTTACAGTGCCATTTGAGAAGGGGTATTAAGGAATTTGCCAGGGTACTGATGCGTGTCAGGTGTAAACCGCAGGTTGAAAGAGAGCTAAGTATTTTCTGTCCATGAAGGTGATAAGTGAGGGCCTGAAGAAAGAGGGACTGCGGAGGACACTGGCACCAGAAATAGGAAAGGGCTGCTTGGGGGTGGGAAGGATGGGTCGGGGTGCTATCTAGAAAGTTGCCTGGCAATGGATGTAGGATGTGGAAGTGAGACATCAAACAAGAAGCTGTTGCTTAAATAAAGTCTGAAGAGACTAGATATGTAAACAGCAAGTGATAGTAGGGAAACTGGACCGGCTCCTCATAAAACTTCCTGCCTTTTATCTCAGGGAGGATCGCAGCGCATTTCGGCCAAGACAGGAGAGACTGTGGTTCTGACCTGCAGGCCTTGATGAATATGCGCTAGAGTACCTGGGCGCCGGCAGAGCCGTTCCCCTACGCAAAGTAAGCTTATTATGTCTACAACCCAACGGGGACACTGAAAGCCCCAAAGGCCCTGCTTTCTTCTCAAAGAACAGCGCCCATCTGCGTAGTTCCTACCTGGCTCTAGAAGGTGAGAACACAGAAATCCTAGGAACTGTGGTTAGAAGCAGAGGCTGTGTAAAAGGTGACTGGGGGCTGGGAAAAACACGGACTTTCCACAGAGTGTGAGAACCCAAGAGACTGGAGACCACGGACCAATTTCTATAAAAAGCAGCCCTTTTTACAAACGGAAGAGTTGCACGGCCTTTGCCCTAGTTAGCTTATATTGCAACTGACGCTTCTTGGAGAAGTAACATGTTACTTCACTTCCTATCGCCAAACTTACGACTGATAATAGCACCTACACATCATCGAAGACAGAAGCCAACAGAAATAACTTCCTATACAGCCTATTCTTTAAATCACAAGAAATCAGGGGAAAGCGCGAACGCAGTCCCCCACTACCACAAATTATGCAGTCGAGTTTCCCACGTTTGGGGAAATCGCAGGGGTCAGCACATCCGGAGTGCGATGGATAAGCCTCGCCCTGGGAAAACCACCTTCGTGATCATGGTATCTCCCCTGCCAGGTAAGTATGAGATTTTGTGCCTCGGCCCCGCCACAGCCTCATACGTCTCACTCTTTACACACGGTCACTTGCCCCGGGCACTCTCGAGCCCTTTCCAGCCCTGACACACAGCTGGGACTCTCCGTTCCGATCAGCGGTCCTGAACCCGCTCCCACGGCACGGGAACTCCTCGTGGCAAAGCAGCAAGTGGCGAAGCAGCAGCCCTTGCGCTGCCTCATCTACATAGATGTCGCCCTATCCGTGATGTCACCGACAGTGCCATGCCCAGTCCTCGTCTCCCTTTCTGCCACTCAACCGACCAATCCGCTGCCAGAGCGGGCAAGGGGAAATGACGTCTGTTTCTCCTTTTTTTTCCCTCCCACCCCTGCATCTGTTCCCTGCATCTGTTCTTTTCCAAAGAAGCTGGTTCTTAGCCTGTGTTGAGGAGAAACCTTTCGGGGGGCCAGATGGAGCCGGGGCACCGTTCTTCAAATAATGGCTTTTAATTCTCAAACTAGAATGTTTCAGATTACAGAAGAAACCGGTTCTCTTCATATCTCTTATCCTTGTGATGCAGCATTCTGCTTGAAATTGGAAGCCATTTCATATCAGAGAAACCATATTTATGAAAGTAAAGAGGCTGCTCAGATGACTGCAAAGCAGCCTTCCTAACTGGTTTTATCACTGGTAATGTTATAAAGACAGTTTTCCAGATTCATGAATCTTGTAGGTTTTTTTTTTTTTTTTTGATGTTGGTTTTTTTTTTTCCCAAATCAGTATTGTAGAAAAATATGCTGCCCCAGAAGAGATGATTGGACACTCTCAAGCGTGGCGCTGGACTTTGTCATCTCTTGCACAGCCATCTCCAGACCTTAGTGCTTACCTCATGTTAGTTTTTTATATTCTGCAAAGACAAAACCAAAATAATCCAAATTTGACACAAATACCTGGGATACCTCTTATTTGAGATGTTTAACAAATGTCTGGATCATCTTTTCTTATATATTATGCAGGAAATACTGTGAAGTAAGCCAAGTTGGAATGCCCAAGTCAAAGACCATTTGAATATTTACAAGTAGATTTGAGACAGGAATACTACAGAGTGGTCACAGGATAACAAATTCTAGGCAGCAGATTTACATGACTTGAGGCTATGGGCTGTTAAGACGCTGAAAAACCAGGGTGTGGACTAAGCTGGCTAAGACTGAGTGGACCCAATGTAGTGCTGGATTTGATGGAGGTTTTACCTAGGCCCTCATTATATGCTCATTAACATACTAAATGACACACCCGCCAGTGCCATGACAGTTCTGAGACCAATATTTGATGTAAAAATGGATGGCACCACAGTTCCAAGAAATCTCCACCTTTACCCAGGAATTTTCGTGAATATTCCACTCCTTGGTTAAAGAAACCCATCGAGATGAAACCCCAGAACCCATTGTTCTCTCCCAGGTATGCCCGAGCTCCCCTTTGTTGAGTGTGTACTTTTCGCTTTGCAATAAATCTCTTCTTTCACTATTTGCTGACTCATCTTTGACTTTGTTCTTGAGATGGTGTCAAGAGCCTGGACACCACGGCTGGAGTCGAGATCCCACCAGTGTCCGAGGGCCTCCCCCAGCCCACCAGTATCAGATTCTATTCCATTGCTCAAATCACAAAACATCAAGTGGAGAGTTCTCCTTGGAGACCATAAAGTAGAGATTCTGTGGCATGGTGGCCAGTTAGGCCACTGGAAGGCATGGCAAAATATTGAAAATGAGGGATTAGGTGACAGTGTAGTAACTGCTGAATACTAAATACTTGATCCAGGCCCCATTGCCTGGAGATTGACAGGCAGACACATTGTCCAGGTGGTAGTGGAGAAATACTCTCTGGGTATCTGACCAGCCTTTGTGGAAAGAACTGGCACCATCCTGCAGATGTAACCACCTGATGGGCTCTTCCTGCCCAATGTACACAAAAAATCAATTTATGGAGACCATGGCACTGCAGGAAACAGTTTCATTGACACAGGCCAGCCACGACATGTGGGAGACAGAGTTATTACTCAAATCAATCTCACTGAAGGCTTGGAGGTAAGAGGTTTTTCAAAGACAGCTTGGTGGGGAAGGGGCTGGGGCTTGGGCGGTACTGATTGTTGGGGACAGGGGTATGGAAAATGGCCCTCCTGCATGGAGTCAGCTTCTGGGTGGGGGCTAAGGGACTGGTTGATTTTCGGGCCAGATGGTGCCATCCAGTAGTCAGAAATGCAAAAGCCTGAAAAGACATCTCAAGAGGCCAGTCTTAGGTTCTACAATAGTGATGTTCTTCACAGCAGTAATTGGGGAAGCTGCCAATCTTGTGACTTCTGGAATAATGGCTGGTAATTATTTAACGAGGCATACCTCTTAGTAGAATTCAGGCCCCTTTCATCCTTCTAACTTGGTGGCCTTTCATTCGTTTTACAGGGGTAATTTAGTTTTGGGGAAGGTTATCATTTAAACCAACGTTTTTGGCTGTCCCCAACCTTTTTGGCACCAGGGACTGGTTTCATGGAAGATAATTTTTCCATGGAAGGGGGTGGTGGATGGTTTCCGGATGAAACTGTCCCACCTCAGGTCATCAGGCATTAGTTACAGTCTCGTAAGGAGTGCGCAATCTGGATCACTCACATGAGCAGTTCCCAATAGGGTCCGTGCTCCGATGAGAATCTAATGCCGATGCTGATCTGACAAGAGGCGGAGCTCAGGGGGTAATGCTTGAAAGCCTGCAGCTCAACTCCTTCTGTTCGGATGGGTTCCTAACAGGCCATGGACCAGTACCTGTCTTGTAGCCCTGGAGGTTGGGGACCCCTGATTTAAACTATAAACTCAAATTTTCCCAAAAATAGCTTGGAAGAAATTGCACAGGAATGAGCAAAGACAGCTAGCCTGTGAGGCTAGAACCAAGATGGAGTCAGCCATGTCAGCTTTCTCTGATTGTCATAATTTTGCAAAGGTAGTTTCTGAAGGACTACACTGGACACATGTTAAAAACATGAGACAGATTTTATTGTATGTACTACAGTAGGCAAGAGAACTGGGCTCAAACTCAAATACAGCAGGAGGAGTTGAAGATTATAGCCAATTGGCAAGATAAGAAAGTCAGTGGATGGAAAATTACTAAAAGGAACTTGATTAGCTATCAAAGGTGGTTGCGAGGACTCTTGCTAAACTAGACTCAACAGGATTCTTTCCTAAAACTGGACTTGGCAGGCCAAGAAGTAACAGAGAAAAGGGCTCAGAGGAAACTACTAAGGTTTGGTCAAAGATTGGAGTCCTTGTCAACTCTACACTGAAGCTTCTGCAAGTAAACAAAGACCAACCAAATGAAAAAAAGCAAAGGCTATTTACTGTGAGCTTGCTATAGCAGGGAGTCAGTCACTGTTACTTGTGTTTTGGCAGAGACTTGAAGGCAGTCATAAGGGTAGGAAAGCTTTTTAAAAAGAAAGGCTTCAGGGGCCGGGCGTGGTGGCTCACACCTGTAATCTCAGCACTTTGGGAGGCCTAGGTGTGTGGTCACAAGGTCAGGAGATCAAGACCATCCTGACTAACATGGTGAAACCCCATCTCTACTAAAAAATTTACAAACAATTAGCTGGGTGCCGTGGCAGGCACCTGTAGTCCCAGCTACTCCGGAGGCTGAGGCAGGAGAATGGCGTGAACCTGGGAGGCAAAGCTTGCAGTGAGCTGAGATCACGCCAGTGCACTCCAGCCTGGGTGACAGAGCGAGACTCTGTCTCAAACCAAAAAAAAAAAAAAAAAAAAACAAAAAAAGAAAGAGAAAGGTTTCAGGTATGCTTGGATTGGAGGCTGCCAGCATGGTGAAGCTGTAGATAGATGAAGAAAATCAAAATATTTTACCCCAGAATATATTTCTTCGGCATATTTTAAGATGGCTGTCAGAGAACCAGCAAACAGAAGTAACTCTGCAAAACTGTCTTCTGTAGGGGAAATTTACACCTGCAGAGAATCTGCATTAATCCAGCCTTACCTTGTCAGGATTGAGAAATAAAAATAAGCCCTAGGCCCTACAGTCAACTGTACGGACTCCCTCTTGGCTGACAAGACCTCAGAGAAACCTTGAAAGCTGTTTCTGGATGTGGTAGGCTAGGAGGTTGGACATGCCACCTTAAACACCGCCTCCCTCACTAACTGCCATTATGAGGCAGGAAAACAGCAGAGGGAATTGGAAGTTGAATAAAATGCAGAATGAGTAGAAGCAGAAACAGAAGCAAGGTGATGGGGTGGGAGAGCAAGAAGCAAGATATAAGGCAGAAGTTGAGCAGCCAAAACAAAAAGTAAGATTTAAAAAAGCAAGCAAGGCTCGGCACGGTGGCTCACGCCTGTAATCCCAGCACTTTGGGAGGCCAAGGTGGGCAGATCACCTGAGGTCAGGAGTTTAAGACCAGCCTGGCCAACATGGCGAAACCCCATCTCTACTAAAAATACAAAAAATTAGCTGGGCGTGGTGGTGCACTCCTGTACTCCCAGCTACTTGGGAGGCTGAGACAGGAGCATCGCTTGAACCCGGGAGGTGGAGGTTGCAGTGAGACGAGATTGCACCACTGCACTCCAGACTGGGCAACAGAACGAGACTCTGTCTCAAAAAAAAAAAAAAAAGAAAAGCAAGCAAGGACCCCATGGCCGGCGAGATCCAAACCAATAAAGGGGCAGCTCCTCAGAGATAGGCATGTGCATTAGAGAAAACAAGTATCCTTAACATGACTCCATATGATAATCAGCTCATTAAAACTCATGCATATGGACTGCATATCATGCATGTACTTAAAATTATGGGATGGAGCCAATGTGCAAGCACACAAGGGCCAAAGTAACTAAGCAACCCACCTATCAATCAAAAGGCAAACACTGGCTAACGATTAGACATCCTTGTGAAGAGAAGAAAAAAAAAAAACACACATAAAAAGACCCAAAGTACACCAAACTAATACTGATCTTACATCCCACAGGTCAGCCCACTCTCCCCATTCCGAGAGTGTTACTGTGCTTAATATACTTTTGCTTTGCTTTGCTGCTTTGTGTGTGTCATGTACTTTGTTTGGGACACCAAGAGCCTGGAAATGCAGGGCACCATCTGGCAAGAATTAGGATTTTTTTCCTAAGGGTTAACAAACCAAGCCTTTGGAGAGACTTGCTTCACTACTGTTATCAACCAACAGCCTGATGCTTTCCCTCCCTTTTGTGGTTTTGACAAAACAAGCAAGCAGCATTCCCTCCTGATAAAAGACCACAGACCTAGGAATGATTCTGGCCAGACTACAGAGGATGTACGGTGAGGGTTTTCACGTCCTCTGCTTCAGCTTTTGACATCAGAGGGCCACAAACTCCACTCTCAGATGATTGCTAATGCCACCATTTTATGCACATGGGCCCCATGGAGAGGCACGAGGCTCATCTGTACATTTTTCCTCTTGTAAATATTCGTATTGGAATATTATTTGGTACTGCTCCCATGAAAGATACATTTGCAGAATGGACTCAAATTAGAAGCATTATATAAGCACTATAATGTAGCAATGGCGCATCCAGCTCTCAGCATTCTTTGTAATCCTAAAACCATGAAACCAACATCATCTCAAAAACATCTTGTTTTTTAGATGGTGTCTCACTCTGATGCCCAGCCTGGAGTGTAGTGGTGCGATCTCAGCTCACTGCAGCCTCCACCTCCCAAGTTCAAATGATTCTCCTGCCTCAGCCTCCTGAGTAGCTGCAATTACAGGTGCGTGCCACCATGCCTGGCTAACAAAAACATTTTGAAAAGGGTTAAATAAATCATGCACAGACTGAGGAAAAATACTGTTTTCAAAAATGATGGAGAGGATCACTATCACGATGAATGGTTCCACTGGTCACATTATTGACAGAGCAATCAGGAAACCCAGGCACATCCTGGAGGTAATACTGGACTCCTATTACTAAAATATGAAAAAATGGAGGCACGTAAATTACTCGTTTAAGAGTATAAGGGACTGAATTAGAATTTTATCACAACAGAAGTGGGTTCCTAGGTCTCTGTTTCAGGATTACTGAGTTACACAGGTGTAAACCCGGCATCTCAGGAGATACCCTGTTAAGAATCTGGTAGGGGAAGTGGGCTGGCCCTTGACATGGATCAGTCATAAATTAGTGGCTTGGGGCTGGCCCTTGACATGGATCAGTCATAAATTAGCGGCTTGGGACTCTGGAAAGATAAAATCTTCTCCATTTATCCGGCGATTGACAATGCGTGAATGCTTTAAAATTTCCAATAAACGTCCCTGGGTGGGCTCGAACCACCAACCTTTCGGTTAACAGCCGAACGCGCTAACCGATTGCGCCACAGAGACATGCACTTCTGACTCTACTAGGCAGTATAGGAAGGGCGCACTCACTGAACTTCCTCCGTTCCGACTATTCTCAGGGCCCGCCCGGCAGGATGACCGAGCAAGGCCTTGGAAAACCAGAGAGATTAGACCGGTGAGTCGCGCTGGTCAGCCGCAACAAAAGTATGTTCAAATTGGCAAAAATGTTTACAAACCTGCAAAATCTCTTCAGCCTATCCCTTAAACTCCAGACTTGGGATTTACTAAGTTCTGCTGTGTACAATACCCACCTTAATATCCATTCTTACACAAGTTCCATTAGGTATAAGCCAAGATCACATGGGATTTTTTTTTTAACCCTCTCATGCCTGTGTTTGCTTTTGCTTCCAAAGACCCTTCTGAGTAAGGACTGTCCTCAAACTACTGGAGTCACTTAGTCACAAGCTTGCCTGAGGCTCAGAGCTGGCAATACCTGGGAGTTTATGTCAATCCCACAGCACCCAGCAACCCTGCCTGCAAAATATTTATCCATGATTGACAGGTGCAGGTGTATGAAAGCCCGGCTCCTTGACTTGAGGGGCGCCTTTGTGGTGAATTAGCTTTGGGAAAAGGGAATCCAGAGGCCAGCTTTGTAAAAATGCAGATAGATAAATGGAAAGAAATCTTTGCCTTGGAAGTCCAGCTGAGAAAGAGAGTGATTTACTTGAGACTGTGAAAAGAGAGACTAAAATCTTTACTTTCTCATGGGAAAGAAGCCTATGGTGAAAGAGAAAGAGAATGGTGGGAAATAGGGTGGGTCTACTCGGAGGCTTTAAACTGTTCTGTCATATTATAAAGCCTGGTGAGGTTTTAACTAACACAGGTGCCTGGACTCTACACATAGAGATTCTGATTTAAATGCTTCCAGGTGGGTGGAAGCCACTAGTAGTCTTAAAAAGCTCCCAAGTCATTTTACCATGTGGCTAGAGATGAAAAGGACAACCTATCTACTAGAATCTCAAGTCACCAGCATAGAAGAGTCCCAAATGTGCAGCTACCTCATAGAAAAGTCTTAACACCACCCATCGATGGAATTTGCCTTCCTCTCTCCGTGGTCTTGTTTGCATAGCATGGAAAAAAGAGAAGAGATAAAGAGATAGATGGAGAGATTGAACCTATAATTCACCTATGTAGAGCAGTTTCTCAAACTTTTCTGACCACAAGATGCAGTGAGAAATATACAATTCTTTGTGATCAGTTTCTTTTTTCTTTTTCTTTTTTTTTTTTGAGATGGAGTCTCACTCTGTCGCCCAGGCTGGAGTGCATTGGCGTGATCTCGGCTTACTGCAAGCTCCACCCTCCCAGGTTCACACCATTCTCCTGCCTTAGCCTCCTGAGTAGCTGGGACTACAGGTGCCCACCACCACGCCCGGCTAATTTTTTTTTTTTTTTTTTTTTTGTATTTTTAGTAGAGACAGGGTTTCACCGTGTTAGCCAGGATGGTCTCTATCTCCTGACCTCATGATCTGCCCACCTCAGCCTCCCAAAGTGCTGGGATTAGAGGCATGAGCCACCGCACCTGGCCTGTGATCAGTTTTTTAAAAATCTTTTACTACGTGTAATCCACCCTACCTAGTATTTAAATAAAGCCTATAGTAGTAAGCAGTCCACTATATTGATTTCACAACCCCTAAGTGGTTCAGAATTGCAATTAGAAAATTTTTCCTTTTGGCCAGGTGTGGTGGCGATGCCTGTAATCCCAGCACTTTGGGAGGCTCACCTGAGGTCGGGAGTTTGACAGCCGCCTGACCAACATGGAGGAACCCCGTCTCTACTAAAAAAAAAAAAAAAAAAATTAGCTGGGCGTGGTGGTGCATGCCTGTAATCACAGCTACTTGGGAGGCTGAGGCAGGAGAATTGCTTGAACCCAAGGGGTGGAGGTTGTGGTGAGCCGAGATTGCACCATTGCACTCCAGCCTGGGAAACAAGAGTGAAACTGCCTAAAAAATAAAAAATAAAAAAAATAAAAAATAATAGATTTTTACTTTCGTTCAGCCTTTTTGTCAAGCAAAATCCCAAAACGACATATATTGTAAAAGAACATTTACTATAAACATCTTTCTGTGAATCCTTATTTCTGTCCCAGCCACCATGACCCAATAATCTCTAGAGCCTGTTAGTGTTCTCCAGATTGGAGCCTTCCCTCTAACTGGTCCTAAACTCTGTGATGTGGTGGAAAAGGTTTGAGGCCTCGATTCTCATCCCAGGTTTTTCACCTACAGATCGTATGGCCTTAGCCTCTTGACACCATTGTCTCCTTACCGCCAAAGATGGAACTGTGCTTGGGTGGTGTCTGAGCACCCTGTTGGCTTTGATGTTCTAGGGCTCTTCCCTTGGCACCACTCTCTTATTTAAAAGGAATAGGATGTGGACTTAGGAGGGTTATTTCTCTGCAAACTATCCTCTCTTTCTTATGACAAGCTATTTCTAAACGTGCACATTTGAGGCTTAGCAAATCCCTTCCTGGGAGGTGTGAAAGACCCTTATTTCTCTCCAGAGGAGTACTATGGAGAGTCAATTGATGCTGAGGAGGTGGTAGAGACCTAGCTAACTCATCTGCAGTGCCTTTGAGCAAGGCTTTTAGTAATCATAAGGTGGGTGGGGTCCTGTGTCCTACACCACAGGCCAGCTAGTTCATTTCAGGAGACTTACTTTTCAATCTATTATTACTGTCCTCTTCTAGACTGTAGTTCACTACTGGAGATTATCCACTTGGCTGCATTCAGTTTGCACCTGGCCTGTATCACCAGTCAGCTCTCACTCCAGCCTCAGGTATCAGCAAGACCTCACCAAAGATTATTGTTTAGTTGTATGTGTGTGTGTTTTTGTTTGTTTCAGGTAACAACTAATGTTGGAACTATGAAAAGCTCTTCTCTACTTTTAACAAAGCTTAGTCACAAACAGTTCCCCAGTTGACCAGAAAAACTAAAACAACAGAACAATTGAAAGTCCAAATGTGAAATCTCAACTCTGAGAACCAAATTTTACAGCCACTCCAGATTTCTACTCCAAATGGATAGTTTGATTGTAGAAATCACATCCCTTCAGCCTGCAAATGTAACTGCCCAAGAGACAGTGATGCCCAGATTCATAGATAATCCCCTTTCCCCCATCCTATATATAACTGGAGTCAACAGCAGCTGGAGGAAAATGGCAAGGACTTGGAATCAAGATTAAGTTAGAATAACACTGCTGTAGACAGATTATCAGCTCTTCAGCATATGTCCATTTTCCTTGAAGGATGAGCGTTTAGAAACCTCTGACAATAAAGTTTATTTTACACCCATTCCCTTGCCTATGATTTTTTCATGCATATCACCATTATAAAGCTTTCTTGCTCCAGCTAAAAGAAGGAAACTCAATAATGAATGTGTTCACTACCTGTATACCACAGAATGATAGCAACCAGTCTGAATGCATCACTTGATTCCAAAATTAAATGTTAGCACTCAGTAGTGAAACTACATGTATCTCCAACTCTGGAAGCCACAGGCAAGATATTCCTGTTTCCTTGCAGGGAAACAGGTCTATAAGCAGGGCAGCAGTCTCACACATGTACATTCCCGGGAAACCCAAGGAAACAGTGATAGTGACACAGGGCAGGCAAGCCCCAAAACTGGTTCATAGCCTGGGAAACTTCTCCCAGACTGTAGTTTCCTTGGCTTTGCCAAGGAAAGAATTCAAAGGCAAGCCACTGATGGGGGAAAGCAACTTTTATTGAACTGGTGTTGCTTCTTGCCGAGCAGGGCTAACCCATAGGCAGTGTGCACAGAGTTAGTGCCTGTGGGCTGCTAGCTAGTTGTATTTAGACCCACTTTTAATTACATGCCAGTTAAGAGGTAGGTTATTCAGAACTTTCTGGAAAAGGGGCAGGGAGTTTCCAGAACCATATAAAGTAACTTCCAGGCCATTGCCAAGGTGTGTTGCCATGACATTTGTAAACTGGCCCTGGTCCCAGTGGTAGTGTCTTTATGCTCATAAGCAGTGAGGACATCATCATCTGCTGGTTTCAGCAGGCTTTTCACTGCACCCCGTTTTGACCAGATCCTGCTCTGCTCAATGGGGTTGTGACTGGAAAATAAGTCCTGCTGTTCTCGTACCTCATTTCCCCATCAGAGATTATATACTCCTTCTTAATCTTAACGGGCTTGCAGAAAGGTGGAGGTTCATCTTCTGTAACTGCTTCCTGCTGATATTATGGGCATAGACCCTGCCTAGCTTTGGAGAAGTAAAATCTCTGGATACCTGTTCTAAAAAGCCCAAAGGCCAGATGTCTTTATTTTCTGGGGCAGAAGAGGGGATGGGTTGGAAGTCTTGTGGGCCAGCATCATCTTTACATGGAATTATTGTAATCTAGAAGACACAAACTTTACAAGGAGGTTAAACAAGCACGGACCAAAGATTATCATAACAAGATATCTGTTAAAGGTCCCAGGAAGAGTGAAAACCAAGTGTCTGCTGGTAGAGATTCCTTTATTGAATTCCATCAGCAGGCCAAAGCGGTAAGGTAGAAAACATTATAATTAGGAGTAAGAGAAACACTTTCGTGCTCATCCACAGCATCATGGTATTAATACTTATCTGTGCATTTGCAAAACAATAGTTTTAAGTCTTCTGGTAGTTTGCAAGTGTAGGTCAGGCATCTTCCTCTGGCATCTGTGAGGACTCATAGGAGACTTTGAGGCTGGGTACGGTGGCTCATGCCTGTAATCCCAGCACTTTGGGAGGCCGAGGCGGGCAGATCACAAGGTTAGGAGTTTGAGACCAGCCTGGCCAACATGATGAAACCTCGTCTCTACTAAAAATACAAAAAAAATTTAGCCAGGCATGGTGGCACATGCCTGTAATCCCAGCTACTCAGGAGGCTGAGGCAGGAGGATTGCTTGAACCCAGAAGGTGGAGGTTGCAGTGAGCCAAGATCGAGCCATTGCACTCCAGCCTGGGTGACAGAGCAAGACTCCATCTCCAAAAAAAAAAAAAAATTAACTTTGAAGTTTAACAGCAGTGGGGGTACTTAATAATGCCTGATAGGGGCCCTTTCCATTTGGGTTGTAATTGATTCTTGGGGGATCCTTCTTTCTAAGTTCTTAGTAAGACTAAGTCTCCTGGTTGAATGGGGGAGTTAATCCTTTTCCTTGTGGGAGGAGGTTACATTTCATTTCCATATGCTTGAAGGGCCTTTTGAACCTGGCCTAAGTTGATAATCTATGTGTCTCTTCATCAAACAGAAGGTCTAAAGTTAAAAAGGGCCTTCCATAAGTCATTTCAAATGGACTAAGCTTTAAAGTTCCTTTTGGAGCCATCCTCACATGCAAAAGAGCTATGAGTAGGAGAAAAACTCAGGCCTCTGAGGTTCCCTGAAAGAATTTTGCTAATGTCACGATTGGCTTTCTATGTTATCCAAAGACTGAGATCTCCATGAGGAGTGAAGATAGGTAATGCCTAAGGCTGAGGCATGACCTCACTGGCTCACCTTAGCTGTGAAGGGAGGTCAGTTGTCACCTTGCAAACCTTTTGGTAATCCAAATCTTGGAATGATTTCTTTAAGAATTTGGACATTTCCAATACTTCTCCTGTCCTTGTGGGGAAAGCTTCTATCCACCTGGTGAAAGTGTCTATAAATACTAGCAAATATTGTAGTCCCCTGTAAGGTGGCATCCGGGTTAAGTCTGTCTGCCAGTCTTCACCATGGTATGTTCCTTGGTGTTGTACAGATTTAAACAGGGATCGGGATATGGGGTGGCTTCCTGAGTGGTGGCCCTTTTTGTAGTTTGGAACAGTCCCTATCCCAAGAATATTTAGGAAACTAATTTGAATGGAAAATCCTGTCCCAAATATGAGGAATCATGAAAATGTTTAATTATTTCCCATTTGTCAGCCTCAAGAATAGAGTTTGTTATTTTCTAGCAACCATCCAGAGGGGTCTCACTGGAAACCTTTTACTCTGTCCCTTTAATTGCCTTAGGGGTATAGTATGGTGTCACTGACACGGATGGAGTACCTGGCAGTAGCGCAGCAGCTTGAAATACCAGAGTTTCCTCAGCTGTGGCCTTAGCTGCTCTTTCCACCAGGGAATTTCCTCTAATAATAAAAGTGTCTCCCTTCTGGTGTACCCTGCGGTGAATAATTGTTATTTCTTTAGGAGTTGGACAGCATCGAAAAGTTCCAAGATCTGAGTAAAGTTTAATGGGGGATCCCTTGGCTCTTGATAGTCCCCTTTCCTTCCCTATGGCTGCATGAGCATGGAGCACCAGGAACCCGTATTTAGAGTCAGTCAACACATTGACTCTTGAGGTTTTTGTTTTTTTTCTTCTTTTTTCGAAATGGAGTCTTGCTCTGTCGCCCAGGCTGGAGTGCAGTGGCATGATCTCGGCTCACTGCAAACTCTGCCTCGCAGGTTCAAGCAATTCTCATGTCCCAGCCTCCTGAGTAGCTGGGATTACAGGCGCCCACCACCACACCCAGCTAATTTTTGTATTTTTAGTAGAGACGGGGTTTCACCATGTTGGCCAGGCCACTCTCGAACTCCTAACCTCAGGTGATCCACCCACCTCGGTCTCCCAAAGTGCTGGGATTACAGGCATGAGTCACGCTCCCAGCCTTAAGACATTTCATAGTTGGAAGGCCCTAATTAGAGCAGCTAATTCTGCTTTTTGAGCAGAAGTCTGAGAAGGTAAACCCTTGGCCTCAATGACTTCTTGTTGGCTAAACTTCCTTTCTTCCTCCCTCATGAATAAAGCTATTTCCATCTCTAAACCACTCAACATTGGGGTTAGACAAGGGCTTGTCTTCAAGTTTGGGCCTTCTAGAGTAGAGCTCTTCCGTGGTTTCCACACAGGAGTCAATTAGTTAGGGATCTGTTTCTTGAGATGTGAGGTCCAGCAACAAAGTAGCAGGGTTTAAAAATCAGCATACTTTCAGGGTAACATCTGGGGTATCAAGCAGAAGGGTCTGATATTTAAGTAACTGGCCCCCTGTTAGCCATTGGTGTACTTTTGCCTCTAGGACCCTCTGTACTGTACTTCATGGGGTGGCAAGGGGTGGGGGTGGGGTGGTCTGGCATCTAATTGTTGTCCCAAGGTAAACTTACTGGTTTCTTCTAACAATAGAGTGATGGTAGCCACAGATCTCAAGCTTCCTGGTCAGCCAGCTGCCACCTGGTCTAGCTGTTTAGAGAAATAAGCCACTGGTCCAAAGTAATTCCTCAGCCTTTGAGTTAGAATATCCAAAGCTGTCCCTTGTTATTCATCCACAAAGAGGGCGAAAGGTTTTTCTGAGTTCGAGAATCCTGAGGCAAGGGATATCCCTGGCTTTTCTTTTAAGGCTAAGAATGACTTTTGACAGGTTCCAAGCTCTGCCTCCTGGGTTCACACCATTCTCCTGCCTAAGCCTCCTGAGTAGCTGGGACTACAGGCGCCTGCCACCACAGCCGGCTAATTTTTTGTATTTTTAGTAGAGACGGGGTTTCACCGTGTTAGCCAGGATGGTCTCAATCTCCTGACCTTATGATTGGCCCGCCTTGGCCTCCCAAAGTGCTGGGATTACAGGCGTGAGCCACCGTGCCCGGCCAACAATTTTTTTTCTTCTTTTTTAATGAACAGAGCATCAGTGAATGATACTGCAAGTTTAAGACACCTAATAGTCAAGTTAAAGGAGTCCTCCAGGCAGAGGGAAACTGACACCAGATGAAAATCTGGATGAAAAAAAAAAAAGACACTAGAAATGACATCTACATAGGCAAATATATAATTTTAACATCTGACTGTTTAGCCAGGCACGATGGCTCATGCCTGTAATCCCAGCACTTTGGGAGGCCGAGGAAGGAGGATCACTTGAGGTCAGGAGTTCGAGACCAGCCTGGCCAATATGGTGAACCTTCCTCTCTACTAAAAATTCAAAAATTAGTCAGATGTGGTGGCCCATGCCTGTAATCTCTGCTACTCAGGAGTCTGAGTGAGGAGAATCGCCCAAACCCGGAAAGCAGACGTTGCAGTTAGCCAAGACTGTGCCACTGCACTCCAGCCTGTCCGATAGAGTGAGACTCGTCTTAAAAATACCACCACCACCACCAACAAAAAAACAAAAACAAACAAACAAGCAAAAACACATCTGACTCTTGAAACAAAAGTAATAGAGATGGATTGTAAGGTTTATAACACTTGTAAAGTAAAATGCATGACAATAGCATAAAGGCAGGGAGAGGAGTTATGTGAAGAGGTATGATACCACTTGAAGGCAGACTGATGTGTTGATTTTTGTGGAAAGCAAGGCAGAATTTTTGAAGTTTGTTTCTTCAAATACTTAGTTTCCCGTACATACAACCTAGTTTGTTCTGGCAGAGATCTTATTTTCTAGGAGGCTCGGAGGGGGGCCTTCTGCTGTATGTCCTCATAGGATGCACAAGACACAAGGGAACAGTTTTCCACTTTTAAATACAGTGATAGGCCTGAGGGGAAACAACTGCAATTTTTTTTTTTTTTAATGAGATCGGAATCTCACTGATCTTGAACTTCTGAGCTCAGTGGTGGCTTCCCCTAATCTCAAAGTGTTGGGATTAATAGGCGTGAGGCACTGCACCTGGCCACAACTACCAACATTTAAAATCACGTCCCTGGGTGGGCTCGAACCACCAACCTTCCGGTTAACAGCCGAACGCGCTAACCGATTGCGCCACAGAGACAACTTTAGTTGGTTGCTTTCATCTCAATATAGATTAAGCAATCGCTAAACTCTAGGGGTTGCCATTGGCTTTCTGCGGGACAACTGTGCAGACTACAAAGCTTCGGAAAACTAGAGAGGCTGAGTCGACTCAATCGTGTTGTTGCAAGTTAGAAACGCGTGCATTGCGTGACTTTGAAGCCAGAAGGGCGGCCGAATGGCCTTCGTCCTGCGTTGACCCTCGCCTGCTTCAGAAGCCAGTGCCTCTGCAAATGCCTGGATCTGCGACCCCAGCATGAGCCAAGTAGGGCCCAAGGGAAGCTGAACGCCCCGACGGCTCTCATGGTAGCTCTTTCTGTTTTTTCGCGCTGCCTTCAGGCAATCATCTGCTCCGCTTGCTCTCCTCTCACTCAACTCAGCTTCAGTAGATGGGGTCGGTGGGGCGGGAGCAGGAACGAGGCAGGGGAGTCAAAAGGGAAAAATGTGAAAAGGAGGAGGGAGAAGCAGGGGAGACCAGGACGAGACAATGGGACAACCCAGGATGGCCGTGCAGAGGGCACCGGCTGGATGCAGAGAAGATAGGACATGTATCAGAATGGAGAGGGGGAAACGGGGAGAAGATGTGAGAGAAAATCACAAGAACCTGTAGCTGCCCAAGAATAAAGAAGTAAAAATCGCATAATGTTTTTACATTAATAAAAAAAAATCGGGGTACCAGACGCGGTGGCTCACGCCTGTAATCTCAGCACTTTGCGAGGCCGAGGTGGGTGGATCACTCACTTGAAGTCAGGAGTTCGAGACCAGCTGGGCCAACATGGTGAAAGCCCTTCTCTACTAAAAATACAAAAATTAGCTGGGCGTGGTGGCGCACACTTGTAGTCTCAGCTACTCAGGAGGCTGAGGCAGGAGAATAGCTTGAACCTGAGAGGCGAAGGTAGCAGTGAGCCGAGATCGTGCCACTGCCCTCCAGCCTGGGCGACAAAGCGAAATTCTGTCTCTCAAAAAAATATATAAAAAATAAAAGAGGGGTGGGGAAGCAAAACGTTGGGATTTTATAGTGGTTAGTAGTCTGCGTTGTGCCTGCAGCAACCTCTGTTCTGATCCGAATCCTGGTACAGTCAGATTCTATCTTGGACCCACTGGGGCTAACCCATGTGTCTTTTGGTTTGCTTTTCACTCCTGCAGCAGCTGCAGCCTTTATCTGCAGCCAGAAAGCCGGAAAGAAGGGTTTACCGCTGGCCCCACAGCGCCATACTGTCTGGAGAAAAGAAGGAAACCCAAGAGTACACAGACAACAGCCCAAAGAGAAACCTTCGAACTGCTCTATGCCTCACCGCTTAGCAGAAAATATCAAGCAACTCTCAACCTAGCTGGTCTGTAGCTTCCACGAAAGAAATAATGTATTTATTGCAGTCTTTCTGGTTGAGACACTTCAAATATTTGGTGGAGCTTTTAATGAGAGAGAGAGACACTCTCGAGTGTGGAAGAAAAAATGGGGATGCGAAGATGAGGCGACTTTAGGACAGAAAAAAAAAAGAGACAAGGAAGCCATGTAAACGTTTTCGGGTGGGCGTGAGGCGATGTCAGTCTTGAACCCCGTTATGTTAGGTAAGGAGCGCAGCCCTCTTCCAGCACAAACACCGTTTCCCACATGCAGGAAATCACAGGGATCAGCAACTCTAGAGTGCCATGAAGAAGCTTCACTCTGGGAGAACCCCCTTCGTGACCACAGTCTCTCCCCTGCCAGGTAAGTGGAAATGTGCACATGCCCTGCAGGGACAGCACAGCCTCCTCGCCCTGGCCGGTCGCTCAGGGTCACCACCCTCCCAACTGCCCCCCTCGCCATTCTTCTAAACCACTCGCCGCCAAAGATTCCACCGACAGTCACCCCACAAGACAACCCAGGCCACCTCTCAGAAGTGGCTCCTGCCCCGCAGCCACCGCGCCCTCTCACCCCCGCGGTTCTGCCCCCCGCCTCTGCCCAGTCTGCACTTCACCTCCCTGGCTCACGCTGTCCCCTGAGCTTACAGCGCACGCGGGGTTCTTCCGAACCCCTCCTGGGAGTACTGAATGGAAAAGGGAAGCGTGCGCAAGTGCTTGGTAGAGTGTAGACATCGTGGGATTTGACTGTGGTACCATCGCTTCCACGTCCCAGTGCTGATTTTCACACCTGCCTTCTGCTTAGGGTACCGGCAGTAGTTTTCCATCTGTGCCTACTCCACCTGCTGTCCTTGTTGGGTCAGCGAACATCGCCTCCCTCTACCGCTCAATCAGCAAAGGGGACCGCCCTCGAGGACCTCACCCACCGCTCACCCCCCTAGCAAATTCGCCGGCATCGCCTCCGGTCGCCTCTTCCGAAGGCCTAACGAAAGGGTTAGCTGCCAACGGAGGTGAGGAGGCTCCGCTGACTGGCTGGTGCCCGTGTCCGGGGCTGACACAAAGGCCACGACTTGGCTTGGCCTCTCTCTTAGTTATTCGCAGCTAAGTTATTATTCTGAATAACTCAGAATAGCCTATAGTTATTCGATAGGCGCCTCTGGAGCGGCGACGGCAAAGAGGGTGGGCCTATTGGGTGCAGCTCTACGGGGCTGGCATCTCTGCACAGCTGTGTACACCTGAGCGAGACGCTCAGTCACTCTCTAAAGTCGCTTCCACGGATGACGGACACGGAGATAAATAGGAGCGGTGTGTCCTGAGAGGTGGTCCACCAGGACTTGCCCTCCTTCGCCCGGGTTTGCCCCTCGCTGCGGAGACTGTTCCGCCTCTGGCCCTTGGAGCAGGCCGGCTGACAGCGTAGTGAAGGAAGATTCCTGCGGGAGGGCGGCCAGTGCAAAACAATTCCCTGACCGGGAATCGAACCCGGGCCGCGGCGGTGAAAGCGCCGAATCCTAGCCACTAGACCACCAGGGACACAGGGCAGGGATCCTTCTCTTCCTTCTTCAGTCTGAAGCGACAGTTTCCCTGTGCTCTGGGAGGACTTGGGCTTTGTGAGGGTCGCTCTTTGCTCCTGGAGTCTCTCACAAGGCCATTCCCTCCCTGCTTTCTTCAAAAAAAGAGCCTGCAGGCGACACGCCGAGGGCTCCGCGAGGGACACCGAGGCCACCAGTCCTGAGTCCTGGAGCGAGTTGCAGCGACCCGGCCGCAGCTCACCACTGAACTACAGATGCGCCTTTGCCAGGCGGCAGCAAGTGGCCAGCCGGTCGTGGGTCGCCAGGACCGGAGCCGCGCACCAGGTTGCCAGGAGGAGGCGGGAGCGGGGAGGCGCCCGGGGTGAGACGGGGGCACCCTCTGCATCATAAAGGACCCAGACGCCGGCACCCTCAACATCATAAGGAATCAGACGGATGCGGAAACCGAGACAGGCTGGATGCGAAACTCCTTCCAGGAAGGCTCCGGGGCCCTCAACTGGTCTCCGACCTTCCCCTGCAACCTGTGACACCTGCCATTTTCCCATCTTAGGCGATGGCAATGCCACCCTTCCGTTTGCTCCGGGCAAAACTTCGAGAGTTCCTTCTGACGCTGGTGTTCTTTCCTCAGATCCAAGAGCCAACTGGTCATCAATTCGTGATTTCCCATCGGCTAAGTGCGTGGTTATTGAGCTACACGCGAGTTTCTCCACCTCTGCGGAATGGCTACTTCGGGGTAGGGGAGGGGCCCTCCGGTGGATTGTAAGGTGTTTAGCAGCCTCCGTCGCCTCCGCTGACTAGATAGATGCCAGGGGGTTAACATTCTCCCTCCCCGCTTCCCCCAGTCGTGACCTAGTGTCCTAGCGGGGATAGGAGAGGCGTGTAAGGGCGAAGTTGCCCCCTCTTGAGAACCACTGTTGCGCGTTGTCCTGCTCTCTGAGCTTGTGCAGTGGACTCTCCAGATGAAGGCTCAGGGGTCGATCCAGCTTGAGACCCCCTCGCTCCCCCGCACAGTCGGACCTTACGATTGGAGGCTTTTAACATCTCCACATGAAGAGATTCGAAACCTTTAGGTCTTTTCTTCCGTTCTGTCCTCCAAATCGGCCTCTTCCGAGCCTGTTGACCAGCGCCAGCCAGGCAGAGGGCTGGGTTCGCTCACGAGGCTCCTCTCGGCCCTCCTGGAGCTTCAGGCATCTTTCGGTTGCAGAGAAGCTTTATGGGCCACTTCCTTCCGCAACCCCGGGGGTAGGTGCGTGGCGCCCGGGGAAGAAGAGGGTTTGACTGCGGTTCTCGACCCCGGCGCCCAAGCTCCACCCGGTGCGCGCGCTCTTCCAGGCTCCTGCTGGTCCCACTCGCCGGGAGTTAGGTCTCGGGTCAGCCTGAGCTCCCGAGACGCCCAGTCCCGGAAGGACACGTAGGGGAAACCAGCTGCTCACTTTGGTCCTGTCCGCAGCGGACCCCTTTCTGCCGGGAAAGAAAGGCGGCGAGTCCTGTCCGGTTGGGTAGGCGGAAGAGAGATCAAAGGGAAGACAAGAAAAAGCCTGGGAGGTTTCAGGATCTAAAGTTACCACGAAGTCGACCTCACCTCCTCTGGAGGTCCTCCCAGTCCTCCCGTGGCTGGCGATGGTGAATCGAGTTTCCGTCTCCAGTTTGCCAAGGCGGACAAAGCCGACACAATGGGCCTGTCCACTGTCTTCTTTCACATACACAAAATGTCAGCTCTTCCTGTTTCTAACTTGCAACATGCCGCCTGATGACCAGCTTAGCAAATTAGAGCCCCTTCATGGGACTCCATCTCTGTCTTAGTTCGGGCTTCTATAACAATGTACCATAAACTGGGTGGCTGATTCACAACAGAAATTGATTTCTCACAGTTCTGGAGGTTGGAAGTCCGAGATCAAGGTGCCGACATGGTAGGGTTATGGTGAGGGCCTTTTGTTCTGATCGCAGACTGCCACCTTCTCATTGTATCCTCAGGGGGCAGAAAGAGGGCGAGAGCTGCCCGGGGTCCTTTTTGAGGGCATTAGTCCCATTCAGACTAAAGGGACTAAATCCAGACTCTGTGCTGAGTGTTGTGGATTTTTTGCATGTTCATCCTCCCCGCAGACAACTGGAGATGTATCGTCCCCAGAGGGTACAATAGAGAATCTTCCGTCACAAGTCAGCAACCAGCATATGTGAGTGAGAACATGTGTCCCACTCAGAAATGAGTGTATTAGTCCATTTTCACGCTGCTGGCATAACAGAATCCGGGATGAAAAAGAGGTTTAATTGGACTTACATTTCCATATGACTGGGGAGGCCTCAGAATCATGGCAGGAGGCAAAAGGCACTTCTTATATGGCAGCAGCAAGAGAAAATGAGGAAGAAGCAAAAGCAGAAACCCCTGATAAACCCATCAGATAGTGAGACTTATTCACTATCAGGAGAATAGCACAGGAAAGACCCACCCCCATGATTCAGTTACCTCCTCCTAGGTCCCTCCCACAACACATGGGAATTCTGGGAGATACAATTCAAGTTGAGATTTGGGTGAGGGCACGGCCAAACCATATCAGAAAGGAATGAAGTGACAGCATATCCTGATGTGTGTGATGGTTTTATGAGTTATTACCTATTTCAAAACTTATTGCAATGTGTAAAAAAGAACAAGGACTTGTACTATCTGACTTTAAGGCTTACTATAAGCTATTATGAACAAGGCATCAGGAGTGACAAATAGATAGACTGAGTTAAGAGACTTGAAACTGATCCACAGCTATGCGGTCAATAAATGGGTTTTCAATAAAAGCAGTTCAATAAAAGAAAATAAATCAATTCAATTAATGGACTTTTATATGGATGTGGGGAGACCAACAATGTTATTCTCCCTCACACTACACACAAAAGCAATTTCAGGTGCATTATACACCAAAACTTAAAAGTTAAAGATATAAAGCATTTCAAGGATACTTTGTGACTTGTTGGTAGGCAAAGATTAACCTACCAACAAGCAGGACACAGAAAAAATGTATATATAAGCAAGACATGATTAGACTTCATCAACATTATCCACACTTTCTCATCAAAAGATACCACTAAGAAAGTGAAAAGGCAAGCAAGCCACAGACAGAGAGAAAATAGTCACGAAACGTATCTGACCTCCACACCCTGCAATTATAATTATAGTGGTCTGGTACACTGCACCCAGTTTCTGCTGGAGTATTTTCTGGGTGTCTCTAATGAGTAAGAGAGGGCCCCATGGGATATTCCTTCAGTTCCCAGATGAACAGTGGGAAAGACTCCACGTCGACCAACCTCAGGGGCCTAAAAATCCAGGTCCTATAGGAGGGTAGAGGATACCTGGACCCTGACCCAGACCGCTGGATGGGCTGTGCCAAGAGACCCAGCAAGGGAAGGGATTTCCTCCTGCCTCAGGTTCTCTGTTCTTCTGTGGTTAGATGACCTGAACCCAACTCCCTCCCCAAGCACTGGAGATGGGGCTTTTCCAAGGGCTGGGGATCTTGCTGTCCTGAGGACAGCCGGGCAAGGGGGTCAAGGAGGAGCCTGGGTGGTGGAGGAGAAGGAACTGGGTAAGATGCATGAAGCAGTTGGCTACACCAGGCACAGAGAGGACCCGCTGGGACCCAAGAGCCTGCGTGTGAAGCCAGGCCTTGGGCCACCTTGTTCCTCAAAGCGGTGCCTACTTCCATGGGGTCTTCAAAGGGACTGTGGAAAGAGAGGCCTTCAGCCCACGCCTCTGAATGCTTTTCCACCAGAGCATGCCCTGTGGCCTTTATCCTGCTGGTGTGGAACAGTAAGACCCCTGCCGGGCTGCAGAGCCTCTGTACTGGGCAGCATCCCAGCCTGAGTGTCAGAGCTCAGAGGGCAGGCCCCCGAGCAAGCAGACAGGAGGGCACCTTTTGGACAGAACGTGTGGGACAAGAGCAATGGCTCATCTGTTCAGGTTCCTCACAAAATGAGAGTCAGGAAGATCAGGGCGCAGACCTGATTTCCCATGCAGGACTGAAAGCAGACAACCGGAGGGAGAGCAGCACCTGGGCCAGTGAGGTAGAAGACAGAAGACCACAGTGTACTCCTGCCCTCAACCTCGCCCCCTCCCACCCACATCCTCCACGCCCCCTGATCACCTTCCTCAGAAGTGTAATAGGAATCCAGATTCCCCCTGGCCTGGATGCTGCGGGAGGCACAGTGGCCCGATGGAGCCTGAGGCAGGTGTGGGAAGATGTGGATTGTCTAACTGGAGGTTGGGAGTTCAGGGTGCAGGAGGAGAAGCTTGGAGTGCAGGATTTGGTGGTATGTGTGTGGCAGTAGGCAAAAGAAAGAGACAACTAAGCCACTTGAAATACCATGAGAATTCAAATTTAGAAAATTCCCGGGGAAGTATGCATGCAGGCACTCACCAGATCCAAAAACAGCTGCTGCATAACTGCATGTTGCAAGCAAGCCCTACATTGCTGATTTTGAAATAGCCTGATGGGTTCACAAAGACAATTTCTGAACAGTCTTAAGAGCAGAGGTGCACTGAAGCCACTGTGCCCTGCAGCTCAGATCCCAGTAAGTTCTTTAAGGAGTGAGTCTTACTTCCATTTATGGAAGATTTTTGGAGTTGTCCTCGGTCACCCCCAAGAATGTTTTGGTTAGGAGTAGAATTTTAGATGTCATCAATTTAAAAATTAAAACTGAAACTCTGAAACTCATAGAGAGATAAAATTAAGAGAATTCATTCACCATCCTGAGTAGAAAGATTTTTATAGCACATAACAGGCTTTAAAAATAAAGAAAAAATATGACAAAATTTCATCAAATTAAATGCTTTGAGAACTAAAATTAAAATCTGAAGCCACCCAACTAGCTGGACAGATGGCTTCTTGGCCAAGGAGACCCCAGAGAAGTCTTAAATACTGAGTTCCTGCCCAGTATTTGGAAGCTCAGACACCTCTCCTTATACTCTCTCCCTTTTGTGGTGTAGACACAACTGACCAGCATTATTGTTAAAACAGAGATCACAAGACTGACAGAACAGACTCCTTACAGTAGTAAGATACCATATTATAAACAAGACCTGAGGCCATGCCAGGCGAGGTTAAGTCATGCACCCCTGAACTTAAAGAATAAACTATGTTCTAACTGCCACAGGATTTTTTCTTCTTCCTTTTTTTTTCTCTAGCTAAACAAGCACTGGCCTTGAGAGAAGCAATGCTGAAGCACTTGCAGCTCACCCATTACCATAAACTGACTGAGCCCTCCCTACACAAGCCATAACTACAGCTTTGATTGGACAAGAGACTGATTGCAGTAACTTTCTCTTGATAAGAGATCACTGGCTGTGGACTGGTTCTGGATAGTTTACAGAGGCTGTGCACTTGATTGCCTTTGTGTCCCTGCTTCACCTTTTGAAGCATAGGACCTAATTATAATGTATTTAAATGTTGTCTGCCCCCCAAAGTGAACATGGGTTGCATGTAACAGGCACGTTTACTCAGCACGCGTGCAGCAGGATCCCTTCACGAATATTCAGAGCTCCCGCTATTCCCTGTTGAATATGTATATGTGGCCCACCAGATCAACATAAATCCTTGTTCCCCCCTCCCCTCCCTGGAAACCTACTTTTCGGGTTTCAGCAGGAGGGTGTGCCTCCCAGTCTGTTGGAATGGCCACCTTGCAGGCTGTAACCATTTATAAAAATAAAATCTCCTTTCTAAATTTATAAATTGTGTGATTTTTCAGTTGACAGCTTTCAGTTGTCAGTCGAGTCACTGACGGAGAAAAGTCATTTCCAATATATTTATTTAGAAAATGACTCAATTCCTGAATATATAAGAGAAATTTTGTAAATCAGTAATATAGAGCTAAGCCAAATAGAATCGGGCAAAATATTCGAATAGGCCTTTTCAAAGGAGAATTTCTTATATGCCGGAAACCATAAGAAATATCCTTCATAGGATTGCTCATGAGGCAAGTACAAATTAATTCCACACTTAGATAGCACTAACCACTCACCAGTGTATGGCTTTTTTTTTTTTTTTTTTCTGAGACAGGGTCTCATTCTGTCACCCAAGCTGGAGAGCAATGGTGCGACCTTGACTCACTGCAACCTCCCCCTCCTGAGTAGCTGGGACTACAGGTGCATGCCACCATGCCAGGCTAATTTTTGTATTTTGAGTAGACACAGGGTTTTGCCATGTTGGCCAGACTGGTCTGAGAGCATAGCTACATTTATCAAAGTTAGTACACCAAATGCTTACAAGAATTTGGTGCTACTTCAGCTGTCATCGCTGGTGAAAAAAGCATTCTAGAAGACTTGCAATTTATACTAATGTTAAACTTATACTCAGGTCATGACCTAGCAATTGAAGGACTTCCATGAATCTCAAGTGCACACAAAGACTGTTATAAGAATATTCAGCACAAGAATTCAATAACCCCAAAATTGAGAAGTGATCTATGAAACTACATGGATATATCTCATGAGTGTAATGAACATAACTGCAGAAAAAAGGCCAGATACAAAAGATATGTACATTCACTCACGTGAACTTTAAGAACAGGCAATTGTAACCTATGGGAATAGACATCAGAATAGTGATTAACTAAGAGGACACAGGGTGGGAATCGCTTGGACAGGGTCTCTAACAGGCCTTTCTCAGATGATGGCAATTTTCTATAACTTAAGCTGGGTGGTGATTACATTGATCAAAATTAAACAAATTGCACTAAAGATTTGTGCACTTTATGTGAACTGTAGTTTATTTACTGTTCTCATTGCTTGAACCTGGGAGATGGAGGTTGCAGTGAGCTGAGATTGAGCCATGGCATTCCAGCCTAGGTGACAGAACAAGACTGCATCTCAAAAATAATAATAATAATAGTAATAATTTACTGTTCTCATAAAAATTAGCGGATGGGGAATGGAGGCAAGCCGGTGCAGACCATTACAACTAGTTTAGATTTTATTGTAAACTCATTAAAAGCTAGTTCTCGCTTTGTGCTTTTAAAAAATCCCACTGCTACAGCCGTTTTGTCTACCAGAAAAGACTATAACTGCATTATTTCCTCAGTGGAAGCTACAGACAAAGGGCCCTTGAGAGGCGGCATCTTCACCTGTGGGAATTTTTTCTGCTTAATTGTGAGACAAAGAGCATGTCCAAGTTTTCCTTTTGGCCAGGCCGCCCCCTAGTTTCTGCACTGTGGGCTAAACTCCAGAAACTGGCGCTCTTCCGGGCCGGAGGTTTACTCTGCTCTCTGGAGGCTGCTAGGATTCAAGGCAAAGCAGACGACAGATCTATTAGCCACAATCGCAGGATAGAAAACACTACTGTGACTCAGATTAGAACCGAGGTTGCGGCGAGCACAACTACAAGTATTAACCACTACACGACCACAAAGCCTGCTGACAACCATTGCACTTCCTATATTTTTTTAATGTAAAAACACTCACACTAACTATTTTATCTGCTTTATTCTTGGACATCTGCAGATGTTCGTGCTTTTCTCTCTTTCATGCGCTTCTCCGTTTCTCTCCCCATTCTGCTACATAATTAAAAAAAAAATCTCATCTCTCAGGATCCAGCCACTGCCTCTACAGCAAGCCTCCTAGGAGGTCTAGTTGTCCCATTGACATCTCTGCCTTCTTTCGCTCCTGTTTTTTTTTTTTTTTTTTTGGCTGAATCTCCCTCTATCGCCCAGGCTGGAGTGCAGTAGCGCGATCTTGGCTTACTACAACCTCCGCCTCCTGGGTTCAAGCGATTCTCCTGCCTCAGCCTCCCAAGTAGCTGGAACAGCAGGTGCATACCACCACATTCGGCTGCTTTTTGTATTTTTAGTACAGACGGGATTTCTCCATGTTAGCCAGGCTGGTCTTGAACTCTTGACCTCAAGCGATCCATCCGCCTCGGCCTCACAAAGTGCTGGGATTACAGGCGTGAGCCACCGTGCCCGGCCAAATTTCAGGGCAACACCTGTTGACACACATTGCCAGACACACGGAATCCCTCGCGGAACACCAATGGGACCACAAAGCACGGGGAGGCCGCGGTGGCTGACGATGTTATCAAATTCCGTTCACGGTGTCTGGGGTACAGCCCTGAGGGTCCACTGGCCACCTCTGCACAAGGACCAGTCTCCGCCGCTCCCCTCATCTCCACGCAGATTCTTCCCCACAAACCTCCCCTTTCTTTGGGCCGCTGACGCCTCTTGGGACCTCCTTCCAGGAGCGCCATTTCTTGATCCTCTCCATAGTGGCTCAGCGGTAAGCCCAAGGTCCAGCACGCAAATCAGGAACCTGATGGTTCTTTGGGTTTGCAGGGATCCGCCCCGTGAATAGATGAAAGTAACAGGTACCAGCATCAAAACTGGTGACTCACCAGAAACATTTCATGCTTGCCACCTTGCTAAGCTGTTTGAGTCCAACAACTGCATGGGTACTACTGGGTTAGTCTCCTGAATGTCTCTTGCCACTACTTTGGTGAGTGGTGTTGTCACTTTACCTTGTGGTGGCCAAGCCCCTAAATGCACTGTTAGGTTTTGCAGTATAATTTTGCAGGAAGACGTGTAAACAGCCATAGTGAAGTGAAAAAATAACCTATTGCATTGGCTGGGAATTGAACCCAGGTCTCCCATGTGGGAGGCAAGAATTCTATCACTGAACCACCAATGCCTCCCCTTGCTGGTAATCTGGAGGATAACTGAAAAGAGTATCCAGAAAGATTTAGAAACCGTTCCAAGCGGTTTTTTCAAGTGTCGACTAAAAGCTAACGAAGACATCCAAACCAAATGTTTTTATAGGAAACTTTTACTAGACAAAGTTATAAATATCAAAATAGCTCATTTGGTGGATCAAACTCTTAACTCTGAAAAAGGAGTTTCTACCTGCATTACAAACCCCTATAATAAAACATCAGAAATTCATTCATGTTTCTTTTTTCTAATCCTAAGTCTTCCATTGTCAACCTCAAACTGCTGCCTTAGAGGTTCTGAGAAGGTAACCTAAGTGGTAGTTTAGGTAAGTAAAGTTCAAATCCAGGGAGGAAATAAGAAGCAAAGCAGAATTAGAAGAAAGAGGAAATAAAAGGACAGAACCAAGGTAGAGATAATGAAGAAACAAAGGTTGGTCCACTGAGTTAGTCTTTTGTCGCTGGTTTTTTTGGCAAAAGAGTAATGATCGGTCTCGTAATCATTATAATACTATTATTTGTCTGCTTGAAGACGTATAAAGCATTTGAAGGAAATGTGATATGAAAAGATGGAAAACGTTGCCGGGCGTGGTGGCTCACGCCTGTAATCCCAGCACTTTGGGAGGCCGAGGCGGGCAGATCACGAGGTCAGGAGATCGAGACCATCCTGGCCAACATGGTGAACCCCTGTCTCTACTAAAAATACAAACAAGTAGCCGGGCGTGGTGGCGGGCGCCTGTAGTCCCAGCTACTCGGAGAGGCTGAGGCAGGAGAATGGCGTGAACCCGGGAGGCGGAGCTTGCAGTGAGCCGAGATCGCGCCACTGCACTCCAGCCTGGGGGACAGAGCGAGACTCCGTCTAAAAAAAAATGCATAAAAGTATATGAAAAAGAAAATGAAATCTTCCCTGCCTCCCAATCCCACTTGCTTGGTGTCAGCTATTATTTATTACATGAAGGAAGGGGGCAAGGCACACAGGAAGTCCCAAGTCCCGTTCTGACAATCATCTGGCCTCCTTGGGCAAAGGGAAAAGAGGGAAGGCAAAAAGAGTATAACATTACTCTTTGCAGAAATTTCCCCTTGGTACAGGAAACTCTGGTAAACTGAGAGGGTATGTTTTCCATGAGGGAGACCTCAAGGGCTCTTCTCCGGCCCTAAGCCCAAACTAGATTTTGCCTCATTTTCCAAGGTGCTAATGAAATCATCAAAGTTGATCAAAGGAGGGGGCAGAGAAAGAAAGAGGACGGCTCCTCCTCACGGGTCCACCTTCCTTGGTGTTGCTTGAGGGATCAGAAGAAATGCATGAACATAGGTGCGTGGGAACTATGGCTGCTGTATGAACTCAGTGACCTACAGTTATGAGCTATTGTGAGGTTCCATGATGTAATGATGAGTGCTTTCGACTCTGAATACAGTGGTCAGTGTTCAAGTCTCAGTGGGACCTTTCTGTATAATGCCAGTGATGTTCCTATTGCTCCCTAAGCGGAATGGGGGAAATTGCCCCAGTCATGTTCAGGGACCCTCCAGGCCACTGGCTGTGTGTAATTGGAGTCCCGGACCCAGCGACCCAGCAAGACCCCTCCCCTCTCAGGGCGACCCTGGGCCTCCAGGCGGCAGGTCTCCTCCACTGAAAAGGCTGCTTCCCCTCAATCCTAGACCCCGAGTTTTCTTTTATTCACGTCATTGGGCCGTTGCCCTGTGTCTCTTTGGAAGAAATGACCTATATGAAAAACTTTAGTTCCGGGATTCCCTAATTCCTTCATCCCTTAGGACGGTGCAGCTTTTCAGCTCCTGGTCTTGGCTCCAGTTCTAATGCGCACGTTTCATTTTGTTGTCGCGGGATCCCCTCCAACCGGCTACCAGTGGATTCCTGTCCTTGGGGTCTCTGTGGATGGCAACTAGATGCTGCTTTTGTCCCAGATCCTGACACCTCTCTCCAGGGAGTTGCCTCCCTTAGCCTCCTAAATCAGCCAATATTTAGATTTGGGCCTGGGATCCCAGCAACTGTGGAGAACAGAGGTTCCTGATCCCTGGCCAGCTCTCCCCCAGTGAAGGGGAGAGGAGCAGAGCAGCTGGGAGGGTCAAGTCTGGGGCCCTGGGCAACCCCCTTCTTCCTGCCCAGACTCTGCTCCAAGGAGCAGTTGCCTTAGGACCAAATCAGATGGAAACTCTTTTGTTCTATTCTCATCAACAGAAAAATTTAGGCAAGAGCTCTGGAGGACATTCCTAGCTCCTAAAAATGGTGTGGCCAAATCTCTCCAGTTTTGGAAATGCCCAAGGTTACCAAGTATTTTGAGGGCTCACTTTGGAACCTCTGAAAAGGAGGGGTGAGGGCCCGTGGAAGGTACCCGAGGGATGCAGGGGAGAGAGGGGAAAGAGCAGACAGGAGGGAGGAGAGAAGGAGGGAGGGGGAGAAAGGGTGTGTGAGGGCCAGGAGCCAGGATTCACCCTGACAGTTCAGTGACTGCTCCCTGCTCCCAAGGTTCCCACTGTGGCACCTTCCAGCAGGTGGCTTCCATCTCTTATTGATGTCCTAAGAACTTGGCTCTATGGAACGGTCCCATTCTATATGTCTGGCATGAGTCCTGGCAAAGTTTCTTTGCATCGTTTGGGGGATGAGATGCGGGTATACAGGTTTGCAAGTGACTAGGACCTAAGCCAGGACCTTGTGGAGCCACTCAGTGTCAACTGTCAAGTAGCTTCCTTCCCCCATTCCCTTGCAGGATGATTGCCTGCAAGACAGGGCCTGGAGAAGGCCAGGGCACCCAAGGCCACAGAAATGCCCAGGGATGAGTCCCGGCTGGAGATGCCTTGGCTGAACTCACTGTGTACTTCCAGGGCACACAGGACAGGGACTCTGGGGGTCTGGCCAGGAGACTGAACAATGGGGGCAGGGAGGTTATGCAGAAGTCTTCTGCACAGCAGGGCAGACATTCTTCTTGGAGCCCCCAACCCAAATCAGGTCTTCCACCTCCTCTTCCTAAAGACCCTTTACTGCAGTCATTCTTTTACTAGAACTACAAGTTTATAGAACATAGATTTCAGTGCGCTCATCTGGCCAACCATCTTCAGTGGCCAATGCCCAAGGTAACCTCCCTCCCTACCAAGACCTGAACTCAGGACCTTACCTTAAGGAGAAGATGTCCTGTTCTTTCTTTCCCACCAGAACTGCCCTGGCCCAGACCCCATTTCTGTCTGGTGACCAAGGCAGTCCCCTCACCAGTCTCCCAGGTTGGGGAGGGCAGATTCTCCTCAGCTTCCTGCCCCTGAGAGACCCCAACAGTCTTGCGTGGCTCCAGCCCACAGAGGACTATCCATGGCCCATATCTCTCAGAACTCTCCCCTCCCACTCTGAATCCACCCTCTACTTCATGCTCCCCTCACAGAACAGGCATGGTTTTTTTTCATGTTCTCATTTTGCCTACCCATACCCCAGACTGACTTTTCTGTCTTTGAACTACCTGTCCTTCTTTGGACAGTGTCTTCTTGGTACTACACATGAAGATGTCCTGCTCTCCCCTGCTCAAGGAGAGAGTGCCTGACCTGATCTGGGCCCATCAGATCCAGTACTTACCCGGAATAGGAAAAAGATGGGGAGGGTGACCAAAGGTTACAAAAATCTCTGAAGCTTATCCACTTGAGAAAGAGTCCCTGAAGATACTGGCCTTTCATTCCTGCTATGTATATCCAATGTGACTGAACTCTGAATAACATATACCAGTTATAATAATGTAGTAGTTGGCCCTCAAACTAGGACACAAACATGTTAGAGGGTAAGGTAGTGAGGGGCATGTTTGGGGGTGGTGGTGATGAGCAAGTATGTGAAGGAGAGATAGTGCCTACACTTGAAAATCAAAAAGTAATAATATCTATTTAGACATAAGGAAATAAATAACTAAATACTTGCTTCTATGTGATGAAACTCTGGGAGTACACAAGGGAACTGCTGTTTTACTAAACAAATTTTTAAGTCTATATAACTTTGATAAAGTATCCAAATAAAAATATTCCTTTCCCATATATGTATGTGTATATATATATTTGTATACACATATATATTTGCATTCTTTGTATTTTGAATATAAATTTTTATACAGTCATGTTAATCCCTCTTTTCATTTAAGGATTTGAGTTTGATGTCATGCATGAATGTGATCCCACTGTATGGCTACTGAAATGTTGGCAAAAGTAAGTTCAGAGGAAATGGTAGGCAAGTACTTCCCAGTTTTGGCCAGAAGATGGAGAAAAAAAGAATTCTCATAAAATATTAAAAGTATGACTTGTTATAGCTTCTTTTCACAGTAATTTAGATAGAAATATTAGCAAAATCAGAAATGTATAAATACTTTGGTCTGACAATTCCATCTCCAGGTATCTACGGAGAAATAGACAAGCGATGCACGACAGATACATGTGTCAGTCTGGTCCCTGCAGTTGTATTTGCAGTAATTCACATTGGAGCAATTTCATGGCCATCAGTTAGAGAGTGTTTGAAGAATGACCCATTCACATCAAGAAGGACGTTTCAAAGATCAAAGCCTGATGGAAATGCTGGAGGCCGTGACGCTGACAGGAGCTCGTGCGTGTTGGCCAATTGCTATGCGACACGCATTGGCTCCACGCTTTTCCTGCACTGCTCGTTTAAACATTGGACAAACTAAGTGTTCTGATTAAGCCCATTGGACAGATAGAAATGGAAGCACAGAAAATTAATCTGTTTAACTTCAAATGCTAGCAGATTAGTTTTTCACCCACAGCCTGTGGCTTCACCATAGGTGTGTGTGATTCAGGTTCTGTCATTCTCCACTTTAGGAATTTCCAGTATTCCAAATATGAGAAGCTGAGAAAACAAACAAACAAGCAAACAAACTCAAAACCGTAAAAACCGGGATAAGTAAGCGTAGATGTTTGCTGGGTGTGGATTAAAAATGGACTTTTTTTGCCCCAAGCAACAAAGAGGCACCTTGGAAAATAGGCAAGAGACAAGAAGAAGAGAAGCTTTAAGATATATTTGGTCCAAGGAAGAGACTCTTCAGAGGGAAGGTCACATCAGCTAGAAACATTAATGCGACTTGATGGGCTCAAACCACTGACTTTTCAGTCAACTTCCAACAGCACTAACCTAGTGTTCCAGAGACAGTGCTTGTTAAACAGTGAAAGCTGTTGCTCAATTGTGTCATCCATAATTGTCAAATATTGTCATTTAGTAGCACAAGGAAGTATTCTCTGTTGCCAAGCTAGAGTACCCATCACTCTTCTCTTTTGTTGAACATTCTTCCCCACCACAAACCCTCTTTAGAAGACTGGGGGCTCCTAAAACATTGAGGCCAAGAGTCCTGTCCTTGTGCATGTTTTGGCATTGACCCAGGGCCAAATCAGTGGGAGACTCCTCCACGCACATGCCAGGTCCCTAGGTGACAACTGCAGTCTCTGGATCTGAGGTCATCCACTTTCCCATTCCTAGCTCACCTCACCCATTGTGAAGCCTGGTCAGGATTGCCAGAGACCCGAGTGGGCAGGTGCCCGCACTAAAGACAGAACCTGCTGTGTGCCCAGCTTGCTGATCCCTCCATCCTTCTAGACAAGGCTTTGTGAGCCAAGGACCTTGGGTTTGCTCACAAGGCAGCCCCTCACCTAGTAGGCATTAGTTCATTATGTATATGTATATGTATATGTATATGTATATGTATATGTATATGTATATGTATGTGTATGTGTATGTGTATGTGTATGTGTATGTGTATGTGTATATGTATGTGTATATGTATATGTAGTCCTCAGGTTGTATTCCTTAAATATATATAATACATATAATTCCTTAAATATATAATTTTAATACAAAATTTTTAAAATATTCCTTTCATAAACATTTACAATAACACCAAGAAATATAAACTACATAGCAAAGATGTGAAAGCCAGCCAGACTCAGCTTCAAATCCTAGCACTTAGGAAGGCCATGGCAGGAGGGTCACTTGAGCTCAGAAGCTTGAAACTAGCCTAGGCAACATAGTGAGACCTCATCTCTACTGAAAATCAGAAAAATTATCCGGGTGTGGTGGTGTGAGCCTGTAGTCCCAGGTACTCAGTGGATGAGGCCCTAGGATGTCATTGGCCTGAGAATTCCATGCTGCAGTGAGCTGTGATCTTGCCACTGTACTCCAGCCTGAGTGAAAGAGTGAGATCGTGTCTAGAAACAAAAGAAGAAAAAAAAAAAAGGTGTGAAGGCCTATATATTGAAGACTACCAAGTATTGCTGAGAGCAGTTAAGGACCTTTGGAATAGAGAACGTTCCTTCTTGCATTACAAGATTGCTTTTGTTTTGGGGGGACACTTGCTATTTTTTAGAAATACGAAGTTCTTCTTAGGCATTCCTGTAAAAAAGGCCACTTTTTGATAGGATTGTATTGAGTCTGTGGATTGCTTTGAGTTGTATTTTTATCTTAACCATGTTACAACTTCCAACCCCTGGACACAAGATATCTTTCCATTGATTTTGGACTTCCTTAGTCTCCTCGAGCAATGTTCTGTAATTGTCTGTGTACAAGTACTGCACCTTCTTGAACAAATGTATTCCCAGGCATATTATTCTTACAGGTACTATTATAAATGAAATCATTGTGTCAGTTTTCTTCTCAGATAGTTCATTGCCATCACAATGGATTGTTTGCTGAAAGTTTGCTGAATTTGCTTATTAACTCTGATAGTGTGTGTGTGTGTGTGTGTGTGTGTGTCTGGTGTCTGTGTGCATGTATGTGTGTTTGCGATTGTATGTATTATTTGGGATTTTCTATACATAGGATCACACCATCTGCAAATTGAGATCATTTTGTTTTCTGTTCAAAAATATTTTTTCTCATGTTTATTTTTGAAAGATAATTTGGCCAGGTGTAGAATTGTAGGTGACAGCTTTTCTTTTTTTAAGTACTTTATTGCAAACTTCTTGTTTGTAAAGTTTTCTATGAGAAATCTTATGCCATCCTTATATTTAGTGCTCTGTATGGAACATGTTCTTTTCCCTTTTATTACTTTTAGGATTTCCTTTTTATCACTGGTTTTGATGGATTTGATTAAGGTGTTCCTTGGTGAAGTTTTCTGCATGTTTCTTGTTCTTAGGATAATCGTATTTCTGTAATATTTGAAGTTTATGGTTTCCACAGAGCTTCTAAATCTTTCGTCCAGTATGTTTTAAATATCTTTGTCTCTCTTCTCCACTACCTGCCCTTCAGGGATTCCATTTAGCCCTATACTAGGGTGTTTAAAGTTTTTATGCTGATGGGTCTTTTTATGTTTTCAAGTCATTTGTTAATGTGTGTTTCATTTATGTTAGTTTCAACTTCTATTCCTTCTAGTTCAATAATCTTCTCTTCTGCAATGTTTAATCCAGTGCCTTCTTCCATTTCAGACTGTAAATCATAGTTTTTTATCTACAGAATTTGATATTTTAAAAATCTTCAACCTCTCCATTTAATTAAAATACAATTATACTAATTGCTCTAATGTCGTTTTCTATTTCCAACGTATATGTCAATTTCAACTAGATTATTAGATTCTTCATTACGTGTAATGTTTTCCTGCTTCTTCAGCTGTTTGATATTCTTTTATTTTTATTTATTTATTTTTTGGGAGATGGAGTTTCACTCTCATTGCCCAGGCTGGAGTGCAATTGTGTGATCTCAGCTCACTGCAACCTCCGCCTCCCAGGTACAAAAGCGATTGTCCTGTCTCAGCCTCCCAAGTAGCTCAGATTACAGGCATGCACCACCAAGCCCGGCTAATTTTTTTGTGTTTAGTAGAGACGGGGCTTCACCATGCTAGTCAGGCTGGTCGTGAACTCCTGACCTCAGGTGATCCACCCGGCTGCTTGATATTCTAAGATTTGATGCTGGAGCTTTGGTGTCAATGCTCAAAAGTGCCCAAAGACACCACTCGACCTCAGTGTCTATGCACACCCAAGCTTTTGCAACAGGAGAGGTAGAGACAGCAGAGATGAGCGTGCTACAACATGCTGGTAGAGGGTACCCCAGTTGTGCTTGGGGCTTCCTATGCCTCATAGAAAAATGTGCCTTCCTTAATTTTTCCCATAAGAACCACCCTACTTCATGCCCTGTCTCTCTGTTCAAACACCAAGACAGCCCTCGGACCAGTCTCAACCACCCAATGGATTGACAAAGTTCCAAATATGATTCAGTGGAGAAGGCATTCTCTTGTCAACAAATTATGTAGAAACAACTGGACATGCATATCCCCAAAGGAAAAAGATTCACCTGAACCTCAATACTGACTCAAAAACTAACTCAAAATGGATGATGCAACTAAATATAAACTATAAAACTAGAAAAAGTATAGCAGGAAATATAAGACAAAATCTTCACGACACAGTTAGGCAGTGTTCTTTGTTATCAATAAACACAAACCATTAAAGAAAACATTGATAAATTCAACTTTATAAAAATTAAAAGTTTTTGCTCAACACAAGACAGTATTAAGAGAACAAATATAAGATGCAGACTGGGAGAAAAACAGGAGAAATGACAAATGTGACACAGGGCAAGTGTGATAGTTACTTGCACGTCACTGTGACCGAGCACCAGGGTGCCGGGACATTCGGCCAAATGTGATTCTGGTTGTGTTCCAGAGAGTGTTTTGCATATGATTAACATTGGGATGGGCAGACTAAGTGAAGCAGATTGCCCCCCTTAATGGGGGGGGACGACTCATGTAATCAATCAAAGGCCAGGAGAGAATTAAGAGGCCTAATGGGAAACAAATGCTTTCCTGGGTATCCAGCTTTCCTTCCATCTTGGGAATTTCAGCCTCTATAATCTCAGAAGCAAATTCACATATGTGTACACACACATATACATTTCATAGGTATGTGGCTAAGAGTGTATTTTTAAAAGTTCAGCCATGAGATAATTGGTGAAGCCAGTCAATGAATAAGGGTGTGTTCTATTATATGACTCGGTCTTCTTTTGTACACGATTGAAGTTCTGCATTTGAAGTAGGGGGATAGGAGACAGCAAGTCCACCTAGGATGATAACAGCTGAATTTCTCAACAGACGCTTCAAAGCCCTAGAGGTTAGAGAGTCAAAAATCCCACCCATAACCCTGCCCCCGAACACCAGGGCGAGGGAACACTGTGGTCCTCAGGTGATTTTCTTTAACTGGGTCTGGAAGCCACACAAGGGCAGAGGGAGCAGGAAACACTATGCAAATCGAGGTCAGGACAGCAGGGGGGCCCTGTTCATGACAGAACACAGCTAAAACTATCCTCAGAAAAAGCGTGTGGAGAAACACAGATCATGCATGAGACCTGGTGGATTAGAGCGCTGGCTACTGGGGAATTGAAAGGAAGGGGCTTCACCGTGCAGAGGACCAGAGGTGCCAGTCTATGAAACGCAGAATTGCTGGGAGATGGGGAGGCATGGACAAAGGAAGCATCCTCTGGAGACTCATGGTGAAGAGAACAAATGAATGAAGTACCTGGCAGAAATTATAGGTCCCGGTAGAACAAAATAGAATCCCACAATGAGAACATACACCATGTATGGCCCCCAAGGAAGAAAATATCTCCCAAAAACTCAAGAAAAATCATTTTGGGCAAGCACCTTATATCCAGTAATACGATCCATGTATCAAGACCGTGAGAAAGATTATTAAACATGCTAAACTCAGTGAGACCTGATTCCCTCATGAGGACTCTGTTAAGGATGAGTACCACTCAGCAAGTCATGACTGTGACATTCACTTTTGAATAGCTCATGAGCATTAATATATTTAATTGTGGATCTAAACCAAAAACCAAGGTGCGGGCAAGATGACAACCACAGAATGTCACTGGCATATGTTTAGGTTCAAATACTATTATGAGAAGTGGCAGGTAAAGGAGGTAGGAAAAAAAAAACACATCATGTAATTGACTGTCATATGGAAATATTTGACGTTGAAAGTCATAATTTAAAACGTATAAACCAAATATTAGAAGTGTGTCTAGTTCAAAGGGGGGAAAACTATGAAACATTTTTAGTCAATATCAAATATGAGCTACACAACCCTTACTAAATGCCAAAGGCACACACACACACACACACACACTCACAAAGAATACAAATAACTAGAACAAGAAATGGAGTAAATACATTCTGCTACATACGGTAAACATGGCCTACAATGTGGAAGAGATTAGAAAATAAACAGGGAAATGAAAATGTTTTTATTAATTCGCATCAGTACCCACCAAAACCAATCAGCATAACAAAAGATTATAACACTGAATGTAAAAAACAATCCAACAGTCCAGAGTGATAGGCAAAAGTTTTTAATTGTATAGATTCAAATAACTTTGGACAAAAATTAAAACTCAGGCAGAGAATTTTTTTTTTTTCAACAACAGACACTAGCGAAAACAAAGGCACAGTAAAAATTGAGACAGAAAATTTCCAGTGTAGAGATATGAATATAATAATAGACACAAGCAGGGATGATTAATAAATGATAAAATGTTTAGAGGATGATCATTGGAATATAAGACATTGATACTTTTAAAAACCACTTTCCCAAATACTTCATTATAAGTAAGGTGTCTCTAAAAGGGATAGATCTCTTTGACCCCTCCTTAACCAAGTAACCAGTCCTGATAGCATGATAATGCTGATGGACAAACTAGACCTTCTCTGCCCACAGATGGGCTGAGGTTGGAAACTCACAGTATTGACTCTGCAGTGTTCTTGACAAAACGTTTAGGCTGAATTTAATCATGAAGACATTTTCAGACAACTTCAGAATGTAGACCATTGAGCCAGACAGCTGACCTGTCCTCTACAAACAAGTCCATGTCACCACAATCAATGACAACAACAAAAAGATGAGGAAATATTTGGGGTTCAAAATAACTAAAGAAATGTAGCTACACTATCTTTTTACTTTTTTTGAACCCAAAATATCTCTCCTCCTTTTTGTTGTGTGAGTCGTGGTGGCGTGGACTGTGTGAAGGAGACAGGTCAGTTGTCCTGCTCAGTGTTCTACATTCTGCAGTTGTCTGGTGATTACCTCCTATGAAACTCAGGCTAAGCATTTTCTGCAAGAACATGGCATTGTTCATATTCTGCACCGGCAGAGTCCCGGGTGACATGCTGTCCCCTGCCAGTGGCTCCTGACTCCTGTTTCTTACAGGATGGAATTGAAAGGAGTAGGGCTAAGGCCTCTCAATGCTGTTTGTCCATCTAGCTGTGGTCTTCCTAAGTATTGATATCAATTGGAGGCTGAAGGACCATGGCTTCTCTAATCAAAGGAGGCTAGTGGGTTAACAATTGTCAAGAGCAGTCAGTGGCTCTGAAATATAATCCTCAGCCAAGGATCCCTCCTGTGTTACAGATGGATCAGCTAAAACAAACCAACACTGAAGATACAAAGAATGGGGTTAGGTTCATTGAAACTAGGGTGACACCTTTGGATGAGCTAAACACAAAGATGACACTGACCTTGAGCAGATATAGAAGCTGAGACATGCCTGCAAAATGAAATCCCTGAGGAACTTTGTAGCTACCCAGAGATAACTGGTTCAAATTAGAATGTCTCGCAGATCACTCCCGGCATGTGCTACAGTCATGTGAACGTGTCACACCTAATTTGGGTCCAATGTCTTCAGACTGAGCACAGGTGGCCACTGGCATGGTCTGAGAATAGGAATAGAGCCATGCCCACTTTCCCATCCTATTGAGTTTTAATTTTTGTCCAAAATTATTTTAATCTATACAATTAAAAACTTTTGTCTGGGCTTCCAAAGGGAACTACAGTTTTATTCAAACCTACATGTGCCTACAGGTCCTGCCTGCAGCAATGACATCTCTCAGCTTAGTAAGGGCTGCTTAGTGTGGGAATATGCCTCCCATCTGGAAGACCAGGTGGTGCCTTATCACCGTCGAAGTAAAAAACCTATTGTCCATGTAAAGGGCCAAGCTGACGTGCTCTTCCTCAAATAAGTAAAAGTCACTTCTGTAGTGATGGAATGAGGCAGGTAGTTCAAAGTAAGTTGAAGGAGTTGAATAAAATCTATCCAGTGAGTCCTGCAAGACTTCAGGCTCTTCTGCTTCCATCGGCACCCCACTGAGCCTGGAAAAGGAGACAAAACTAAAGAAGCAGCCAGGGAAAATCAGACACCACAGAGCCCCAACTAGATTTCAGGGGTAACATAAGGAAGTGGTTAAAAAAGGAAAAGGATAGATCCATTAATGAGGTAAAAAAAAATTGCCTTTATGTTGGGATAGAACAGGGGCAGGTAGAAAACAATGAAAGAGAAAGACAGACAGAGAGAGAGAGAGAGAGAGACAGAGAGAGACAGAGAGAGAGATTGAGAGACAGAGAGAGAGAGAGTGAGAGAGATAGTAAGCTCAGTGACTTGGCCAGGTGACACACTGGTAAGGGAGTAAAAGGACACTCTGAGTTAGTGCCCTCATGACACACAGAAAACAGTGATCATGAGAAGAGTGAGCTCAATAGTTTTCCATCAAATGTGCTTAAAATTCCATGCAGTCGCCATAAGGGTACAGCTTCTGAGGTATGGTCAACCTATGGTACATTAGTAAATGATAAGGGGAGGAAGAAATGGAAACCTAAACGTCCACTGCAATGAAAACCAATAGCAATGTCAGTAGGAGTAATTCAGCCTTTGTTGAAAACATGAAATCAAACACACGGTTTTCCCTGGATCTCTCGTCTCCAGGTGTTAACACAGATTTAAGCGACCACAATTGTTGAAAGTTACCTGGGGCATGGTGGGTTTTGATCTTCTTCCCCTTCTTGGTACTTTTCAATTTCTGCAATAAATTCAGACATGGACAGACATATTAAGCTGATCCCCCTACACACATAACATTCCACTGTCTAATCCTCACACAGGGACCTCAGGCTCCTCAATATAAGAATAGGACACTGTGAGAGATATATTTCAGGAGGCCTGAAGGCTGGCCATGATAGAGATTCCTAATTTTTTGTCCCAGAAACTAAGGGTAAAATGTCCCTATTCTGGTAGATCGTTATCCCAATATCATTTGTTCCAAGTTTGTGCAAACGGTTATCCCATATTTTTCCAATCAATTTAAAGCAAATGCCCTCAAATGATTTCTAAGAGAGAAACCGCAATATTCAGCCCTGTCTCATCAGATACTCAGATTGTTCATGGTTGTGAGGATTTTAAACACTGAAATTAGAGTGAGAAAGGAAATCTACCAACCCTTGAGTCAAAATCATAGTTCTCTGAATTTGTCACATCTGCCCAGGTCCAGTGCCTTCAGAGTAGAATCAGAGTGCCACAGGCACGGCCTGACACTAGGAAGAGAGCCACGCTCACTGACCCATCCCATGTCTGGGCTTTCAGGTAGAACTAGAGTTTCATTCAACCTACATGTGCCTATAGGTCCTCAGTGCAGCAATGACATCTCTCAGCTCAGTAACGGCCTCTTGGAGCAGGAATATGATCTCTATACGGAAAACTCAGTGGATCCTTATCACCATCATAGAAAGGTACTCACCATCCACATCAAGAGAAAAGCCAATGTGTTCTTCCTCCAATGAGTGAAAGGAACTTCCGTAGGGCTGCCATGAATCAGGCTGTTCTAGATAACTGGAAGGAGTCGAATAACATCTATCCAGTGAGTCCTGCAAGTCCTCAGGCTCTACTACCTCCAGCAGCTCTCTGCTGAGCCTGGAAAAGTAGAAAAAGTAAAGAATAAGCCAGGGGAAATCAGACACAAAAGAGCCCCAACTAGATTTCATGGGTAGCATAAGGAAGTGGTTAAAAAAGAAAAAGGATACATCCATTAATGAGGTAACAAATTATTGCCTTCAGTCGGGATGGAACAGGGCCAAATAGAAAAGAATGAAAGAGAAAGACAGACAGACAGACAGACAGACAGAGAGACAGAGGCAGAGAGAGAGAGCTCAGTGAATTGTCCAGGTGACACACTGATGAGGGAGTACAGGACACTCTGAGTTAGTGCCCTCAGGACACACAGCATACAGTGATCATGAAAAGACAGTGCTCAATAATTTTCCATAAAATGTGCTCAAGTTTCCATGCAGTCACCATGAGGATACAGCTTTTGAAGTATGGTCGACCTACAGTAGGTTAGTAAATGATAAGGGGAGGAAGAAACGGAAACCTAAATATCTACTGCAATGAAAACCAACAGCAATGTGAGTAGGAATAATTCAGGCTTGGTTGAAAGGATGTAATCGATAATGTCAGCCCGCCATGCTTTCCCTGAACCAGGAGTCTCCAGGTGTCAACACAGAATTAGCTGTTGACAATTGCTCAAACTTACCTGGGGCATGGTGGGCCTTGGTCTTCTTCCTCTTCTTGGTCTTTTTTAATTCCTGCAATAAATTCAGACAGGGACAGACAAAATAAGCCAATTCACCTACACCCATGACAGTTCACTGTCTAATTCCCACACAGGGACCTCAGGCTCCTCAGCATGAGAACAGGACAATGTGGGAGATATATTTCAGGAGGCCTCAAAGCCAGTCATGATAGACATTCTTTGGTTTGCATCTCAGAACTAAGGGTCAAATGTCACTATTCTGGTAGACAGTTATCCCAAAATCATTTATCCCAAGTTTGTGCAAACAGTTATGCCTTATTGTTCCCATCAATTCAAAGAAAATGCCCCAGATGATTTCTAGGAGGAAAACTGCAGTATTCAGCCCTATCTCATCAAATGCCCAGCTCATTCATGGTTGCAAGACACTGAAATTAGAATGAAGGAGGAAATCTACAAACCCTTGAGTCCAAATCATTCTTCTGTGAATTTTTTACATCTGCCTGGGTCCAATGTGCTGAGAGTGGGCTCAGGTTGCCACAGCATGGCTGGAGACTAGGAATAGAGCCATGCTCACTGACCCATTTCATGTCTGGGCTTCCAACTGAAACTAGTTTCATTACAACCTATATGCGCCCATAGGTCCTGCCTGCGGCAATGACATCTCTTGGGTCAGTAAGGGCCACTTGGAACAGGAACATCACCCTTATCTGGAGGACCAGGTGGAGTCTTATCACCTTCATAATAAGGTACTCACTGTCCACATCAACAGCCAAACCAAGGTGTTGCTCCTCCAATGAGTAAAACGCACCTCTGTAGGGCTGGCATAAGTCAGGCAGTTCCAGATACCCAGAAGGAGTTGAATAAAATCTATCCAGGGAGTCCTGCAAGACTTCAGACTCTTTCTCATCCAGTAGCTCCCTGCTGAGCCTGGAAAAGTAGGAAAAGTAAAGAATAAGCCAGGGGGAATCAGAAACCACACAGCCCCAGCTAGATTTCATGGGTAACATAAGGAACTGTTTGAAAAGAAAAAGGACAGATCTATTAATGAGGTAACAAATTATTGCCTTTATGTTGGGACAGACCAGGGCCCGGTAGAAAAGGATGAAAGAGAAAGACACACACACACACACACAGAGAGAGAGAGAGAGAGAGAGACAGAGAGAGATTGAGAGATTGAGAGACAGAGAGAGAGAGAGAGAGATAGTGAGCTCAGTGACTTGGCCAAGTGATACACTGATAAGGGAGTAAAAGGACACTCTGAGTTAGTGCCCTCATGACACACAGCAAACAGTGATCATGAGAAGAGTGAGCTCAATAGTTTTCCATCAAATGTGCTTAAAATTTCATGCAGTCGCCATAAGGGTATAGCTTCTGAGGTATGGTTAACCTATGATACATTAGTAAATGATAAGGGGAGGAAGAAATGGAAACCTAAACATTTACTGTAAAGAGAGAACCAAAAGCAATGTTAGTAGGCATAATTCAGACTTGTCTGACAAGATGAAATCATTATTTTCAGCATGTACTGTTTTCCCCGGACTGGGCGTCTCCAGGTGTCAACATCAAATTAACTGTCCACAATTTGTCAGACTCACCAGGGACCTGTGGCCTCTTGGTCCTCCTTTTTCACTTGATCACACCAATGTCCTGCAAATAAATTCAGACAGGGCCTCTTACATGAAGCAGTTCTTCCTTGCACAGAAACATTCCTCTGTCCAATCCTAACACAGGGACATCAGTCTTCTCAGTGTGAGAACAGGAGACTTTGAGAGAAATATACCAGGAGGCCTGAGGTCAAGTCTTGAGAGAACTGACTTGGTTCCTTTCATGAGCCTTGGGCAAAATCCCCCCGTTTTGGAATGTGATCTTCCCAGTGTGCTCTGTCCTAGGTTTGTGTACACAGATGAGCAATGTTTTTCCAATAGATTTGAGGCAAATTGTTCTAACGCCTCATAGGAGAGATACTGCAATATTCAAGCTTCTCTCATCAAATACCCAGGATTTCATAGTTTACGAGATGGTGGACACTGAGATTTGATGGAGCGGTGCAATGTAGCAGCTCTTGAGTCAAAATGAGACTTGGTTCTACAGAGAAGCATCAGCTATTATGGCTTTTGTGGGTGAAAAGTCAGCCATTTATCTAGAAAACATACCAGCAAGACGATGGACAGATGAGCTAAAACAAGCCAACTTACAAGACACAGAAAATGGGGATAAATTCAGTGAAACCTGGGTCACATCTTCCACTGAGAGGTAGACAAGGGTGATGCTGGCCTTGGGCAGGTAAAGACCCACACAGATATGCTTTGAAAACAAAACTCATGGCCGGGCGCAGTGGCTCACGCTTGTAATCCCAGCACTTTGGGAGGCCGAGGCGGGCGGATCACGAGGTCAGGAGATCGTGACCAGGGTGAAACCCCGTCTCTACTAAAAATACAAAAAAAAATTAGCCGGGCGTGGTGGCGGGCGCCTGTAGTCCCAGCTACTCGGAGAGGCTGAGGCAGGATAATGGCGTGAACCCGGGAGGTGGAGCTTGCAGTGAGCCGAGATTGCACCACTGCATTCCAGCCTGGGCGACAGAGCGAGACTCCGTCTCAAAAAAAAAAAATAAAAAACAAAACTCACAAAGAACCTTGAGGCTGGGTGCGGTGGCTCACGCTTGTAATCCCAGCACTTTGGGAGGCCGAGGTGGGCGGATCACGAGGTCAGGAGGTCGAGACCATGGTGAAACCCCGTCTCTACTAAAAATACAAAAAAATTAGCCAGGCGTGGTGGCGGGCGCCTGTAGTCCCAGCTGCTCGGAGAGGCTGAGGCAGAATGGCGTGAACCCGGGAGGCGGAGTTTGCAGTGAGCCGAGCTTGCGCCACTGCACTCCAACCTGGGCGACAGAGTGAGACTCCGTCTCAAAAAAAATAAATAAAAAATAAAAAATAAATAAAAAATAAAAAAATAAAGAACTTTGTAGCTGGCAAGAGACATTTAATTCAGATTAGCTGATCTGACAGACAACTCCTGGACATGTGCTGCATAGCTTGGTGAGTTTGCCACACCTGCTTTGAGTTCAATGTCCTGACAGTCAGTCCAGGGTGGCACGGGCATGGCCTGAGACTAGGAAGAGGGCAAAGCTCACTGACCCACCCCATGCCTGTGCTTCAGACTCGATTCCAGAGTGATTGAAATCTACATTGATATATAGGTTCCACCCACAGTGATGGCAACTCTCAGCCCAGCCAGGGGCGCAAGGCCCAGAGATTATGGGGACTACCTGGGACATGAAGTGGAGCTTTATCACCTTCACAATGGAGTACTCACTGCCTATGTCAAGAGCCAAGCCGACTTGCTGTTCCTCTACTGAGTGAAAGGTTCTCCTGTCATACTGGTATGAGGCAGACATGTCAGGAGGAATTGAGAGAGTCGAATCACCTTCATCCCAGGACTCCTGGGGGGCTTCCTCCTCTTCAGACTCCTGCAGATTCCTGATGAGCCAGGCAGGACAGGGATGACAGAAGATACAACCAACAGAGATTAGACAACAAAACCTTCCAGATGATCTGGTGGGAGACAGAATGGAGTGGTCACAGAAACCAAAGGCATCTTTCCTTCAAGAGAAATAAAACTATCCTTCTAACTGCAGGCTGCAGGGTGACTGCTCTGAGGACCGAACAAAGATGGGCAGCACGTGCTCAGTACATTTGCCACAGATGAGCCAATGCAGGGCACCCAGACTCTCCCTGTAAACTACCATCATGACTTGCAGCACAGAGAACTAACACAGGGCTTCAACTACTTCCTATAAATTGGGTTGAATTTTACATGCAGCATTCAAGTGAACAGAGCTCTTGAGGCAGTGCAGACATAGATCTTGTGTATTAAGATTCCCCTTTTTCTAATATTTTGATATAATATGTTTATTTTTTCAATTTCTTTGCTTGCACAAATACTGGCAAACATACTAACACACAATAAGCAGAAACCATATATACATTCTCTCCCTGGATTTAAACACATGGGAGAGAACAGGCAACACCAAGAAATCCCTGTTTGAAGGTCTGGAGTGGACCTCCAGCAAACTCCACCAGACCTGCGGCCGAGGGACCTCACTGTTAAAAGGAAAACTAACAAACAGAAAGGAATCAACATCAACAGAAGGACATCTACACCAAAACCCCATCTGTAGGTCACCAGCATCAAAGACCAAAAGTAGATAAAACCACAAAGATGTGGAGAAACTGGAGCAGAAAAGCTGAAAATTCTAAAAACCAGAGCGCCCCTTCTCCTTCAAAGGATCACAGCTCCTCACCAGCAATGGAACAAAGCAAGACGGAGAATAACTTTGATGAGCTGACAGAAGTAGGCTTCAGAAGTCAGTAATAACAAACTTCTCCGAGCTAAAGGAGGATGCGCAAACCCATCGCAAGGAAGCTAAAAACCTTGAAAAAAGATTGGACAAATGGCTAACTAGAATAAACAATGTAGAGAAGACCTTAAATGACCTGATGGAGCTGAAAACCATGGCACGAGAACTAAGTGACGCATGCACAAGCTTCAGTAGCCGATTCGATCAAGTGGAAGAAAGGGTATTAGTGATTGAAGATCAAATTAATGAAATGAAGTGAGAAGAGCAGTTTAGAGAAAAATGAGTAAAAAGAAATGAACAAAGCCTCCAATAAATATGGGACTATATGAAAAGACCAAATCTACGTTTGATTGGTGTACCCGAAAGTGACGGGGAGAATGGAACCAAGCTGGAAAACACTCTTCAGGATATTATCCAGGAGAACTTCCCCAACCTAGCAAGGCAGGCCAACATTCAAATTCAGGAAATACAGAGAACACCACAAAGATACTCCTCGAGAAGAGCAACTCCATGACACATAATTGTCAGATTCACCAAAGTTGAAGTAAAGGAAAAAAGGTTAAGGGCAGCCAGAGAGAAAGGTCGGGTTACCCAATAAGGGAAGCCCACCAGAATAACAGTGGATCTCTCTGCAGAAACCCTACAAGCCAGAAGAGAGTGAGGGCCAATATTCGATGTTCATAAAGAAAAGAATTTTCAACACAGAATTTCATATCCAGCCAAACTAAGCTTCATAAGTGAAGGAGAAATAAAATCCTTTACAGACAAGCAAATGCTGAGAGATTTTTGTCACCACCAGGCCTGCCTTACAAGAGCTCCTGAAGGAAGCACTAAACATGGAAAGGAACAACCAGTACCAGCCAATCACTGCAAAAACATGCCGAATTGTAAAGACCATCGATGCTAGGAAGAAAGTGCATCAATTAATGGCAAAATAACCAGCTTACATCATCATGACAGGATCAAATTCACACATAACAATACTAACCTTAAATGTAAATGGGCTAAATGCCCCAATTAAAAGACACAGACTGGCAAATTGGATAAGGAGTCAAGACCTATCAGTGTGCTGTATTCAGGAGACCCATCTCACGTGCAGAGACACACATAGGCTCAAAATAAAGGGATGGAGGAAGATCTACCAAGCAAATGGAAAGCAAAAAAAAGCAGGGGTTGCAATCATAGTCTCTGATAAAACAGACTTTAAACCAAGAAAGATCAAAAGAGACAAAGAAGGCCATTACATAATGGTAAAGGGATCAATTCAACATGAAAAGCTAACTATCCTAAATGTATATGTATCCAATACAGGAGCACCCAGATTCATAAATCAAGTCCTGAGAGACCTAAAAAGAGACTTAGACTCCCACACAATAATCATGGGAGACTTTAACACCCCACTGTCAATATTAGACACATGAATGAGACAGAAGGTTCACAAGGATATCCAGGACTTGAACTCAGCTCTACACCAAGCAGACCTAATAGACATCTACAGAACTCTCCACCCCAAATCAACAGAATATACATTCGTCTCAGCATCACATCACACTGATTCCAAAATTGACCACATAGTTGGAACTAAAGCATTCCTCAGCAAATGAAAAAGAACAAAAATCACAACAAACTGTCTCTCAGACCACAGTGCAATCAAATTAGAACTCAGGATTAAGAAACTCACTCAAAACCACACAACTACATGGAAACTGAACAACCTGCTCCTGAATGACTACTAGGTAAATAACCAAACGAAGGCAGAAATAAAGATGTTCTTTGAAACCAATGAGAACAAAGACACAACATACCAGAATCTCTGGGACACATTTAAAGCAGTGTGGAGAGGGAAATTTCTAGCACTAAATGCCCACAAGAGAAAGGAAAGATCTAAAATCAACACCTTAACATCACAATTAAAAGAACTAGAGAAGCAAGAGCAAACAAATTCAAAAGCTAGCAGAAGGCAAGAAATAACTAAGATCAGAGCAGAAGTGAAGGAGATAGAGACACAAAAAACCCTTCAAAAAAATCAGTGAATCCAGGAGCTGGTTTTTTGAAAAGATCACCAAGAAATCCCTGTTTGGCTAGTTCACCTGGCTCATCTGATTGCAAGTTCCTATCTTGAGAGGACTACGAAATTAAAACCAACACAAGGGCTACAAATGATGTACAACCTTGTTAATAAGGACAACTTGTAGCTGGGTGAATGGAAGAAAAAGTTCTATTCATTGCTTCCTCATTTTCTCTAAATCTACAATCTCCAGCTGCCACTATTGAATTAACAGCCCACAATTCCACAGCATTACCTGGGAGACACTGGCCCTTTTTCTTCCTCTTCCTCATGATCACTTTCATTTTCTGTGAATAAATTCAGAGAAGCAGGTCACATTAAGCAATTCACACTTCACATATGACCAAATCAGTGTCCAGTCATAGCACAAGGACATAACTATTCTCAGTGCAAGAATATGGATTCTGACAGGAGTATTCTAGGGTGCCCTAGATTAACTCTGGTGAGAAGTAGATGACCCTGCTTTCCAGACCCACAGGCCAAAATTTCCCTCTATGGGTAGACCATAATGCGATATTTCCTGCCTGAGTCTATACAAAGTTAAACAAAACTTTTCCCCCAAAATCGTCAAAAATTGGTCAAACAATTTTCTAGGAGTGTTGTTGCAATACTGACTTATATCACCAGGTAACGTGGACATTAACTGTTTAGAGGGACCTACACATGAAACTCGACTGATAGATAAATTCTAACAACTCTTGCATTAAAAAGAATCTGTGATTTGGGAGGTCAAGGCAGGTGAATCATTTGAGGTCATGAGTTCAAGACCAGCCTGGCCAACATGAGGGAACCCCGTCTCTACTAAAAATACAAAAATTAGCTAGATGTGGTGCTGAGCACCTGTGGTACCAGCGACTCAGGAGGCTGAGGCAGGAGAATCTCTTGAACCCGGGAGGCGGAAGTTGCAGCAAGCCAAAATGGAGCCACTGCACTCAAGCCTGGGTGACAGAGCGAGACTCCATCACAAGAAAAAAAAGAGAGAGAATCTATGATGCTACAAAGAAACATTGGGTCAGCCACTGCATTGATGGGGTGGAGAACCAGGGTCCAGCCTTGCTTTATGGAACAATATCAGCAAACTAAAAAAGAAAAGTTTCTGTCCTAATTTCAAGGTGACTGTGCAGCTAACCAAGCTGACTTAAAGGAGATCAAGATTAAAGCTGAGAGGCTGGGTGCGGTGGCTCACGCCTGTAATCCCAACACTTTGGGAGGCTGAGGTGGGCGGATCACGAGGTCAGGAGATTGAGACCATCCTAACTAACACCACGAAACCCAGCCTCTACTAAAACAAAAAAAGAAAAAAGGAAGATTAAAGCTGAGAGCAGTGAAGCCTGGGGAACAATACATCCAAATACAAAGACAAGGCTGCCAGACTCCTTAAAAAGGCATAGAAACTCCATGGACATTGTTCAGGGACAGACGACTTAATCACATGTGACAAGAGATACTGAACCGAAGCTATGAGGCCTCACAGATACTTCCTGTGCACCTCTTCCACTCAGGTGACTATGAGATTGAGACACTTATCTGGGGTCCAGTAACTTGACACTGGGGACTGGGAGATAAAGGCATGACACTAGCTGAGAAGGACAGAAAACCCCCTGATATCGCTGTATAGAATCCCATCAAATATTTTATTAAAAGCAATTTGTGTGTATAGAGCCTGTCTTCAGAGGTTATCTTCCTCAGCATAGGAAAAGGTGTGAGACAAAGGAAAATAGAGGCTACCTGGGAGAAGGTTTGGAGCATCCTGCCGCTCATCATCAGAGGATGCACTGTCTACAACTGGAGGTGGGCCGACTTGGTCTTCCTCAAATGTGACTTTGGTGTTCCCGTGAGGCTGGTGGGACTCACAAGGGCCGTGGCTATTGGAACAAGTGACGGCACATTCCTCCAGTGAGTCCTCAGGGACTTCCTTTTCTTCAGCCTTCTGCACCTCCCTGGTGAGCCGGGTGGGATAGAGATGACAGAAGATTAAGCACAGAGGGACTGGACCCCAGGGAGTCCTGGCTGGTGTTGACAGGAGGCATTAAGAGAGTGGCCCCAGAAAGCAAACAGGAGGTTCCCTTTAAGAGGGAACAGGCAATCCTCTTCTCTCTGCAACACAGCATGGCTGCCATGGGAGCCAGAGAGGAAGAGAGCAACTGGTGTTCACTGCACTGGACAGATAGGAGCCGAGGAGGACGAAGGCTCAGCTATCCCTGTACGGTACAGGCATGACACCCGCCACACACAGAGAAACGCAACAGCAGCCACACCCTGTGTCTAAGCTGGGTTGAATTTCGCATACTGTGGCCAAGGGAATGCAGGCTTTCGGCCCATCGTAGATGCCAGAGAGGGTGTGCCTCCTAGACCTTTTTCATATGTTACCACCCATTACTTGCTCCCGATTATTCCGTGTTACCTGGGGGCACATAACTCCTCTACTTTCTCAGCCTCCTCAACTTTATCATCTTCATCCTCGCCTTCGTCGCTTGCTGTAAATACAGAAGTGTTCATTCAGATATTTCCCACTTCGCACTCTGCAAGCGCAGTCAGCCCAATGTGCACAGAGACATGAACATCTAGGCATGGGTCACTGTTCAGCTGAAAGCTCTCATGTTTTATCTTTAACAAAATGCCCTGGCATGGTTTCCTGATCCATCAGGCAATGCATTTCTGATCTGGGGGGCCACCATCAAGATGTGGCCGAATATTGAAAAGACCTTTTGCTCCCCATATGATGGAGGCTTCTGCAGCCTCTCTCTGGACTTTGGCAGCTGTCTCCCCCATCCCGCGACGGGTCTGATTCCCAGGCACAGGCTTGGTGTCCTGTCACGGTTCACATTTCAGACCTGATTCTCTCTCTTGGGAGAGGACAAACTTGTCCTACAGTCCTGTATGGATCAGGAGACTTCACCGGCCCTCCATCATGTGGCTTCTGCCGTGTTATTCAGGGACATTCTCTCTATGGGGAGGGCTCCAGTCTGAAGCACTTCCTACCACCAAATGCCCCCACATCAAGTGCCTTCTGCAGCACCACACGGGAAGGGGCTTTGTCTCATTTTGAAAGGCGGTCTTAAGTGTTCCCACATTTGGATGCTTCAGACACTTGCAGGAGACCATTTGCGTGCCTTTGCAGATGGAGACAGAGAAACTCAGGAAGGACAAATCACTCACTCACCGACAGTTACTAAGAACATTGCCAAAGAGACAGCCTGAGAACCTGCCTTCTGAGTCCAGAGCTCTTTTCACTCTAACAAGCGCCCTCCTGTCACAGCCTCCTTCCTGTCCTTTAAAACTAGAAACGTGCTGCTTCTTGCTCCAAAGACCACCTTCCATCAAGGAAGGAGGGACATTTGCAATACTGTGACCTCCAACCCCATGGGCTTCCCATCTCTGTTCTTACCCAGGAAGTCCTGGTCATGTCACGGCCACATATGTTTAGTGGGAAAAAACACCACCGCTACAACTGTCATTGTGAAAGTATGGAGGTCTGGAGTCTCTCATAAGCCTGGGGTTTTGGGTCATCAGGACCTATGGCCACCTTACCTGGGCTGAGCTTTTGGATGAGGTGCTGCGCCCGCCTACATCCCTCAGCCAGCTCTTCTCGGAGGTCCCACCCCTGGGACTCGTCCGGCTCATCCGGAGTGAGAAGGGCCTGGAGATGCCGAATCAATGAGCGGGCGGCATCTCTCCCTTCCCGTAACTTCACGCTTAACCGGGTCAGCTCCCGTTCCCGAGAGAAAACCAGGACTTCATATTGCCTAAGGTGAGATAGTAGAGAAAATTTTACAGTGGAAAGGGATGAGCGATCAGTTCTAATATTGCGACACAGATTTCTGAGACAATGTCCTCAAGGAGACCTCCAAGCAGAAGGTCAGCACGTGTTTAAAGAAATGTCTGCGGCCAAGAGGAAGAATAAAAAAACGGTTCACAGGCTTCCTCCATACGAGAGAGGGCTCCTGGAAGATCCTCCACGACGTTCCATTCATCTGTCGCTTCCGTCAACAAAAGTAGGTCCCTTCCTAATTCAGTTTCAAAAGGACATCCACCCTTTCAGTTCCTCACTCTGCCCATGGACATTTCCATGTGCATATACACATAGTGCATCTTGCAGCGACTAGATACAAAGCCATGGACAGAAACGAGGCCAGGTGCAGATGGGGCCAATTGAAAAGATGAAAGAAAAGAATGACAGGCTCGAGAAGGCAACACTGATGGAGTGGAACGATGAGAGGCCGCAGTCAGTCAGGAGGTGATTCTGACTAAGGGTAAGTGGGGTGGTGATGGCCCATCATTTTGAGTATACTGAATGCTGCTGGGTGGTTCCCGCTCCTTTGGTTAATTTTGTGTTATGCGCATTTCACCTCAACAATTACTTGTTTGAAAAACGGAAAGTAAGGCTCTGAGAAACAACTGCAACCCATAACTTATTATCATCTTTGTTCTCTGCTTGATAAATCTTCGTGTGTCATGAGCCTGCCATGGCAATTCCCGCCTTTCCCCTGGCCCAGCTTGGCTCTTATTTCTCCCCGCCGAGCTGCTGTACTTCAGAGATTTACACACCTGCCCACCTGCCTGCCCCCACGGGGCCCCCTCACCTGAGCTGCTCCGAAAGCTCCTCTTCCATGAAGAGCCGCTCATCCCTCAGCGTAGACTTCATGAGGTCTTTGCGGTCTTCAGACTCTGAGAAAAGACAGACATGCCTGCCTCAGTGAAAGCCTGGACATGCTGCTCTCGTCACTGCCTACAGGGCAGGAGCAAGGTCCATCCCAAGGACAAAACTGTCCCCAGTACCAGGCTCTCGCCAGGGATTTCCACACCTTTACTCCTCAGTCTCCCGACTTTCTGGCATCTGGTCCTCCAAAATTTAGAGACGAAGAAACAGAAACTCAAGGCACATCAAGGAAGTTGACAAGATGATTCAACCACAATTAAGTGGAGTCAGAATTCACAGCCCCTGAGGTCTGACTCTGAATGCGGGGCCACTTTCCCAAGCCTTGCAGCCTCCCCTCTAAACACTGCACTGAGGCATGAAGCAGTGATTTCCCGTACAGTCGGGAAGGCCCCTCGGGCTATGGGACTGATGGTTTCCCTTTTACTGGGAATTTCAAGGACAAATATGTCAAAGATCTTAAACATCCTTGATTTTTAAATCATATCTTCGGATGGTCATCTCTGCCTTCTCACTGGACCAAGGGCCCGCAGATACCACCACGCTGACGTGTGTGGCAGAAGAGGTGGGGCCAGGGGCTGGGGAGAAGACACCCAAACACATGATGGGTTAAAAACTGGTGAAATCAAGTAGGTTTAATCAGGACTGAGGGATGTCACTGCAGCCTCGCCCACTTCTTTGAAGATGTTGCTTCCCTGGTTTCACTCTTCTCATCTCCAGTCTTGATCTCCTTTAAGTCAACTTGTCTTAGCTACGCAGTCACCTTGAAACCAGGACATAAACACTTCTACCCTTTTCTTGCTTATAAGTTTCTACAAAGTAAGGCTGGGCCCTGAGTTGTTGACCCCATGAGCGGCCAATGTTTGTGTCTAGCACAACAGACTGTTTTTTGTGTTTTAAGTTATTTTGTTTGTTTGGTTGGTTTTTGGTTTTTGGTTTTTCGTTGGAGACGGAGTCTCACTCTGTCGCCCAGGCTGGAGTGCAGTGGCGCGATCTCAGCTCACTGCAACCTGTGCCCTCCCGGGTTCAAGCGATTCTCGTGCCTCAGCCTCCCAAGTAGCCGGGATTACAGGCGCCAACCACCATGCCAGCTAACTTTTGTATTTTTAGTAGAGATGGGGTTTCGCCACGTTGGCCAGGCTGGTTTCCAACTCCTGACCTCAGGTGATTTGCCCACCTCGGCCTCCCAAAGTGCTGGGATTAAAGATGTGAGCCAGCGCCCCTAGCCAGAGACTTCTTATTAATAGCTAAGACAAGCCAATGAAAAGGAGAGAGAGTCTAGCCTGAGAGTAGTGAATGAGGGTGGGAGGATGGTCTGAGCCAATCCTCCCACCTAAACCTCCTGAGCCGTTGGGACTATAGGCACGCAGCACCATGCCTGGCTAGTTGTTTGTATTCTTTGTAAAGATGGGTTTCACCATCTTGTCCAGGCTGTTCTTGAACCCCTGAACTCAAATGATCCTCCCACTTGGGCCTCCCAAAGTGCTGTGATTATACGTGTGAGTCACCGCACCTAGCTCCATCCTAGTTTCTGACTAAACCAGTATGTATGTATACAGCCTGTCCTCACAATTCATCTTCCATAGCCTAGGCAGAGGTACGAGACACAAGGAAAATAGAGGCTACCTGGGAGAAGGTTTGGAGCATCCTGCCGCTCATCATCAGAGGATGCACTGTCTACAACTGGAGGTGGGCCGACTTGGTCTTCCTCAAATGTGACTTTGGTGTTCCCGTGAGGCTGGTGGGACTCACAAGGGCCGTGGCTATTGGAACAAGTGACGGCACATTCCTCCAGTGAGTCCTCAGGGACTTCCTTTTCTTCAGCCTTCTGCACCTCCCTGGTGAGCCGGGTGGGATAGAGATGACAGAAGATTAAGCACAGAGGGACTGGACCCCAGGGAGTCCTGGCTGGTGTTGACAGGAGGCATTAAGAGAGTGGCCCCAGAAAGCAAACAGGAGGTTCCCTTTAAGAGGGAACAGGCAATCCTCTTCTCTCTGCAACACAGCATGGCTGCCATGGGAGCCAGAGAGGAAGAGAGCAACTGGTGTTCACTGCACTGGACAGATAGGAGCCGAGGAGGACGAAGGCTCAGCTATCCCTGTACGGTACAGGCATGACACCCGCCACACACAGAGAAACGCAACAGCAGCCACACCCTGTGTCTAAGCTGGGTTGAATTTCGCATACTGTGGCCAAGGGAATGCAGGCTTTCGGCCCATCGTAGATGCCAGAGAGGGTGTGCCTCCTAGACCTTTTTCATATGTTACCACCCATTACTTGCTCCCGATTATTCCGTGTTACCTGGGGGCACATAACTCCTCTACTTTCTCAGCCTCCTCAACTTTATCACCTTCATCCTCGCCTTCGTCGCTTGCTGTAAATACAGAAGTGTTCATTCAGATATTTCCCACTTCACACTCTGCAAGCGCAGTCAGCCCAATGTGCACAGAGACATGAACATCTAGGCATGGGTCACTGTTCAGCTGAAAGCTCTCATGTTTTATCTTTAACAAAATGCCCTGGCATGGTTTCCTGATCCATCAGGCAATGCATTTCTGATCTGGGGGGCCACCATCAAGATGTGGCCGAATATTGAAAAGACCTTTTGCTCCCCATATGATGGAGGCTTCTGCAGCCTCTCTCTGGACTTTGGCAGCTGTCTCCCCCATCCCGCGACGGGTCTGATTCCCAGGCACAGGCTTGGTGTCCTGTCACGGTTCACATTTCAGACCTGATTCTCTCTCTTGGGAGAGGACAAACTTGTCCTACAGTCCTGTATGGATCAGGAGACTTCACCGGCCCTCCATCATGTGGCTTCTGCCGTGTTATTCAGGGACATTCTCTCTATGGGGAGGGCTCCAGTCTGAAGCACTTCCTACCACCAAATGCCCCCACATCAAGTGCCTTCTGCAGCACCACACGGGAAGGGGCTTTGTCTCATTTTGAAAGGCGGTCTTAAGTGTTCCCACATTTGGATGCTTCAGACACTTGCAGGAGACCATTTGCGTGCCTTTGCAGATGGAGACAGAGAAACTCAGGAAGGACAAATCACTCACTCACCGACAGTTACTAAGAACATGCCAAAGAGACAGCCTGAGAACCTGCCTTCTGAGTCCAGAGCTCTTTTCACTCTAACAAGCGCCCTCCTGTCACAGCCTCCTTCCTGTCCTTTAAAACTAGAAACGTGCTGCTTCTTGCTCCAAAGACCACCTTCCATCAAGGAAGGAGGGACATTTGCAATACTGTGACCTCCAACCCCATGGGCTTCCCATCTCTGTTCTTACCCAGGAAGTCCTGGTCATGTCACGGCCACATATGTTTAGTGGGAAAAAACACCACCGCTACAACTGTCATTGTGAAAGTATGGAGGTCTGGAGTCTCTCATAAGCCTGGGGTTTTGGGTCATCAGGACCTATGGCCACCTTACCTGGGCTGAGCTTTTGGATGAGGTGCTGCGCCCGCCTACATCCCTCAGCCAGCTCTTCTCGGAGGTCCCACCCCTGGGACTCGTCCGGCTCATCCGGAGTGAGAAGGGCCTGGAGATGCCGAATCAATGAGCGGGCGGCATCTCTCCCTTCCCGTAACTTCACGCTTAACCGGGTCAGCTCCCGTTCCCGAGAGAAAACCAGGACTTCATATTGCCTAAGGTGAGATAGTAGAGAAAATTTTACAGTGGAAAGGGATGAGCGATCAGTTCTAATATTGCGACACAGATTTCTGAGACAATGTCCTCAAGGAGACCTCCAAGCAGAAGGTCAGCACGTGTTTAAAGAAATGTCTGCGGCCAAGAGGAAGAATAAAAAAACGGTTCACAGGCTTCCTCCATACGAGAGAGGGCTCCTGGAAGATCCTCCACGACGTTCCATTCATCTGTCGCTTCCGTCAACAAAAGTAGGTCCCTTCCTAATTCAGTTTCAAAAGGACATCCACCCTTTCAGTTCCTCACTCTGCCCATGGACATTTCCATGTGCATATACACATAGTGCATCTTGCAGCGACTAGATACAAAGCCATGGACAGAAACGAGGCCAGGTGCAGATGGGGCCAATTGAAAAGATGAAAGAAAAGAACGACAGGCTCGAGAAGGCAACACTGATGGAGTGAAACGATGAGAGGCCGCAGTCAGTCAGGAGGTGATTCTGACTAAGGGTAAGTGGGGTGGTGATGGCCCATCATTTTGAGTATACTGAATGCTGCTGGGTGGTTCCCGCTCCTTTGGTTAATTTTGTGTTATGCGCATTTCACCTCAACAATTACTTGTTTGAAAAACGGAAAGTAAGGCTCTGAGAAACAACTGCAACCCATAACTTATTATCATCTTTGTTCTCTGCTTGATAAATCTTCGTGTGTCATGAGCCTGCCATGGCAATTCCCGCCTTTCCCCTGGCCCAGCTTGGCTCTTATTTCTCCCCGCCGAGCTGCTGTACTTCAGAGATTTACACACCTGCCCACCTGCCTGCCCCCACGGGGCCCCCTCACCTGAGCTGCTCCGAAAGCTCCTCTTCCATGAAGAGCCGCTCATCCCTCAGCGTAGACTTCATGAGGTCTTTGCGGTCTTCAGACTCTGAGAAAAGACAGACATGCCTGCCTCAGTGAAAGCCTGGACATGCTGCTCTCGTCACTGCCTACAGGGCAGGAGCAAGGTCCATCCCAAGGACAAAACTGTCCCCAGTACCAGGCTCTCGCCAGGGATTTCCACACCTTTACTCCTCAGTCTCCCGACTTTCTGGCATCTGGTCCTCCAAAATTTAGAGACGAAGAAACAGAAACTCAAGGCACATCAAGGAAGTTGACAAGATGATTCAACCACAATTAAGTGGAGTCAGAATTCACAGCCCCTGAGGTCTGACTCTGAATGCGGGGCCACTTTCCCAAGCCTTGCAGCCTCCCCTCTAAAACACTGCACTGAGGCATGAAGCAGTGATTTCCCGTACAGTCGGGAAGGCCCCTCGGGCTATGGGACTGATGGTTTCCCTTTTACTGGGAATTTCAAGGACAAATATGTCAAAGATCTTAAACATCCTTGATTTTTAAATCATATCTTCGGATGGTCATCTCTGCCTTCTCACTGGACCAAGGGCCCGCAGATACCACCACGCTGACGTGTGTGGCAGAAGAGGTGGGGCCAGGGGCTGGGGAGAAGACACCCAAACACATGATGGGTTAAAAACTGGTGAAATCAAGTAGGTTTAATCAGGACTGAGGGATGTCACTGCAGCCTCGCCCACTTCTTTGAAGATGTTGCTTCCCTGGTTTCACTCTTCTCATCTCCAGTCTTGATCTCCTTTAAGTCAACTTGTCTTAGCTACGCAGTCACCTTGAAACCAGGACATAAACACTTCTACCCTTTTCTTGCTTATAAGTTTCTACAAAGTAAGGCTGGGCCCTGAGTTGTTGACCCCATGAGCGGCCAATGTTTGTGTCTAGCACAACAGACTGTTTTTTGTGTTTTAAGTTATTTTGTTTGTTTGGTTGGTTTTTGGTTTTTGGTTTTTCGTTGGAGACGGAGTCTCACTCTGTCGCCCAGGCTGGAGTGCAGTGGCGCGATCTCAGCTCACTGCAACCTGTGCCCTCCCGGGTTCAAGCGATTCTCGTGCCTCAGCCTCCCAAGTAGCCGGGATTACAGGCGCCAACCACCATGCCAGCTAACTTTTGTATTTTTAGTAGAGATGGGGTTTCGCCACGTTGGCCAGGCTGGTTTCCAACTCCTGACCTCAGGTGATTTGCCCACCTCGGCCTCCCAAAGTGCTGGGATTAAAGATGTGAGCCAGCGCCCCTAGCCAGAGACTTCTTATTAATAGCTAAGACAAGCCAATGAAAAGGAGAGAGAGTCTAGCCTGAGAGTAGTGAATGAGGGTGGGAGGATGGTCTGAGCCAATCCTCCCACCTAAACCTCCTGAGCCGTTGGGACTATAGGCACGCAGCACCATGCCTGGCTAGTTGTTTGTATTCTTTGTAAAGATGGGTTTCACCATCTTGTCCAGGCTGTTCTTGAACCCCTGAACTCAAATGATCCTCCCACTTGGGCCTCCCAAAGTGCTGTGATTATACGTGTGAGTCACCGCACCTAGCTCCATCCTAGTTTCTGACTAAACCAGTATGTATGTATACAGCCTGTCCTCACAATTCATCTTCCATAGCCTAGGCAGAGGTACGAGACACAAGGAAAATAGAGGCTACCTGGGAGAAGGTTTGGAGCATCCTGCCGCTCATCATCAGAGGATGCACTGTCTACAACTGGAGGTGGGCCGACTTGGTCTTCCTCAAATGTGACTTTGGTGTTCCCGTGAGGCTGGTGGGACTCACAAGGGCCGTGGCTATTGGAACAAGTGACGGCACATTCCTCCAGTGAGTCCTCAGGGACTTCCTTTTCTTCAGCCTTCTGCACCTCCCTGGTGAGCCGGGTGGGATAGAGATGACAGAAGATTAAGCACAGAGGGACTGGACCCCAGGGAGTCCTGGCTGGTGTTGACAGGAGGCATTAAGAGAGTGGCCCCAGAAAGCAAACAGGAGGTTCCCTTTAAGAGGGAACAGGCAATCCTCTTCTCTCTGCAACACAGCATGGCTGCCATGGGAGCCAGAGAGGAAGAGAGCAACTGGTGTTCACTGCACTGGACAGATAGGAGCCGAGGAGGACGAAGGCTCAGCTATCCCTGTACGGTACAGGCATGACACCCGCCACACACAGAGAAACGCAACAGCAGCCACACCCTGTGTCTAAGCTGGGTTGAATTTCGCATACTGTGGCCAAGGGAATGCAGGCTTTCGGCCCATCGTAGATGCCAGAGAGGGTGTGCCTCCTAGACCTTTTTCATATGTTACCACCCATTACTTGCTCCCGATTATTCCGTGTTACCTGGGGGCACATAACTCCTCTACTTTCTCAGCCTCCTCAACTTTATCACCTTCATCCTCGCCTTCGTCGCTTGCTGTAAATACAGAAGTGTTCATTCAGATATTTCCCACTTCACACTCTGCAAGCGCAGTCAGCCCAATGTGCACAGAGACATGAACATCTAGGCATGGGTCACTGTTCAGCTGAAAGCTCTCATGTTTTATCTTTAACAAAATGCCCTGGCATGGTTTCCTGATCCATCAGGCAATGCATTTCTGATCTGGGGGGCCACCATCAAGATGTGGCCGAATATTGAAAAGACCTTTTGCTCCCCATATGATGGAGGCTTCTGCAGCCTCTCTCTGGACTTTGGCAGCTGTCTCCCCCATCCCGCGACGGGTCTGATTCCCAGGCACAGGCTTGGTGTCCTGTCACGGTTCACATTTCAGACCTGATTCTCTCTCTTGGAGAGGACAAACTTGTCCTACAGTCCTGTATGGATCAGGAGACTTCACCGGCCCTCCATCATGTGGCTTCTGCCGTGTTATTCAGGGACATTCTCTCTATGGGGAGGGCTCCAGTCTGAAGCACTTCCTACCACCAAATGCCCCCACATCAAGTGCCTTCTGCAGCACCACACGGAAGGGGCTTTGTCTCATTTTGAAAGGCGGTCTTAAGTGTTCCCACATTTGGATGCTTCAGACACTTGCAGAGACCATTTGCGTGCCTTGCAGATGGAGACAGAGAAACTCAGGAAGGACAAATCACTCACTCACCGACAGTTACTAAGAACATTGCCAAAGAGACAGCCTGAGAACCTGCCTTCTGAGTCCAGAGCTCTTTTCACTCTAACAAGCGCCCTCCTGTCACAGCCTCCTTCCTGTCCTTTAAAACTAGAAACGTGCTGCTTCTTGCTCCAAAGACCACCTTCCATCAAGGAAGGAGGGACATTTGCAATACTGTGACCTCCAACCCCATGGGCTTCCCATCTCTGTTCTTACCCAGGAAGTCCTGGTCATGTCACGGCCACATATGTTTAGTGGGAAAAAACACCACCGCTACAACTGTCATTGTGAAAGTATGGAGGTCTGGAGTCTCTCATAAGCCTGGGGTTTTGGGTCATCAGGACCTATGGCCACCTTACCTGGGCTGAGCTTTTGGATGAGGTGCTGCGCCCGCCTACATCCCTCAGCCAGCTCTTCTCGGAGGTCCCACCCCTGGGACTCGTCCGGCTCATCCGGAGTGAGAAGGGCCTGGAGATGCCGAATCAATGAGCGGGCGGCATCTCTCCCTTCCCGTAACTTCACGCTTAACCGGGTCAGCTCCCGTTCCCGAGAGAAAACCAGGACTTCATATTGCCTAAGGTGAGATAGTAGAGAAAATTTTACAGTGGAAAGGGATGAGCGATCAGTTCTAATATTGCGACACAGATTTCTGAGACAATGTCCTCAAGGAGACCTCCAAGCAGAAGGTCAGCACGTGTTTAAAGAAATGTCTGCGTCCCAGAGGAAGAATAAAAAACGGTTCACAGGCTTCCTCCATACGAGAGAGGGCTCCTGGAAGATCCTCCACGATATTCCATTCATCTGTCGCTTCCGTCAACAAAAGTAGGTCCCTTCCTAATTCAGTTTCAAAAGGACATCCACCCTTTCAGTTCCTCACTCTGCCCATGGACATTTCCATGTGCATATACACATAGTGCATCTTGCAGCGACTAGATACAAAGCCATGGACAGAAACGAGGCCAGGTGCAGATGGGGCCAATTGAAAAGATGAAAGAAAAGAATGACAGGCTCGAGAAGGCAACACTGATGGAGTGAAACGATGAGAGGCCGCAGTCAGTCAGGAGGTGATTCTGACTAAGGGTAAGTGGGGTGGTGATGGCCCATCATTTTGAGTATACTGAATGCTGCTGGGTGGTTCCCCTCCTTTGGTTAATTTTGTGTTATGCGCATTTCACCTCAACAATTACTTGTTTGAAAAACGGAAAGTAAGGCTCTGAGAAACAACTGCAACCCATAACTTATTATCATCTTTGTTCTCTGCTTGATAAATCTTCGTGTGTCATGAGCCTGCCATGGCAATTCCCGCCTTTCCCCTGGCCCAGCTTGGCTCTTATTTCTCCCCGCCGAGCTGCTGTACTTCAGAGATTTACACACCTGCCCACCTGCCTGCCCCCACGGGGCCCCCTCACCTGAGCTGCTCCGAAAGCTCCTCTTCCATGAAGAGCCGCTCATCCCTCAGCGTAGACTTCATGAGGTCTTTGCGTCTTCAGACTCTGAGAAAAGACAGACATGCCTGCCTCAGTGAAAGCCTGGACATGCTGCTCTCGTCACTGCCTACAGGGCAGGAGCAAGGTCCATCCCAAGGACAAAACTGTCCCCAGTACCAGGCTCTCGCCAGGGATTTCCACACTTTACTCCTCAGTCTCCCGACTTTCTGGCATCTGGTCCTCCAAAATTTAGAGACGAAGAAACAGAAACTCAAGGCACATCAAGGAAGTTGACAAGATGATTCAACCACAATTAAGTGGAGTCAGAATTCACAGCCCCTGAGGTCTGACTCTGAATGCGGGGCCACTTTCCCAAGCCTTGCAGCCTCCCCTCTAAAACACTGCACTGAGGCATGAAGCAGTGATTTCCCGTACAGTCGGGAAGGGAAGGGGCCCCCTTCGGGGACTATGGGACCTGATGGTTTCCCCTTTTACTGGGGAATTTCAAGGGACAAATATGTCAAACGATCTTTAAACATCCTTTGGATTTTTTCCAAATCATATCTTCGGCTCCTCTCCCGTACTCTGCTCGACAGTCTGCCCTGTCCCCAGGCTGGAGTGCATGGCTGATCTTGCTCATGCAACCTCTGCCTCCTGAGGGCAAAGGATCTCGCTGCCTCAGCCTCCCAAGAGCTGGGAATACAGGTGCCTGCCACCACGCCCAGCTAATTTTGTATTTTTAGTAGAGATGGGGTTTCCATGTTGCCCAGGCTGGTCTCAAACTCCTGACCTCGGATCCCCCCCTCAGCCTCCAGTGCTGGATTACAGTGAGTCCCCACGGCCCTACTCCTGCTTTGATCTGTCCAAGACCAGTCCCTCACCTCCCTACGGCCTCCCCAACCTCCAGCCTGGCATAGGGTTCACAGTCCAGACGTTTGAAAACAATAGATGTATTTGTCTGCCGGTCTATTGAAGAGATTCGGATGGTCATCTCTGCCTTCTCACTGGACCAAGGGCCCGCAGATACCACCACTGCTGACGTTGTGTGGCAGAAGAGGTGGGGCCAGGGCTGGGGAGAAGACACCCAAACACATGATGGGTTAAAAACTGGTGAAATCAAGTAGGTTTAATCAGGACTGAGGGATGTCACTGCAGCCTCGCCCACTTCTTTGAAGATGTTGCTTCCCTGGTTTCACTCTTCTCATCTCCAGTCTTGATCTCCTTTAAGTCAACTTGTCTTAGCTACGCAGTCACCTTGAAACCAGGACATAAACACTTCTACCCTTTTCTTGCTTATAAGTTTCTATAAAGCAAGGCTGGGCCCTGAGTTGTTGACCCCATGAGCGGCCAATGTTTGTGTGTAGCACAACAGACTGTTTTTTGTTTTTTATATGTTTTTGTTTGTTTGGTTGGTTTTTGGTTGTTTTTTGTTTGAGACGGAGTCTCACTCTGTCGCCCAGGCTGGAGTGCAGTGGCGCGATCTCAGCTCACTGCAACCTCTGCCCTCCCGGGTTCAAGCGATTCTCGTGCCTCAGCCTCCCAAGTAGCTGGGATTACAGGCGCCAACCACCATGCCAGCTAATTTTGTTTTTTAGTAGAGATGGGGTTTCGCCACGTTGGCCAGGCTGGTTTCAACTCCTGACCTCAGGTGATTTGCCCACCTCGGCCTCCCAAAGTGCTGGGATTAAAGATGTGAGCCAGCGCCCCTGCCAGAGACTTCTTATTAATAGCTAAGACAAGCCAATGAAAAGGAGAGAGAGTCTAGCCTGAGAGTAGTGAATGAGGGTGGGAGGATGGTCTGAGCCAATCCTCCCACCTAAACCTCCTGAGCCGTTGGGACTATAGGCACGCAGCACCATGCCTGGCTAGTTGTTTGTATTCTTTGTAAAGATGGGTTTCACCATCTTGTCCAGGCTGTTCTTGAACCCCTGAACTCAAATGATCCTCCCACTTGGGCCTCCCAAAGTGCTGTGATTATACGTGTGAGTCACCGCACCTAGCTCCATCCTAGTTTCTGACTAAACCAGTATGTATGTATACAGCCTGTCCTCACAATTCATCTTCCATAGCCTAGGCAGAGGTATGAGACACAAGGAAAATAGAGGCTACCTGGGAGAAGGTTTGGAGCATCCTGCCCTCATCATCAGAGGATGCACTGTCTACAACTGAGGTGGGCCGACTTGGTCTTCCTCAAATGTGATTTGGTGTTCCCGTGAGGCTGGTGGGACTCACAAGGGCCGTGGCTATTGGAACAAGTGACGGCACATTCCTCCAGTGAGTCCTCAGGGACTTCCTTTTCTTCAGCCTTCTGCACCTCCCTGTGAGCCGGTGGGATAGAGATGACAGAAGATTAACACAGAGGGACTGGACCCCAGGGAGTCCTGGCTGGTGTTGACAGGAGGCATTAAGAGAGTGGCCCCAGAAAGCAAACAGGAGGTTCCCTTTAAGAGGGAACAGGCAATCCTCTTCTCTCTGCAACACAGCATGGCTGCCATGGGAGCCAGAGAGGAAGAGAGCAACTGGTGTTCACTGCACTGGACAGATAGGAGCCGAGGAGGACGAAGGCTCAGCTATCCCTGTACGGTACAGGCATGACACCCGCCACACACAGAGAAACGCAACAGCAGCCACACCCTGTGTCTAAGCTGGGTTGAATTTCACATACTGTGGCCAAGGGAATGCAGGCTTTCGGCCCATCGTAGATGCCAGAGAGGGTGTGCCTCCTAGACCTTTTTCATATGTTACCACCCATTACTTGCTCCCGATTATTCCGTGTTACCTGGGGGCACATAATCCTCTACTTTCTCAGCCTCCTCAACTTTATCATCTTCATCCTCGCTTCGTCGCTTGCTGTAAATACAGAAGTGTTCATTCAGATATTTCCCACTTCACACTCTGCAAGCGCAGTCAGCCCAATGTGCACAGAGACATGAACATCTAGGCATGGGTCACTGTTCAGCTGAAAGCTCTCATGTTTTATCTTTAACAAAATGCCCTGGCATGGTTTCCTGATCCATCAGGCAATGCATTTCTGATCTGGGGGGGCCACCATCAAGATGTGGCCGAATATTGAAAAGACCTTTTGCTCCCCATATGATGGAGGCTTCTGCAGCCTCTCTGTGGACTTTGGCAGCTGTCTCCCCCATCCCGCTACAGATCTGATTCCCAGGCACAGGCCTGGTGTCCTCTCACGGTTCACATTTCAAACCTGATTCTCTCTCTTGGGAGAGGACAAACTCTATGGATCAGGAGACTTCACCGGCCCTCCTTCATGTGGCTTCTGCCGTGTTATTCAGGGACATTCTCTCTATGGGGAGGGCTCCAGTCTGAAGCACTTCCTACCACCAAATGCCCCCACATCAAGTGCCTTCTGCAGCACCACACGGCAAGGGGCTTTATCTCATTTTGAAAGGCAGTCTTAAGTGTTCCCACATTTGGATGCTTCAGACACTTGCAAGAGACCATTTGCGTGCCTTTGCAGATGGAGACAGAGAAACTCAGGAAGGATAAATCACTCACTCACCGACAGTTACTAAGAACATTGCCAAAGAGACAGCCTGTGAACCTGCCTTCTGAGTCCAGAGCTCTTTTCACTCTAACAAGTGCCCTCCTGTCACAGCCTCCTTCCTGTCCTTTAAAACTATAAGCATGCTGCTTCTTGCTCCAAAGACCACCTTCCATCAAGGATGGAGGGACATTTGCAATACTGTGACCTCCAACCCCATGGGTTTCCCATCTCTGTTCTTACCCAGGAAGTCCTGGTCATGTCATGGCCACATATGTTTAGTGGGAAAAAACACCACCGCTACAACTGTCATTGTGAAAGTATGGAGGTCTGGAGTCTCTCATAAGCCTGGGGTTTTGGGTCATCAGGACCTATGGCCACCTTACCTGGGCTGAGCTTTTGGATGAGGTGCTGCGCCCGCCTACATCCCTCAGCCAGCTGTTCTCGGAGGTCCCACCCCTGGGACATGTCCAGCTCATCCGGAGTTAGAAGGGCCTGGAGATGCCGAATCAATGAGCGGGCGGCATCTCTCCCTTCCCGTAACTTCACGCTTAACCGGGTCAGCTCCCGTTCCCGAGAGAAAACCAGGACTTCATATTGCCTAAGGTGAGATAGTAGAGAAAATTTAACAGTGGAAAGGGATGAGCGATCAGTTCTAATATTGCGACACAGATTTCTGAGACAATGTCCTCAAGGAGACCTCCAAGCAGAAGGTCAGCACGTGTTTAAAGAAATGTCTGCGGCCAAGAGGAAGAATAAAAAAACGGTTCACAGGCTTCCTCCATACGAGAGAGGGCTCCTGGAAGATCCTCCACGAGTTCCATTCATCTGTCGCTTCCGTCAACAAAAGTAGGTCCCTTCCTAATTCAGTTTCAAAAGACATCCACCCTTTCAGTTCCTCACTCTGCCCATGGACATTTCCATGTGCATATACACATAGTGCATCTTGCAGCGACTAGATACAAAGCCATGGACAGAAACGAGGCCAGGTGCAGATGGGGCCAATTGAAAAGATGAAAGAAAAGAATGACAGGCTCGAGAAGGCAACATGATGGAGTGAAACGATGAGAGCCGCAGTCAGTCAGGAGGTGATTCTGACTAAGGGTAAGTGGGGTGGTGATGGCCATCATTTTGAGTATACTGAATGCTGCTGGGTGGTTCCCACTCCTTTGGTTAATTTTGTGTTATGCGCATTTCACCTCAACAATTACTTGTTTGAAAAACAGAAAATAAGGCTCTGAGAAACAACTGCAACCCATAACTTATTATCATCCTTGTTCTCTGCTTGATAAATCTTTGTGTGTCATGAGCCTGCCATGGCAATTCCTGCCCTTCCCCTGGCCCAGCTTAGCTCTTATTTCTCCCCGCCGAGCTGCTGTACTTCAGAGATTTACACACCTGCCCACCTGCCTGCCCCCACGGGGCCCCCTCACCTGAGCTGCTCCGAAAGCTCCTCTTCCATGAACAGCCGCTCATCCCTCAGCGTAGACTTCATGAGGTCTTTGCGTCTTCAGACTCTGAGAAAAGACAGACACGCCTGCCTCAGTGAAAGCCTGGACATGCTGCTCTCGTCACTGCCTACAGGGCAGGAGCAAGGTCCATCCCAAGGACAAAACTGTCCCCAGTACCAGGCTCTCGCCAGGGATTTCCACATCTTTACTCCTCAGTCTCCCGACTTTCTGGCATCTGGTCCTCCAAAATTTAGAGACGAAGAAACAGAAACTCAAGGCACATCAAGGAAGTTGACAAGATGATTCAACCACAATTAAGTGGAGTCAGAATTCACAGCCCCTGAGGTCTGACTCTGAATGTGGGCCACTTTCCCAAGCCTTGCAGCCTCCCCTCTAAAACACTGCACTGAGGCATGAAGCAGTGATTTCCTGTACAGTCGGGAAGGCCCCTCGGACTATGGGACTGATGGTTTCCCTTTTACTGGGAATTTCAAGGACAAATATGTCAAAGATCTTAAACATCTTGATTTTTAAATCATATCTTCGGATGGTCATCTCTGCCTTCTCACTGGACCAAGGGCCCGCAGATAACCATAGCTGACGTGTGGCAGAAAGGTGGGCCAGGGCTGGGAAAGACACCCAAACACATGATGGTTAAAAAACTGGTGAAATCAAGTAGGTTTAATCAGGACTGAGGATGTCACTGCAGCCTCGCCCACTTCTTTGAAGAGTTGCTTCCCTGGTTTCACTCTTCTCATCTCCAGTCTTGATCTCCTTTAAGTAACTTGTCTTAGCTACGCAGTCACTTGAAACCAGGACATAAACACTTCTACCTTTTTTGCTTATAAGTTCTACAAAGTAAGGCTGGGCCCTGAGTTGTTGACCCATGAGCGCCAATGTTTGTGTCTAGCACAACAGACTGTTTTTTTGTTTTAAATATTTTGTTTGTTTGGTTGGTTTTTGGTTTTGTTTTTCGTTGAGACGGAGTCTCACTCTGTCGCCAGGCTGGAGTGCATGGCGATCTCAGCTCAATGCAAACTTGGCCTCCTGGGTGCAAAGAAGTCTCCTGCCTCAGCCTCCCGAGGAGCTGGGATTACAGGCGCCTGCCACCACGCCCAGCTAATGTTTGTATTTTTAGTAGAGATGGGGTTTCTCCATGTTGCCCAGGCTGGTCTCAAACTCCTGACCTCGTGATCCGCCCGCCTCAGCCTCCCAGAGTGCTGGGATTACAGGAGTGAGTCACCGTGCACGGCCCCTACTCCCTGCTCTTGATGCTGTCACTTATAGACACCATAGGTTCCATTAGGAGCAGACCTCTTGAAGCCCCTCACAGCGGGGTTTACTGTGTACTATCACCAAGTTTCCCTCAGGG